>NW_027211808.1:600000-1200000 GCF_036971445.1 Narcine bancroftii | reverse complement strand
TATTCATGGCCCTTTTGTGTCTATTACCGAGCTTCTCAGTTGTGTTCATGACGCTATCGTCCCTGTATCCGATCCTATGTTCTCTGTTTCCAACGATCTTTTTCTGACCCTTCTGGTCGCTTCAAATCCATTTTATAGTCTTTCCAATGTTTTATCAACACTTTTCAAGTTGTTTTCATCCCATTCTTGTCTGTTGCCGTCCATGACATATCTGTTTCCGAACCTTGCATGTCTCATCCCGACCTTTACTTGTCTGTTTCCGAAATTTGTCTGTCTGTTGCTGGCGCTCAATCTTCTTTTCCTGACACTTACCTATCTGTTATCAACTCTTAAGTGCCTGTTTCTGACAATTTTGCGAGTGTTCACATCGCAGTGTTGCCGAAGCTCTTCGAGTCTGATAGGGACCAATTTTTTTCTATTCCTGTCGATCTGTTCCCGAATATTGCCTTTTCGTTCGTGAAAATTTCTGTTCTGTTCACGTTGTCTGTTCCCGACAATTTTCGGTGTATTCTCAACAATTAATTTTTCATTCCCAATTATGTGTTCCAAGTCCTTTTGCACCTGCTGCCAAACATCTTTTCCCAAACCTTTCGCGTCTGTTCTGATTATCTATTCCTCAAACTTTAGGGTCTGTTCTCGAATTCTGCTCTGTTTCCGCACCTTTAACATGTTTGATGACCCTTCTCGGTGTGTTTGGTGGGTTTTGTGCCTGTTTGCGAGCAATATGTGAATGATTCTGTCACTTCCGGGTCAGTTACCGATGCTAACTGGTCTGGTACTGACTCTTTTGCATGTTTCCAGACTCACGTGTTTGTTTCTGACCCTTACGGGTCTGGCTACTCTCCCTTACCTGTCTGCTGGTGACCCTCGATGTTTTTATCCTGACATCTACCTGTCTGTTATCTAATCTTATGTGCCTGTACCGATATTTTCCTTGGTTCCCGACATTTTTACTTCATTAGCGACGCTCTTTTTCAGTCACCTACGGATCTGTTAGCAAGAAACTGGTCTGATCAGTTCCTTACAGCCTGTTCCCAACTATTTACTTCCTTTTCCCGACACTCTCTCATATGTTTACAATAGTCTGTTGCTTAAACTTTTTTGTTAGTTCCCGACAATTTCAGGTTTGTTCCTGATGATGTGCTCCCAGCCATTTCAGGTCTGTTCCCTACGATCAGTTGCCACACTTTCTGGTCTGTTGTCAACACTTTACATCTACTTCCGTTCCTTACATATGAATCTTCTTGGACAATTTTTGTCTGTTCCCGACCACTTTGCGTCTCATTATGACCCTTGTGGATATGTTCTCCGCTCGTGTGTTGTGTTCTAGACCTTCCTAATTCAATTCCCCACGCTTTCGGGTCTCTTCCCGACCTTTTATGACGTCTTCTTTTCATTTTCATGATAGTTTACGATCCTTTCTGACGTATTTGTGTCTGTTGTGGTCACTTGTGGATCTGTTTCTCAATCTTTCATTCTATTCCCGAAATATTCGTATGTGTAACCTTCAATTTCGAATCCTCTCCCGAAACTTTCGAATGTTTCCTTAACAATCTGTCCCCCAACTTTTTCAGTCTGTTTTTGATCGTGTCTTCCCTCCATTTTAAGGAACCTTCCAGAATTCTTTGGTCTATTCAGCACGATCTGTTCGTTATCCTTTTG
This sequence comes from Narcine bancroftii, assembly GCF_036971445.1. Classification (NCBI taxonomy): domain Eukaryota; kingdom Metazoa; phylum Chordata; class Chondrichthyes; order Torpediniformes; family Narcinidae; genus Narcine; species Narcine bancroftii. Next base: position 1,198,338 of record NW_027211808.1, on the reverse strand, counting down.
GGACTGTATTTGCTCTTCTCTTGACTACGCTTTCTAGCCTGTCCTCGACCCAGTTGTATCTATTCAGCACCTTCTGTTCCCCACGTTTTCCAGTCTCTCCCTTCTACGTCAGAACCTTTCTGATACTCTCCCAACACATTCGTATTTGTTGTCTACATTGGCGGTTCTATACCCAACCTTATTTCGTCTTTTCTCGATCTCTATACTCATCTGATGATGACCCTATGCTGTATTTTCGCATTTTTTAAAAACTCTGTCCCGTCAGTCTGTTCCTTACCCATTGGGGTCTGTTGTTGATGGTATCATCCCGACGCTTGGGGTCCTGTTTCCGATACCTTTGTGTCTTTCCCCGACACTTTACAATCTGTTTCCGTCTGTTACTGATAAGTTGATGACCCATTCTGGTCTGTATCCCATCCTTTCATAAACTTTTGGGTCTATTCCCAATTCCTGAATCTGTTTCCAACACTTTTTTTCTATTTCCGAATGTTCAGTATATCCAACCACTTTCTGACAATTCCCGACCATTTCAGGTCTGTTTCCAACAATCTGTTTCTGACGCTTTAGTATCCATCTACCTCCGACTGCTCCCACACTATTATGTCTATTCCTGACTATTTAGGTTATTTTTCATGATTTTCCAACAAACTTAAATGTGTTCCCGACAATTTTTGGACTGTTCTGGCCCATTTCCTGTCTGATGTAAATCATTACATTTATGATCACAACGTTATGGGGTATGTACACAAACTTTATGGTATTTTCCCAAATTTATCTAATGTGTTTACGATGCTTTCTGAGGAGTTATCTTTCAATCCTCCTCTGTTCCCTGACTTTTCAGTTATTTACATGGACCTTTTGTGTGCATTCTCGACCATGTCGTGTCTATTGCCGAGCTTTTCAGGTGTGTTCATGACCCTATCGTCCCTGTATCCGATCCTTTGTACTCTGTTTCCAACTATCTTTTTCTGACCATTCAGGTCGCTTCAAACCCATTTTGTAGTCTTTCCTATGTTTTATCAACACTTTCCAACTTGTTTTCATCCCATTCTTTTCTGTTGCCGTCGAACCTTTCATGTCTCGTCCCGACCCTCACGCGTCTGTAACCGAAATTTTGCTGTCTGTTGCTTGTGCTCAATCTTCTTTTCCTGACACTTACCTATCTGTTATCTACTCTTAAGGGCCTTTTCTGACAATTTTGCGAGTGTTCATATCACAGTGTAGCCGAAGCTCTTCGGGTCTGATAGGGATCAATTTTTTTCTATTCATGTCGATCGTTCTTGAACATTGCATTTTCGTTCCTGAAAATTTCTGTTCTTTCACGATGTCTGTTCCCGAGACGTTTCGCTCTATTCACAACAATTATTTTTTCATTCCCAATTATGTGTTCCAAATCCTTTTGGACCTGTGGCCAAACATCTGTTCCCAAACCTTTCACATCTGTTCTGATTATCTATTCCTAAAACTTTAGGGTCTTTTCTCGAATTCTGCTCTTTTCCCGCACCATTACCATGTGTTACTGACCCTTTCCGGAGTGTTTAGTGAGTTTTGTGCCTGTTTGCGAGCATTTTGCGTCTGAATCTGACACTTCCGAGTCTGTTACCGATGCTAAATGGTCTGGTACTGACCCTTTTGCATGTTTCCAGACTCACGTGTTTGTTTCTGACCCTTACGGGTCTGGCTACTCTCCCTTACCTGTCTGCAGGTGACCCTCGATGTTTTTATCCTGACACTTACCTGCCTGTTATCTATTCTTACGGTCGTGTACCGATATTTTGCTTGGTTCCCGACGTTTGTACTGGTTTCCCCACGCTCTTTTTCAGTCACCTACGTTGCTGTTTGCAAGACACTGGTCTAATCTGTTCCTTACAGCCTGTTCCCAACTATTTACTTCTTTTTCCCGACACTTTCGCATATGTTTACAATAGTCTGTTCCTTAAAGTTTCTGGTCAGTTCCCGACAAATTCAGATCTGTTCAGTACGATCAGTTGCCACATTTTCTGGTCTGTTCTCGACACTTTACATCTATTTCCGTTCCTTACATATGACTATTTCTAGTCCTCTTGGACGATGTTTGTCTGTTCCCGACCATTTTGCGTCTAATCATGACCCTTATGGATATGTTCTCCGCTCGTGTGTGGTGTTCTAGACCTTTCTGTTTTAATTCCCCACCCTTTCGGGTCTCATCCCGACCTTTTTTGACGTGTTCTTGTCATTTACATGTCAGTTTGTGATCCTTTCTGACCTATTTGCGCCTGTTGCTGTAACTTGTGGATCTGTTTCTGAATCTTTCATTCTATTCTCGAATTATTCGTATGTGTAACCTTCAATTTCGTGTCCTCTCCCGAAACTTTCGACTCTTTCCTTAACAAACTGTCCCCCAACTGTTTCAGTCTGTTTTTGATCGTGTCTTCTCTCCATTTTATGGAACCTTCTGGACTTCTTTGGTCCATTCAGCATGGTCTGTTCCTTATCCTTTGGGACTGTATTTGCTCTTCTCTTGACTACTCTTTAGAGCCTGTCCTCGACCCAGTTGTATCTATTCAGCACATTCTGTTCCCCACGCTTTCCACTCTCTCCCTTCTACGTTAGAGCCATTTTGATATTCTCCCAACACATTTGGATGTGTTGTCTTCATTGGCGGTTCTATACCCAACCTTATTTCATCTTTTCTCGAACTCTATACACGTCTGATGACGACCCTATTGTGTATTTTCGCATTTATTAAAACTCTGTCCCATCAGACTGTTCCTGACCTATTGGTGTCTGTTGTTGATGGTCTCACCTCGACTCGCGCGGTCCTGATTCCGTTGACTTTGTGTCTTACCCCGACACTTTAGAATGTGTTTCCGTCTATTGCTGATAAGTTGACGACCCATTCTGGTCAGTATCCCATCATTTCAGAAACATTTGGGTCTATTCTCAATTCCTGAATCCGTTTCCAAAACTTTTTTTCTATTCCCGAATGTTCAGTATATCCAACCACTTTCTGTCAATTCTCGACCATTTCCGGACTGTTTTCAACAATCTGTTTCTGACGCTTTAGTATCCATCTACCTCCGACTGCTCCCACACTATTATGTCTATCCTGACTATTTAGGTTATTTTTCATGATTTTGCAACAAAGTTAAATGGGTTCTCGACTAATTTTGGACTGTACCGGCCCATTTCATGTCTGATGTAATTCATTACAGGTATGATCACAACGTTTTGGGGTATGTACACATAGTTTACTGTATTTTCCCAAATTTATCCGATGTGTTTACGACACTTTCTGAGGAGTTCTATATCATTTCTGGTCTGTTCCAAGTCTTTTCAGATATATTCATGGCCCTTTTGTGTCTATTACCGAGCTTCTCAGTTGTGTTCATTGCGCTATCGTCCCTGTATCCGATCCTATGTTCTCTGTTTCCAACGATCTTTTTCTGACCCTTCTGGTCGCTTCAAATCCATTTTATAGTCTTTCCAATGTTTTATCAACACTTTTCAAGTTGTTTTCATCCCATTCTTGTCTGTTGCCGTCCATGACATATCTGTTTCCGAACCTTGCATGTCTCATCCCGACCTTTACTTGTCTGTTTCCGAAATTTGTCTGTCTGTTGCTGGCGCTCAATCTTCTTTTCCTGACACTTACCTATCTGTTATCAACTCTTAAGTGCCTGTTTCTGACAATTTTGCGAGTGTTCACATCTCAGTGTTGCCGAAGCTCTTCGAGTCTGATAGGGACCAATTTTTTTTCTATTCCTGTCGATCTGTTCCCGAACATTGCCTTTTCGTTCGTGAAAATTTCTGTTCTGTTCACGTTGTCTGTTCCCGACAATTTTCGGTGTATTCTCAACAATTAATTTTTCATTCCCAATTATGTGTTCCAAGTCCTTTTGCACCTGCTGCCAAACATCTTTTCCCAAACCTTTCGCGTCTGTTCTGATTATCTATTCCTCAAACTTTAGGGTCTGTTCTCGAATTCTGCTCTGTTTCCGCACCTTTACCATGTTTGATGACCCTTCTCGGTGTGTTTGGTGGGTTTTGTGCCTGTTTGCGAGCAATATGTGAATGATTCTGTCACTTCCGGGTCAGTTACCGACGCTAACTGGTCTGGTACTGACTCTTTTGCATGTTTCCAGACTCACGTGTTTGTTTCTGACCCTTACGGGTCTGGCTACTCTCCCTTACCTGTCTGCCGGTGACCCTCGATATTTTTATCCTGACATCTACCTGTCTGTTATCTATTCTTATGTGCCTGTACCGATATTTTCCTTGGTTCCCGACATTTGTACTTCATTAGCGACGCTCTTTTTCAGTCACCTACGGATCTGTTAGCAAGAAACTGGTCTGATCAGTTCCTTACAGCCTGTTCCCAACTATTTACTTCCTTTTCCCGACACTCTCTCATATGTTTACAATAGTCTGTTGCTTAAACTTTTTTGTTAGTTCCCGACAATTTCAGGTTTGTTCCTGATGATGTGCTCCCAGCCATTTCAGGTCTGTTCCCTACGATCAGTTGCCACACTTTCTGGTCTGTTGTCAACACTTTACATCTACTTCCGTTCCTTACATATGAATCTTCTTGGACAATTTTTGTCTGTTCCCGACCACTTTGCGTCTCATTATGACCCTTGTGGATATGTTCTCCGCTCGTGTGTTGTGTTCTAGACCTTCCTAATTCAATTCCCCACGCTTTCGGGTCTCTTCCCGACCTTTTATGACGTCTTCTTTTCATTTTCATGATAGTTTACGATCCTTTCTGACGTATTTGTGTCTGTTGTGGTCACTTGTGGATCTGTTTCTCAATCTTTCATTCTATTCCCGAAATATTCGTATGTGTAACCTTCAATTTCGAATCCTCTCCCGAAACTTTCGAATGTTTCCTTAACAATCTGTCCCCCAACTTTTTCAGTCTGTTTTTGATCGTGTCTTCCCTCCATTTTAAGGAACCTTCCAGAATTCTTTGGTCTATTCAGCACGATCTGTTCGTTATCCTTTTGGGACTGTATTTGCTCTTCTCTTGACTACGCTTTCTAGCCTGTCCTCGACCCAGTTGTATCTATTCAGCACCTTCTGTTCCCCACGTTTTCCAGTCTCTCCCTTCTACGTCAGAACCTTTCTGATACTCTCCCAACACATTCGTATTTGTTGTCTACATTGGCGGTTCTATACCCAACCTTATTTCGTCTTTTCTCGATCTCTATACTCATCTGATGATGACCCTATGCTGTATTTTCGCATTTTTTAAAAACTCTGTCCCGTCAGTCTGTTCCTTACCCATTGGGGTCTGTTGTTGATGGTATCATCCCGACTCTTGGGGTCCTGTTTCCGATACCTTTGTGTCTTTCCCCGACACTTTACAATGTGTTTCCGTCTGTTACTGATAAGTTGATGACCCATTCTGGTCTGTATCCCATCCTTTCATAAACTTTTGGGTCCATTCCCAATTCCTGAATCTGTTTCCAACACTTTTTTTCTATTTCCGAATGTTCAGTATATCCAACCACTTTCTGACAATTCCCGACCATTTCAGGTCTGTTTCCAACAATCTGTTTCTGACGCTTTAGTATCCATCTACCTCCGACTGCTCCCACACTATTATGTCTATACCTGACTATTTAGGTTATTTTTCATGATTTTCCAACAAACTTAAATGTGTTCCCGACAATTTTTGGACTGTTCTGGCCCATTTCGTGTCTGATGTAAATCATTACATTTATGATCACAACGTTATGGGGTATGTACACAAACTTTATGGTATTTTCCCAAATTTATCTAATGTGTTTACGATGCTTTCTGAGGAGTTATCTTTCAATCCTCCTCTGTTCCCTGACTTTTCAGTTATTTACATGGACCTTTTGTGTGCATTCTCGACCATGTCGTGTCTATTGCCGAGCTTTTCAGGTGTGTTCATGACCCTATCGTCCCTGTATCCGATCCTTTGTACTCTGTTTCCAACTATCTTTTTCTGACCATTCAGGTCGCTTCAAACCCATTTTGTAGTCTTTCCTATGTTTTATCAACACTTTCCAACTTGTTTTCATCCCATTCTTTTCTGTTGCCGTCGAACCTTTCATGTCTCGTCCCGACCCTCACGCGTCTGTAACCGAAATTTTGCTGTCTGTTGCTTGTGCTCAATCTTCTTTTCCTGACACTTACCTATCTGTTATCTACTCTTAAGGGCCTTTTCTGACAATTTTTCGAGTGTTCATATCACAGTGTAGCCGAAGCTCTTCGAGTCTGATAGGCATCAATTTTTTTCTATTCATGTCGATCGTTCTTGAACATTGCATTTTCGTTCCTGAAAATTTCTGTTCTTTCACGATGTCTGTTCCCGACACTTTTCGCTCTATTCACAACAATTATTTTTTCATTCCCAATTATGTGTTCCAAATCCTTTTGGACCTGTTGCCAAACATGTGTTCCCAAACCTTTCACATTTGTTCTGATTATCTATTCCTAAAACTTTAGGGTCTGTTCTCGAATTCTGCTCTGTTTCCGCACCTTTACCATGTGTTACTGACCCTTTCTGGAGTGTTTAGTGAGTTTTGTGCCTGTTTGCGAGCATTTTGAGTCTGATTCTGACACTTCCGAGTCTGTTACCGATGCTAAATGTTCTGGTACTGACCCTTTTGAATGTTTCCAGACTCACGTGTTTGTTTCTGACCCTTACGGGTCTGGCTACTCTCCCTTACCTGTCTGCTGGTGACCCTCGATGTTTTTATCCTGACATCTACCTGTCTGTTATCTATTCTTATGTGCCTGTACCGATATTTTCCTTGGTTCCCGACATTTGTACTTTATTAGCGACGCTCTTTTTCAGTCACCTACGGGTCTGTTAGCAAGAAACTGGTCTGATAAGTTCCTTACAGCCTGTTCCCAACTATTCACTTCTTTTTCCCGACACTTTCGCATATGTTTACAATAGTCTGTTCCTTAAAGTTTCTGGTCAGTTCCCGACAAATTCAGATCTGTTCAGTACGATCAGTTGCCACATTTTCTGGTCTGTTCTCGACACTTTACATCTATTTCCGTTCCTTACATACGACTCTTTCTAGTCCTCTTGGTCAATGTTTGTCTGTTCACGACCATTTTGCGTCTAATCATGACCCTTATGGATATGTTCTCCGCTCGTGTGTGGTGTTCCAGACCTTTCTGTTTTAATTCCCCACCCTTTCGGGTCTCATCCCGACCTTTTCTGACGTGTTCTTGTCATTTACATGTCAGTTTACGATCCTTTCTGACCTATTTGCGCATGTTGCGGTCACTTGTGGATCTGTTTCTGAATCTTTCATTCTATTCCCGAATTATTCGTATTTGTAACCTTCAATTTCGTGTCCTGTCCCGAAACTTTCGACTCTTTCCTTAACAAACTGTCCCCCAACCGTTTCAGTCTGTTTTTGATCGTGTCTTTCCTCCATTTTATGGAACCTTCTGGACTTCTTTGGTCCATTCAGCATGGTCTGTTCCTTATCCTTTGGGACTGTATTTGCTCTTCTCTTGACTACTCTTTAGAGCCTGTCCTCGACCCAGTTGTATCTATTCAGCACCTTCTGTTCCCCACGCTTTCCAGTCTCTCCCTTCTACGTTAGAGCCATTTTGATATTCTCCCAACACATTTGGATGTGTTGTCTTCATTGGCGGTTCTATACCCAACCTTATTTCATCTTTTCTCGAACTCTATACACGTCTGATGACACCCTATTTTGTATTTTCGCATTTATAAAACTCTGTCCCATCAGACTGTTGCTGACCTATTGGTGTCTGTTGTTGATGGTCTCACCTCGACTCTCGCGGTCCTGATTCCGATGACTTTGTGTCTTACCCCGACACTTTAGAATGTGTTTCCGTCTATTGCTGATAAGTTGACGACCCATTCTGGTCTGTATCCCATCATTTCAGAAACTTTTGGGTCTATTCCCAATTCTTGAACCCGTTTCCAAATCTTTTTTTCTATTCCCGAATGTTCAGTATATCAAACCACTTTCTGTCAATTCCCGACCATTTCCGGACTGTTTTCAACAATCTGTTTCTGACGCTTTATTATCCATCTACCTCAGACTGGTCCAACACTATTATGTCTATCCTGACTATTTAGGTTATTTTTCATGATTTTCCAAGAAAGTTAAATTGGTTCTCGACTAATTTTGGACTGTTCCAGCCCATTTCATGTCTGATGTAATTCATTACAGGTATGATCACAACGTTTTGGGGTATGTACACATAGTTTACTGTATTTTTCCAAATTTATCTGATGTGTTTACGACACTTTCTGAGGAGTTCTATATCATTTCTGGTTTGTTCCAAGTCTTTTCAGATATATTCATGGCCCTTTTGTGTCTATTACCGAGCTTCTCAGTTGTGTTCATGACGCTATTGTCCCTGTACCCGATCCTATGTTCTCTGTTTCCAACGATCTTTTTCTGACCCTTCAGGTCGCTTCAAATCCATTTTATAGTCTTTCCAATATTTTATCAACACTTTTCAAGTTGTTTTCATCCCATTCTTGTGTGTTGCCGTCCATGACAGATCTGTTTCCGAACCTTGCATGTCTCATCCCGACCTTTACTTGTCTGTTTCCGAAATTTGTCTGTCTGTTGCTGGCGCTCAATCTTCTTTTCCTGACACTTACCTATCTGTTATCTACTCTTAAGGGCCTTTTCTGACAATTTTTCGAGTGTTCATATCACAGTGTAGCCGAAGCTCTTCGAGTCTGATAGGCATCAATTTTTTTCTATTCATGTCGATCGTTCTTGAACATTGCATTTTCGTTCCTGAAAATTTCTGTTCTTTCACGATGTCTGTTCCCGACACTTTTCGCTCTATTCACAACAATTATTTTTTCATTCCCAATTATGTGTTCCAAATCCTTTTGGACCTGTTGCCAAAAATGTGTTCCCAAACCTTTCACATTTGTTCTGATTATCTATTCCTAAAACTTTAGGGTCTGTTCTCGAATTCTGCTCTGTTTCCGCACCTTTACCATGTGTTACTGACTCTTTCTGGAGTGTTTAGTGAGTTTTGTGCCTGTTTGCGAGCATTTTGAGTCTGATTCTGACACTTCCGAGTCTGTTACCGATGCTAAATGTTCTGGTACTGACCCTTTTGCATGTTTCCAGACTCACGTGTTTGTTTCTGACCCTTACGGGTCTGGCTACTCTCCCTTACCTGTCTGCTGGTGACCCTCGATGTTTTTATCCTGACATCTACCTGTCTGTTATCTATTCTTATGTGCCTGTACCGATATTTTCCTTGGTTCCCGACATTTGTACTTTATTAGCGACGCTCTTTTTCAGTCACCTACGGGTCTGTTAGCAAGAAACTGGTCTGATAAGTTCCTTACAGCCTGTTCCCAACTATTCACTTCTTTTTCCCGACACTTTCGCATATGTTTACAATAGTCTGTTCCTTAAAGTTTCTGGTCAGTTCCCGACAAATTCAGATCTGTTCAGTACGATCAGTTGCCACATTTTCTGGTCTGTTCTCGACACTTTACATCTATTTCCGTTCCTTACATACGACTCTTTCTAGTCCTCTTGGTCAATGTTTGTCTGTTCACGACCATTTTGCGTCTAATCATGACCCTTATGGATATGTTCTCCGCTCGTGTGTGGTGTTCCAGACCTTTCTGTTTTAATTCCCCACCCTTTCGGGTCTCATCCCGACCTTTTCTGACGTGTTCTTGTCATTTACATGTCAGTTTACGATCCTTTCTGACCTATTTGCGCATGTTGCGGTCACTTGTGGATCTGTTTCTGAATCTTTCATTCTATTCCCGAATTATTCGTATTTGTAACCTTCAATTTCGTGTCCTGTCCCGAAACTTTCGACTCTTTCCTTAACAAACTGTCCCCCAACCGTTTCAGTCTGTTTTTGATCGTGTCTTTCCTCCATTTTATGGAACCTTCTGGACTTCTTTGGTCCATTCAGCATGGTCTGTTCCTTATCCTTTGGGACTGTATTTGCTCTTCTCTTGACTACTCTTTAGAGCCTGTCCTCGACCCAGTTGTATCTATTCAGCACCTTCTGTTCCCCACGCTTTCCAGTCTCTCCCTTCTACGTTAGAGCCATTTTGATATTCTCCCAACACATTTGGATGTGTTGTCTTCATTGGCGGTTCTATACCCAACCTTATTTCATCTTTTCTCGAACTCTATACACGTCTGATGACACCCTATTTTGTATTTTCGCATTTATAAAACTCTGTCCCATCAGACTGTTGCTGACCTATTGGTGTCTGTTGTTGATGGTCTCACCTCGACTCTCGCGGTCCTGTTTCCGATGACTTTGTGTCTTACCCCGACACTTTAGAATGTGTTTCCGTCTATTGCTGATAAGTTGACGACCCATTCTGGTCTGTATCCCATCATTTCAGAAACTTTTGGGTCTATTCCCAATTCTTGAACCCGTTTCCAAATCTTTTTTTCTATTCCCGAATGTTCAGTATATCAAACCACTTTCTGTCAATTCCCGACCATTTCCGGACTGTTTTCAACAATCTGTTTCTGACGCTTTATTATCCATCTACCTCAGACTGGTCCAACACTATTATGTCTATCCTGACTATTTAGGTTATTTTTCATGATTTTCCAAGAAAGTTAAATTGGTTCTCGACTAATTTTGGACTGTTCCAGCCCATTTCATGTCTGATGTAATTCATTACAGGTATGATCACAACGTTTTGGGGTATGTACACATAGTTTACTGTATTTTTCCAAATTTATCTGATGTGTTTACGACACTTTCTGAGGAGTTCTATATCATTTCTGGTTTGTTCCAAGTCTTTTCAGATATATTCATGGCCCTTTTGTGTCTATTACCGAGCTTCTCAGTTGTGTTCATGACGCTATTGTCCCTGTACCCGATCCTATGTTCTCTGTTTCCAACGATCTTTTTCTGACCCTTCAGGTCGCTTCAAATCCATTTTATAGTCTTTCCAATATTTTATCAACACTTTTCAAGTTGTTTTCATCCCATTCTTGTGTGTTGCCGTCCATGACAGATCTGTTTCCGAACCTTGCATGTCTCATCCCGACCTTTACTTGTCTGTTTCCGAAATTTGTCTGTCTGTTGCTGGCGCTCAATCTTCTTTTCCTGACACTTACCTATCTGTTATCAACTCTTAAGTGCCTGTTTCTGACAATTTTGCGAGTGTTCAAATCGCAGTGTTGCCGAAGCTCTTCGAGTCTGATAGGGACCAATTTTTTTCTATACCTGTCGATCTGTTCCCGAACATTGCCTTTTCGTTCGTGAAAATTTCTGTTCTGTTCACGATGTCTGTTCCCGACAATTTTCGGTGTATTCTCAACAATTAATTTTTCATTCCCAATTATGTTTTCCAAGTCCTTTTGCTCCTGCTGCCAAACATCTTTTCCCAAACCTTTCGCGTCTGTTCTGATTATCTATTCCTCAAACTTTAGGGTCTGTTCTCGAATTCTGCTCTGTTTCCGCACCTTTACCATGTTTGCTGACCCTTTCCGGTGTGTTTGGTGGGTTTTGTGCCTGTTTGCGAGCATTTTGCGTCTGATTCTGACACTTCCGAGTCTGTTACCGATGCTAAATGTTCTGGTACTGACCCTTTTGCATGTTTCCAGACTCACGTGTTTGTTTCTGAGCCTTACGGGTCTGGCTACTCTCCCTTACCTGTCTGCTGGTGACCCTCGATGTTTTTATCCTGACATCTACCTGTCTGTTATCTATTCTTATGTGCCTGTACCGATATTTTCCTTGGTTCCCGACATTTGTACTTTATTAGCGACGCTCTTTTTCAGTCACCTACGGGTCTGTTAGCAAGAAACTGGTCTGATAAGTTCCTTACAGCCTGTTCCCAACTATTCACTTCTTTTTCCCGACACTTTCGCATATGTTTACAATAGTCTGTTCCTTAAAGTTTCTGGTCAGTTCCCGACAAATTCAGATCTGTTCAGTACGATTAGTTGCCACATTTTCTGGTCTGTTCTCGACACTTTACATCTATTTCCGTTCCTTACATACGACTCTTTCTAGTCCTCTTGGTCAATGTTTGTCTGTTCACGACCATTTTGCGTCTAATCATGACCCTTATGGATATGTTCTCCGCTCGTGTGTGGTGTTCCACACCTTTCTGTTTTAATTCCCCACCCTTTCGGGTCTCATCCCGACCTTTTCTGACGTGTTCTTGTCATTTACATGTCAGTTTACGATCCTTTCTGACCTATTTGCGCATGTTGCGGTCACTTGTGGATCTGTTTCTGAATCTTTCATTCTATTCCCGAATTATTCGTATGTGTAACCTTCAATTTCGTGTCCTGTCCCGAAACTTTCGACTCTTTCCTTAACAAACTGTCCCCCAACCGTTTCAGTCTGTTTTTGATCGTGTCTTTCCTCCATTTTATGGAACCTTCTGGACTTCTTTGGTCCATTCAGCATGGTCTGTTCCTTATCCTTTGGGACTGTATTTGATCTTCTCTTGACTACTCTTTAGAGCCTGTCCTCGACCCAGTTGTATCTATTCAGCACCTTCTGTTCCCCACGCTTTCCAGTCTCTCCCTTCTACGTTAGAGCCATTTTGATATTCTCCCAACACATTTGGATGTGTTGTCTTCATTGGCGGTTCTATACCCAACCTTATTTCATCTTTTCTCGAACTCTATACACGTCTGATGACACCCTATTTTGTATTTTCGCATTTATTAAAACTCTGTCCCATCAGACTGTTGCTGACCTATTGGTGTCTGTTGTTGATGGTCTCACCTCGACTCTCGCGGTCCTGTTTCCGATGACTTTGTGTCTTACCCCGACACTTTAGAATGTGTTTCCGTCTATTGCTGATAAGTTGACGACCCATTCTGGTCTGTATCCCATCATTTCAGAAACTTTTGGGTCTATTCCCAATTCTTGAACCCGTTTCCAAATCTTTTTTTCTATTCCCGAATGTTCAGTATATCAAACCACTTTCTGTCAATTCCCGACCATTTCTGGACTGTTTTCAACAATCTGTTTCTGACGCTTTATTATCCATCTACCTCAGACTGATCCAACACTATTATGTCTATCCTGACTATTTAGGTTATTTTTCATGATTTTCCAAGAAAGTTAAATTGGTTCTCGACTAATTTTGGACTGTTCCAGCCCATTTCATGTCTGATGTAATTCATTACAGGTATGATCACAACGTTTTGGGGTATGTACACATAGTTTACTGTATTTTCCCAAATTTATCTGATGTGTTTACGACACTTTCTGAGGAGTTCTATATCATTTCTGGTTTGTTCCAAGTCTTTTCAGATATATTCATGGCCCTTTTGTGTCTATTACCGAGCTTCTCAGTTGTGTTCATGACGCTATTGTCCCTGTACCCGATCCTATGTTCTCTATTTCCAACGATCTTTTTCTGACCCTTCAGGTCGCTTCAAATCCATTTTATAGTCTTTCCAATATTTTATCAACACTTTTCAAGTTGTTTTCATCCCATTCTTGTGTGTTGCCGTCCATGACATATCTGTTTCCGAACCTTGCATGTCTCATCCGGACCTTTACTTGTCTGTTTCCGAAATTTGTCTGTCTGTTGCTGGCGCTCAATCTTCTTTTGCTGACACTTACCTATCTGTTATCAACTCTTAAGTGCCTGTTTCTGACAATTTTGCGAGTGTTCAAATCGCAGTGTTGCCGAAGCTCTTCGAGTCTGATAGGGACAAATTTTTTTCTATACCTGTCGATCTGTTCCCGAACATTGCCTTTTCGTTCGTGAAAATTTCTGTTCTGTTCACGATGTCTGTTCCCGACAATTTTCGGTGTATTCTCAACAATTAATTTTTCATTCCCAATTATGTTTTCCAAGTCCTTTTGCACCTGCTGCCAAACATCTTTTCCCAAACCTTTCGCGTCTGTTCTGATTATCTATTCCTCAAACTTTAGGGTCTGTTCTCGAATTCTGCTCTGTTTCCGCACCTTTACCATGTTTGCTGACCCTTTCCGGTGTGTTTGGTGGGTTTTGTGCCTGTTTGCGAGCAATATGTGACTGATTCTGTCACTTCCGGATCAGTTACCGACGCTAACTGGTCTGGTACTGACTCTTTTGCATGTTTCCAGACTCACGTGTTTGTTTCTGACCCTTTGGGGGTCTGGCTACTCTCCCTTACCTGTCTGCTGGTGACCCTCGATGTTTTTATCCTGACATCTACCTGTCTGTTATCTATTCTTATGTGCCTGTACCGATATTTTCCTTGGTTCCCGACATTTGTACTTTATTAGCGACGCTCTTTTTCAGTCACCTACGGGTCTGTTAGCAAGAAACTGGTCTGATCAGTTCCTTACAGCCTGTTCCCAACTATTTACTTCCTTTTCCCGACACTCTCCATATGTTTACAATAGTCTGTTCCTTAAACTTTCTTGTTAGTTCCCGACAATTTCAGGTCTGTTCCTGATGATGTGCTCCCAGCCATTTCAGGTCTGTTCCCTACGATCAGTTGCCACACTTTCTGGTCTGTTCTCAACACTTTACATCTATTTCCGTTCCTTACATATGAATCTTCTTGGACAATTTTTGTCTGTTCCCGACCACTTTGCGTCTCATTATGACCCTTGTGGATATGTTCTCCGCTCGTGTGTTGTGTTCTAGACCTTCCTAATTCAATTCCCCACGCTTTCGGGTCTCTTCCCGACCTTTTATGACGTGTTCTTGTCATTTATATGTCATTTTACGATCCTTTCTGACCTATTTGCGCCTGTTGCGGTCACTTGTGGATCTGTTTCTGAATCTTTCATTCTATTCCTGAATTATTCGTATGTGTAACCTTCAATTTCGTGTCCTGTCCCGAAACTTTCGACTCTTTCCTTAACAAACTGTCCCCCAACCGTTTCAGTCTGTTTTTGATCGTGTCTTCCCTCCATTTTAAGGAACCTTCCAGAATTCTTTGGTCTATTCAGCACGATCTGTTCTTTATCCTTTTGGGACCGTATTTGCTCTTCTCTTGACTACGCTTTCTAGCCTGTCCTCGACCCAGTTGTATATATTCAGCACCTTCTGTTCCCCACGTTTTCCAGTCTCTCCCTTCTACGTCAGAACCTTTCTGATACTCTCCCAACACATTCGTATTTGTTGTCTACATTGGCGGTTCTATACCCAACCTTATTTCGTCTTTTCTCGATCTCTATACTCATCTGATGATGACCGTATGCTGTATTTTCGCATTTTTTAAAACCTCTGTCCCGTCAGTCTGTTCCTTACCCATTGGGGTCTGTTGTTGATGGTATCATCCCGACGCTTGGGGTCCTGTTTCCGATACCTTTGTGTCTTTCCCCGACACTTTACAATCTGTTTCCGTCTGTTACTGATAAGTTGAAGACCGATTCTGGTCTATATCCCATCCTTTCATAAACATTTGGGTCTATTCCCAATTCCTGAATCTGTTTCCAACACTTTTTTTCTATTTCCGAATGTTCAGTATATCCAACCACTTTCTGTCAATTCCCGACCATTTCAGGTCTGTTTCCAACAATCTGTTTCTGACGCTTTAGTATCCATATACCTCCGACTGCTCCCACACTATTATGTCTATTCCTGACTATTTAGGTTATTTTTCATGATTTTCCAACAAACTTAAATGTGTTCCCGACAATTTTTGGACTGTTCTGGCCCATTTCGTGTCTGATGTAAATCATTACATTTATGATCACAACGTTATGGGGTATGTACACAAACTTTATGGTATTTTCCCAAATTTATCTAATGTGTTTACGATGCTTTCTGAGGAGTTATCTTTCAATCCTCCTCTGTTCCCTGACTTTTCAGTTATTTACATGGACCTTTTGTGTGCATTCTCGACCATGTCGTGTCTATTGCCGAGCTTTTCAGGTGTGTTCATGACCCTATCGTCCCTGTATCCGATCCTTTGTACTCTGTTTCCAACTATCTTTTTCTGACCATTCAGGTCGCTTCAAACCCATTTTGTAGTCTTTCCTATGATTTATCAACACTTTCCAACTTGTTTTCATCCCATTCTTTTCTGTTGCCGTCGAACCTTTCATGTCTCGTCCCGACCCTCACGCGTCTGTAACCGAAATTTTGCTGTCTGTTGCTTGTGCTCAATCTTCTTTTCCTGACACTTACCTATCTGTTATCTACTCTTAAGGGCCTTTTCTGACAATTTTTCGAGTGTTCATATCACAGTGTAGCCGAAGCTCTTCGAGTCTGATAGGCATCAATTTTTTTCTATTCATGTCGATCGTTCTTGAACATTGCATTTTCGTTCCTGAAAATTTCTGTTCTTTCACGATGTCTGTTCCCGAGACTTTTCGCTCTATTCACAACAATTATTTTTTCATTCCCAATTATGTGTTCCAAATCCTTTTGGACCTGTTGCCAAACATGTGTTCCCAAACCTTTCACATTTGTTCTGATTATCTATACCTAAAACTTTAGGGTCTGTTCTCGAATTCTGCTCTGTTTCCGCACCTTTACCATGTGTTACTGACCCTTTCTGGAGTGTTTAGTGATTTTTGTGCCTGTTTGCGAGCATTTTGCGTCTGATTCTGACACTTCCGAGTCTGTTACCGATGCTAAATGTTCTGGTACTGACACTTTTGCATGTTTCCAGACTCACGTGTTTGTTTCTGAGCCTTACGGGTCTGGCTACTCTCCCTTACCTGTCTGCTGGTGACCCTCGATGTTTTTATCCTGACATCTACCTGTCTGTTATCTATTCTTATGTGCCTGTACCGATATTTTCCTTGGTTCCCGACATTTGTACTTTATTAGCGACGCTCTTTTTCAGTCACCTACGGGTCTGTTAGCAAGAAACTGGTCTGATAAGTTCCTTACAGCCTGTTCCCAACTATTCACTTCTTTTTCCCGACACTTTCGCATATGTTTACAATAGTCTGTTCCTTAAAGTTTCTGGTCAGTTCCCGACAAATTCAGATCTGTTCAGTACGATCAGTTGCCACATTTTCTGGTCTGTTCTCGACACTTTACATCTATTTCCGTTCCTTACATACGACTCTTTCTAGTCCTCTTGGTCAATGTTTGTCTGTTCACGACCATTTTGCGTCTAATCATGACCCTTATGGATATGTTCTCCGCTCGTGTGTGGTGTTCCACACCTTTCTGTTTTAATTCCCCACCCTTTCGGGTCTCATCCCGACCTTTTCTGACGTGTTCTTGTCATTTACATGTCAGTTTACGATCCTTTCTGACCTATTTGCGCATGTTGCGGTCACTTGTGGATCTGTTTCTGAATCTTTCATTCTATTCCCGAATTATTCGTATGTGTAACCTTCAATTTCGTGTCCTGTCCCGAAACTTTCGACTCTTTCCTTAACAAACTGTCCCCCAACCGTTTCAGTCTGTTTTTGATCGTGTCTTTCCTCCATTTTATGGAACCTTCTGGACTTCTTTGGTCCATTCAGCATGGTCTGTTCCTTATCCTTTGGGACTGTATTTGATCTTCTCTTGACTACTCTTTAGAGCCTGTCCTCGACCCAGTTGTATCTATTCAGCACCTTCTGTTCCCCACGCTTTCCAGTCTCTCCCTTCTACGTTAGAGCCATTTTGATATTCTCCCAACACATTTGGATGTGTTGTCTTCATTGGCGGTTCTATACCCAACCTTATTTCATCTTTTCTCGAACTCTATACACGTCTGATGACACCCTATTTTGTATTTTCGCATTTATTAAAACTCTGTCCCATCAGACTGTTGCTGACCTATTGGTGTCTGTTGTTGATGGTCTCACCTCGACTCTCGCGGTCCTGTTTCCGATGACTTTGTGTCTTACCCCGACACTTTAGAATGTGTTTCCGTCTATTGCTGATAAGTTGACGACCCATTCTGGTCTGTATCCCATCATTTCAGAAACTTTTGGGTCTATTCCCAATTCTTGAACCCGTTTCCAAATCTTTTTTTCTATTCCCGAATGTTCAGTATATCAAACCACTTTCTGTCAATTCACGACCATTTCTGGACTGTTTTCAACAATCTGTTTCTGACGCTTTATTATCCATCTACCTCAGACTGATCCAACACTATTATGTCTATCCTGACTATTTAGGTTATTTTTCATGATTTTCCAAGAAAGTTAAATTGGTTCTCGACTAATTTTGGACTGTTCCAGCCCATTTCATGTCTGATGTAATTCATTACAGGTATGATCACAACGTTTTGGGGTATGTACACATAGTTTACTGTATTTTCCCAAATTTATCTGATGTGTTTACGACACTTTCTGAGGAGTTCTATATCATTTCTGGTTTGTTCCAAGTCTTTTCAGATATATTCATGGCCCTTTTGTGTCTATTACCGAGCTTCTCAGTTGTGTTCATGACGCTATTGTCCCTGTACCCGATCCTATGTTCTCTGTTTCCAACGATCTTTTTCTGACCCTTCAGGTCGCTTCAAATCCATTTTATAGTCTTTCCAATATTTTATCAACACTTTTCAAGTTGTTTTCATCCCATTCTTGTGTGTTGCCGTCCATGACAGATCTGTTTCCGAACCTTGCATGTCTCATCCGGACCTTTACTTGTCTGTTTCCGAAATTTGTCTGTCTGTTGCTGGCGCTCAATCTTCTTTTCCTGACACTTACCTATCTGTTATCAACTCTTAAGTGCCTGTTTCTGACAATTTTGCGAGTGTTCAAATCGCAGTGTTGCCGAAGCTCTTCGAGTCTGATAGGGACCAATTTTTTTCTATACCTGTCGATCTGTTCCCGAACATTGCCTTTTCGTTCGTGAAAATTTCTGTTCTGTTCACGATGTCTGTTCCCGACAATTTTCGGTGTATTCTCAACAATTAATTTTTCATTCCCAATTATGTGTTCCAAGTCCTTTTGCACCTGCTGCCAAACATCTTTTCCCAAACCTTTCGCGTCTGTTCTGAATATCTATTCCTCAAACTTTAGGGTCTGTTCTCGAATTCTGCTCTGTTTCCGCACCTTTACCATGTTTGCTGACCCTTTCCGGTGTGTTTGGTGGGTTTTGTGCCTGTTTGCGAGCAATATGTGACTGATTCTGTCACTTCCGGATCAGTTACCGACGCTAACTGGTCTGGTACTGACTCTTTTGCATGTTTCCAGACTCACGTGTTTGTTTCTGACCCTTACGGGTCTGGCTACTCTCCCTTACCTGTCTGCTGGTGACCCTCGATGTTTTTATCCTGACATCTACCTGTCTGTTATCTATTCTTATGTGCCTGTACCGATATTTTCCTTGGTTCCCGACATTTGTACTTTATTAGCGACGCTCTTTTTCAGTCACCTACGGGTCTGTTAGCAAGAAACTGGTCTGATCAGTTCCTTACAGCCTGTTCCCAACTATTTACTTCCTTTTCCCGACACTCTCCATATGTTTACAATAGTCTGTTCCTTAAACTTTCTTGTTAGTTCCCGACAATTTCAGGTCTGTTCCTGATGATGTGCTCCCAGCCATTTCAGGTCTGTTCCCTACGATCAGTTGCCACACTTTCTGGTCTGTTCTCAACACTTTACATCTATTTCCATTCCTTACATATGAATCTTCTTGGACAATTTTTGTCTGTTCCCGACCACTTTGCGTCTCATTATGACCCTTGTGGATATGTTCTCCGCTCGTGTGTTGTGTTCTAGACCTTCCTAATTCAATTCCCCACGCTTTCGGGTCTCTTCCCGACCTTTTATGACGTGTTCTTGTCATTTATATGTCATTTTACGATCCTTTCTGACCTATTTGCGCCTGTTGCGGTCACTTGTGGATCTGTTTCTGAATCTTTCATTCTATTCCTGAATTATTCGTATGTGTAACCTTCAATTTCGTGTCCTGTCCCGAAACTTTCGACTCTTTCCTTAACAAACTGTCCCCCAACCGTTTCAGTCTGTTTTTGATCGTGTCTTCCCTCCATTTTAAGGAACCTTCCAGAATTCTTTGGTCTATTCAGCACGATCTGTTCTTTATCCTTTTGGGACCGTATTTGCTCTTCTCTTGACTACGCTTTCTAGCCTGTCCTCGACCCAGTTGTATATATTCAGCACCTTCTGTTCCCCACGTTTTCCAGTCTCTCCCTTCTACGTCAGAACCTTTCTGATACTCTCCCAACACATTCGTATTTGTTGTCTACATTGGCGGTTCTATACCCAACCTTATTTCGTCTTTTCTCGATCTCTATACTCATCTGATGATGACCGTATGCTGTATTTTCGCATTTTTTAAAACCTCTGTCCCGTCAGTCTGTTCCTTACCCATTGGGGTCTGTTGTTGATGGTATCATCCCGACGCTTGGGGTCCTGTTTCCGATACCTTTGTGTCTTTCCCCGACACTTTACAATCTGTTTCCGTCTGTTACTGATAAGTTGAAGACCGATTCTGGTCTATATCCCATCCTTTCATAAACATTTGGGTCTATTCCCAATTCCTGAATCTGTTTCCAACACTTTTTTTCTATTTCCGAATGTTCAGTATATCCAACCACTTTCTGTCAATTCCCGACCATTTCAGGTCTGTTTCCAACAATCTGTTTCTGACGCTTTAGTATCCATATACCTCCGACTGCTCCCACACTATTATGTCTATTCCTGACTATTTAGGTTATTTTTCATGATTTTCCAACAAACTTAAATGTGTTCCCGACAATTTTTGGACTGTTCTGGCCCATTTCGTGTCTGATGTAAATCATTACATTTATGATCACAACGTTATGGGGTATGTACACAAACTTTATGGTACTTTCCCAAATTTATCTAATGTGTTTACGATGCTTTCTGAGGAGTTATCTTTCAATCCTCCTCTGTTCCCTGACTTTTCAGTTATTTACATGGACCTTTTGTGTGCATTCTCGACCATGTCGTGTCTATTGCCGAGCTTTTCAGGTGTGTTCATGACCCTATCGTCCCTGTATCCGATCCTTTGTACTCTGTTTCCAACTATCTTTTTCTGACCATTCAGGTCGCTTCAAACCCATTTTGTAGTCTTTCCTATGTTTTATCAACACTTTCCAACTTGTTTTCATCCCATTCTTTTCCGTTGCCGTCGAACCTTTCATGTCTCGTCCCGACCCTCACGCGTCGGTAACCGAAATTTTGCTGTCTGTTGCTTGTGCTCAATCTTCTTTTCCTGACACTTACCTATCTGTTATCTACTCTTAAGGGCCTTTTCTGACAATTTTTCGAGTGTTCATATCACAGTGTAGCCGAAGCTCTTCGAGTCTGATAGGCATCAATTTTTTTCTATTCATGTCGATCGTTCTTGAACATTGCATTTTCGTTCCTGAAAATTTCTGTTCTTTCACGATGTCTGTTCCCGAGACTTTTCGCTCTATTCACAACAATTATTTTTTCATTCCCAATTATGTGTTCCAAATCCTTTTGGACCTGTTGCCAAACATGTGTTCCCAAACCTTTCACATTTGTTCTGATTATCTATTCCTAAAACTTTAGGGTCTGTTCTCGAATTCTGCTCTGTTTCCGCACCTTTACCATGTGTTACTGACCCTTTCTGGAGTGTTTAGTGATTTTTGTGCCTGTTTGCGAGCATTTTGCGTCTGATTCTGACACTTCCGAGTCTGTTACCGATGCTAAATGTTCTGGTACTGACCCTTTTGCATGTTTCCAGACTCACGTGTTTGTTTCTGAGCCTTACGGGTCTGGCTACTCTCGCTTACCTGTCTGCAGGTGACCCTCGATGTTTTTATCCTGACACTTACCTGCCTGTTATCTATTCTTACGTGCCTGTACCGATATTTTCCTTGGTTCCCGACATTTGTACTTTATTAGCGACGCTCTTTTTCAGTCACCTACGGGTCTGTTAGCAAGAAACTGGTCTGATAAGTTCCTTACAGCCTGTTCCCAACTATTCACTTCTTTTTCCCGACACTTTCGCATATGTTTACAATAGTCTGTTCCTTAAAGTTTCTGGTCAGTTCCCGACAAATTCAGATCTGTTCAGTACGATCAGTTGCCACATTTTCTGGTCTGTTCTCGACACTTTACATCTATTTCCGTTCCTTACATACGACTCTTTCTAGTCCTCTTGGTCAATGTTTGTCTGTTCACGACCATTTTGCGTCTAATCATGACCCTTATGGATATGTTCTCCGCTCGTGTGTGGTGTTCCAGACCTTTCTGTTTTAATTCCCCACCCTTTCGGGTCTCATCCCGACCTTTTCTGACGTGTTCTTGTCATTTACATGTCAGTTTACGATCCTTTCTGACCTATTTGCGCATGTTGCTGTCACTTGTGGATCTGTTTCTGAATCTTTCATTCTATTCCCGAATTATTCGTATTTGTAACCTTCAATTTCGTGTCCTGTCCCGAAACTTTCGACTCTTTCCTTAACAAACTGTCCCCCAACCGTTTCAGTCTGTTTTTGATCGTGTCTTTCCTCCATTTTATGGAACCTTCTGGACTTCTTTGGTCCATTCAGCATGGTCTGTTCCTTATCCTTTGGGACTGTATTTGCTCTTCTCTTGACTACTCTTTAGAGCCTGTCCTCGACCCAGTTGTATCTATTCAGCACCTTCTGTTCCCCACGCTTTCCAGTCTCTCCCTTCTACGTTAGAGCCATTTTGATATTCTCCCAACACATTTGGATGTGTTGTCTTCATTGGCGGTTCTATACCCAACCTTATTTCATCTTTTCTAGAACTCTATACACGTCTGATGACACCCTATTTTGTATTTTCGCATTTATAAAACTCTGTCCCATCAGACTGTTGCTGACCTATTGGTGTCTGTTGTTGATGGTCTCACCTCGACTCTCGCGGTCCTGTTTCCGATGACTTTGTGTCTTACCCCGACACTTTAGAATGTGTTTCCGTCTATTGCTGATAAGTTGACGACCCATTCTGGTCTGTATCCCATCATTTCAGAAACTTTTGGGTCTATTCCCAATTCTTGAACCCGTTTCCAAATCTTTTTTTCTATTCCCGAATGTTCAGTATATCAAACCACTTTCTGTCAATTCCCGACCATTTCCGGACTGTTTTCAACAATCTGTTTCTGACGCTTTATTATCCATCTACCTCAGACTGATCCAACACTATTATGTCTATCCTGACTATTTAGGTTATTTTTCATGATTTTCCAAGAAAGTTAAATTGGTTCTCGACTAATTTTGGACTGTTCCAGCCCATTTCATGTCTGATGTAATTCATTACAGGTATGATCACAACGTTTTGGGGTATGTACACATAGTTTACTGTATTTTCCCAAATTTATCTGATGTGTTTACGACACTTTCTGAGGAGTTCTATATCATTTCTGGTTTGTTCCAAGTCTTTTCAGATATATTCATGGCCCTTTTGTGTCTATTACCGAGCTTCTCAGTTGTGTTCATGACGCTATTGTCCCTGTACCCGATCCTATGTTCTCTGTTTCCAACGATCTTTTTCTGACCCTTCAGGTCGCTTCAAATCCATTTTATAGTCTTTCCAATATTTTATCAACACTTTTCAAGTTGTTTTCATCCCATTCTTGTGTGTTGCCATCCATGACAGATCTGTTTCCGAACCTTGCATGTCTCATCCCGACCTTTACTTGTCTGTTTCCGAAATTTGTCTGTCTGTTGCTGGCGCTCAATCTTCTTTTCCTGACACTTACCTATCTGTTATCAACTCTTAAGTGCCTGTTTCTGACAATTTTGCGAGTGTTCAAATCGCAGTGTTGCCGAAGCTCTTCGAGTCTGATAGGGACCAATTTTTTTCTATACCTGTCGATCTGTTCCCGAACATTGCCTTTTCGTTCGTGAAAATTTCTGTTCTGTTCACGATGTCTGTTCCCGACAATTTTCGGTGTATTCTCAACAATTAATTTTTCATTCCCAATTATGTTTTCCAAGTCCTTTTGCACCTGCTGCCAAACATCTTTTCCCAAACCTTTCGCGTCTGTTCTGATTATCTATTCCTCAAACTTTAGGGTCTGTTCTCGAATTCTGCTCTGTTTCCGCACCTTTACCATGTTTGCTGACCCTTTCCGGTGTGTTTGGTGGGTTTTGTGCCTGTTTGCGAGCAATATGTGACTGATTCTGTCACTTCCGGGTCAGTTACCGACGCTAACTGGTCTGGTACTGACTCTTTTGCATGTTTCCAGACTCACGTGTTTGTTTCTGACCCTTACGGGTCTGGCTACTCTCCCTTACCTGTCTGCTGGTGACCCTCGATGTTTTTATCCTGACATCTACCTGTCTGTTATCTATTCTTATGTGCCTGTACCGATATTTTCCTTGGTTCCCGACATTTGTACTTTATTAGCGACGCTCTTTTTCAGTCACCTACGGGTCTGTTAGCACGAAACTGGTCTGATAAGTTCCTTACAGCCTGTTCCCAACTATTTACTTCCTTTTCCCGACACTCTCCATATGTTTACAATAGTCTGTTCCTTAAACTTTCTTGTTAGTTCCCGACAATTTCAGGTCTGTTCCTGATGATGTGCTCCCAGCCATTTCAGGTCTGTTCCCTACGATCAGTTGCCACACTTTCTGGTCTGTTCTCAACACTTTACATCTATTTCCGTTCCTTACATATGAATCTTCTTGGACAATTTTTGTCTGTTCCCGACCACTTTGCGTCTCATTATGACCCTTGTGGATATGTTCTCCGCTCGTGTGTTGTGTTCTAGACCTTCCTAATTCAATTCCCCACGCTTTCGGGTCTCTTCCCGACCTTTTATGACGTGTTCTTGTCATTTATATGTCATTTTACGATCCTTTCTGACCTATTTGCGCCTGTTGCGGTCACTTGTGGATATGTTTCTGAATCTTTCATTCTATTCCTGAATTATTCGTATGTGTAACCTTCAATTTCGTTTCCTGTCCCGAAACTTTCGACTCTTTCCTTAACAAACTGTCCCCCAACCGTTTCAGTCTGTTTTTGATCGTGTCTTCCCTCCATTTTAAGGAACCTTCCAGAATTCTTTGGTCTATTCAGCACGATCTGTTCTTTATTTTTTTGGGACCGTATTTGCTCTTCTCTTGACTACGCTTTCTAGCCTGTCCTCGACCCAGTTGTATATATTCAGCACCTTCTGTTCCCCACGTTTTCCAGTCTCTCCCTTCTACGTCAGAACCTTTCTGATACTCTCCCAACACATTCGTATTTGTTGTCTACATTGGCGGTTCTATACCCAACCTTATTTCGTCTTTTCTCGATCTCTATACTCATCTGATGATGACCGTATGCTGTATTTTCGCATTTTTTAAAACCTCTGTCCCGTCAGTCTGTTCCTTACCCATTGGGGTCTGTTGTTGATGGTATCATCCCGACGCTTGGGGTCCTGTTTCCGATACCTTTGTGTCTTTCCCCGACACTTTACAATCTGTTTCCGTCTGTTACTGATAAGTTGAAGACCGATTCTGGTCTATATCCCATCCTTTCATAAACTTTTGGGTCTATTCCCAATTCCTGAATCTGTTTCCAACACTTTTTTTCTATTTCCGAATGTTCAGTATATCCAACCACTTTCTGTCAATTCCCGACCATTTCAGGTCTGTTTCCAACAATCTGTTTCTGACGCTTTAGTATCCATATACCTCCGACTGCTCCCACACTATTATGTCTATTCCTGACTATTTAGGTTATTTTTCATGATTTTCCAACAAACTTAAATGTGTTCCCGACAATTTTTGGACTGTTCTGGCCCATTTCGTGTCTGATGTAAATCATTACATTTATGATCACAACGTTATGGGGTATGTACACAAACTTTATGGTATTTTCCCAAATTTATCTAATGTGTTTACGATGCTTTCTGAGGAGTTATCTTTCAATCCTCCTCTGTTCCCTGACTTTTCAGTTATTTACATGGACCTTTTGTGTGCATTCTCGACCATGTCGTGTCTATTGCCGAGCTTTTCAGGTGTGTTCATGACCCTATCGTCCCTGTATCCGATCCTTTGTACTCTGTTTCCAACTATCTTTTTCTGACCATTCAGGTCGCTTCAAACCCATTTTGTAGTCTTTCCTATGTTTTATCAACACTTTCCAACTTGTTTTCATCCCATTCTTTTCCGTTGCCGTCGAACCTTTCATGTCTCGTCCCGACCCTCACGCGTCTGTAACCGAAATTTTGCTGTCTGTTGCTTGTGCTCAATCTTCTTTTCCTGACACTTACCTATCTGTTATCTACTCTTAAGGGCCTTTTGTGACAATTTTTCGAGTGTTCATATCACAGTGTAGCCGAAGCTCTTCGAGTCTGATAGGCATCATTTTTTTTCTATTCATGTCGATCATTCTTGAACATTGCATTTTCGTTCCTGAAAATTTCTGTTCTTTCACGATGTCTGTTCCCGAGACTTTTCGCTCTATTCACAACAATTATTTTTTCATTCCCAATTATGTGTTCCAAATCCTTTTGGACCTGTTGCCAAACATGTGTTCCCAAACCTTTCACATTTGTTCTGATTATCTATTCCTAAAACTTTAGGGTCTGTTCTCGAATTCTGCTCTGTTTCCGCACCTTTACCATGTGTTACTGACCCTTTCTGGAGTGTTTAGTGATTTTTGTGCCTGTTTGCGAGCATTTTGCGTCTGATTCTGACACTTCCGAGTCTGTTACCGATGCTAAATGTTCTGGTACTGACCCTTTTGCATGTTTCCAGACTCACGTGTTTGTTTCTGAGCCTTACGGGTCTGGCTACTCTCCCTTACCTGTCTGCAGGTGACCCTCGATGTTTTTATCCTGACACTTACCTGCCTGTTATCTATTCTTACGTGCCTGTACCGATATTTTGTTTGGTTCCCGACATTTGTACTGTTTTCCCCACGCTCTTTTTCAGTCACCTACGTTTCTGTTTGCAAGACACTGGTCTAATCTGTTCCTTAAAGCCTGTTCCAAACTATTTACTTCTTTTTCCCGACACTTTCGCATATGTTTACAATAGTCTGTTCCTTAAAGTTTCTGGTCAGTTCCCGACAAATTCAGATCTGTTCAGTACGATCAGTTGCCACATTTTCTGGTCTGTTCTCGACACTTTACATCTATTTCTGTTCCTTACATATGACTCTTTCTAGTCCTCTTGGACGATGTTTGTCTGTTCCCGACCATTTTGCGTCTAATCATGACCCTTATGGATATGTTCACCGCTCGTGTGTGGTGTTCTAGACCTTTCTGTTTTAATTCCCCACCCTTTCGGGTCTCATCCCGACCTTTTCTGACGTGTTCTTGTCATTTACATGTCAGTTTGTGATCCTTTCTGACCTATTTGTGCCTTTTGCGGTCACTTGTGGATCTGTTTCTGAATCTTTCATTCTATTCTCGAATTATTCGTATGTGTAACCTTCAATTTCGTGTCCTCTCCCGAAACTTTCGACTCTTTCCTTAACAAACTGTCCCCCAACTGTTTCAGTCTGTTTTTGATCGTGTCTTCTCTCCATTTTATGGAACCTTCTGGACTTCTTTGGTCCATTCAGCATGGTCTGTTCCTTATCCTTTGGGACTGTATTTGCTCTTCTCTTGACTACTCTTTAGAGCCTGTCCTCGACCCAGTTGTATCTATTCAGCACCTTCTGTTCCCCACGCTTTCCAGTCTCTCCCTTCTACGTTAGAGCCATTTTGATATTCTCCCAACACATTTGGATGTGTTGTGTTCATTGGCGGTTCTATACCCAACCTTATTTCATCTTTTCTCGAACTCTATAAACGTCTGATGACGACCCTATTGTGTATTTTCGCATTTATTAAAACTCTGTCCCATCAGACTGTTCCTGACCTATTGGTGTCTGTTGTTGATGGTCTCACCTCGACTCTCGCAGTCCTGATTCCGTTGACTTTGTGTCTTACCCCGACACTTTAGAATGTGTTTCCGTCTATTGCTGATAAGTTGACGACCCATTCTGGTCAGTATCCCATCCTTTCAGAAACATTTGGGTCTATTCCCAAATCCGTTTCCAAAACTTTTTTTCTATTCCCGAATGTTCAGTATATCCAACCACTTTCTGTCAATTCCTGACCATTTCTGGACTGTTTTCAACAATCTGTTTCTGACGCTATAGTATCCATCTACCTCCGACTGCTCCCACACTATTATGTCTATCCTGACTATTTAGGTTATTTTTCATGATTTTGCAACAAAGTTAAATGGGTTCTCGACAAATTTTGGACTGTACCGGCCCATTTCATGTCTGATGTAATTCATTACAGGTATGATCACAACGTTTTGGGATATGTACACATAGTTTACTGTATTTTCCCAAATTTATCTGATGTGTTTACGACACTTTATGAGGAGTTTAATGTCATTTCTGGTTTGTTCCAAGTCTTTTCAGATATATTCATGGCCCTTTTGTGTCTATTACCGAGCTTCTCAGTTGTGTTCATGACGCTATTGTCCCTGTATCCGATCCTATGTTCTCTGTTTCCAACGATCTTTTTCTGACCCTTCAGGTCGCTTCAAATCCATTTTATAGTCTTTCCAATATTTTATCAACACTTTTCAAGTTGTTTTCATCCCATTCTTGTGTGTTGCCGTCCATGACAGATCTGTTTCCGAACCTTGCATGTCTCATCCCGACCTTTACTTGTCTGTTTCCGAAATTTGTCTGTCTGTTGCTGGCGCTCAATCTTCTTTTCCTGACACTTACCTATCTGTTATCAACTCTTAAGTGCCTGTTTCTGACAATTTTGCGAGTGTTCAAATCGCAGTGTTGCCGAAGCTCTTCGAGTCTGATAGGGACCAATTTTTTTCTATACCTGTCGATCTGTTCCCGAACATTGCCTTTTCGTTCGTGAAAATTTCTGTTCTGTTCACGATGTCTGTTCCCGACAATTTTCGGTGTATTCTCAACAATTAATTTTTCATTCCCAATTATGTGTTCCAAGTCCTTTTGCACCTGCTGCCAAACATCTTTTCCCAAACCTTTCGCGTCTGTTCTGATTATCTATTCCTCAAACTTTAGGGTCTGTTCTCGAATTCTGCTCTGTTTCCGCACCTTTACCATGTTTGCTGACCCTTTCCGGTGTGTTTGGTGGGTTTTGTGCCTGTTTGCGAGCAATATGTGACTGATTCTATCACTTCCGGGTCAGTTACCGACGCTAACTGGTCTGGTACTGACTCTTTTGCATGTTTCCAGACTCACGTGTCTGTTTCTGACCCTTACGGGTCTGGCTACTCTCCCTTACCTGTCTGCTGGTGACCCTCGATGTTTTTATCCTGACATCTACCTGTCTGTTATCTATTCTCCTGTGCCTGTACCGATATTTTCCTTGGTTCCCGACATTTGTACTTTATTAGCGACGCTCTTTTTCAGTCACCTACGGGTCTGTTAGCAAGAAACTGGTCTGATCAGTTCCTCACAGCCTGTTCCCAACTATTTACTTCCTTTTCCCGACACTCTCCATATGTTTACAATAGTCTGTTCCTTAAACTTTCTTGTTAGTTCCCGACAATTTCAGGTCTGTTCCTGATGATGTGCTCCCAGCCATTTCAGGTCTGTTCCCTACGATCAGTTGCCACACTTTCTGGTCTGTTCTCAACACTTTACATCTATTTCCGTTCCTTACATATGAATCTTCTTGGACAATTTTTGTCTGTTCCCGACCACTTTGCGTCTCATTATGACCCTTGTGGATATGTTCTCCGCTCGTGTGTTGTGTGCTAGACCTTCCTAATTCAATTCCCCACGCTTTCGGGTCTCTTCCCGACATTTTATGACGTATTCTTTTCATTTTCATGATAGTTTACGATCCTTTCTGACCTATTTGTGTCTGTTGCGGTCACTTGTGGATCTGTTTCTCAATCGTTCATTCTATTCCCGAATTATTCGTATGTGTAACCTTCAATTTCGAATCCTCTCCCGAAGCTTTAGAATCTTTCCTTAACAATCTGTCCCCCAACTTTTTCAGTCTGTTTTTGATCGTGTCTTCCCTCCATTTTAAGGAACCTTCCAGAATTCTTTGGTCTATTCAGTACGATCTGTTCGTTATCCTTTTGGGACTGTATTTGCTCTTCTCTTGACTACTCTTTCTAGCCGGTCCTCGACCCAGTTGTATCTATTCTGCACCGTCTGTTCCCCACGTTTTCCAGTCTCTCCTTTCTACGTTAGAACCTTTCTGATACTCTCCCAACACTTTCGTATTTGTTGTCTACATTGGCGGTTCTATACCCAACCTTATTTCGTCTTTTCTCGATCTCTATACTCATCTGATCATGACACTATGCTGTATTTTCGCATTTGTTAAGAACTCTGTCCCATCAGTCTGTTCCTTACCCATTGGGGTTTGTTGTTGATGGTATCATCCCGACTCCTGGGGTCCTGTTTCCGATACCTTTGTGTCTTTCCCCGACACTTTACAATGAGTTTCCGTCTGTTACTGATAAGTTGATGACCCATTCTGGTCTGTATCCCATCCTTTCATAAACTTTTGGGTCTATTCTCAATTCCTGAATCTGTTTCCAACACTTTTTTTCTATTTCTGAATGTTCAGTATATCCAACCACTTTCTGTCAATTCCCGACCATTTCAGGTCTGTTTCCAACAATCTGTTTCTGAACCTTTAGTATCCATCTACCTCCGACTGCTCCCACACTATTATGTCTATTCCTAACTATTTAGGTTATTTTTCATGATTTTCCAACAAACTTAAATGATTTCCTGACAATTTTTGGACTGTTCTGGCCCATTTCGTGTCTGATGTAAATCATTACATTTATGATCACAACGTTATGGGGTATGTACACAAACTTTATGGTATTTTCCCAAATTTATCTAATGTGTTTACGATGCTTTCTGAGGAGTTCTCTTTCAATCCTCCTCTGTTCCCTGACTTTTCAGTTATTTACATGGACCTTTTGTGTGCATTCTCGACCATGTCGTGTCTATTGCCGAGCTTTTCAGGTGTGTTCATGACCCTATCGTCCCTGTATCCGATCCTTTGTACTCTTTTTCCATCTATCTTTTTCTGACCATTCAGGTCGCTTCAAACCCATTTTGTAGTTTTTCCTATGTTTTATCAACACTTTCCAACTTGTTTTCATCCCATTCTTTTCCGTTTCCGTCGAACCTTTCATGTCTCGTCCCGACCCTCACTCGTCTGTAACCGAAATTTTGCTGTTTGTTGCTTGTGCTCAATCTTCTTTTCCTGACACTTACCTATCTGTTATCCACTCTTAAGTGCCTTTTCTGACAATTTTGCGAGTGTTCATATCGCAGTGTGATATCACATATTCGACTCTGATAGGGGTCAATTTTTTTCTATTCATGTCGATCGTTCTTCAACATTGCATTTTCGTTCCTGAAAATTTCTGTTCTTTCGCGATGTCTGTTCCCGAGACTTTTCGCTCCATTCACAACAATTATTTTTTCATTTCCATTTATGTGTTCCAAATCCTTTCGGACCTGTTGCCAAACATCTGTTCCCAAACCTTTCACATCAGTTCTGATTATCTATTCCTAAAACTTTGGGGTCTGTTCTCGAATTCTGCTGTGTTTCCGCACCTTTACCTTGTGTTACTGACCCTTTCTGGAGTGTTTAGTGAGTTTTGTGCCTGTTTGCGAGCATTTTGCGTCTGATTCTGACACTTCCGAGTCTGATACCGATGCTAAATGGTCTGGTACTGACCCTTTTGCATGTTTCCAGACTCACGTGTTTGTTTCTGACCCTTACGGGTCTGGCTACTCTCCCTTACCTGTCTGCAGGTGACAATCCATGTTTTTATCCTAACACTTACCTACCTGTTATCTATTCTTACGTGCCTGTACCGATATTTTGCTTGGTTCCCGACATTTGTACTGTTTTCCACACGCTCTTTTTCAGTCACCTACGTTTCTGTTTGCAAGACACTGGTCTAATCTATTCCTTAAAGCCTGTTCCCAACTATTTACTTCTTTTTCCTGACACTTTCGCATATGTTTACAATGTCTGTTCCTTAAAGTTTCTGGTCAGTTCCCGACAAATTCAGATCTGTTCAGTACGATCAGTTGCCACATTTTCTGGTCTGTTCTCGACACTTTACATCTATTTCCGTTCCTTACATACGACTCTTGCTAGTCCTCTTGGTCAATGTTTGTCTGTTCACGACCATTTTGCGTCTAATCATGACCCTTATGAATATGTTCTCCGCTCGTGTGTGGTGTTCTAGACCTTTCTGTTTTAATTCCCCACCCTTTCGGGTCTCATCCCGACCTTTCCTGACGTGTTCTTGTCATTTACATGTCAGTTTATGATCCTTTCTGACCTATTTACGCCTGTTGCGGTCACTTGTGGATCTGTTTCTTAATCTTTCATTCTATTCCCGAATTATTCGTATGTGTAACCTTCAATTTCGTGTCCTCTCCCGAAACTTTCGAATCTTTCCTTAACAATCTGTCCCCCAACTTTTTCAGTCTGTTTTTGATCGTGTCTTCCCTCCATTTTATGGAACCTTCCAGAATTCTTTGGTCTATTCAGCACGATCTGTTCGTTATCCTTTTGGGACTGTATTTGCTCTTCTCTTGACTACTCTTTCTAGCCTGTCCTCGACCCAGTTGTATCTATTCAGCAACTTCTGTTCCCCACGCTTTCCAGTCTCTCCCTTCTACGTTAGAGCCATTTTGATATTCTCCCAACACATTCGGATGTGTTGTCTACATTGGCGGTTCTATACACAACCTTATTTCATCTTTTCTCGAACTCTATACACGTCTGATGATGACCCTATTGTGTATTTTCGCATTTATTAAAACTCTGTCCCATCAGTCCGTTCCTGACGCATTGGTGTCTGTTGTTGATGGTCCACCTCGACTCTTGCGATCCTGTTTCCAATAACTATGTGTCTTTCCCCGACACCTTACAATGTGTTTCCGTCTGTTACTGATAAGTTGACGACCCATTCTGGTCTGTATCCCATCCTTTCAGAAACTTTTGGGTCTATTCCCAATTCCTGAATCCGTTTCCAAAACTTTTTTTCTATTCCCGAATGTTCAGTATATCCAACCACATTCTGTCAATTCCCGACCATTTCAGGTCTGTTTCCAACAATCTGTTTCTGACGCTTTAGTATCCATCTACCTCCGACTGCTCCCGCACTATTATGTCCATCCTGACTATTTAGGTTATTTTTCATGATTTTCCTTCAAACTTAAATGTGTTCCCGACTATTTTTGGACTGTTCCGGCCCATTTCATGTCTGATGTAATTTATTACAGGTATGATCACGTTTTGGGGTATGTACACATACATTACTGTATTTTCCCAAATTTATCTGATGTGTTTACGACGCTTTCTGAGGAGTTCTATATCATTTCTGGTCTGTTGCATGTCTTTTCAGATATATTCATGGCCCTTTTGTGTCTATTACCGAGCTTCTCAGTTGTGTTCATGACGCTATCGTCCATATATCCAATCCTTTGTTCTCTGTTTCCAACGATCTTTTTCTGACGCTTCAGGTCGCTTCAAAGCCATTTTATAGTCTTTCCAATGTTTTAACAACACTTTTCAAGTTGTTTTCATCCCATTCTTGTGTGTTGCCGTCCATGACAGATCTGTTTCCGAAACTTGCATGTCTCATCCCGACCTTTACTTGTTCGTTTCCGAAATTTGTCTGTCTGTTGCTGGCGCTCAATCTTCTTTTCCTGACACTTACCTATCTGTTATCAACTCTTAAGTGCCTGTTTCTGACAATTTTGCGAGTGTTCACATCGCAGTGTTGCCGAAGCTCTTCGAGTCTGATAGGGACCAATTTTTTCCTATTCCTGTCGATCTGTTCCCGAACATTGCCTTTTCGTTCTTGACAATTTCTGTTCTGTTCACGATGTCTGTTCCCGACAATTTTCGGTGTATTCTCAACAATTAATTTTTCATTCCCAATTATGTGTTCCAAGTCCTTTTGCACCTGCTGCCAAACATCTTTTCCCAAACCTTTCGCGTCTGTTCTGATTATCTATTCCTCAAATTTTAGGGTCTGTTCTCGAATTCTGCTCAGTTTCCGCACCTTTACCATGTGTTGCTGACCCTTCCCGGTGTGTTTGGTGGGTTTTGTGCCTGTTTACGAGCAATATGTGCCTAATTCTGTCACTTCCGGGTCTGTTACCGACGCTAACTGGTCTGGTACTGACTCTTTTGCATGTTTCCAACCTCACGTGTTTGTTTCTGACCCTTACGGGTCTGGCTACTCTCCCTTACCTGTCTGCTGGTGACCCTCGATGTTTTTATCCTGACATCTACCTGTCTGTTATCTATTCTTATGTGCCTGTTCCGATATTTTCCTTGGTTCCCGACATTTGTACTTCATTAGCGACGCTCTTTTTCAGTCACCTACGGGTCTGTTAGCAAGAAACTGGTCTGATCAGTTCCTTACAGCCTGTTCCCAACTATTTACTTCCATTTCCCGACACTCTCTCATATGTTTACAGTAGTCTGTTGCTTAAACTTTTTTGTTAGTTCCCGACAATTTCAGGTTTGTTCCTGATGATGTGCTCCCAGCCATTTCAGGTCTGTTCCCTACGATCAGTTGCCACACTTTCTGGTCTGTTCTCAACACTTTACATCTATTTCCGTTCCTTACATATGAATCTTCTTGGACAATTTTTGTCTGTTCCCGACCACTTTGCGTCTCATTATGACCCTTGTGGATATGTTCTCCGCTAGTGTGTTGTGTTCTAGACCTTCCTAATTCAATTCCCCACGCTTTCGGGTCTCTTCCCGACCTTTTATGACGTCTTCTTTTCATTTTCATGATAGTTTACGATCCTTTCTGACCTATTTGTGTCTGTTGTGGTCACTTGTGGATCTGCTTCTCAATCTTTCATTCTATTCCCGAAATATTCGTATGTGTAACCTTCAATTTCGAATCCTCTCCCGAAACTTTCGAATCTTTCCTTAACAATCTGTCCCCCAACTTTTTCAGTCTGTTTTTGATCGTGTCTTCCCTCCATTTTAAGGAACCTTCCAGAATTCTTTGGTCTATTCAGCACGATCTGTTCGTTATCCTTTTGGGACTGTATTTGCTCTTCTCTTGACTACGCTTTCTAGCCTGTCCTCGACCCAGTTGTATCTATTCAGCACCTTCTGTTCCCCACGTTTTCCAGTCTCTCCCTTCTACGTCAGAACCTTTCTGATACTCTCCCAACACATTCGTATTTGTTGTCTACATTGACGGTTCTATACCCAACCTTATTTCATCTTTTCTCGATCTCTATACTCCTCTGATGATGACCCTATGCTATATTTTCGCATTTTTTAAAAACTCTGTCCCGTCAGTCTGTTCCTTACCCATTGGGGTCTGTTGTTGATGGTATCATCCCGACTCTTGGGGTCCTGTTTCCGATACCTTTGTGTCTTTCCCCGACACTTTACAATGTGTTTCCGTCTGTTACTGATAAGTTGATGACCCATTCTGGTCTGTATCCCATCCTTTCATAAACTTTTGGGTCTATTCCCAATTCCTGAATCTGTTTCCAACACTTTTTTTCTATTTCCGAATGTTCAGTATATCCAACCACTTTCTGACAATTCCCGACCATTTCAGGTCTGTTTCCAACAATCTGTTTCTGACTCTCTAGTATCCATCTACCTCCGACTGCTCCCACACTATTATGTCTATTCCTGACTATTTAGGTTATATTTCATGATTTTCCAACAAACTTAAATGTGTTCCCGACAATTTTTGGACTGTTCTGGCCCATTTCGTGTCTGATGTAAATCATTACATTTATGATCACAACGTTATGGGGTATGTACACAAACTTTATGGTATTTTCCCAAATTTATCTAATGTGTTTACGATGCTTTCTGAGGAGGTATCTTTCAATCCTCCTCTGTTCCCTGACTTTTCAGTTATTTACATGGACCTTTTGTGTACATTCTCGACCATGTCGTGTCTATTGCCAAGCTTTTCAGGTGTGTTCATGACCCTATCGTCCCTGTATCCGATCCTTTGTACTCTGTTTCCAACTATCATTTTCTGACCATTCAGGTCGCTTCAAACCCATTTTGTAGTCTTTCCTATGTTTTATCAACACTTTCCAACTTGTTTTCATCCCATTCTTTTCTGTTGCCGTCGAACCTTTCATGTCTCGTCCCGACCCTCACGCGTCTGTAACCGAAATTTTGCTGTCTGTTGCTTGTGCTCAATCTTCTTTTCCTGACACTTACCTATCTGTTATCTACTCTTAAGGGCCTTTTCTGACAATTTTTCGAGTGTTCATATCACAGTGTAGCCGAAGCTCTTCGAGTCTGATAGGCATCAATTTTTTTCTATTCATGTCGATCGTTCTTGAACATTGCATTTTCGTTCCTGAAAATTTCTGTTCTTTCACGATGTCTGTTCCCGAGACTTTTCGCTCTATTCACAACAATTATTTTTTCATTCCCAATTATGTGTTCCAAATCCTTTTGGACCTGTTGCCAAACATCTGTTCCCAAACCTTTCACATCTGTTCCGATTATCTATTCCTAAAACTTTAGGGTCTGTTCTCGAATTCTGCTGTGTTTCCGCACCTTTACCAAGTGTTACTGACCCTTTCTGGAGTGTTTAGTGAGTTTTGTGCCTGTTTGCGAGCATTTTGCGTCTGATTCTGACACTTGCGAGTCTGTTACCGATGCTAACTCTTCTGGTACTGACCCTTTTGCATGTTTCCAGACTCACGTGTTTGTTTCTGACCCTTACGGGTCTGGCTACTCTCCCTTACCTGTCTGCAGGTGACCCTCGATGTTTTTATCCTGACACTTACCTGCCTGTTATCTATTCTTACGTTCCTGTACCGATATTTTGTTTGGTTCCCGACATTTGTACTGTTTTCCCCACGCTCTTTTTCAGTCACCTACGTTTCTGTTTGCAAGACACTGGTCTAATCTGTTCCTTAAAGC
Source organism: Narcine bancroftii (assembly GCF_036971445.1). Taxonomy (NCBI): domain Eukaryota; kingdom Metazoa; phylum Chordata; class Chondrichthyes; order Torpediniformes; family Narcinidae; genus Narcine; species Narcine bancroftii. The sequence goes on along the minus strand of NW_027211808.1, from coordinate 1,161,629 downwards.
CTGTTCCAAACTATTTACTTCTTTTTCCCGACACTTTCGCATATGTTTACAATAGTCTGTTCCTTAAAGTTTCTGGTCAGTTCCCGACAAATTCAGATCTGTTCAGTACGATCAGTTGCCACATTTTCTGGTCTGTTCTCGACACTTTACATCTATTTCCGTTCCTTACATACGACTCTTTCTAGTCCTCTTGGTCAATGTTTGTCTGTTCACGACCATTTTGCGTCTAATCATGACCCTTATGGGTATGTTCTCCGCTCGTGTGTGGTGTTCCAGACCTTTCTGTTTGAATTCCCCACCCTTTCGGGTCTCATCCCGACCTTTTCTGACGTGTTCTTGTCATTTACATGTCAGTTTACGATCCTTTCTGACCTATTTGCGCCTGTTGCGGTCACTTGTGGATCTGTTTCTGAATCTTTCATTCTATTCCCGAATTATTCGTATGTGTAACCTTTAATTTCGTGTCCTCTCCCGAAACTTTCGACTCTTTCCTTAACAAACTGTCCCCCAACCGTTTCAGTCTGTTTTTAATCGTGTCTTCCCTCCATTTTATGGAACCTTCTGGACTTCTTTGGTCTATTCAGCATGGTCTGTTCCTTATCCTTTTGGACAGTATTTGCTCTTCTCTTGACTACTCTTTAGAGCCTGTCCTCGACCCAGTTGTATCTATTCAGCACCTTCTGTTCCCCACGCTTTCCAGTCTCTCCCTTCTACGTTAGAGCCATTTTGATATTCTCCCAACACATTTGGATGTGTTGTCTTCATTGGCGGTTCTATACCCAACCTTATTTCATCTTTTCTCGAACTCTATACACGTCTGATGACGACCCTATTGTGTATTTTCGCATTTATTAAAACTCTGTCCCATCAGACTGTTGCTGACCTATTGGTGTCTGTTGTTGATGGTCTCACCTCGACTCTCGCGGTCCTGTTTCCGATGACTTTGTGTCTTACCCCGACACTTTAGAATGTGTTTCCGTTTATTGCTGATAAGTTGACGACCCATTCTGGTCTGTATCCCATCATTTCAGAAACTTTTGGGTCTATTCCCAATTCTTGAATCCGTTTCCAAAACTTTTTTTCTATTCCCGAATGTTCAGTATATCAAACCACTTTCTGTCAATTCCCGACCATTTCCGGACTGTTTTCAACAATCTGTTTCTGACGCTTTATTATCCATCTACCTCAGACTGCTCCGACACTATTATGTCTATCCTGACTATTTAGGTTATTTTTCATGATTTTCCAAGAAAGTTAAATTGGTTCTCGACTAATTTTGGACTGTTCCAGCCCATTTCATGTCTGATGTAATTCATTACAGGTATGATCACAACGTTTTGGGGTATGTACACATAGTTTACTGTATTTTCCCAAATTTATCTGATGTATTTACGACACTTTCTGAGGAGTTCTATATCATTTCTGGTTTGTTCCAAGTCTTTTCAGATATATTCATGGCCCTTTTGTGTCTATTACCGAGCTTCTCAGTTGTGTTCATGACGCTATTGTCCCTGTATCCGATCCTATGTTCTCTGTTTCCAACGATCTTTTTCTGACCCTTCAGGTCGCTTCAAATCCATTTTATAGTCTTTCCAATATTTTATCAACACTTTTCAAGTTGTTTTCATCCCATTCTTGTGTGTTGCCGTCCATGACAGATCTGTTTCCGAACCTTGCATGTCTCATCCCGACCTTTACTTGTCTGTTTCCGAAATTTGTCTGTCTGTTGCTGGCGCTCAATCTTCTTTTCCTGACACTTACCTATCTGTTATCAACTCTTAAGTGCCTGTTTCTGACAATTTTGCGAGTGTTCAAATCGCAGTGTTGCCGAAGCTCTTCGAGTCTGATAGGGACCAATTTTTTTCTATACCTGTCGATCTGTTCCCGAACCTTGCCTTTTCGTTCGTGAAAATTTCTGTTCTGTTCACGATGTCTGTTCCCGACAATTTTCGGTGTATTCTCAACAATTAATTTTTCATTCCCAATTATGTGTTCCAAGTCCTTTTGCACCTGCTGCCAAACATCTTTTCCCAAACCTTTCGCGTCTGTTCTGATTATCTATTCCTCAAACTTTAGGGTCTGTTCTCGAATTCTGCTCAGTTTCCGCACCTTTACCATGTTTGCTGACCCTTTCCGGTGTGTTTGGTGGGTTTTGTGCCTGTTTGCGAGCAATATGTGACTGATTCTATCACTTCCGGGTCAGTTACAGACGCTAACTGGTCTGGTACTGACTCTTTTGCATGTTTCCAGACTCACGTGTCTGTTTCTGACCCTTACGGGTCTGGCTACTCTCCCTTACCTGTCTGCTGGTGACCCTCAATGTTTTTATCCTGACATCTACCTGTCTGTTATCTATTCTTCTGTGCCTGTACCGATATTTTCCTTGGTTCCCGACATTTGTACTTTATTAGCGACGCTCTTTTTCAGTCACCTACGGGTCTGTTAGCAAGAAACTGGTCTGATCAGTTCCTCACAGCCTGTTCCCAACTATTTACTTCCTTTTCCCCACACTCTCCATATGTTTACAATAGTCTGTTCCTTAAACTTTCTTGTTAGTTCCCGACAATTTCAGGTCTGTTCCTGATGATGTGCTCCCAGCCATTTCAGGTCTGTTCCCTACGATCAGTTGCCACACTTTCTGGTCTGTTCTCAACACTTTACATCTATTTCCGTTCCTTACATATGAATCTTCTTGGACAATTTTTGTCTGTTCCCGACCACTTTGCGTCTCATTATGACCCTTGTGGATATGTTCTCCGCTCGTGTGTTGTGTGCTAGACCTTCCTAATTCAATTCCCCACGCTTTCGGGTCTCTTCCCGACATTTTATGACGTATTCTTTTCATTTTCATGATAGTTTACGATCCTTTCTGACCTATTTGTGTCTGTTGCGGTCACTTGTGGATCTGTTTCTCAATCGTTCATTCTATTCCCGAATTATTCGTATGTGTAACCTTCAATTTCGAATCCTCTCCCGAAGCTTTAGAATCTTTCCTTAACAATCTGTCCCCCAACTTTTTCAGTCTGTTTTTGATCGTGTCTTCCCTCCATTTTAAGGAACCTTCCAGAATTCTTTGGTCTATTCAGTACGATCTGTTCGTTATCCTTTTGGGACTGTATTTGCTCTTCTCTTGACTACTCTTTCTAGCCGGTCCTCGACCCAGTTGTATCTATTCTGCACCGTCTGTTCCCCACGTTTTCCAGTCTCTCCTTTCTACGTTAGAACCTTTCTGATACTCTCCCAACACATTCGTATTTGTTGTCTACATTGGCGGTTCTATACCCAACCTTATTTCGTCTTTTCTCGATCTCTATACTCATCTGATCATGACACTATGCTGTATTTTCGCATTTGTTAAGAACTCTGTCCCATCAGTCTGTTCCTTACCCATTGGGGTCTGTTGTTGATGGTATCATCCCGACTCCTGGGGTCCTGTTTCCGATACCTTTGTGTCTTTCCCCGACACTTTACAATGAGTTTCCGTCTGTTACTGATAAGTTGATGACCCATTCTGGTCTGTATCCCATCCTTTCATAAACTTTTGGGTCTATTCCCAATTCCTGAATCTGTTTCCAACACTTTTTTTCTATTTCTGAATGTTCAGTATATCCAACCACTTTCTGTCAATTCCCGACCATTTCAGGTCTGTTTCCAACAATCTGTTTCTGAACCTTTAGTATCCATCTACCTCCGACTGCTCCCACACTATTATGTCTATTCCTAACTATTTAGGTTATTTTTCATGATTTTCCAACAAACTTAAATGATTTCCTGACAATTTTTGGACTGTTCTGGCCCATTTCGTGTCTGATGTAAATCATTACATTTATGATCACAACGTTATGGGGTATGTACACAAACTTTATGGTATTTTCCCAAATTTATCTAATGTGTTTACGATGCTTTCTGAGGAGTTCTCTTTCAATCCTCCTCTGTTCCCTGACTTTTCAGTTATTTACATGGACCTTTTGTGTGCATTCTCGACCATGTCGTGTCTATTGCCGAGCTTTTCAGGTGTGTTCATGACCCTATCGTCCCTGTATCCGATCCTTTGTACTCTTTTTCCAACTATCTTTTTCTGACCATTCAGGTCGCTTCAAACCCATTTTGTAGTTTTTCCTATGTTTTATCAACACTTTCCAACTTGTTTTCATCCCATTCTTTTCCGTTTCCGTCGAACCTTTCATGTCTCGTCCCGACCCTCACTCGTCTGTAACCGAAATTTTGCTGTTTGTTGCTTGTGCTCAATCTTCTTTTCCTGACACTTACCTATCTGTTATCCACTCTTAAGTGCCTTTTCTGACAATTTTGCGAGTGTTCATATCGCAGTGTGATATCACATATTCGACTCTGATAGGGGTCAATTTTTTTCTATTCATGTCGATCGTTCTTCAACATTGCATTTTCGTTCCTGAAAATTTCTGTTCTTTCGCGATGTCTGTTCCCGAGACTTTTCGCTCCATTCACAACAATTATTTTTTCATTTCCATTTATGTGTTCCAAATCCTTTCGGACCTGTTGCCAAACATCTGTTCCCAAACCTTTCACATCAGTTCTGATTATCTATTCCTAAAACTTTGGGGTCTGTTCTCGAATTCTGCTGTGTTTCCGCACCTTTACCTTGTGTTACTGACCCTTTCTGGAGTGTTTAGTGAGTTTTGTGCCTGTTTGCGAGCATTTTGCGTCTGATTCTGACACTTCCGAGTCTGATACCGATGCTAAATGGTCTGGTACTGACCCTTTTGCATGTTTCCAGACTCACGTGTTTGTTTCTGAGCCTTACGGGTCTGGCTACTCTCCCTTACCTGTCTGCAGGTGACAATCCATGTTTTTATCCTAACACTTACCTACCTGTTATCTATTCTTACGTGCCTGTACCGATATTTTGCTTGGTTCCCGACATTTGTACTGTTTTCCACACGCTCTTTTTCAGTCACCTACGTTTCTGTTTGCAAGACACTGGTCTAATCTATTCCTTAAAGCCTGTTCCCAACTATTTACTTCTTTTTCCTGACACTTTCGCATATGTTTACAATGTCTGTTCCTTAAAGTTTCTGGTCAGTTCCCGACAAATTCAGATCTGTTCAGTACGATCAGTTGCCACATTTTCTGGTCTGTTCTCGACACTTTACATCTATTTCCGTTCCTTACATACGACTCTTGCTAGTCCTCTTGGTCAATGTTTGTCTGTTCACGACCATTTTGCGTCTAATCATGACCCTTATTAATATGTTCTCCGCTCGTGTGTGGTGTTCTAGACCTTTCTGTTTTAATTCCCCACCCTTTCGGGTCTCATCCCGACCTTTCCTGACGTGTTCTTGTCATTTACATGTCAGTTTATGATCCTTTCTGACCTATTTACGCCTGTTGCGGTCACTTGTGGATCTGTTTCTTAATCTTTCATTCTATTCCCGAATTATTCGTATGTGTAACCTTCAATTTCGTGTCCTCTCCCGAAACTTTCGAATCTTTCCTTAACAATCTGTCCCCCAACTTTTTCAGTCTGTTTTTGATCGTGTCTTCCCTCCATTTTATGGAACCTTCCAGAATTCTTTGGTCTATTCAGCACGATCTGTTCGTTATCCTTTTGGGACTGTATTTGCTCTTCTCTTGACTACTCTTTCTAGCCTGTCCTCGACCCAGTTGTATCTATTCAGCAACTTCTGTTCCCCACGCTTTCCAGTCTCTCCCTTCTACGTTAGAGCCATTTTGATATTCTCCCAACACATTCGGATGTGTTGTCTACATTGGCGGTTCTATACACAACCTTATTTCATCTTTTCTCGAACTCTATACACGTCTGATGATGACCCTATTGTGTATTTTCGCATTTATTAAAACTCTGTCCCATCAGTCCGTTCCTGACGCATTGGTGTCTGTTGTTGATGGTCCACCTCGACTCTTGCGATCCTGTTTCCAATAACTATGTGTCTTTCCCCGACACCTTACAATGTGTTTCCGTCTGTTACTGATAAGTTGACGACCCATTCTGGTCTGTATCCCATCCTTTCAGAAACTTTTGGGTCTATTCCCAATTCCTGAATCCGTTTCCAAAACTTTTTTTCTATTCCCGAATGTTCAGTATATCCAACCACATTCTGTCAATTCCCGACCATTTCAGGTCTGTTTCCAACAATCTGTTTCTGACGCTTTAGTATCCATCTACCTCCGACTGCTCCCGCACTATTATGTCCATCCTGACTATTTAGGTTATTTTTCATGATTTTCCTTCAAACTTAAATGTGTTCCCGACTATTTTTGGACTGTTCCGGCCCATTTCATGTCTGATGTAATTTATTACAGGTATGATCACGTTTTGGGGTATGTACACATACATTACTGTATTTTCCCAAATTTATCTGATGTGTTTACGACGCTTTCTGAGGAGTTCTATATCATTTCTGGTCTGTTGCATGTCTTTTCAGATATATTCATGGCCCTTTTGTGTCTATTACCGAGCTTCTCAGTTGTGTTCATGACGCTATCGTCCATATATCCAATCCTTTGTTCTCTGTTTCCAACGATCTTTTTCTGACGCTTCAGGTCGCTTCAAAGCCATTTTATAGTCTTTCCAATGTTTTAACAACACTTTTCAAGTTGTTTTCATCCCATTCTTGTGTGTTGCCGTCCATGACAGATCTGTTTCCGAAACTTGCATGTCTCATCCCGACCTTTACTTGTTCGTTTCCGAAATTTGTCTGTCTGTTGCTGGCGCTCAATCTTCTTTTCCTGACACTTACCTATCTGTTATCAACTCTTAAGTGCCTGTTTCTGACAATTTTGCGAGTGTTCACATCGCAGTGTTGCCGAAGCTCTTCGAGTCTGATAGGGACCAATTTTTTTCTATTCCTGTCGATCTGTTCCCGAACATTGCCTTTTCGTTCTTGACAATTTCTGTTCTGTTCACGATGTCTGTTCCCGACAATTTTCGGTGTATTCTCAACAATTAATTTTTCATTCCCAATTATGTGTTCCAAGTCCTTTTGCACCTGCTGCCAAACATCTTTTCCAAACCTTTCGCGTCTGTTCTGATTATCTATTCCTCAAATTTTAGGGTCTGTTCTCGAATTCTGCTCAGTTTCCGCACCTTTACCATGTGTTGCTGACCCTTCCCGGTGTGTTTGGTGGGTTTTGTGCCTGTTTACGAGCAATATGTGCCTAATTCTGTCACTTCCGGGTCTGTTACCGACGCTAACTGGTCTGGTACTGACTCTTTTGCATGTTTCCAACCTCACGTGTTTGTTTCTGACCCTTACGGGTCTGGCTACTCTCCCTTACCTGTCTGCTGGTGACCCTCGATGTTTTTATCCTGACATCTACCTGTCTGTTATCTATTCTTATGTGCCTGTTCCGATATTTTCCTTGGTTCCCGACATTTGTACTTCATTAGCGACGCTCTTTTTCAGTCACCTACGGGTCTGTTAGCAAGAAACTGGTCTGATCAGTTCCTTACAGCCTGTTCCCAACTATTTACTTCCTTTTCCCGACACTCTCTCATATGTTTACAGTAGTCTGTTGCTTAAACTTTTTTGTTAGTTCCCGACAATTTCAGGTTTGTTCCTGATGATGTGCTCCCAGCCATTTCAGGTCTGTTCCCTACGATCAGTTGCCACACTTTCTGGTCTGTTCTCAACACTTTACATCTATTTCCGTTCCTTACATATGAATCTTCTTGGACAATTTTTGTCTGTTCCCGACCACTTTGCGTCTCATTATGACCCTTGTGGATATGTTCTCCGCTCGTGTGTTGTGTTCTAGACCTTCCTAATTCAATTCCCCACGCTTTCGGGTCTCTTCCCGACCTTTTATGACGTCTTCTTTTCATTTTCATGATAGTTTACGATCCTTTCTGACCTATTTGTGTCTGTTGTGGTCACTTGTGGATCTGCTTCTCAATCTTTCATTCTATTCCCGAAATATTCGTATGTGTAACCTTCAATTTCGAATCCTCTCCCGAAACTTTCGAATCTTTCCTTAACAATCTGTCCCCCAACTTTTTCAGTCTGTTTTTGATCGTGTCTTCCCTCCATTTTAAGGAACCTTCCAGAATTCTTTGGTCTATTCAGCACGATCTGTTCGTTATCCTTTTGGGACTGTATTTGCTCTTCTCTTGACTACGCTTTCTAGCCTGTCCTCGACCCAGTTGTATCTATTCAGCACCTTCTGTTCCCCACGTTTTCCAGTCTCTCCCTTCTACGTCAGAACCTTTCTGATACTCTCCCAACACATTCGTATTTGTTGTCTACATTGACGGTTCTATACCCAACCTTATTTCATCTTTTCTCGATCTCTATACTCCTCTGATGATGACCCTATGCTATATTTTCGCATTTTTTAAAAACTCTGTCCCGTCAGTCTGTTCCTTACCCATTGGGGTCTGTTGTTGATGGTATCATCCCGACTCTTGGGGTCCTGTTTCCGATACCTTTGTGTCTTTCCCCGACACTTTACAATCTGTTTCCGTCTGTTACTGATAAGTTGATGACCCATTCTGGTCTGTATCCCATCCTTTCATAAACTTTTGGGTCTATTCCCAATTCCTGAATCTGTTTCCAACACTTTTTTTCTATTTCCGAATGTTCAGTATATCCAACCACTTTCTGACAATTCCCGACCATTTCAGGTCTGTTTCCAACAATCTGTTTCTGACGCTCTAGTATCCATCTACCTCCGACTGCTCCCACACTATTATGTCTATTCCTGACTATTTAGGTTATATTTCATGATTTTCCAACAAACTTAAATGTGTTCCCGACAATTTTTGGACTGTTCTGGCCCATTTCGTGTCTGATGTAAATCATTACATTTATGATCACAACGTTATGGGGTATGTACACAAACTTTATGGTATTTTCCCAAATTTATCTAATGTGTTTACGATGCTTTCTGAGGAGGTATCTTTCAATCCTCCTCTGTTCCCTGACTTTTCAGTTATTTACATGGACCTTTTGTGTGCATTCTCGACCATGTCGTGTCTATTGCCAAGCTTTTCAGGTGTGTTCATGACCCTATCGTCCCTGTATCCGATCCTTTGTACTCTGTTTCCAACTATCATTTTCTGACCATTCAGGTCGCTTCAAACCCATTTTGTAGTCTTTCCTATGTTTTATCAACACTTTCCAACTTGTTTTCATCCCATTCTTTTCTGTTGCCGTCGAACCTTTCATGTCTCGTCCCGACCCTCACGCGTCTGTAACCGAAATTTTGCTGTCTGTTGCTTGTGCTCAATCTTCTTTTCCTGACACTTACCTATCTGTTATCTACTCTTAAGGGCCTTTTCTGACAATTTTTCGAGTGTTCATATCACAGTGTAGCCGAAGCTCTTCGAGTCTGATAGGCATCAATTTTTTTCTATTCATGTCGATCGTTCTTGAACATTGCATTTTCGTTCCTGAAAATTTCTGTTCTTTCACGATGTCTGTTCCCGAGACTTTTCGCTCTATTCACAACAATTATTTTTTCATTCCCAATTATGTGTTCCAAATCCTTTTGGACCTGTTGCCAAACATCTGTTCCCAAACCTTTCACATCTGTTCCGATTATCTATTCCTAAAACTTTAGGGTCTGTTCTCGAATTCTGCTGTGTTTCCGCACCTTTACCAAGTGTTACTGACCCTTTCTGGAGTGTTTAGTGAGTTTTGTGCCTGTTTGCGAGCATTTTGCGTCTGATTCTGACACTTGCGAGTCTGTTACCGATGCTAACTCTTCTGGTACTGACCCTTTTGCATGTTTCCAGACTCACGTGTTTGTTTCTGACCCTTACGGGTCTGGCTACTCTCCCTTACCTGTCTGCAGGTGACCCTCGATGTTTTTATCCTGACACTTACCTGCCTGTTATCTATTCTTACGTTCCTGTACCGATATTTTGTTTGGTTCCCGACATTTGTACTGTTTTCCCCACGCTCTTTTTCAGTCACCTACGTTTCTGTTTGCAAGACACTGGTCTAATCTGTTCCTTAAAGCCTGTTCCAAACTATTTACTTCTTTTTCCCGACACTTTCGCATATGTTTACAATAGTCTGTTCCTTAAAGTTTCTGGTCAGTTCCCGACAAATTCAGATCTGTTCAGTACGATCAGTTGCCACATTTTCTGGTCTGTTCTCGACACTTTACATCTATTTCCGTTCCTTACATACGACTCTTTCTAGTCCTCTTGGTCAATGTTTGTCTGTTCACGACCATTTTGCGTCTAATCATGACCCTTATGGGTATGTTCTCCGCTCGTGTGTGGTGTTCCAGACCTTTCTGTTTGAATTCCCCACCCTTTCGGGTCTCATCCCGACCTTTTCTGACGTGTTCTTGTCATTTACATGTCAGTTTACGATCCTTTCTGACCTATTTGCGCCTGTTGCGGTCACTTGTGGATCTGTTTCTGAATCTTTCATTCTATTCCCGAATTATTCGTATGTGTAACCTTTAATTTCGTGTCCTCTCCCGAAACTTTCGACTCTTTCCTTAACAAACTGTCCCCCAACCGTTTCAGTCTGTTTTTAATCGTGTCTTCCCTCCATTTTATGGAACCTTCTGGACTTCTTTGGTCTATTCAGCATGGTCTGTTCCTTATCCTTTTGGACAGTATTTGCTCTTCTCTTGACTACTCTTTAGAGCCTGTCCTCGACCCAGTTGTATCTATTCAGCACCTTCTGTTCCCCACGCTTTCCAGTCTCTCCCTTCTACGTTAGAGCCATTTTGATATTCTCCCAACACATTTGGATGTGTTGTCTTCATTGGCGGTTCTATACCCAACCTTATTTCATCTTTTCTCGAACTCTATACACGTCTGATGACGACCCTATTGTGTATTTTCGCATTTATTAAAACTCTGTCCCATCAGACTGTTGCTGACCTATTTGTGTCTGTTGTTGATGGTCTCACCTCGACTCTCGCGGTCCTGTTTCCGATGACTTTGTGTCTTACCCCGACACTTTAGAATGTGTTTCCGTTTATTGCTGATAAGTTGACGACCCATTCTGGTCTGTATCCCATCATTTCAGAAACTTTTGGGTCTATTCCCAATTCTTGAATCCGTTTCCAAAACTTTTTTTCTATTCCCGAATGTTCAGTATATCAAACCACTTTCTGTCAATTCCCGACCATTTCCGGACTGTTTTCAACAATCTGTTTCTGACGCTTTATTATCCATCTACCTCAGACTGCTCCGACACTATTATGTCTATCCTGACTATTTAGGTTATTTTTCATGATTTTCCAAGAAAGTTAAATTGGTTCTCGACTAATTTTGGACTGTTCCAGCCCATTTCATGTCTGATGTAATTCATTACAGGTATGATCACAACGTTTTGGGGTATGTACACATAGTTTACTGTATTTTCCCAAATTTATCTGATGTATTTACGACACTTTCTGAGGAGTTCTATATCATTTCTGGTTTGTTCCAAGTCTTTTCAGATATATTCATGGCCCTTTTGTGTCTATTACCGAGCTTCTCAGTTGTGTTCATGACGCTATTGTCCCTGTATCCGATCCTATGTTCTCTGTTTCCAACGATCTTTTTCTGACCCTTCAGGTCGCTTCAAATCCATTTTATAGTCTTTCCAATATTTTATCAACACTTTTCAAGTTGTTTTCATCCCATTCTTGTGTGTTGCCGTCCATGACAGATCTGTTTCCGAACCTTGCATGTCTCATCCCGACCTTTACTTGTCTGTTTCCGAAATTTGTCTGTCTGTTGCTGGCGCTCAATCTTCTTTTCCTGACACTTACCTATCTGTTATCAACTCTTAAGTGCCTGTTTCTGACAATTTTGCGAGTGTTCAAATCGCAGTGTTGCCGAAGCTCTTCGAGTCTGATAGGGACCAATTTTTTTCTATACCTGTCGATCTGTTCCCGAACCTTGCCTTTTCGTTCGTGAAAATTTCTGTTCTGTTCACGATGTCTGTTCCCGACAATTTTCGGTGTATTCTCAACAATTAATTTTTCATTCCCAATTATGTGTTCCAAGTCCTTTTGCACCTGCTGCCAAACATCTTTTCCCAAACCTTTCGCGTCTGTTCTGATTATCTATTCCTCAAACTTTAGGGTCTGTTCTCGAATTCTGCTCAGTTTCCGCACCTTTACCATGTTTGCTGACCCTTTCCGGTGTGTTTGGTGGGTTTTGTGCCTGTTTGCGAGCAATATGTGACTGATTCTATCACTTCCGGGTCAGTTACAGACGCTAACTGGTCTGGTACTGACTCTTTTGCATGTTTCCAGACTCACGTGTCTGTTTCTGACCCTTACGGGTCTGGCTACTCTCCCTTACCTGTCTGCTGGTGACCCTCAATGTTTTTATCCTGACATCTACCTGTCTGTTATCTATTCTTCTGTGCCTGTACCGATATTTTCCTTGGTTCCCGACATTTGTACTTTATTAGCGACGCTCTTTTTCAGTCACCTACGGGTCTGTTAGCAAGAAACTGGTCTGATCAGTTCCTCACAGCCTGTTCCCAACTATTTACTTCCTTTTCCCCACACTCTCCATATGTTTACAATAGTCTGTTCCTTAAACTTTCTTGTTAGTTCCCGACAATTTCAGGTCTGTTCCTGATGATGTGCTCCCAGCCATTTCAGGTCTGTTCCCTACGATCAGTTGCCACACTTTCTGGTCTGTTCTCAACACTTTACATCTATTTCCGTTCCTTACATATGAATCTTCTTGGACAATTTTTGTCTGTTCCCGACCACTTTGCGTCTCATTATGACCCTTGTGGATATGTTCTCCGCTCGTGTGTTGTGTGCTAGACCTTCCTAATTCAATTCCCCACGCTTTCGGGTCTCTTCCCGACATTTTATGACGTATTCTTTTCATTTTCATGATAGTTTACGATCCTTTCTGACCTATTTGTGTCTGTTGCGGTCACTTGTGGATCTGTTTCTCAATCGTTCATTCTATTCCCGAATTATTCGTATGTGTAACCTTCAATTTCGAATCCTCTCCCGAAGCTTTAGAATCTTTCCTTAACAATCTGTCCCCCAACTTTTTCAGTCTGTTTTTGATCGTGTCTTCCCTCCATTTTAAGGAACCTTCCAGAATTCTTTGGTCTATTCAGTACGATCTGTTCGTTATCCTTTTGGGACTGTATTTGCTCTTCTCTTGACTACTCTTTCTAGCCGGTCCTCGACCCAGTTGTATCTATTCTGCACCGTCTGTTCCCCACGTTTTCCAGTCTCTCCTTTCTACGTTAGAACCTTTCTGATACTCTCCCAACACATTCGTATTTGTTGTCTACATTGGCGGTTCTATACCCAACCTTATTTCGTCTTTTCTCGATCTCTATACTCATCTGATCATGACACTATGCTGTATTTTCGCATTTGTTAAGAACTCTGTCCCATCAGTCTGTTCCTTACCCATTGGGGTCTGTTGTTGATGGTATCATCCCGACTCCTGGGGTCCTGTTTCCGATACCTTTGTGTCTTTCCCCGACACTTTACAATGAGTTTCCGTCTGTTACTGATAAGTTGATGACCCATTCTGGTCTGTATCCCATCCTTTCATAAACTTTTGGGTCTATTCCCAATTCCTGAATCTGTTTCCAACACTTTTTTTCTATTTCTGAATGTTCAGTATATCCAACCACTTTCTGTCAATTCCCGACCATTTCAGGTCTGTTTCCAACAATCTGTTTCTGAACCTTTAGTATCCATCTACCTCCGACTGCTCCCACACTATTATGTCTATTCCTAACTATTTAGGTTATTTTTCATGATTTTCCAACAAACTTAAATGATTTCCTGACAATTTTTGGACTGTTCTGGCCCATTTCGTGTCTGATGTAAATCATTACATTTATGATCACAACGTTATGGGGTATGTACACAAACTTTATGGTATTTTCCCAAATTTATCTAATGTGTTTACGATGCTTTCTGAGGAGTTCTCTTTCAATCCTCCTCTGTTCCCTGACTTTTCAGTTATTTACATGGACCTTTTGTGTGCATTCTCGACCATGTCGTGTCTATTGCCGAGCTTTTCAGGTGTGTTCATGACCCTATCGTCCCTGTATCCGATCCTTTGTACTCTTTTTCCAACTATCTTTTTCTGACCATTCAGGTCGCTTCAAACCCATTTTGTAGTTTTTCCTATGTTTTATCAACACTTTCCAACTTGTTTTCATCCCATTCTTTTCCGTTTCCGTCGAACCTTTCATGTCTCGTCCCGACCCTCACTCGTCTGTAACCGAAATTTTGCTGTTTGTTGCTTGTGCTCAATCTTCTTTTCCTGACACTTACCTATCTGTTATCCACTCTTAAGTGCCTTTTCTGACAATTTTGCGAGTGTTCATATCGCAGTGTGATATCACATATTCGACTCTGATAGGGGTCAATTTTTTTCTATTCATGTCGATCGTTCTTCAACATTGCATTTTCGTTCCTGAAAATTTCTGTTCTTTCGCGATGTCTGTTCCCGAGACTTTTCGCTCCATTCACAACAATTATTTTTTCATTTCCATTTATGTGTTCCAAATCCTTTCGGACCTGTTGCCAAACATCTGTTCCCAAACCTTTCACATCAGTTCTGATTATCTATTCCTAAAACTTTGGGGTCTGTTCTCGAATTCTGCTGTGTTTCCGCACCTTTACCTTGTGTTACTGACCCTTTCTGGAGTGTTTAGTGAGTTTTGTGCCTGTTTGCGAGCATTTTGCGTCTGATTCTGACACTTCCGAGTCTGATACCGATGCTAAATGGTCTGGTACTGACCCTTTTGCATGTTTCCAGACTCACGTGTTTGTTTCTGAGCCTTACGGGTCTGGCTACTCTCCCTTACCTGTCTGCAGGTGACAATCCATGTTTTTATCCTAACACTTACCTACCTGTTATCTATTCTTACGTGCCTGTACCGATATTTTGCTTGGTTCCCGACATTTGTACTGTTTTCCACACGCTCTTTTTCAGTCACCTACGTTTCTGTTTGCAAGACACTGGTCTAATCTATTCCTTAAAGCCTGTTCCCAACTATTTACTTCTTTTTCCTGACACTTTCGCATATGTTTACAATGTCTGTTCCTTAAAGTTTCTGGTCAGTTCCCGACAAATTCAGATCTGTTCAGTACGATCAGTTGCCACATTTTCTGGTCTGTTCTCGACACTTTACATCTATTTCCGTTCCTTACATACGACTCTTGCTAGTCCTCTTGGTCAATGTTTGTCTGTTCACGACCATTTTGCGTCTAATCATGACCCTTATGAATATGTTCTCCGCTCGTGTGTGGTGTTCTAGACCTTTCTGTTTTAATTCCCCACCCTTTCGGGTCTCATCCCGACCTTTCCTGACGTGTTCTTGTCATTTACATGTCAGTTTATGATCCTTTCTGACCTATTTACGCCTGTTGCGGTCACTTGTGGATCTGTTTCTTAATCTTTCATTCTATTCCCGAATTATTCGTATGTGTAACCTTCAATTTCGTGTCCTCTCCCGAAACTTTCGAATCTTTCCTTAACAATCTGTCCCCCAACTTTTTCAGTCTGTTTTTGATCGTGTCTTCCCTCCATTTTATGGAACCTTCCAGAATTCTTTGGTCTATTCAGCACGATCTGTTCGTTATCCTTTTGGGACTGTATTTGCTCTTCTCTTGACTACTCTTTCTAGCCTGTCCTCGACCCAGTTGTATCTATTCAGCAACTTCTGTTCCCCACGCTTTCCAGTCTCTCCCTTCTACGTTAGAGCCATTTTGATATTCTCCCAACACATTCGGATGTGTTGTCTACATTGGCGGTTCTATACACAACCTTATTTCATCTTTTCTCGAACTCTATACACGTCTGATGATGACCCTATTGTGTATTTTCGCATTTATTAAAACTCTGTCCCATCAGTCCGTTCCTGACGCATTGGTGTCTGTTGTTGATGGTCCACCTCGACTCTTGCGATCCTGTTTCCAATAACTATGTGTCTTTCCCCGACACCTTACAATGTGTTTCCGTCTGTTACTGATAAGTTGACGACCCATTCTGGTCTGTATCCCATCCTTTCAGAAACTTTTGGGTCTATTCCCAATTCCTGAATCCGTTTCCAAAACTTTTTTTCTATTCCCGAATGTTCAGTATATCCAACCACATTCTGTCAATTCCCGACCATTTCAGGTCTGTTTCCAACAATCTGTTTCTGACGCTTTAGTATCCATCTACCTCCGACTGCTCCCGCACTATTATGTCCATCCTGACTATTTAGGTTATTTTTCATGATTTTCCTTCAAACTTAAATGTGTTCCCGACTATTTTTGGACTGTTCCGGCCCATTTCATGTCTGATGTAATTTATTACAGGTATGATCACGTTTTGGGGTATGTACACATACATTACTGTATTTTCCCAAATTTATCTGATGTGTTTACGACGCTTTCTGAGGAGTTCTATATCATTTCTGGTCTGTTGCATGTCTTTTCAGATATATTCATGGCCCTTTTGTGTCTATTACCGAGCTTCTCAGTTGTGTTCATGACGCTATCGTCCATATATCCAATCCTTTGTTCTCTGTTTCCAACGATCTTTTTCTGACGCTTCAGGTCGCTTCAAAGCCATTTTATAGTCTTTCCAATGTTTTAACAACACTTTTCAAGTTGTTTTCATCCCATTCTTGTGTGTTGCCGTCCATGACAGATCTGTTTCCGAAACTTGCATGTCTCATCCCGACCTTTACTTGTTCGTTTCCGAAATTTGTCTGTCTGTTGCTGGCGCTCAATCTTCTTTTCCTGACACTTACCTATCTGTTATCAACTCTTAAGTGCCTGTTTCTGACAATTTTGCGAGTGTTCACATCGCAGTGTTGCCGAAGCTCTTCGAGTCTGATAGGGACCAATTTTTTTCTATTCCTGTCGATCTGTTCCCGAACATTGCCTTTTCGTTCTTGACAATTTCTGTTCTGTTCACGATGTCTGTTCCCGACAATTTTCGGTGTATTCTCAACAATTAATTTTTCATTCCCAATTATGTGTTCCAAGTCCTTTTGCACCTGCTGCCAAACATCTTTTCCCAAACCTTTCGCGTCTGTTCTGATTATCTATTCCTCAAATTTTAGGGTCTGTTCTCGAATTCTGCTCAGTTTCCGCACCTTTACCATGTGTTGCTGACCCTTCCCGGTGTGTTTGGTGGGTTTTGTGCCTGTTTACGAGCAATATGTGCCTAATTCTGTCACTTCCGGGTCTGTTACCGACGCTAACTGGTCTGGTACTGACCCTTTTGCATGTTTCCAGACTCACGTGTTTGTTTCTGAGCCTTACGGGTCTGGCTACTCTCCCTTACCTGTCTGCAGGTGACAATCCATGTTTTTATCCTAACACTTACCTACCTGTTATCTATTCTTACGTGCCTGTACCGATATTTTGCTTGGTTCCCGACATTTGTACTGTTTTCCACACGCTCTTTTTCAGTCACCTACGTTTCTGTTTGCAAGACACTGGTCTAATCTATTCCTTAAAGCCTGTTCCCAACTATTTACTTCTTTTTCCTGACACTTTCGCATATGTTTACAATGTCTGTTCCTTAAAGTTTCTGGTCAGTTCCCGACAAATTCAGATCTGTTCAGTACGATCAGTTGCCACATTTTCTGGTCTGTTCTCGACACTTTACATCTATTTCCGTTCCTTACATACGACTCTTGCTAGTCCTCTTGGTCAATGTTTGTCTGTTCACGACCATTTTGCGTCTAATCATGACCCTTATGAATATGTTCTCCGCTCGTGTGTGGTGTTCTAGACCTTTCTGTTTTAATTCCCCACCCTTTCGGGTCTCATCCCGACCTTTTCTGACGTGTTCTTGTCATTTACATGTCAGTTTATGATCCTTTCTGACCTATTTACGCCTGTTGCGGTCACTTGTGGATCTGTTTCTTAATCTTTCATTCTATTCCCGAATTATTCGTATGTGTAACCTTCAATTTCGTGTCCTCTCCCGAAACTTTCGAATCTTTCCTTAACAATCTGTCCCCCAACTTTTTCAGTCTGTTTTTGATCGTGTCTTCCCTCCATTTTATGGAACCTTCCAGAATTCTTTGGTCTATTCAGCACGATCTGTTCGTTATCCTTTTGGGACTGTATTTGCTCTTCTCTTGACTACTCTTTCTAGCCTGTCCTCGACCCAGTTGTATCTATTCAGCAACTTCTGTTCCCCACGCTTTCCAGTCTCTCCCTTCTACGTTAGAGCCATTTTGATATTCTCCCAACACATTCGGATGTGTTGTCTACATTGGCGGTTCTATACACAACCTTATTTCATCTTTTCTCGAACTCTATACACGTCTGATGATGACCCTATTGTGTATTTTCGCATTTATTAAAACTCTGTCCCATCAGTCCGTTCCTGACGCATTGGTGTCTGTTGTTGATGGTCTCACCTCGACTCTTGCGATCCTGTTTCCAATAACTATGTGTCTTTCCCCGACACCTTACAATGTGTTTCCGTCTGTTACTGATAAGTTGACGACCCATTCTGGTCTGTATCCCATCCTTTCAGAAACTTTTGGGTCTATTCCCAATTCCTGAATCCGTTTCCAAAACTTTTTTTCTATTCCCGAATGTTCAGTATATCCAACCACATTCTGTCAATTCCCGACCATTTCAGGTCTGTTTCCAACAATCTGTTTCTGACGCTTTAGTATCCATCTACCTCCGACTGCTCCCGCACTATTATGTCCATCCTGACTATTTAGGTTATTTTTCATGATTTTCCTTCAAACTTAAATGTGTTCCCGACTATTTTTGGACTGTTCCGGCCCATTTCATGTCTGATGTAATTTATTACAGGTATGATCACGTTTTGGGGTATGTACACATACATTACTGTATTTTCCCAAATTTATCTGATGTGTTTACGACGCTTTCTGAGGAGTTCTATATCATTTCTGGTCTGTTGCATGTCTTTTCAGATATATTCATGGCCCTTTTGTGTCTATTACCGAGCTTCTCAGTTGTGTTCATGACGCTATCGTCCATATATCCAATCCTTTGTTCTCTGTTTCCAACGATCTTTTTCTGACGCTTCAGGTCGCTTCAAAGCCATTTTATAGTCTTTCCAATGTTTTAACAACACTTTTCAAGTTGTTTTCATCCCATTCTTGTGTGTTGCCGTCCATGACAGATCTGTTTCCGAAACTTGCATGTCTCATCCCGACCTTTACTTGTTCGTTTCCGAAATTTGTCTGTCTGTTGCTGGCGCTCAATCTTCTTTTCCTGACACTTACCTATCTGTTATCAACTCTTAAGTGCCTGTTTCTGACAATTTTGCGAGTGTTCACATCGCAGTGTTGCCGAAGCTCTTCGAGTCTGATAGGGACCAATTTTTTTCTATTCCTGTCGATCTGTTCCCGAACATTGCCTTTTCGTTCTTGACAATTTCTGTTCTGTTCACGATGTCTGTTCCCGACAATTTTCGGTGTATTCTCAACAATTAATTTTTCATTCCCAATTATGTGTTCCAAGTCCTTTTGCACCTGCTGCCAAACATCTTTTCCCAAACCTTTCGCGTCTGTTCTGATTATCTATTCCTCAAATTTTAGGGTCTGTTCTCGAATTCTGCTCAGTTTCCGCACCTTTACCATGTGTTGCTGACCCTTCCCGGTGTGTTTGGTGGGTTTTGTGCCTGTTTACGAGCAATATGTGCCTAATTCTGTCACTTCCGGGTCTGTTACCGACGCTAACTGGTCTGGTACTGACTCTTTTGCATGTTTCCAACCTCACGTGTTTGTTTCTGACCCTTACGGGTCTGGCTACTCTCCCTTACCTGTCTGCTGGTGACCCTCGATGTTTTTATCCTGACATCTACCTGTCTGTTATCTATTCTTATGTGCCTGTTCCGATATTTTCCTTGGTTCCCGACATTTGTACTTCATTAGCGACGCTCTTTTTCAGTCACCTACGGGTCTGTTAGCAAGAAACTGGTCTGATCAGTTCCTTACAGCCTGTTCCCAACTATTTACTTCCTTTTCCCGACACTCTCTCATATGTTTACAGTAGTCTGTTGCTTAAACTTTTTTGTTAGTTCCCGACAATTTCAGGTTTGTTCCTGATGATGTGCTCCCAGCCATTTCAGGTCTGTTCCCTACGATCAGTTGCCACACTTTCTGGTCTGTTCTCAACACTTTACATCTATTTCCGTTCCTTACATATGAATCTTCTTGGACAATTTTTGTCTGTTCCCGACCACTTTGCGTCTCATTATGACCCTTGTGGATATGTTCTCCGCTCGTGTGTTGTGTTCTAGACCTTCCTAATTCAATTCCCCACGCTTTCGGGTCTCTTCCCGACCTTTTATGACGTCTTCTTTTCATTTTCATGATAGTTTACGATCCTTTCTGACCTATTTGTGTCTGTTGTGGTCACTTGTGGATCTGCTTCTCAATCTTTCATTCTATTCCCGAAATATTCGTATGTGTAACCTTCAATTTCGAATCCTCTCCCGAAACTTTCGAATCTTTCCTTAACAATCTGTCCCCCAACTTTTTCAGTCTGTTTTTGATCGTGTCTTCCCTCCATTTTAAGGAACCTTCCAGAATTCTTTGGTCTATTCAGCACGATCTGTTCGTTATCCTTTTGGGACTGTATTTGCTCTTCTCTTGACTACGCTTTCTAGCCTGTCCTCGACCCAGTTGTATCTATTCAGCACCTTCTGTTCCCCACGTTTTCCAGTCTCTCCCTTCTACGTCAGAACCTTTCTGATACTCTCCCAACACATTCGTATTTGTTGTCTACATTGACGGTTCTATACCCAACCTTATTTCATCTTTTCTCGATCTCTATACTCCTCTGATGATGACCCTATGCTATATTTTCGCATTTTTTAAAAACTCTGTCCCGTCAGTCTGTTCCTTACCCATTGGGGTCTGTTGTTGATGGTATCATCCCGACTCTTGGGGTCCTGTTTCCGATACCTTTGTGTCTTTCCCCGACACTTTACAATGTGTTTCCGTCTGTTACTGATAAGTTGATGACCCATTCTGGTCTGTATCCCATCCTTTCATAAACTTTTGGGTCTATTCCCAATTCCTGAATCTGTTTCCAACACTTTTTTTCTATTTCCGAATGTTCAGTATATCCAACCACTTTCTGACAATTCCCGACCATTTCAGGTCTGTTTCCAACAATCTGTTTCTGACGCTCTAGTATCCATCTACCTCCGACTGCTCCCACACTATTATGTCTATTCCTGACTATTTAGGTTATATTTCATGATTTTCCAACAAACTTAAATGTGTTCCCGACAATTTTTGGACTGTTCTGGCCCATTTCGTGTCTGATGTAAATCATTACATTTATGATCACAACGTTATGGGGTATGTACACAAACTTTATGGTATTTTCCCAAATTTATCTAATGTGTTTACGATGCTTTCTGAGGAGGTATCTTTCAATCCTCCTCTGTTCCCTGACTTTTCAGTTATTTACATGGACCTTTTGTGTACATTCTCGACCATGTCGTGTCTATTGCCAAGCTTTTCAGGTGTGTTCATGACCCTATCGTCCCTGTATCCGATCCTTTGTACTCTGTTTCCAACTATCATTTTCTGACCATTCAGGTCGCTTCAAACCCATTTTGTAGTCTTTCCTATGTTTTATCAACACTTTCCAACTTGTTTTCATCCCATTCTTTTCTGTTGCCGTCGAACCTTTCATGTCTCGTCCCGACCCTCACGCGTCTGTAACCGAAATTTTGCTGTCTGTTGCTTGTGCTCAATCTTCTTTTCCTGACACTTACCTATCTGTTATCTACTCTTAAGGGCCTTTTCTGACAATTTTTCGAGTGTTCATATCACAGTGTAGCCGAAGCTCTTCGAGTCTGATAGGCATCAATTTTTTTCTATTCATGTCGATCGTTCTTGAACATTGCATTTTCGTTCCTGAAAATTTCTGTTCTTTCACGATGTCTGTTCCCGAGACTTTTCGCTCTATTCACAACAATTATTTTTTCATTCCCAATTATGTGTTCCAAATCCTTTTGGACCTGTTGCCAAACATCTGTTCCCAAACCTTTCACATCTGTTCCGATTATCTATTCCTAAAACTTTAGGGTCTGTTCTCGAATTCTGCTGTGTTTCCGCACCTTTACCAAGTGTTACTGACCCTTTCTGGAGTGTTTAGTGAGTTTTGTGCCTGTTTGCGAGCATTTTGCGTCTGATTCTGACACTTGCGAGTCTGTTACCGATGCTAACTCTTCTGGTACTGACCCTTTTGCATGTTTCCAGACTCACGTGTTTGTTTCTGACCCTTACGGGTCTGGCTACTCTCCCTTACCTGTCTGCAGGTGACCCTCGATGTTTTTATCCTGACACTTACCTGCCTGTTATCTATTCTTACGTTCCTGTACCGATATTTTGTTTGGTTCCCGACATTTGTACTGTTTTCCCCACGCTCTTTTTCAGTCACCTACGTTTCTGTTTGCAAGACACTGGTCTAATCTGTTCCTTAAAGCCTGTTCCAAACTATTTACTTCTTTTTCCCGACACTTTCGCATATGTTTACAATAGTCTGTTCCTTAAAGTTTCTGGTCAGTTCCCGACAAATTCAGATCTGTTCAGTACGATCAGTTGCCACATTTTCTGGTCTGTTCTCGACACTTTACATCTATTTCCGTTCCTTACATACGACTCTTTCTAGTCCTCTTGGTCAATGTTTGTCTGTTCACGACCATTTTGCGTCTAATCATGACCCTTATGGGTATGTTCTCCGCTCGTGTGTGGTGTTCCAGACCTTTCTGTTTGAATTCCCCACCCTTTCGGGTCTCATCCCGACCTTTTATGACGTGTTCTTGTCATTTACATGTCAGTTTACGATCCTTTCTGACCTATTTGCGCCTGTTGCGGTCACTTGTGGATCTGTTTCTGAATCTTTCATTCTATTCCCGAATTATTCGTATGTGTAACCTTTAATTTCGTGTCCTCTCCCGAAACTTTCGACTCTTTCCTTAACAAACTGTCCCCCAACCGTTTCAGTCTGTTTTTAATCGTGTCTTCCCTCCATTCTATGGAACCTTCTGGACTTCTTTGGTCTATTCAGCATGGTCTGTTCCTTATCCTTTTGGACAGTATTTGCTCTTCTCTTGACTACTCTTTAGAGCCTGTCCTCGACCCAGTTGTATCTATTCAGCACCTTCTGTTCCCCACGCTTTCCAGTCTCTCCCTTCTACGTTAGAGCCATTTTGATATTCTCCCAACACATTTGGATGTGTTGTCTTCATTGGCGGTTCTATACCCAACCTTATTTCATCTTTTCTCGAACTCTATACACGTCTGATGACGACCCTATTGTGTATTTTCGCATTTATTAAAACTCTGTCCCATCAGACTGTTGCTGACCTATTGGTGTCTGTTGTTGATGGTCTCACCTCGACTCTCGCGGTCCTGTTTCCGATGACTTTGTGTCTTACCCCGACACTTTAGAATGTGTTTCCGTTTATTGCTGATAAGTTGACGACCCATTCTGGTCTGTATCCCATCATTTCAGAAACTTTTGGGTCTATTCCCAATTCTTGAATCCGTTTCCAAAACTTTTTTTCTATTCCCGAATGTTCAGTATATCAAACCACTTTCTGTCAATTCCCGACCATTTCCGGACTGTTTTCAACAATCTGTTTCTGACGCTTTATTATCCATCTACCTCAGACTGCTCCGACACTATTATGTCTATCCTGACTATTTAGGTTATTTTTCATGATTTTCCAAGAAAGTTAAATTGGTTCTCGACTAATTTTGGACTGTTCCAGCCCATTTCATGTCTGATGTAATTCATTACAGGTATGATCACAACGTTTTGGGGTATGTACACATAGTTTACTGTATTTTCCCAAATTTATCTGATGTATTTACGACACTTTCTGAGGAGTTCTATATCATTTCTGGTTTGTTCCAAGTCTTTTCAGATATATTCATGGCCCTTTTGTGTCTATTACCGAGCTTCTCAGTTGTGTTCATGACGCTATTGTCCCTGTATCCGATCCTATGTTCTCTGTTTCCAACGATCTTTTTCTGACCCTTCAGGTCGCTTCAAATCCATTTTATAGTCTTTCCAATATTTTATCAACACTTTTCAAGTTGTTTTCATCCCATTCTTGTGTGTTGCCGTCCATGACAGATCTGTTTCCGAACCTTGCATGTCTCATCCCGACCTTTACTTGTCTGTTTCCGAAATTTGTCTGTCTGTTGCTGGCGCTCAATCTTCTTTTCCTGACACTTACCTATCTGTTATCAACTCTTAAGTGCCTGTTTCTGACAATTTTGCGAGTGTTCAAATCGCAGTGTTGCCGAAGCTCTTCGAGTCTGATAGGGACCAATTTTTTTCTATACCTGTCGATCTGTTCCCGAACCTTGCCTTTTCGTTCGTGAAAATTTCTGTTCTGTTCACGATGTCTGTTCCCGACAATTTTCGGTGTATTCTCAACAATTAATTTTTCATTCCCAATTATGTGTTCCAAGTCCTTTTGCACCTGCTGCCAAACATCTTTTCCCAAACCTTTCGCGTCTGTTCTGATTATCTATTCCTCAAACTTTAGGGTCTGTTCTCGAATTCTGCTCTGTTTCCGCACCTTTACCATGTTTGCTGACCCTTTCCGGTGTGTTTGGTGGGTTTTGTGCCTGTTTGCGAGCAATATGTGACTGATTCTATCACTTCCGGGTCAGTTACAGACGCTAACTGGTCTGGTACTGACTCTTTTGCATGTTTCCAGACTCACGTGTCTGTTTCTGACCCTTACGGGTCTGGCTACTCTCCCTTACCTGTCTGCTGGTGACCCTCAATGTTTTTATCCTGACATCTACCTGTCTGTTATCTATTCTTCTGTGCCTGTACCGATATTTTCCTTGGTTCCCGACATTTGTACTTTATTAGCGACGCTCTTTTTCAGTCACCTACGGGTCTGTTAGCAAGAAACTGGTCTGATCAGTTCCTCACAGCCTGTTCCCAACTATTTACTTCCTTTTCCCCACACTCTCCATATGTTTACAATAGTCTGTTCCTTAAACTTTCTTGTTAGTTCCCGACAATTTCAGGTCTGTTCCTGATGATGTGCTCCCAGCCATTTCAGGTCTGTTCCCTACGATCAGTTGCCACACTTTCTGGTCTGTTCTCAACACTTTACATCTATTTCCGTTCCTTACATATGAATCTTCTTGGACAATTTTTGTCTGTTCCCGACCACTTTGCGTCTCATTATGACCCTTGTGGATATGTTCTCCGCTCGTGTGTTGTGTGCTAGACCTTCCTAATTCAATTCCCCACGCTTTCGGGTCTCTTCCCGACATTTTATGACGTATTCTTTTCATTTTCATGATAGTTTACGATCCTTTCTGACCTATTTGTGTCTGTTGCGGTCACTTGTGGATCTGTTTCTCAATCGTTCATTCTATTCCCGAATTATTCGTATGTGTAACCTTCAATTTCGAATCCTCTCCCGAAGCTTTAGAATCTTTCCTTAACAATCTGTCCCCCAACTTTTTCAGTCTGTTTTTGATCGTGTCTTCCCTCCATTTTAAGGAACCTTCCAGAATTCTTTGGTCTATTCAGTACGATCTGTTCGTTATCCTTTTGGGACTGTATTTGCTCTTCTCTTGACTACTCTTTCTAGCCGGTCCTCGACCCAGTTGTATCTATTCTGCACCGTCTGTTCCCCACGTTTTCCAGTCTCTCCTTTCTACGTTAGAACCTTTCTGATACTCTCCCAACACATTCGTATTTGTTGTCTACATTGGCGGTTCTATACCCAACCTTATTTCGTCTTTTCTCGATCTCTATACTCATCTGATCATGACACTATGCTGTATTTTCGCATTTGTTAAGAACTCTGTCCCATCAGTCTGTTCCTTACCCATTGGGGTCTGTTGTTGATGGTATCATCCCGACTCCTGGGGTCCTGTTTCCGATACCTTTGTGTCTTTCCCCGACACTTTACAATGAGTTTCCGTCTGTTACTGATAAGTTGATGACCCATTCTGGTCTGTATCCCATCCTTTCATAAACTTTTGGGTCTATTCCCAATTCCTGAATCTGTTTCCAACACTTTTTTTCTATTTCTGAATGTTCAGTATATCCAACCACTTTCTGTCAATTCCCGACCATTTCAGGTCTGTTTCCAACAATCTGTTTCTGAACCTTTAGTATCCATCTACCTCCGACTGCTCCCACACTATTATGTCTATTCCTAACTATTTAGGTTATTTTTCATGATTTTCCAACAAACTTAAATGATTTCCTGACAATTTTTGGACTGTTCTGGCCCATTTCGTGTCTGATGTAAATCATTACATTTATGATCACAACGTTATGGGGTATGTACACAAACTTTATGGTATTTTCCCAAATTTATCTAATGTGTTTACGATGCTTTCTGAGGAGTTCTCTTTCAATCCTCCTCTGTTCCCTGACTTTTCAGTTATTTACATGGACCTTTTGTGTGCATTCTCGACCATGTCGTGTCTATTGCCGAGCTTTTCAGGTGTGTTCATGACCCTATCGTCCCTGTATCCGATCCTTTGTACTCTTTTTCCAACTATCTTTTTCTGACCATTCAGGTCGCTTCAAACCCATTTTGTAGTTTTTCCTATGTTTTATCAACACTTTCCAACTTGTTTTCATCCCATTCTTTTCCGTTTCCGTCGAACCTTTCATGTCTCGTCCCGACCCTCACTCGTCTGTAACCGAAATTTTGCTGTTTGTTGCTTGTGCTCAATCTTCTTTTCCTGACACTTACCTATCTGTTATCCACTCTTAAGTGCCTTTTCTGACAATTTTGCGAGTGTTCATATCGCAGTGTGATATCACATATTCGACTCTGATAGGGGTCAATTTTTTTCTATTCATGTCGATCGTTCTTCAACATTGCATTTTCGTTCCTGAAAATTTCTGTTCTTTCGCGATGTCTGTTCCCGAGACTTTTCGCTCCATTCACAACAATTATTTTTTCATTTCCATTTATGTGTTCCAAATCCTTTCGGACCTGTTGCCAAACATCTGTTCCCAAACCTTTCACATCAGTTCTGATTATCTATTCCTAAAACTTTGGGGTCTGTTCTCGAATTCTGCTGTGTTTCCGCACCTTTACCTTGTGTTACTGACCCTTTCTGGAGTGTTTAGTGAGTTTTGTGCCTGTTTGCGAGCATTTTGCGTCTGATTCTGACACTTCCGAGTCTGATACCGATGCTAAATGGTCTGGTACTGACCCTTTTGCATGTTTCCAGACTCACGTGTTTGTTTCTGAGCCTTACGGGTCTGGCTACTCTCCCTTACCTGTCTGCAGGTGACAATCCATGTTTTTATCCTAACACTTACCTACCTGTTATCTATTCTTACGTGCCTGTACCGATATTTTGCTTGGTTCCCGACATTTGTACTGTTTTCCACACGCTCTTTTTCAGTCACCTACGTTTCTGTTTGCAAGACACTGGTCTAATCTATTCCTTAAAGCCTGTTCCCAACTATTTACTTCTTTTTCCTGACACTTTCGCATATGTTTACAATGTCTGTTCCTTAAAGTTTCTGGTCAGTTCCCGACAAATTCAGATCTGTTCAGTACGATCAGTTGCCACATTTTCTGGTCTGTTCTCGACACTTTACATCTATTTCCGTTCCTTACATACGACTCTTGCTAGTCCTCTTGGTCAATGTTTGTCTGTTCACGACCATTTTGCGTCTAATCATGACCCTTATGAATATGTTCTCCGCTCGTGTGTGGTGTTCTAGACCTTTCTGTTTTAATTCCCCACCCTTTCGGGTCTCATCCCGACCTTTCCTGACGTGTTCTTGTCATTTACATGTCAGTTTATGATCCTTTCTGACCTATTTACGCCTGTTGCGGTCACTTGTGGATCTGTTTCTTAATCTTTCATTCTATTACCGAATTATTCGTATGTGTAACCTTCAATTTCGTGTCCTCTCCCGAAACTTTCGAATCTTTCCTTAACAATCTGTCCCCCAACTTTTTCAGTCTGTTTTTGATCGTGTCTTCCCTCCATTTTATGGAACCTTCCAGAATTCTTTGGTCTATTCAGCACGATCTGTTCGTTATCCTTTTGGGACTGTATTTGCTCTTCTCTTGACTACTCTTTCTAGCCTGTCCTCGACCCAGTTGTATCTATTCAGCAACTTCTGTTCCCCACGCTTTCCAGTCTCTCCCTTCTACGTTAGAGCCATTTTGATATTCTCCCAACACATTCGGATGTGTTGTCTACATTGGCGGTTCTATACACAACCTTATTTCATCTTTTCTCGAACTCTATACACGTCTGATGATGACCCTATTGTGTATTTTCGCATTTATTAAAACTCTGTCCCATCAGTCCGTTCCTGACGCATTGGTGTCTGTTGTTGATGGTCCACCTCGACTCTTGCGATCCTGTTTCCAATAACTATGTGTCTTTCCCCGACACCTTACAATGTGTTTCCGTCTGTTACTGATAAGTTGACGACCCATTCTGGTCTGTATCCCATCCTTTCAGAAACTTTTGGGTCTATTCCCAATTCCTGAATCCGTTTCCAAAACTTTTTTTCTATTCCCGAATGTTCAGTATATCCAACCACATTCTGTCAATTCCCGACCATTTCAGGTCTGTTTCCAACAATCTGTTTCTGACGCTTTAGTATCCATCTACCTCCGACTGCTCCCGCACTATTATGTCCATCCTGACTATTTAGGTTATTTTTCATGATTTTCCTTCAAACTTAAATGTGTTCCCGACTATTTTTGGACTGTTCCGGCCCATTTCATGTCTGATGTAATTTATTACAGGTATGATCACGTTTTGGGGTATGTACACATACATTACTGTATTTTCCCAAATTTATCTGATGTGTTTACGACGCTTTCTGAGGAGTTCTATATCATTTCTGGTCTGTTGCATGTCTTTTCAGATATATTCATGGCCCTTTTGTGTCTATTACCGAGCTTCTCAGTTGTGTTCATGACGCTATCGTCCATATATCCAATCCTTTGTTCTCTGTTTCCAACGATCTTTTTCTGACGCTTCAGGTCGCTTCAAAGCCATTTTATAGTCTTTCCAATGTTTTAACAACACTTTTCAAGTTGTTTTCATCCCATTCTTGTGTGTTGCCGTCCATGACAGATCTGTTTCCGAAACTTGCATGTCTCATCCCGACCTTTACTTGTTCGTTTCCGAAATTTGTCTGTCTGTTGCTGGCGCTCAATCTTCTTTTCCTGACACTTACCTATCTGTTATCAACTCTTAAGTGCCTGTTTCTGACAATTTTGCGAGTGTTCACATCGCAGTGTTGCCGAAGCTCTTCGAGTCTGATAGGGACCAATTTTTTTCTATTCCTGTCGATCTGTTCCCGAACATTGCCTTTTCGTTCTTGACAATTTCTGTTCTGTTCACGATGTCTGTTCCCGACAATTTTCGGTGTATTCTCAACAATTAATTTTTCATTCCCAATTATGTGTTCCAAGTCCTTTTGCACCTGCTGCCAAACATCTTTTCCCAAACCTTTCGCGTCTGTTCTGATTATCTATTCCTCAAATTTTAGGGTCTGTTCTCGAATTCTGCTCAGTTTCCGCACCTTTACCATGTGTTGCTGACCCTTCCCGGTGTGTTTGGTGGGTTTTGTGCCTGTTTACGAGCAATATGTGCCTAATTCTGTCACTTCCGGGTCTGTTACCGACGCTAACTGGTCTGGTACTGACCCTTTTGCATGTTTCCAGACTCACGTGTTTGTTTCTGAGCCTTACGGGTCTGGCTACTCTCCCTTACCTGTCTGCAGGTGACAATCCATGTTTTTATCCTAACACTTACCTACCTGTTATCTATTCTTACGTGCCTGTACCGATATTTTGCTTGGTTCCCGACATTTGTACTGTTTTCCACACGCTCTTTTTCAGTCACCTACGTTTCTGTTTGCAAGACACTGGTCTAATCTATTCCTTAAAGCCTGTTCCCAACTATTTACTTCTTTTTCCTGACACTTTCGCATATGTTTACAATGTCTGTTCCTTAAAGTTTCTGGTCAGTTCCCGACAAATTCAGATCTGTTCAGTACGATCAGTTGCCACATTTTCTGGTCTGTTCTCGACACTTTACATCTATTTCCGTTCCTTACATACGACTCTTGCTAGTCCTCTTGGTCAATGTTTGTCTGTTCACGACCATTTTGCGTCTAATCATGACCCTTATGAATATGTTCTCCGCTCGTGTGTGGTGTTCTAGACCTTTCTGTTTTAATTCCCCACCCTTTCGGGTCTCATCCCGACCTTTTCTGACGTGTTCTTGTCATTTACATGTCAGTTTATGATCCTTTCTGACCTATTTACGCCTGTTGCGGTCACTTGTGGATCTGTTTCTTAATCTTTCATTCTATTCCCGAATTATTCGTATGTGTAACCTTCAATTTCGTGTCCTCTCCCGAAACTTTCGAATCTTTCCTTAACAATCTGTCCCCCAACTTTTTCAGTCTGTTTTTGATCGTGTCTTCCCTCCATTTTATGGAACCTTCCAGAATTCTTTGGTCTATTCAGCACGATCTGTTCGTTATCCTTTTGGGACTGTATTTGCTCTTCTCTTGACTACTCTTTCTAGCCTGTCCTCGACCCAGTTGTATCTATTCAGCAACTTCTGTTCCCCACGCTTTCCAGTCTCTCCCTTCTACGTTAGAGCCATTTTGATATTCTCCCAACACATTCGGATGTGTTGTCTACATTGGCGGTTCTATACACAACCTTATTTCATCTTTTCTCGAACTCTATACACGTCTGATGATGACCCTATTGTGTATTTTCGCATTTATTAAAACTCTGTCCCATCAGTCCGTTCCTGACGCATTGGTGTCTGTTGTTGATGGTCTCACCTCGACTCTTGCGATCCTGTTTCCAATAACTATGTGTCTTTCCCCGACACCTTACAATGTGTTTCCGTCTGTTACTGATAAGTTGACGACCCATTCTGGTCTGTATCCCATCCTTTCAGAAACTTTTGGGTCTATTCCCAATTCCTGAATCCGTTTCCAAAACTTTTTTTCTATTCCCGAATGTTCAGTATATCCAACCACATTCTGTCAATTCCCGACCATTTCAGGTCTGTTTCCAACAATCTGTTTCTGACGCTTTAGTATCCATCTACCTCCGACTGCTCCCGCACTATTATGTCCATCCTGACTATTTAGGTTATTTTTCATGATTTTCCTTCAAACTTAAATGTGTTCCCGACTATTTTTGGACTGTTCCGGCCCATTTCATGTCTGATGTAATTTATTACAGGTATGATCACGTTTTGGGGTATGTACACATACATTACTGTATTTTCCCAAATTTATCTGATGTGTTTACGACGCTTTCTGAGGAGTTCTATATCATTTCTGGTCTGTTGCATGTCTTTTCAGATATATTCATGGCCCTTTTGTGTCTATTACCGAGCTTCTCAGTTGTGTTCATGACGCTATCGTCCATATATCCAATCCTTTGTTCTCTGTTTCCAACGATCTTTTTCTGACGCTTCAGGTCGCTTCAAAGCCATTTTATAGTCTTTCCAATGTTTTAACAACACTTTTCAAGTTGTTTTCATCCCATTCTTGTCTGTTGCCGTCCATGACAGATCTGTTTCCGAAACTTGCATGTCTCATCCCGACCTTTACTTGTTCGTTTCCGAAATTTGTCTGTCTGTTGCTGGCGCTCAATCTTCTTTTCCTGACACTTACCTATCTGTTATCAACTCTTAAGTGCCTGTTTCTGACAATTTTGCGAGTGTTCACATCGCAGTGTTGCCGAAGCTCTTCGAGTCTGATAGGGACCAATTTTTTTCTATTCCTGTCGATCTGTTCCCGAACATTGCCTTTTCGTTCTTGACAATTTCTGTTCTGTTCACGATGTCTGTTCCCGACAATTTTCGGTGTATTCTCAACAATTAATTTTTCATTCCCAATTATGTGTTCCAAGTCCTTTTGCACCTGCTGCCAAACATCTTTTCCCAAACCTTTCGCGTCTGTTCTGATTATCTATTCCTCAAATTTTAGGGTCTGTTCTCGAATTCTGCTCAGTTTCCGCACCTTTACCATGTGTTGCTGACCCTTCCCGGTGTGTTTGGTGGGTTTTGTGCCTGTTTACGAGCAATATGTGCCTAATTCTGTCACTTCCGGGTCTGTTACCGACGCTAACTGGTCTGGTACTGACTCTTTTGCATGTTTCCAACCTCACGTGTTTGTTTCTGACCGTTACGGGTCTGGCTACTCTCCCTTGCCTGTCTGCTGGTGACCCTCGATGTTTTTATCCTGACATCTACCTGTCTGTTATCTATTCTTATGTGCCTGTTCCGATATTTTCCTTGGTTCCCGACATTTGTACTTTATTAGCGACGCTCTTTTTCAGTCACCTACGGGTCTGTTAGCAAGAAACTGGTCTGATCAGTTCCTTACAGCCTGTTCCCATCTATTTACTTCCTTTTCCCGACACTCTCTCACATATTTACAGTAGTTTGTTCCTTAATATTTCTTTTAGTTCTCGACAATTTCAGGTCTGTTGCTGATGATGTATTCCCAGCCATTTCAGGTCTGTTCCCTACGATCAGTTTCCACACTTTCTGTTCTGTTCTCAACACTTTATATCTATTTCCGTTCCTTACATATGAATCTTCTTGGACAATGTTTGTCTGTTCCCGACCACTTTGCGTCTCATTATGACCCTTGTGGATATGTTCTCCGCTCGTGTGTTGTTTTCTAGACCTTCCTAATTCAATTCCCCACGCTTTAGGGTCCCTTCCCGACCTTTTATGACGTGTTCTTGTCATTTACATGTCATTTTACGATCCTCTCTGACCTATTTGCGCCTGTTGCGGTCACTTGTGGATCTGTTTCTGAATCTTTCATTCTATTCCCGAATTATTCGTATGTGTAACCTTCAATTTCGTGTCCTCTCCCGAAACTTTCGAATCTTTCCTTAACAATCTGTCCCCAAACTTTTTCAGTCTGTTTTTGATCGTGTCTTCCCTCCATTTTATGAAACATTCCAGAATTCTTTGGTCTATTCAGCACGATCTGTTCCTTATCCTTTTGGGACTGTATTTGCTCTTCTCTTGACTACTCTTTCTAGCCTGTCCTCGACCCAGTTGAATCTATTCAGCACCTTCTGTTCCCCACGCTTTCCAGTCTCTCCCTTCTACGTTAGATCCATTTTGATATTCTCCCAACACATTCGTATTTGTTGTCTACATTGGCGGTTCTATACCCAACCTTATTTCGACTTTTCTCGATCTCTATACTCATCTGATGATGACCCTATGCTGTATTTTCACATTTTTTAAAAACTCTGTCCCGTCAGTCTGTTCCTTACCCATTGGGGTCTGTTGTTGATGGTATCATCCCGTCTCTTGGGGTCCTGTTTACGATACCTTTGTGTCTTTCCCCGACACTTTACAATGTGTTTCCGTCTGTTACTGATAAGTCGATGACCCATTCTGGTCTGTATCCCATCCTTTCATAAACTTTTGGGTCTATTCCCAATTCCTGAATCTGTTTCCAACACTTTTTTTCTATTTCCGAATGTTCAGTATATCCAACCACTTTCTGACAATTCCCGACCATTTCAGGTCTGTTTCCAACAATCTATTTCTGACGCTTTAGTATCCATCTACCTCCGACTGCTCCCACACTATTATGTCTATTCCTGACTATTTAGGTTATTTTTCATGATTTTCCAACAAACTTAAATGTGTTCCCGACAATTTTTGGACTGTTCTGGCCCATTTCGTGTCTGATGTAAATCATTACATTTATGATCACAACGTTATGGGGAATGTACACAAACTTTATGGTATTTTCCCAAATTTATCTAATGTGTTTACGATGCTTTCTGAGGAGTTATCTTTCAATCCTCCTCTGTTCCCTGACTTTTCAGTTATTTACATGGACCTTTTGTGTGCATTCTCGACCATGTCGTGTCTATTGCCGAGCTTTTCAGGTGTGTTCATGACCCTATCGTCCCTGTATCCGATCCTTTGTACTCTGTTTCCAACTATCTTTTTCTGACCATTCAGGTCGCTTCAAACCCATTTTGTAGTTTTTCCTATGTTTTATCAACACTTTCCAACTTGTTTTCATCCCATTCTTTTCCGTTGCCGTCGAACCTTTCATGTCTCGTCCCGACCCTCACGCGTCTGTAACCAAAATTTTGCTGTCTGTTGCTTGTGCTCAATCTTCTTTTCCTGACACTTACCTATCTGTTATCTACTCTTAAGGGCCTTTTCTGACAATTTTTCGAGTGTTCATATCACAGTGTAGCCGAAGCTCTTCGAGTCTGATAGGCATCAATTTTTTTCTATTCATGTCGATCGTTCTTGAACATTGCATTTTCGTTCTTGAAAATTTCTGTTCTTTCACGATGTCTGTCCCCGAGACTTTTCGCTCTATTCACAACAATTATTTTTTCATTCCCAATTATGTGTTCCAAATCCTTTTGGACCTGTTGCCAAACATCTGTACCCAAACCTTTCACATCTGTTCTGATTATCTATTCCTAAAACTTTAGGGTCTGTTCTCGAATTCTGCTGTGTTTCCGCACCTTTACCAAGTGTTACTGACCCTTTCTGGAGTGTTTAGTGAGTTTTGTGCCTGTTTGCGATCATTTTGCGTCTGATTCTGACACTTCCGAGTCTGTTACCGATGCTAAATGTTCTGGTACTGACCCTTTTGCATGTTTCCAGACTCACGTGTTTGTTTCTGACCCTTACGGGTCTGGCTACTCTCCCTTACCTGTCTGCAGGTGACCCTCGATGTTTTTATCCTGATACCTACCTGCCTGTTATCTATTCTTACGTTCCTGTACCGATATTTTGTTTGGTTCCCGACATTTTTACTGTTTTCCCCACGCTCTTTTTCAGTCACCTACGTTTCTGTTTGCAAGACACTGGTCTAATCTGTTCCTTAAAGCCTGTTCCCAACTATTTACTTCTTTTTCCCGACACTTTCGCATATGTTTACAATAGTCTGTTCCTTAAAGTTTCTGGTCAGTTCCCGACAAATTCAGATCTGTTCAGTACGATCAGTTGCCACATTTTCTGGTCTGTTCTTGACACTTTACATCTATTTCCGTTCCTTACATACGACTCTTTCTAGTCCTCTTGGTCAATGTTTGTCTGTTCACGACCATTTTGCGTCTAATCATGACCCTTATGGATATGTTCTCCGCTCGTGTGTGGTGTTCCAGACCTTTCTGTTTTAATTCCCCACCCTTTCGGGTCTCATCCCGACCTTTTCTGACGTGTTCTTGTCATTTACATGTCAGTTTACGATCCTTTCTGACCTATTTGCGCCTGTTGCGGTCACTTGTGGATCTGTTTCTGAATCTTTCATTCTATTCCCGAATTATTCGTATGTGTAACCTTCAATTTCGTGTCCTGTCCCGAAACTTTCGACTCTTTCCTTAACAAACTGTCCCCCAACCGTTTCAGTCTGTTTTTGATCGTGTCTTTCCTCCATTTTATGGAACCTTCTGGACTTCTTTGGTCTATTCAGCATGGTCTGTTCCTTATCCTTTTGGACAGTATTTGCTCTTCTGTTGACTACTCTTTAGAGCCTGTCCTCGACCCAGTTGTATCTATTCAGCACCTTCTGTTCCCCACGCTTTCCAGTCTCTCCCTTCTACGTTAGAGCCATTTTGATATTCTCCCAACACATTTGGATGTGTTGTCTTCATTGGCGGTTCTATACCCAACCTTATTTCATCTTTTCTCGAACTCTATACACGTCTGATGACGACCCTATTGTGTATTTTCGCATTTATTAAAACTCTGTCCCATCAGACTGTTGCTGACCTATTGGTGTCTGTTGTTGATGGTCTCACCTCGACTCTCGCGGTCCTGTTTCCGATGACTTTGTGTCTTTCCCCGACACTTTAGAATGTGTTTCCGTCTATTGCTGATAAGTTGACGACCCATTCTGGTCTGTATCCCATCATTTCAGAAACTTTTGGGTCTATTCCCAATTCTTGAATCCGTTTCCAAAACTTTTTTTCTATTCCCGAATGTTCAGAATATCAAACCACTTTCTGTCAATTCCCGACCATTTCCGGACTGTTTTCAACAATCTGTTTCTGACGCTTTATTATCCATCTACCTTAGACTGCTCCGACACTATTATGTCTATCCTGACTATTTAGGTTATTTTTCATGATTTTCCAAGAAAGTTAAATTGGTTCTCGACTAATTTTGGACTGTTCCAGCCCATTTCATGTCTGATGTAATTCATTACAGGTATGATCACAACGTTTTGGGGTATGTACACATAGTTTACTGTATTTTCCCAAATTTATCTGATGTGTTTACGACACTTTCTGAGGAGTTCTATATCATTTCTGGTTTGTTCCAAGTCTTTTCAGATATATTCATGGCCCTTTTGTGTCTATTACCGAGCTTCTCAGTTGTGTTCATGACGCTATCGTCCCTGTATCCGATCCTATGTTCTCTGTTTCCAACTATCTTTTTCTGACCCTTCAGGTCGCTTCAAATCCATTTTATAGTCTTTCCAATATTTTATCAACACTTTTCAAGTTGTTTTCATCCCATTCTTGTCTGTTGCCGTCCATGACAGATCTGTTTCCGAACCTTGCATGTCTCATCCCGACCTTTACTTGTCTGTTTCCAAAATTTGTCTGTCTGTTGCTGGCGCTCAATCTTCTTTTCCTGACACTTACCTATCTGTTATCAACTCTTAAGTGCCTGTTTCTGACAATTTTGCGAGTGTTCAAATCGCAGTGTTGCCGAAGCTCTTCGAGTCTGATAGGGACCAATTTTTTTCTATACCTGTCGATCTGTTCCCGAACATTGCCTTTTCGTTCGTGAAAATTTCTGTTCTGTTCACGATGTCTGTTCCCGACAATTTTCGGTGTATTCTCAACAATTAATTTTTCATTCCCAATTATGTGTTCCAAGTCCTTTTGCACCTGCTGCCAAACATCTTTTCCCAAACCTTTCGCGTCTGTTCTGATTATCTATTCCTCAAACTTTAGGGTCTGTTCTCGAATTCTGCTCTGTTTCCGCACCTTTACCATGTTTGCTGACCCTTTCCGGTGTGTTTGGTGGGTTTTGTGCCTGTTTGCGAGCAATATGTGACTGATTCTGTCACTTCCGGGTCAGTTACCGACGCTAACTGGTCTGGTACTTACTCTTTTGCATGTTTCCAGACTCACGTGTCTGTTTCTGACCCTTACGGGTCTGGCTACTCTCCCTTACCTGTCTGCTGGTGACCCTCGATGTTTTTATCCTGACATCTACCTGTCTGTTATCTATTCTTATGTGCCTGTACCGATATTTTCCTTGGTTCCCGACATTTGTACTTTATTAGCGACGCTCTTTTTCAGTCACCTACGGGTCTGTTAGCAAGAAACTGGTCTGATCAGTTCCTTACAGCCTGTTCCCAACTATTTACTTCCTTTTCCCGACACTCTCCATATGTTTACAATAGTCTGTTCCTTAAACTTTCTTGTTAGTTCCCGACAATTTCAGGTCTGTTCCTGATGATGTGCTCCCAGCCATTTCAGGTCTGTTCCCTACGATCAGTTGCCACACTTTCTGGTCTGTTCTCAACACTTTACATCTATTTCCGTTCCTTACATATGAATCTTCTTGGACAATTTTTGTCTGTTCCCGACCACTTTGCGTCTCATTATGACCCTTGTGGATATGTTCTCCGCTCGTGTGTTGTGTGCTAGACCTTCCTAATTCAATTCCCCACGCTTTCGGGTCTCTTCCCGACCTTTTATGACGTATTCTTTTCATTTTCATGATAGTTTACGATCCTTTCTGACCTATTTGTGTCTGTTGCGGTCACTTGTGGATCTGTTTCTCAATCGTTCATTCTATTCCCGAATTATTCGTATGTGTAACCTTCAATTTCGAATCCTCTCCCGAAACTTTAGAATCTTTCCTTAACAATCTGTCCCCCAACTTTTTCAGTCTCTTTTTGATCGTGTCTTCCCTCCATTTTAAGGAACCTTCCAGAATTCTTTGGTCTATTCAGTACGATCTGTTCGTTATCCTTTTGGGACTGTATTTGCTCTTCTCTTGACTACTCTTTCTAGCCGGTCCTCGACCCAGTTGTATCTATTCAGCACCGTCTGTTCCCCACGTTTTCCAGTCTCTCCTTTCTACGTTAGAACCTTTCTGATACTCTCCCAACACATTCGTATTTGTTGTCTACATTGGCGGTTCTATACCCAAACTTATTTCGTCTTTTCTCGATCTCTATACTCATCTGATCATGACACTATGCTGTATTTTCGCATTTGTTAAGAACTCTGTCCCATCAGTCTGTTCCTTACCCATTGGGGTCTGTTGTTGATGGTATCATCCCGACTCTTGGGGTCCTGTTTCCAATACCTTTGTGTCTTTCCCCGACACTTTACAATGTGTTTCCGTCTGTTACTGATAAGTTGATGACCCATTCTGGTCTGTATCACATCCTTTCATAAACTTTTGGGTCTATTCCCAATTCCTGAATCTGTTTCCAACACTTTTTTTCTATTTCTGAATGTTCAGTATATCCAACCACTTTCTGTCAATTCCCGACAATTTCAGGTCTGTTTCCAACAATCTGTTTCTGAAGCTTTAGTATCAATCTACCTCCGACTGCTCCCACACTATTATGTCTATTCCTAACTATTTAGGTTATTTTTCATGATTTTCCAACAAACTTAAATGATTTCCCGACAATTTTTGGACTGTTCTGGCCCATTTCGTGTCTGATGTAAATCATTACATTTATGATCACAACGTTATGGGGTATGTACACAAACTTTATGGTATTTTCCCAAATTTATCTAATGTGTTTACGATGCTTTCTGAGGAGTTCTCTTTCAATCCTCCTCTGTTCCCTGACTTTTCAGTTATTTACATGGACCTTTTGTGTGCATTCTGGACCATGTCGTGTCTATTGCCGAGCTTTTCAGGTGTGTTCATGACCCTATCGTCCCTGTATCCGATCCTTTGTACTCTTTTTCCAATTATCTTTTTCTGACCATTCAGGTCGCTTCAAACCCATTTTGTAGTTTTTCCTATGTTTTATCAACACTTTCCAACTTGTTTTCATCCCATTCTTTTCCGTTGCCGTCGAACCTTTCATGTCTCGTCCCGACCCTCACGCGTCTGTAATCGAAATTTTGCTGTCTGTTGCTTGTGCTCAATCTTCTTTTCCTGACACTTACCTATCTGTTATCTACTCTTAAGGGCCTTTTCTGACAATTTTTCGAGTGTTCATATCACAGTGTAGCCGAAGCTCTTCGAGTCTGATAGGCATCAATTTTTTTCTATTCATGTCGATCGTTCTTGAACATTGCATTTTCGTTCCTGAAAATTTCTGTTCTTTCACGATGTCTGTCCCCGAGACTTTTCGCTCTATTCACAACAATTATTTTTTCATTCCCAATTATGTGTTCCAAATCCTTTTGGACCTGTTGCCAAACATCTGTTCCCAAACCTTTCACATCTGTTCTGATTATCTATTCCTAAAACTTTAGGGTCTGTTCTCGAATTCTGCTGTGTTTCCGCACCTTTACCAAGTGTTACTGACCCTTTCTGGAGTGTTTGGTGAGTTTTGTGCCTGTTTTCGAGCATTTTGTGTCTGATTCTGACACTTCCGTGTCTGTTACCGACGCTAACTGGTCTGGTATTGACACTTTTGCATGTTTCCAGACTCACGTATTTGTTTCTGACACTTACGGGTCTGGCTACTCTCCCTTACCTGTCTGCAGGTGACCCTCGATGTTTTTATCCTGACACTTACCTGCCTGTTATCTATTCTTACGTTCCTGTACCGATATTTTGTTTGGTTCCCGACATTTGTACTGTATTCCCCACGCTCTTTTTCAGTCACCTACGTTTCTGTTTGCAAGACACTGGTCTAATCTGTTCCTTAAAGCCTGTTCCCAACTATTTACTTCTTTTTCCCGACACTTTTGCATATGTTTACAATAGTCTGTTCCTTAAAGTTTCTGGTCAGTTCCCGACAAATTCAGATCTGTTCAGTACGATCAGTTGCCACATTTTCTGGTCTGTTCTCGACACTTTACATCTATTTCCGTTCCTTACATACGACTCTTTCTAGTCCTCTTGGTCAATGTTTGTCTGTTCACGACCATTTTGCGTCTAATCATGACCCTTATGGATATGTTCTCCGCTCGTGTGTGGTGTTCCAGACCTTTCTGTTTTAATTCCCCACCCTTTCGGGTCTCATCCCGACCATTTCTGACGTGTTCTTGTCATTTACATGTCAGTTTACGATCCTTTCTGACCTATTTGCGCCTGTTGCGGTCACTTGTGGATCTGTTTCTGAATCTTTCATTCTATTCCCGAATTATTCGTATGTGTAACCTTCAATTTCGTGTCCTGTCCCGAAACTTTCGACTCTTTCCTTAACAAACTGTCCCCCAACCGTTTCAGTCTGTTTTTGATCGTGTCTTCCCTCCATTTTATGGAACCTTCTGGACTTCTTTGGTCTATTCAGCATGGTCTGTTCCTTATCCTTTTGGACAGTATTTGCTCTTCTCTTGACTACTCTTTAGAGCCTGTCCTCGACCCAGTTGTATCTATTCAGCACCTTCTGTTCCCCA
Organism: Narcine bancroftii; assembly: GCF_036971445.1. Lineage (NCBI taxonomy): Eukaryota > Metazoa > Chordata > Chondrichthyes > Torpediniformes > Narcinidae > Narcine > Narcine bancroftii. The sequence continues at coordinate 1,121,116 of NW_027211808.1, read as the reverse complement.
CGCTTTCCAGTCTCTCCCTTCTACGTTAGAGCCATTTTGATATTCTCCCAACACATTTGGATGTGTTGTGTTCATTGGCGGTTCTATACCCAACCTTATTTCATCTTTTCTCGAACTCTATACACGTCTGATGACGACCCTATTGTGTATTTTCGCATTTATTAAAACTCTGTCCCATCAGACTGTTGATGACCTATTGGTGTCTGTTGTTGATGGTCTCACCTTGACTCTCGCGGTCCTGTTTCCGATGACTTTGTGTCTTTCCCCGACACTTTAGAATGTGTTTCCGTCTATTGCTGATAAGTTGACGACCCATTCTGGTCTGTATCCCATCATTTCAGAAACTTTTGGGTCTATTCCCAATTCTTGAATCCGTTTCCAAAACTTTTTTTCTATTCCCGAATGTTCAGTATATCAAAACACTTTCTGTCAACTCCCGACCATTTCCGGACTGTTTTCAACAATCTGTTTCTGACGCTTTATTATCCATCTACCTCAGACTGCTCCGACACTATTATGTCTATCCTGAGTATTTAGGTTATTTTTCATGATTTTCCAAGAAAGTTAAATTGGTTCTCGACTAATTTTGGACTGTTCCAGCCCATTTCATGTCTGATGTAATTCATTACAGGTATGATCACAACGTTTTGGGGTATGTACACATAGTTTACTGTATTTTCCCAAATTTATCTGATGTGTTTACGACACTTTCTGAGGAGTTCTATATCATTTCTGGTTTGTTCCAAGTCTTTTCAGATATATTCATGGCCCTTTTGTGTCTATTACCGAGCTTCTCAGTTGTGTTCATGACGCTATCGTCCCTGTATCCGATCCTATGTTCACTGTTTCCAACGATCTTTTTCTGACCCTTCAGGTCGCTTCAAATCCATTTTATAGTCTTTCCAATATTTTATCAACACTTTTCAAGTTGTTTTCATCCCATTCTTGTGTGTTGCCGTCCATGACAGATCTGTTTCCGAACCTTGCATGTCTCATCCCGACCTTTACTTGTCTGTTTCCAAAATTTGTCTGTCTGTTGCTGGCGCTCAATCTTCTTTTCCTGACACTTACCTATCTGTTATCAACTCTTAAGTGCCTGTTTCTGACAATTTTGCGAGTGTTCAAATCGCAGTGTTGCCGAAGCCCTTCGAGTCTGATAGGGACCAAATTTTTTCTATACCTGTCGATCTGTTCCCGAACATTGCCTTTTCGTTCGTGAAAATTTCTGTTCTGTTCACGATGTCTGTTCCCGACAATTTTCGGTGTATTCTCAACAATTAATTTTTCATTCCCAATTATGTGTTCCAAGTCCTTTTGCACCTGCTGCCAAACATCTTTTCCCAAACCTTTCGCGTCTGTTCTGATTATCTATTCCTCAAACTTTAGGGTCTGTTCTCGAATTCTGCTCTGTTTCCGCACCTTTACCATGTTTGCTGACCCTTTCCGGTGTGTTTGGTGGGTTTTGTGCCTGTTTGCGAGCAATATGTGACTGATTCTGTCACTTCCGGGTCAGTTACCGACGCTAACTGGTCTGGTACTGACTCTTTTGCATGTTTCCAGACTCATGTGTTTGTTTCTGACACCTTCGGGTCTGGCTACTCTCCCTTACCTGTCTGCTAGTGACCCACGATGTTTTCATCCTGACACTTACCTGTCTGTTATCTATTCTTATGTGCCTGTACCGATATTTTGCTTGGTTCCCGAGATTTGTACTGTTTTCTCGACGCTCTTTTTCAGTCACCTACTGGACTTTTAGCAAGAAACTGGTCTGATCTTTTCCTTACAGACTGTTCCCAACTATTTAATTCCTTTTGCCGACACTTTCTCATATGTTTACAATAGTCTGTTTCTTAAACATTCATGTTACTTCCCGATAATTTCGGGTCTGTTCCTGATGATGTGCTCCCAGCCTTTTCAGGTCTGTTCCCTACGATAATTTGCCAAATTTTCTGGTTTATTCTCGACACTTTTCGTCTATTTCCATTCCTTACATATGACTGTTTTTAGTATTCTTGGACAATGTTTGTCTGTTCCCCACCAATTTCCGTCTCATTATGACCCTTGAGGATATGTTCTCCACTCGTGTGTTGTGTTCTAGACCTTTCTGCTTTAATTTCCCACGCTCTCGGGTCTCTTCCCGACATTTTCAGACGTGTTCTTTTCATTTTCACGTCAGTTTACGATCCTTTCTGTCCTATTTGCGTCTGTTACGGTCACTTGTGGAACGGTTTCTAAATCTTTCATTCTATTCCCGATATATTCGTATGTGTACCCTTCAATCTCATATCCTCTCCCCTAACGTTCGACTCTTTCCTTAACAATCTGTCCCCCAACATTTTCAGTCTGTTTTTGATCGTGTCTTCCCTCCATTTTATGGAAACTACTGGACTTCTTTGGTCTATTCAGCACGGTCTATTCCTTATCCTTTTGGGACTCTATTTGCTCTTCTCTTGACTAATCTTTAGAGCCTGTCCTCGACCCACTTGTATCTATTCAGCACCTTCTGTTCCCCACTCTTTCCAGTGTCACCCATCTACGTTAGAGCCTTTCTGATATTTTCCGAACACATTCGGATGTATTGTCTACATTGGCGGTTCTATGCCCAAACTTATTTCGTCTTTTCTCGAAATCTATACACATCTGATCCCGACCCTATTGTGTATTTTCGCATTATTATATCTCTGTCCCATCAGTCTGTTCCTGACCCACTGGGGTCTGTTGTTGATGGTTTCATCCCGACTCTTGCGGTCCTGTTTCCGATACCTTTGTGTCTTTCCCCGACACTTTAGAATGTGTTTCCGTTTGTCACTGATAAGTTGACGAACCATTCTGGTCTGTATCCCATTCTTTCGAAACTTTTGTGTCTATTCCTAATTCCTGAACCCGTTTCCAACAGTTTTTTTCTATTCCGGAATGTTTAGTATATCCAACCACCTTCTTTCAATTCCCGACCATTTGAGGTCTGTTTCCAACAATCTGTTTCTGACGCTTTAGTATCCATCTACCTCCGACTTCTACCAAACTATTATGTCTATTCCTGACTATTTAGGTTATTTTTCATGATTTTCCAACAAACTTAAATGTGTTCTCGACTATTTTCGGACGGTCCAGCCCATTTCGTGTCTGATGTAAATCATTACATTTATGATCACAACGTTATGGGGTATGTACCCAAACTTTATCTGATGTGTGTACGACGCTTTCTGAGGAGTTATCTATCATTTCGGGTGGGTTCCCAGGCTTTTCAGATATTTTCATGGCCCTTTTGTGTCTATTAACGAGCTTTTCAGGTGTGTTCATGACTCTATCATCCCTGTATCCGATACTTTGTACTCTGTGTCCAACGAACTTTTTCTGACCCTTCAGGTCGCTTCAAAGCCATTTTATAGACTTTCCAAAGTTTTATCAACACTTTTCAAGTTGTTTTCATCCCATTCTTGTCTGTTGCGATCCATGACACATCTGTTTCCGAACCTTTCATGTCTCATCCCGACCCTTACGCGTCTGTTTCCGAAATTTGGCTGTCTGTTGCTGGCGCTCAATCTTCTTTTCCTGACACTTACCTATCTATTATCTACTCTTAAGTGCCTGTTTCTGAAAATTTTGCGAGTGTTCACATCGTAGTGTTGCTGAAGCTCTTCGAGTCTGATAGGGACCAATTTTTTTCTACTCATGTCTATCCATTCCAGAACATTGCCTTTTCGTAGCTGAAAATTTCTGTTCTGTTCACGATGTCTTTTCCCGACATTTTTCGGTCTATTCTCAACAATTAATTTTTCATTCCCAATTATGTGTTCCAAGTCCTTTCGGACCCGTTGCCAAACATCTGTTCCCCAACATTCCGCGTCGGGTCTGATCATCTATACCTTAAACTTTAGGGTCTGTTCTCGAATTCTGCTCTGTTTCCGCAGATTTACCATGTGTTGCTGAACCTTTTCGGAGTGTTTGCTGAGTTTTGTGCCTGTTTTCGAGCATTTTGTGTCTGATTCTGACACTTCCGAGTCTGTTACCGACGCTAACTGGTCTGGTACTGACCCTTTTGCATGTTTCCAGACTCACGTGTTTGTTTCTGACACTTACGGGTCTGGCTACTCTCCCTTACCTGTCTGATGGTGACCCTCGATGTTTTTATCCGGTCACCTACCTGCCTGTTATCTATTCTTACGTGCCTCTACCGATAATTTCTTGGTTCCCGACATTTTTACTTTTTTCTCGACACTCTTTTTCAGTCATCTACGGGTCTGTTGGCAAGAAACTTGTCTGATCTTTTCCTTACAGCCTGTTCCCAACTATTTACTTCCTTTTCCCGACACTTTCGCATATGTGTTCCTTAAACTTTCTTGTTAGATCCCGACAATTTCAGGTCTGTTCCTGATGTTGTGCTCCCAGCCATTTCAGGTCCGTTCCCTAAGATCAGTTGCCACACTTTCTGGGTTGTTTTGGACACTTTACATCTATTTCCTTTCCTTACATATGACTCTTTCTAGTCTTCTTGGACAATGTTTGCTCTTCCCGACCACTTTGCATCTCATTATACCCTTGAGGATATGTTATCCGCTCGTGTGTTGTGTTCTAGACCTTTCTGTTTTAATTCCACACCGTCTCGGGTCCCTTCCGGACCTTTTCTGACGTGTTCATGTCATTTTCATGACAGTTTACGATCCTTTCTGTCATATTTGCGTCTGTTGCGGTCACTTGTGGATGTTCTTCTCAATCTTTCATTCTATTCCTAAATTATTCGTATGTGTAACCATCAACCTCGTATCCTCTCCCGAAACGTTCGACTCTTTCCTTAACAATCCGTCCCCCAACATTTTCAGTCTGTTTTTGATCGTGTCTTCCCTCCATTTTATGTTAACTTCTGGACTACTTTGGTTTATTCAGCACGGTCTATTCCTTATCCTTTTGGGACTGCATTTTCTCTTCTCTTGACTACTCTTTAGAGCCTGTACTTGACCCACTCGTATCTATCAGCACCTTCTGTTTCCCACTCTTTCCAGTCTCTCCCTTCTACGTTAGAGCCTTTCTGATATTTTCCCAACACATTCGGATGTGTTGTCTACATTGGCGGTTCTATGCCCAAACTTATTTCATCTTTTCTCGAACTCTATACACATCTGATCCCGACCCTATTGTGTATTTTCGCATTATTAAATCTCTGTCCCATCAGTCTGCTCTTGACCCACTGGGGTATGTTGTTGATGGTTTCATCCCGAATCTTGCGGTCCTGTTTCCGATACCTTTGTGTCTTTCCCCGACACCTTAGGATGTGTTTCCGTCTGTCACTTATAAGTTGACGAACCATTCTGGTCTGTATCCCATCCTTTCGGAAACTTTTGGGTCTATTCCCAATTCCTGAACCCGTTTCCAACAGTTTTTTTCTATTCCGGAATGTTTAGTATATCCAACCAGTTTTTCCAATTCCCGACCATTTCAGGTATGTTTCCAACAATCTTTTTCTGACGCTTTAGTCTCCATCTACCTCCGACTTCTGCCACACTATTATGTCTATTCCTGACTATTTAGGTTATTTTTCATGATTTTCCAACAAACTTAAATGTGTTCTCGACTATTTTTGGACGGTCCAGCCCATTACGTGTCTGATGTAAATCATTACATTTATGATCACAACGTTATGGGGTATGTACCCAAACTTTACGGTATTTTTCCAAATTTATCTGATGTGTTTACGATGCTTTCTGAGGAGTTATCTATCATTTCGGGTCTGTTCCCTGTCTTTTCAGATATTTTCATGGCCCTTTTGTGTCTATTGCCGAGCTTTTCAGGTGTGTTCATGACTCTATCGTCCCTGTATCCGATACTTTGTACTCTGTTTCCAACAAACTTTTTCTGACCCTTCAGGTCACTTCAAACCCATTTTAAAGACTTTCCAAAATTTTATCAACACTTTTCAAGTTGTTTTCATCCCATTCTTGTCTGTTGCCATCCATGACACATCTGTTTCAGAAACTTTCATGTCTCATCCCGACACTTACGCATCTGTTTCCGAAATTTGGCAGTCTGTTGCTGGCGCTCAATCTTCTTTTCCTGACACTTACCTATCTATTATCTACTCTTAAGTGCCTGTTTGTGACAATTTTGCGAGTGTTCACATCGTAGTGTTGCTCTAGCTCTTCGAGACTGATAGGGACCAATTTCTTTCTATTCATGTCGATCCATTCCAGAACATTGCCTTTTCGTTGCTGAAAATTTCTGTTCTGTTCACGATGTCTGTTCCCGAGACTTTTCGGACTATTCTCAACAATTAATTTTTCATTCCCAATTATGTGTTCCAAGTCCTTTTGCACCTGCTGCCAAACATCTTTTCCCAAACCTTTCGCGTCTGTTCTGATTATCTATTCCTCAAACTTTAGGGTCTGTTCTCGAATTCTGCTCTGTTTCCACACCTTTACCTTGTGTTGCTGAACATTTTCGGTGTGTTTGGTGAGTTTCCTGCCTGTTTTCGAGCATTTTGTGTCTGATTCTGATATTTCCGAGTCTGGTATCGACACAAACTTGTCTGTTACTGACCCTTTTGCACTTTTCCAGACTCACGTGTTTGTTTCTGACACATACGGGTCTGGCTACTCTCCCTTACCTGTCTGCTGGTGACCCTCGATATTTTTATCCTGACACCTACCTGCCTGTTATCTATTCTCACGTGCCTGTATCGATATTTTGCTTGGTTCCCGACATTTTTACTTTTTTCTCGACGCTCTTTTTAAGTCATCTACGGGTCTGTTGGCAAGAAACTGGTCTGATCTTTTCCTTACAGCCTGTTTCCAACTTTTTACTTCCTTTTCCCGACACTTTCGCATATGTGTTCCTTAAACTTTCTTGTTTGTTCCCGACAATTTCAGGACCGTTCCTGACGATGTGTTCCAAGCCATTTCAGGTCTGTTTCCTACGATCAGTTGCCACACTTTCTGGTCTGTTCTCAACACTTTACATCTATTACCGTTCTTTACATATGACTCTTTCTAGTCTTCTTGGACAATGTTTGTCTGTTCCCGACCACCTTGCGACTCATCATGACCATTACGGATATGTTCTCCGCTCTGTGTTGTGGTCTAGACCTTTGTGTTTCAATTCCCCACGCTTTCAGGTCTCTACCCGAACTTCTCTGACGTGTTCTTGTCATTTTCATGTCAGTTTATGATCCTTTCTGACCTATTTGCATCTGTTGCGGTCACTTGTGGATCTGTTTCTGAATCTTTCATTCTATTCCCGAATTATTCGAATGTGTACCCTTCAATTTCGTGTCCTCTCTCGAAACGTTCGACTCTTTCCTTAACAATCTGTCCCCCAACTTTTTCTGTCTGTTTTTGAACGTGTCTTCCCTCCATTTTATGGAAACTTCCGGACTTCTATGGTCTATTCAGCACGGTCTGTTCCCTATCAATTGGGAGTGTATTTTCTCTTCTCTTGACTACTCTTTAGAGCCTGTCCTCGACCCACTTGTATCTATTCAGCACCTTCTGTTTCCCACTCTTTACAGTCTCTCCCATCTACGTCAGAGCCTTTCTGATATTTTCCCAACACATTCGGATGTGTTGTCTACATTGGCGGTTCTATGCCCAAGCTTATTTCGTCTTTTCTCGAACTCTATACACATCTGATCCCGACCCTATTGTGAATTTTCGCATTATTAAATCTCTGTCCCATCAGTCTGTTCTTGACCCACTGGGGTCTGTTGTTGATGGTTTCATCCCGAATCTTGCGGTCCTGTTTCCGATACCTTTGTGTCTTTCCCCGACACCTTAGAATGTGTTTCCGTCTGTCACTTATAAGTTGACGAACCATTCTGGTCTGTATCCCATCCTTTCGGAAACTTTTGGGTCTATTCCCAATTCCTGAACCCGTTTCCAACAGTTTTTTTTCTATTCCGGAATGTTTAGTATATCCAACCAGTTTTTCCAATTCCCGACCATTTCAGGTATGTTTCCAACAATCTTTTTCTGACGCTTTAGTCTCCATCTACCTCCGACTTCTGCCACACTATTATGTCTATTCCTGACTATTTAGGTTATTTTTCATGATTTTCCAACAAACTTAAATGAGTTCTCGACTATTTTTGGACGGTCCAGCCCATTTCGTGTCTGATGGAAATCATTACATTTATGATCACAACGTTATGGGGTATGTACCCAAACTTTACGGTATTTTTCCAAATTTATCTGATGTGTTTACGATGCTTTCTGAGGAGTTATCTATCATTTCGGGTCTGTTCCCTGTCTTTTCAGATATTTTCATGGCCCTTTTGTGTCTATTGCCGAGCTTTTCAGGTGTGTTCATGACTCTATCGTCCCTGTATCCGATACTTTGTACTCTGTTTCCAACGAACTTTTTCTGACCCTTCAGGTCGCTTCAAACCCATTTTATAGACTTTCCAAAAATTTATCAACACTTTTCAAGTTGTTTTCATCCCATTCTTGTCTGTTGCCATCCATGACACATCTGTTTCCGAAACTTTCATGTCTCATCCCGACACTTACGCATCTGTTTCCGAAATTTGGCAGTCTGTTGCTGGCGCTCAATCTTCTTTTCCTGACACTTACCTATCTATTATCTACTCTTAAGTGCCTGTTTGTGACAATTTTGCGAGTGTTCACATCGTAGTGTTGCTGAAGCACTTCGAGTCTGATAGGGACCAATTTTTTTCTATTCATGTCGATCCATTCCAGAACATTGCCTTTTCGTTGCTGAAAATTTCTGTTCTGTTCACGATGTCTGCTCCCGACACTTTTCGGTCTATTCTCAACAATTAATTTTTCATTCCCAATTATGTGTTCCAAGTCCTTTCGGACCCCTTGCCAAACATCTGTTCCCCAACATTTCACGTCGGTTCTGATCATCTATTGCTTAAACTTTAGGGTCTGTTCTCGAATTCTGCTCTGTTTCCGCAGATTTACCATGTGTTGCTGAACCTTTTCGGAGTGTTTGGTGAGTTTTGTGCCTGTTTTCGAGCATTTTGTGTCTGATTCTGACACTTCCGTGTCTGTTACCGACGCTAACTGGTCTGGTATTGACCCTTTTGCATGTTTCCAGACTCACGTATTTGTTTCTGACACTTACGGGTCTGGCAACTCTCCCTTACCTGTCTGATGGTGACCCTCGAAGTTTTTATCCTGTCACCTACCTGCCTGTTATCTATTCTTACGTGCCTGTACCGATAATTTGCTTTGTTCCCGACATTTTTACTTTTTTCTCGACGCTCTTTTTCTGTCATCTACGGGTCTGTTGGCAAGAAAGTGGTCTGACTTTTCCATACAGCCTGTTTCCAACTTTTTACTTCGTTTTCCCGACACTTTTGCATATGTGTTCCTTAAACTTTCTTGTTAGTTCCCGACAATTTCAGGTCTCTTCCTGATGTTGTGCTCCCAGCCATTTCAGGTCTGTTCCCTATGATCAGTTGCCACACTTTCTGGGTTGTTTTGGACACTTTACATCTATTTCCTTTCCTTACATATGACTCTTTCTAGTATTCTTGGACAGTGTTTGTCTCCGACCCGAGCACTTGGCGTCTCATTATACCCTTTAGGATATGTCATCCGCTCGTGTGTTGTGTTCTAGACCTTTCTGTTTTAATTCCACACCGACTCGGGTCTCTTCCCGACCTTTTCGACGTGTTCCTGTAATTTTCATGAGAGTTTACGATCCTTTCTGACATATTTGCGTCTGTTGCGGTCACTTGTGGATCTGTTTCTCAATCTTTCATTCTATTCCCGAATTATTCGTATGTGTAACCTTCATCCTCGTATCCTCTCCCGAAACGTTTGACTCTTTCCTTAACAATCCGTCCCCAACATTTTCAGTCTGTTTTTGATCGTGTCTTCCCTCCATTTTATGGAAACTTCTGGACTACTTTGGTCTATTCAGCACGGTCTATTCCTTATCCTTTTGGGACTGTATTTTCTCTTCTCTTGACTACTCTTTAGAGCCTGTCCTCGACCCACTTGTATCTATTCAGCACCTTCTGTTTCCCACTCTTTCCAGTCTCTCCCTTCTACATTAGAGCCTTTCTGATATTTTCCCAACACATTCGGATGTGTTCTCTACATTGGCGGCTCTATGCCCAACCTTATTTCGTCTTTTCTCGAACTCTATACACATCTGATCCCGACCCTATTGTGTATTTTCGCATTATTAAACCTCTGTCCCACCAGTCTGTTTCTGACCCATTGTGGTCTGTTGTTGATGGTTTCATCACGACTCTTGTGGTCCTGTTTTCGATACCTTAGTGTCTTTCCCTGACACTTTAGAATGTGTCTCCGTCTGTTACTGATAAGTTGACGAACCATTCTGGTCTGTATCCCATCCTTTCGAAACTTTTGGGGCTATTCCCAATTCCTGAACCTGTTTCCAACAGCTTTTTTCTATTCCGGAATGTTTTGTATATCCAACCACTTTCTTTCAATTTGCGAACATTTCAGGTCTGTTTCCAACAATCTGTTTCTGACGCTTTAGTATCCATCTACCTCCAACTTCTCCCACACTATTATGTCTATTCCTGACTATTTAGGTTATTTTTCATTATTTTCCAACAAATGTAAATGTGTTCTCGACTATTTTTGGACTGTTCTGGCCCATTTCGTATCTGATGTAAATCATTACATTTATGATCACAACTTTATGGGGTATGTACCCAAACTTTACGGTATTTTTCCAAATTTATCTGAAGTGTTTACGACGCTTTGTGCGGAGTTCTCTATTATTTCTGGTCTGTTCCCTGTCTTTTCAGATATTTCCTTACAGCCTGTTCCCAACTATTTACTTCCTTTTCCCGACACTCTCTCATATGTTTACAGTAGTCTGTTGCTTAAACTTTTTTGTTAGTTCCCGACAATTTCAGGTTTGTTCCTGATGATGTGCTCCCAGCCATTTCAGGTCTGTTCCCTACGATCAGTTGCCACACTTTCTGGTCTGTTCTCAACACTTTACATCTATTTCCGTTCCTTACATATGAATCTTCTTGGACAATTTTTGTCTGTTCCCGACCACTTTGCGTCTCATTATGACCCTTGTGGATATGTTCTCCGCTCGTGTGTTGTGTTCTAGACCTTCCTAATTCAATTCCCCACGCTTTCGGGTCTCTTCCCGACCTTTTATGACGTCTTCTTTTCATTTTCATGATAGTTTACGATCCTTTCTGACCTATTTGTGTCTGTTGTGGTCACTTGTGGATCTGCTTCTCAATCTTTCATTCTATTCCCGAAATATTCGTATGTGTAACCTTCAATTTCGAATCCTCTCCCGAAACTTTCGAATCTTTCCTTAACAATCTGTCCCCCAACTTTTTCAGTCTGTTTTTGATCGTGTCTTCCCTCCATTTTAAGGAACCTTCCAGAATTCTTTGGTCTATTCAGCACGATCTGTTCGTTATCCTTTTGGGACTGTATTTGCTCTTCTCTTGACTACGCTTTCTAGCCTGTCCTCGACCCAGTTGTATCTATTCAGCACCTTCTGTTCCCCACGTTTTCCAGTCTCTCCCTTCTACGTCAGAACCTTTCTGATACTCTCCCAACACATTCGTATTTGTTGTCTACATTGACGGTTCTATACCCAACCTTATTTCATCTTTTCTCGATCTCTATACTCCTCTGATGATGACCCTATGCTATATTTTCGCATTTTTTAAAAACTCTGTCCCGTCAGTCTGTTCCTTACCCATTGGGGTCTGTTGTTGATGGTATCATCCCGACTCTTGGGGTCCTGTTTCCGATACCTTTGTGTCTTTCCCCGACACTTTACAATGTGTTTCCGTCTGTTACTGATAAGTTGATGACCCATTCTGGTCTGTATCCCATCCTTTCATAAACTTTTGGGTCTATTCCCAATTCCTGAATCTGTTTCCAACACTTTTTTTCTATTTCCGAATGTTCAGTATATCCAACCACTTTCTGACAATTCCCGACCATTTCAGGTCTGTTTCCAACAATCTGTTTCTGACGCTCTAGTATCCATCTACCTCCGACTGCTCCCACACTATTATGTCTATTCCTGACTATTTAGGTTATATTTCATGATTTTCCAACAAACTTAAATGTGTTCCCGACAATTTTTGGACTGTTCTGGCCCATTTCGTGTCTGATGTAAATCATTACATTTATGATCACAACGTTATGGGGTATGTACACAAACTTTATGGTATTTTCCCAAATTTATCTAATGTGTTTACGATGCTTTCTGAGGAGGTATCTTTCAATCCTCCTCTGTTCCCTGACTTTTCAGTTATTTACATGGACCTTTTGTGTACATTCTCGACCATGTCGTGTCTATTGCCAAGCTTTTCAGGTGTGTTCATGACCCTATCGTCCCTGTATCCGATCCTTTGTACTCTGTTTCCAACTATCATTTTCTGACCATTCAGGTCGCTTCAAACCCATTTTGTAGTCTTTCCTATGTTTTATCAACACTTTCCAACTTGTTTTCATCCCATTCTTTTCTGTTGCCGTCGAACCTTTCATGTCTCGTCCCGACCCTCACGCGTCTGTAACCGAAATTTTGCTGTCTGTTGCTTGTGCTCAATCTTCTTTTCCTGACACTTACCTATCTGTTATCTACTCTTAAGGGCCTTTTCTGACAATTTTTCGAGTGTTCATATCACAGTGTAGCCGAAGCTCTTCGAGTCTGATAGGCATCAATTTTTTTCTATTCATGTCGATCGTTCTTGAACATTGCATTTTCGTTCCTGAAAATTTCTGTTCTTTCACGATGTCTGTTCCCGAGACTTTTCGCTCTATTCACAACAATTATTTTTTCATTCCCAATTATGTGTTCCAAATCCTTTTGGACCTGTTGCCAAACATCTGTTCCCAAACCTTTCACATCTGTTCCGATTATCTATTCCTAAAACTTTAGGGTCTGTTCTCGAATTCTGCTGTGTTTCCGCACCTTTACCAAGTGTTACTGACCCTTTCTGGAGTGTTTAGTGAGTTTTGTGCCTGTTTGCGAGCATTTTGCGTCTGATTCTGACACTTGCGAGTCTGTTACCGATGCTAACTCTTCTGGTACTGACCCTTTTGCATGTTTCCAGACTCACGTGTTTGTTTCTGACCCTTACGGGTCTGGCTACTCTCCCTTACCTGTCTGCAGGTGACCCTCGATGTTTTTATCCTGACACTTACCTGCCTGTTATCTATTCTTACGTTCCTGTACCGATATTTTGTTTGGTTCCCGACATTTGTACTGTTTTCCCCACGCTCTTTTTCAGTCACCTACGTTTCTGTTTGCAAGACACTGGTCTAATCTGTTCCTTAAAGCCTGTTCCAAACTATTTACTTCTTTTTCCCGACACTTTCGCATATGTTTACAATAGTCTGTTCCTTAAAGTTTCTGGTCAGTTCCCGACAAATTCAGATCTGTTCAGTACGATCAGTTGCCACATTTTCTGGTCTGTTCTCGACACTTTACATCTATTTCCGTTCCTTACATACGACTCTTTCTAGTCCTCTTGGTCAATGTTTGTCTGTTCACGACCATTTTGCGTCTAATCATGACCCTTATGGGTATGTTCTCCGCTCGTGTGTGGTGTTCCAGACCTTTCTGTTTGAATTCCCCACCCTTTCGGGTCTCATCCCGACCTTTTATGACGTGTTCTTGTCATTTACATGTCAGTTTACGATCCTTTCTGACCTATTTGCGCCTGTTGCGGTCACTTGTGGATCTGTTTCTGAATCTTTCATTCTATTCCCGAATTATTCGTATGTGTAACCTTTAATTTCGTGTCCTCTCCCGAAACTTTCGACTCTTTCCTTAACAAACTGTCCCCCAACCGTTTCAGTCTGTTTTTAATCGTGTCTTCCCTCCATTCTATGGAACCTTCTGGACTTCTTTGGTCTATTCAGCATGGTCTGTTCCTTATCCTTTTGGACAGTATTTGCTCTTCTCTTGACTACTCTTTAGAGCCTGTCCTCGACCCAGTTGTATCTATTCAGCACCTTCTGTTCCCCACGCTTTCCAGTCTCTCCCTTCTACGTTAGAGCCATTTTGATATTCTCCCAACACATTTGGATGTGTTGTCTTCATTGGCGGTTCTATACCCAACCTTATTTCATCTTTTCTCGAACTCTATACACGTCTGATGACGACCCTATTGTGTATTTTCGCATTTATTAAAACTCTGTCCCATCAGACTGTTGCTGACCTATTGGTGTCTGTTGTTGATGGTCTCACCTCGACTCTCGCGGTCCTGTTTCCGATGACTTTGTGTCTTACCCCGACACTTTAGAATGTGTTTCCGTTTATTGCTGATAAGTTGACGACCCATTCTGGTCTGTATCCCATCATTTCAGAAACTTTTGGGTCTATTCCCAATTCTTGAATCCGTTTCCAAAACTTTTTTTCTATTCCCGAATGTTCAGTATATCAAACCACTTTCTGTCAATTCCCGACCATTTCCGGACTGTTTTCAACAATCTGTTTCTGACGCTTTATTATCCATCTACCTCAGACTGCTCCGACACTATTATGTCTATCCTGACTATTTAGGTTATTTTTCATGATTTTCCAAGAAAGTTAAATTGGTTCTCGACTAATTTTGGACTGTTCCAGCCCATTTCATGTCTGATGTAATTCATTACAGGTATGATCACAACGTTTTGGGGTATGTACACATAGTTTACTGTATTTTCCCAAATTTATCTGATGTATTTACGACACTTTCTGAGGAGTTCTATATCATTTCTGGTTTGTTCCAAGTCTTTTCAGATATATTCATGGCCCTTTTGTGTCTATTACCGAGCTTCTCAGTTGTGTTCATGACGCTATTGTCCCTGTATCCGATCCTATGTTCTCTGTTTCCAACGATCTTTTTCTGACCCTTCAGGTCGCTTCAAATCCATTTTATAGTCTTTCCAATATTTTATCAACACTTTTCAAGTTGTTTTCATCCCATTCTTGTGTGTTGCCGTCCATGACAGATCTGTTTCCGAACCTTGCATGTCTCATCCCGACCTTTACTTGTCTGTTTCCGAAATTTGTCTGTCTGTTGCTGGCGCTCAATCTTCTTTTCCTGACACTTACCTATCTGTTATCAACTCTTAAGTGCCTGTTTCTGACAATTTTGCGAGTGTTCAAATCGCAGTGTTGCCGAAGCTCTTCGAGTCTGATAGGGACCAATTTTTTTCTATACCTGTCGATCTGTTCCCGAACCTTGCCTTTTCGTTCGTGAAAATTTCTGTTCTGTTCACGATGTCTGTTCCCGACAATTTTCGGTGTATTCTCAACAATTAATTTTTCATTCCCAATTATGTGTTCCAAGTCCTTTTGCACCTGCTGCCAAACATCTTTTCCCAAACCTTTCGCGTCTGTTCTGATTATCTATTCCTCAAACTTTAGGGTCTGTTCTCGAATTCTGCTCTGTTTCCGCACCTTTACCATGTTTGCTGACCCTTTCCGGTGTGTTTGGTGGGTTTTGTGCCTGTTTGCGAGCAATATGTGACTGATTCTATCACTTCCGGGTCAGTTACAGACGCTAACTGGTCTGGTACTGACTCTTTTGCATGTTTCCAGACTCACGTGTCTGTTTCTGACCCTTACGGGTCTGGCTACTCTCCCTTACCTGTCTGCTGGTGACCCTCAATGTTTTTATCCTGACATCTACCTGTCTGTTATCTATTCTTCTGTGCCTGTACCGATATTTTCCTTGGTTCCCGACATTTGTACTTTATTAGCGACGCTCTTTTTCAGTCACCTACGGGTCTGTTAGCAAGAAACTGGTCTGATCAGTTCCTCACAGCCTGTTCCCAACTATTTACTTCCTTTTCCCCACACTCTCCATATGTTTACAATAGTCTGTTCCTTAAACTTTCTTGTTAGTTCCCGACAATTTCAGGTCTGTTCCTGATGATGTGCTCCCAGCCATTTCAGGTCTGTTCCCTACGATCAGTTGCCACACTTTCTGGTCTGTTCTCAACACTTTACATCTATTTCCGTTCCTTACATATGAATCTTCTTGGACAATTTTTGTCTGTTCCCGACCACTTTGCGTCTCATTATGACCCTTGTGGATATGTTCTCCGCTCGTGTGTTGTGTGCTAGACCTTCCTAATTCAATTCCCCACGCTTTCGGGTCTCTTCCCGACATTTTATGACGTATTCTTTTCATTTTCATGATAGTTTACGATCCTTTCTGACCTATTTGTGTCTGTTGCGGTCACTTGTGGATCTGTTTCTCAATCGTTCATTCTATTCCCGAATTATTCGTATGTGTAACCTTCAATTTCGAATCCTCTCCCGAAGCTTTAGAATCTTTCCTTAACAATCTGTCCCCCAACTTTTTCAGTCTGTTTTTGATCGTGTCTTCCCTCCATTTTAAGGAACCTTCCAGAATTCTTTGGTCTATTCAGTACGATCTGTTCGTTATCCTTTTGGGACTGTATTTGCTCTTCTCTTGACTACTCTTTCTAGCCGGTCCTCGACCCAGTTGTATCTATTCTGCACCGTCTGTTCCCCACGTTTTCCAGTCTCTCCTTTCTACGTTAGAACCTTTCTGATACTCTCCCAACACATTCGTATTTGTTGTCTACATTGGCGGTTCTATACCCAACCTTATTTCGTCTTTTCTCGATCTCTATACTCATCTGATCATGACACTATGCTGTATTTTCGCATTTGTTAAGAACTCTGTCCCATCAGTCTGTTCCTTACCCATTGGGGTCTGTTGTTGATGGTATCATCCCGACTCCTGGGGTCCTGTTTCCGATACCTTTGTGTCTTTCCCCGACACTTTACAATGAGTTTCCGTCTGTTACTGATAAGTTGATGACCCATTCTGGTCTGTATCCCATCCTTTCATAAACTTTTGGGTCTATTCCCAATTCCTGAATCTGTTTCCAACACTTTTTTTCTATTTCTGAATGTTCAGTATATCCAACCACTTTCTGTCAATTCCCGACCATTTCAGGTCTGTTTCCAACAATCTGTTTCTGAACCTTTAGTATCCATCTACCTCCGACTGCTCCCACACTATTATGTCTATTCCTAACTATTTAGGTTATTTTTCATGATTTTCCAACAAACTTAAATGATTTCCTGACAATTTTTGGACTGTTCTGGCCCATTTCGTGTCTGATGTAAATCATTACATTTATGATCACAACGTTATGGGGTATGTACACAAACTTTATGGTATTTTCCCAAATTTATCTAATGTGTTTACGATGCTTTCTGAGGAGTTCTCTTTCAATCCTCCTCTGTTCCCTGACTTTTCAGTTATTTACATGGACCTTTTGTGTGCATTCTCGACCATGTCGTGTCTATTGCCGAGCTTTTCAGGTGTGTTCATGACCCTATCGTCCCTGTATCCGATCCTTTGTACTCTTTTTCCAACTATCTTTTTCTGACCATTCAGGTCGCTTCAAACCCATTTTGTAGTTTTTCCTATGTTTTATCAACACTTTCCAACTTGTTTTCATCCCATTCTTTTCCGTTTCCGTCGAACCTTTCATGTCTCGTCCCGACCCTCACTCGTCTGTAACCGAAATTTTGCTGTTTGTTGCTTGTGCTCAATCTTCTTTTCCTGACACTTACCTATCTGTTATCCACTCTTAAGTGCCTTTTCTGACAATTTTGCGAGTGTTCATATCGCAGTGTGATATCACATATTCGACTCTGATAGGGGTCAATTTTTTTCTATTCATGTCGATCGTTCTTCAACATTGCATTTTCGTTCCTGAAAATTTCTGTTCTTTCGCGATGTCTGTTCCCGAGACTTTTCGCTCCATTCACAACAATTATTTTTTCATTTCCATTTATGTGTTCCAAATCCTTTCGGACCTGTTGCCAAACATCTGTTCCCAAACCTTTCACATCAGTTCTGATTATCTATTCCTAAAACTTTGGGGTCTGTTCTCGAATTCTGCTGTGTTTCCGCACCTTTACCTTGTGTTACTGACCCTTTCTGGAGTGTTTAGTGAGTTTTGTGCCTGTTTGCGAGCATTTTGCGTCTGATTCTGACACTTCCGAGTCTGATACCGATGCTAAATGGTTTGGTACTGACCCTTTTGCATGTTTCCAGACTCACGTGTTTGTTTCTGAGCCTTACGGGTCTGGCTACTCTCCCTTACCTGTCTGCAGGTGACAATCCATGTTTTTATCCTAACACTTACCTACCTGTTATCTATTCTTACGTGCCTGTACCGATATTTTGCTTGGTTCCCGACATTTGTACTGTTTTCCACACGCTCTTTTTCAGTCACCTACGTTTCTGTTTGCAAGACACTGGTCTAATCTATTCCTTAAAGCCTGTTCCCAACTATTTACTTCTTTTTCCTGACACTTTCGCATATGTTTACAATGTCTGTTCCTTAAAGTTTCTGGTCAGTTCCCGACAAATTCAGATCTGTTCAGTACGATCAGTTGCCACATTTTCTGGTCTGTTCTCGACACTTTACATCTATTTCCGTTCCTTACATACGACTCTTGCTAGTCCTCTTGGTCAATGTTTGTCTGTTCACGACCATTTTGCGTCTAATCATGACCCTTATGAATATGTTCTCCGCTCGTGTGTGGTGTTCTAGACCTTTCTGTTTTAATTCCCCACCCTTTCGGGTCTCATCCCGACCTTTCCTGACGTGTTCTTGTCATTTACATGTCAGTTTATGATCCTTTCTGACCTATTTACGCCTGTTGCGGTCACTTGTGGATCTGTTTCTTAATCTTTCATTCTATTACCGAATTATTCGTATGTGTAACCTTCAATTTCGTGTCCTCTCCCGAAACTTTCGAATCTTTCCTTAACAATCTGTCCCCCAACTTTTTCAGTCTGTTTTTGATCGTGTCTTCCCTCCATTTTATGGAACCTTCCAGAATTCTTTGGTCTATTCAGCACGATCTGTTCGTTATCCTTTTGGGACTGTATTTGCTCTTCTCTTGACTACTCTTTCTAGCCTGTCCTCGACCCAGTTGTATCTATTCAGCAACTTCTGTTCCCCACGCTTTCCAGTCTCTCCCTTCTACGTTAGAGCCATTTTGATATTCTCCCAACACATTCGGATGTGTTGTCTACATTGGCGGTTCTATACACAACCTTATTTCATCTTTTCTCGAACTCTATACACGTCTGATGATGACCCTATTGTGTATTTTCGCATTTATTAAAACTCTGTCCCATCAGTCCGTTCCTGACGCATTGGTGTCTGTTGTTGATGGTCCACCTCGACTCTTGCGATCCTGTTTCCAATAACTATGTGTCTTTCCCCGACACCTTACAATGTGTTTCCGTCTGTTACTGATAAGTTGACGACCCATTCTGGTCTGTATCCCATCCTTTCAGAAACTTTTGGGTCTATTCCCAATTCCTGAATCCGTTTCCAAAACTTTTTTTCTATTCCCGAATGTTCAGTATATCCAACCACATTCTGTCAATTCCCGACCATTTCAGGTCTGTTTCCAACAATCTGTTTCTGACGCTTTAGTATCCATCTACCTCCGACTGCTCCCGCACTATTATGTCCATCCTGACTATTTAGGTTATTTTTCATGATTTTCCTTCAAACTTAAATGTGTTCCCGACTATTTTTGGACTGTTCCGGCCCATTTCATGTCTGATGTAATTTATTACAGGTATGATCACGTTTTGGGGTATGTACACATACATTACTGTATTTTCCCAAATTTATCTGATGTGTTTACGACGCTTTCTGAGGAGTTCTATATCATTTCTGGTCTGTTGCATGTCTTTTCAGATATATTCATGGCCCTTTTGTGTCTATTACCGAGCTTCTCAGTTGTGTTCATGACGCTATCGTCCATATATCCAATCCTTTGTTCTCTGTTTCCAACGATCTTTTTCTGACGCTTCAGGTCGCTTCAAAGCCATTTTATAGTCTTTCCAATGTTTTAACAACACTTTTCAAGTTGTTTTCATCCCATTCTTGTGTGTTGCCGTCCATGACAGATCTGTTTCCGAAACTTGCATGTCTCATCCCGACCTTTACTTGTTCGTTTCCGAAATTTGTCTGTCTGTTGCTGGCGCTCAATCTTCTTTTCCTGACACTTACCTATCTGTTATCAACTCTTAAGTGCCTGTTTCTGACAATTTTGCGAGTGTTCACATCGCAGTGTTGCCGAAGCTCTTCGAGTCTGATAGGGACCAATTTTTTTCTATTCCTGTCGATCTGTTCCCGAACATTGCCTTTTCGTTCTTGACAATTTCTGTTCTGTTCACGATGTCTGTTCCCGACAATTTTCGGTGTATTCTCAACAATTAATTTTTCATTCCCAATTATGTGTTCCAAGTCCTTTTGCACCTGCTGCCAAACATCTTTTCCCAAACCTTTCGCGTCTGTTCTGATTATCTATTCCTCAAATTTTAGGGTCTGTTCTCGAATTCTGCTCAGTTTCCGCACCTTTACCATGTGTTGCTGACCCTTCCCGGTGTGTTTGGTGGGTTTTGTGCCTGTTTACGAGCAATATGTGCCTAATTCTGTCACTTCCGGGTCTGTTACCGACGCTAACTGGTCTGGTACTGACCCTTTTGCATGTTTCCAGACTCACGTGTTTGTTTCTGAGCCTTACGGGTCTGGCTACTCTCCCTTACCTGTCTGCAGGTGACAATCCATGTTTTTATCCTAACACTTACCTACCTGTTATCTATTCTTACGTGCCTGTACCGATATTTTGCTTGGTTCCCGACATTTGTACTGTTTTCCACACGCTCTTTTTCAGTCACCTACGTTTCTGTTTGCAAGACACTGGTCTAATCTATTCCTTAAAGCCTGTTCCCAACTATTTACTTCTTTTTCCTGACACTTTCGCATATGTTTACAATGTCTGTTCCTTAAAGTTTCTGGTCAGTTCCCGACAAATTCAGATCTGTTCAGTACGATCAGTTGCCACATTTTCTGGTCTGTTCTCGACACTTTACATCTATTTCCGTTCCTTACATACGACTCTTGCTAGTCCTCTTGGTCAATGTTTGTCTGTTCACGACCATTTTGCGTCTAATCATGACCCTTATGAATATGTTCTCCGCTCGTGTGTGGTGTTCTAGACCTTTCTGTTTTAATTCCCCACCCTTTCGGGTCTCATCCCGACCTTTTCTGACGTGTTCTTGTCATTTACATGTCAGTTTATGATCCTTTCTGACCTATTTACGCCTGTTGCGGTCACTTGTGGATCTGTTTCTTAATCTTTCATTCTATTCCCGAATTATTCGTATGTGTAACCTTCAATTTCGTGTCCTCTCCCGAAACTTTCGAATCTTTCCTTAACAATCTGTCCCCCAACTTTTTCAGTCTGTTTTTGATCGTGTCTTCCCTCCATTTTATGGAACCTTCCAGAATTCTTTGGTCTATTCAGCACGATCTGTTCGTTATCCTTTTGGGACTGTATTTGCTCTTCTCTTGACTACTCTTTCTAGCCTGTCCTCGACCCAGTTGTATCTATTCAGCAACTTCTGTTCCCCACGCTTTCCAGTCTCTCCCTTCTACGTTAGAGCCATTTTGATATTCTCCCAACACATTCGGATGTGTTGTCTACATTGGCGGTTCTATACACAACCTTATTTCATCTTTTCTCGAACTCTATACACGTCTGATGATGACCCTATTGTGTATTTTCGCATTTATTAAAACTCTGTCCCATCAGTCCGTTCCTGACGCATTGGTGTCTGTTGTTGATGGTCTCACCTCGACTCTTGCGATCCTGTTTCCAATAACTATGTGTCTTTCCCCGACACCTTACAATGTGTTTCCGTCTGTTACTGATAAGTTGACGACCCATTCTGGTCTGTATCCCATCCTTTCAGAAACTTTTGGGTCTATTCCCAATTCCTGAATCCGTTTCCAAAACTTTTTTTCTATTCCCGAATGTTCAGTATATCCAACCACATTCTGTCAATTCCCGACCATTTCAGGTCTGTTTCCAACAATCTGTTTCTGACGCTTTAGTATCCATCTACCTCCGACTGCTCCCGCACTATTATGTCCATCCTGACTATTTAGGTTATTTTTCATGATTTTCCTTCAAACTTAAATGTGTTCCCGACTATTTTTGGACTGTTCCGGCCCATTTCATGTCTGATGTAATTTATTACAGGTATGATCACGTTTTGGGGTATGTACACATACATTACTGTATTTTCCCAAATTTATCTGATGTGTTTACGACGCTTTCTGAGGAGTTCTATATCATTTCTGGTCTGTTGCATGTCTTTTCAGATATATTCATGGCCCTTTTGTGTCTATTACCGAGCTTCTCAGTTGTGTTCATGACGCTATCGTCCATATATCCAATCCTTTGTTCTCTGTTTCCAACGATCTTTTTCTGACGCTTCAGGTCGCTTCAAAGCCATTTTATAGTCTTTCCAATGTTTTAACAACACTTTTCAAGTTGTTTTCATCCCATTCTTGTCTGTTGCCGTCCATGACAGATCTGTTTCCGAAACTTGCATGTCTCATCCCGACCTTTACTTGTTCGTTTCCGAAATTTGTCTGTCTGTTGCTGGCGCTCAATCTTCTTTTCCTGACACTTACCTATCTGTTATCAACTCTTAAGTGCCTGTTTCTGACAATTTTGCGAGTGTTCACATCGCAGTGTTGCCGAAGCTCTTCGAGTCTGATAGGGACCAATTTTTTTCTATTCCTGTCGATCTGTTCCCGAACATTGCCTTTTCGTTCTTGACAATTTCTGTTCTGTTCACGATGTCTGTTCCCGACAATTTTCGGTGTATTCTCAACAATTAATTTTTCATTCCCAATTATGTGTTCCAAGTCCTTTTGCACCTGCTGCCAAACATCTTTTCCCAAACCTTTCGCGTCTGTTCTGATTATCTATTCCTCAAATTTTAGGGTCTGTTCTCGAATTCTGCTCAGTTTCCGCACCTTTACCATGTGTTGCTGACCCTTCCCGGTGTGTTTGGTGGGTTTTGTGCCTGTTTACGAGCAATATGTGCCTAATTCTGTCACTTCCGGGTCTGTTACCGACGCTAACTGGTCTGGTACTGACTCTTTTGCATGTTTCCAACCTCACGTGTTTGTTTCTGACCGTTACGGGTCTGGCTACTCTCCCTTGCCTGTCTGCTGGTGACCCTCGATGTTTTTATCCTGACATCTACCTGTCTGTTATCTATTCTTATGTGCCTGTTCCGATATTTTCCTTGGTTCCCGACATTTGTACTTTATTAGCGACGCTCTTTTTCAGTCACCTACGGGTCTGTTAGCAAGAAACTGGTCTGATCAGTTCCTTACAGCCTGTTCCCATCTATTTACTTCCTTTTCCCGACACTCTCTCACATATTTACAGTAGTTTGTTCCTTAATATTTCTTTTAGTTCTCGACAATTTCAGGTCTGTTGCTGATGATGTATTCCCAGCCATTTCAGGTCTGTTCCCTACGATCAGTTTCCACACTTTCTGTTCTGTTCTCAACACTTTATATCTATTTCCGTTCCTTACATATGAATCTTCTTGGACAATGTTTGTCTGTTCCCGACCACTTTGCGTCTCATTATGACCCTTGTGGATATGTTCTCCGCTCGTGTGTTGTTTTCTAGACCTTCCTAATTCAATTCCCCACGCTTTAGGGTCCCTTCCCGACCTTTTATGACGTGTTCTTGTCATTTACATGTCATTTTACGATCCTCTCTGACCTATTTGCGCCTGTTGCGGTCACTTGTGGATCTGTTTCTGAATCTTTCATTCTATTCCCGAATTATTCGTATGTGTAACCTTCAATTTCGTGTCCTCTCCCGAAACTTTCGAATCTTTCCTTAACAATCTGTCCCCAAACTTTTTCAGTCTGTTTTTGATCGTGTCTTCCCTCCATTTTATGAAACATTCCAGAATTCTTTGGTCTATTCAGCACGATCTGTTCCTTATCCTTTTGGGACTGTATTTGCTCTTCTCTTGACTACTCTTTCTAGCCTGTCCTCGACCCAGTTGAATCTATTCAGCACCTTCTGTTCCCCACGCTTTCCAGTCTCTCCCTTCTACGTTAGATCCATTTTGATATTCTCCCAACACATTCGTATTTGTTGTCTACATTGGCGGTTCTATACCCAACCTTATTTCGACTTTTCTCGATCTCTATACTCATCTGATGATGACCCTATGCTGTATTTTCACATTTTTTAAAAACTCTGTCCCGTCAGTCTGTTCCTTACCCATTGGGGTCTGTTGTTGATGGTATCATCCCGTCTCTTGGGGTCCTGTTTACGATACCTTTGTGTCTTTCCCCGACACTTTACAATGTGTTTCCGTCTGTTACTGATAAGTCGATGACCCATTCTGGTCTGTATCCCATCCTTTCATAAACTTTTGGGTCTATTCCCAATTCCTGAATCTGTTTCCAACACTTTTTTTCTATTTCCGAATGTTCAGTATATCCAACCACTTTCTGACAATTCCCGACCATTTCAGGTCTGTTTCCAACAATCTATTTCTGACGCTTTAGTATCCATCTACCTCCGACTGCTCCCACACTATTATGTCTATTCCTGACTATTTAGGTTATTTTTCATGATTTTCCAACAAACTTAAATGTGTTCCCGACAATTTTTGGACTGTTCTGGCCCATTTCGTGTCTGATGTAAATCATTACATTTATGATCACAACGTTATGGGGAATGTACACAAACTTTATGGTATTTTCCCAAATTTATCTAATGTGTTTACGATGCTTTCTGAGGAGTTATCTTTCAATCCTCCTCTGTTCCCTGACTTTTCAGTTATTTACATGGACCTTTTGTGTGCATTCTCGACCATGTCGTGTCTATTGCCGAGCTTTTCAGGTGTGTTCATGACCCTATCGTCCCTGTATCCGATCCTTTGTACTCTGTTTCCAACTATCTTTTTCTGACCATTCAGGTCGCTTCAAACCCATTTTGTAGTTTTTCCTATGTTTTATCAACACTTTCCAACTTGTTTTCATCCCATTCTTTTCCGTTGCCGTCGAACCTTTCATGTCTCGTCCCGACCCTCACGCGTCTGTAACCAAAATTTTGCTGTCTGTTGCTTGTGCTCAATCTTCTTTTCCTGACACTTACCTATCTGTTATCTACTCTTAAGGGCCTTTTCTGACAATTTTTCGAGTGTTCATATCACAGTGTAGCCGAAGCTCTTCGAGTCTGATAGGCATCAATTTTTTTCTATTCATGTCGATCGTTCTTGAACATTGCATTTTCGTTCTTGAAAATTTCTGTTCTTTCACGATGTCTGTCCCCGAGACTTTTCGCTCTATTCACAACAATTATTTTTTCATTCCCAATTATGTGTTCCAAATCCTTTTGGACCTGTTGCCAAACATCTGTACCCAAACCTTTCACATCTGTTCTGATTATCTATTCCTAAAACTTTAGGGTCTGTTCTCGAATTCTGCTGTGTTTCCGCACCTTTACCAAGTGTTACTGACCCTTTCTGGAGTGTTTAGTGAGTTTTGTGCCTGTTTGCGATCATTTTGCGTCTGATTCTGACACTTCCGAGTCTGTTACCGATGCTAAATGTTCTGGTACTGACCCTTTTGCATGTTTCCAGACTCACGTGTTTGTTTCTGACCCTTACGGGTCTGGCTACTCTCCCTTACCTGTCTGCAGGTGACCCTCGATGTTTTTATCCTGATACCTACCTGCCTGTTATCTATTCTTACGTTCCTGTACCGATATTTTGTTTGGTTCCCGACATTTTTACTGTTTTCCCCACGCTCTTTTTCAGTCACCTACGTTTCTGTTTGCAAGACACTGGTCTAATCTGTTCCTTAAAGCCTGTTCCCAACTATTTACTTCTTTTTCCCGACACTTTCGCATATGTTTACAATAGTCTGTTCCTTAAAGTTTCTGGTCAGTTCCCGACAAATTCAGATCTGTTCAGTACGATCAGTTGCCACATTTTCTGGTCTGTTCTTGACACTTTACATCTATTTCCGTTCCTTACATACGACTCTTTCTAGTCCTCTTGGTCAATGTTTGTCTGTTCACGACCATTTTGCGTCTAATCATGACCCTTATGGATATGTTCTCCGCTCGTGTGTGGTGTTCCAGACCTTTCTGTTTTAATTCCCCACCCTTTCGGGTCTCATCCCGACCTTTTCTGACGTGTTCTTGTCATTTACATGTCAGTTTACGATCCTTTCTGACCTATTTGCGCCTGTTGCGGTCACTTGTGGATCTGTTTCTGAATCTTTCATTCTATTCCCGAATTATTCGTATGTGTAACCTTCAATTTCGTGTCCTGTCCCGAAACTTTCGACTCTTTCCTTAACAAACTGTCCCCCAACCGTTTCAGTCTGTTTTTGATCGTGTCTTTCCTCCATTTTATGGAACCTTCTGGACTTCTTTGGTCTATTCAGCATGGTCTGTTCCTTATCCTTTTGGACAGTATTTGCTCTTCTGTTGACTACTCTTTAGAGCCTGTCCTCGACCCAGTTGTATCTATTCAGCACCTTCTGTTCCCCACGCTTTCCAGTCTCTCCCTTCTACGTTAGAGCCATTTTGATATTCTCCCAACACATTTGGATGTGTTGTCTTCATTGGCGGTTCTATACCCAACCTTATTTCATCTTTTCTCGAACTCTATACACGTCTGATGACGACCCTATTGTGTATTTTCGCATTTATTAAAACTCTGTCCCATCAGACTGTTGCTGACCTATTGGTGTCTGTTGTTGATGGTCTCACCTCGACTCTCGCGGTCCTGTTTCCGATGACTTTGTGTCTTTCCCCGACACTTTAGAATGTGTTTCCGTCTATTGCTGATAAGTTGACGACCCATTCTGGTCTGTATCCCATCATTTCAGAAACTTTTGGGTCTATTCCCAATTCTTGAATCCGTTTCCAAAACTTTTTTTCTATTCCCGAATGTTCAGAATATCAAACCACTTTCTGTCAATTCCCGACCATTTCCGGACTGTTTTCAACAATCTGTTTCTGACGCTTTATTATCCATCTACCTTAGACTGCTCCGACACTATTATGTCTATCCTGACTATTTAGGTTATTTTTCATGATTTTCCAAGAAAGTTAAATTGGTTCTCGACTAATTTTGGACTGTTCCAGCCCATTTCATGTCTGATGTAATTCATTACAGGTATGATCACAACGTTTTGGGGTATGTACACATAGTTTACTGTATTTTCCCAAATTTATCTGATGTGTTTACGACACTTTCTGAGGAGTTCTATATCATTTCTGGTTTGTTCCAAGTCTTTTCAGATATATTCATGGCCCTTTTGTGTCTATTACCGAGCTTCTCAGTTGTGTTCATGACGCTATCGTCCCTGTATCCGATCCTATGTTCTCTGTTTCCAACTATCTTTTTCTGACCCTTCAGGTCGCTTCAAATCCATTTTATAGTCTTTCCAATATTTTATCAACACTTTTCAAGTTGTTTTCATCCCATTCTTGTCTGTTGCCGTCCATGACAGATCTGTTTCCGAACCTTGCATGTCTCATCCCGACCTTTACTTGTCTGTTTCCAAAATTTGTCTGTCTGTTGCTGGCGCTCAATCTTCTTTTCCTGACACTTACCTATCTGTTATCAACTCTTAAGTGCCTGTTTCTGACAATTTTGCGAGTGTTCAAATCGCAGTGTTGCCGAAGCTCTTCGAGTCTGATAGGGACCAATTTTTTTCTATACCTGTCGATCTGTTCCCGAACATTGCCTTTTCGTTCGTGAAAATTTCTGTTCTGTTCACGATGTCTGTTCCCGACAATTTTCGGTGTATTCTCAACAATTAATTTTTCATTCCCAATTATGTGTTCCAAGTCCTTTTGCACCTGCTGCCAAACATCTTTTCCCAAACCTTTCGCGTCTGTTCTGATTATCTATTCCTCAAACTTTAGGGTCTGTTCTCGAATTCTGCTCTGTTTCCGCACCTTTACCATGTTTGCTGACCCTTTCCGGTGTGTTTGGTGGGTTTTGTGCCTGTTTGCGAGCAATATGTGACTGATTCTGTCACTTCCGGGTCAGTTACCGACGCTAACTGGTCTGGTACTTACTCTTTTGCATGTTTCCAGACTCACGTGTCTGTTTCTGACCCTTACGGGTCTGGCTACTCTCCCTTACCTGTCTGCTGGTGACCCTCGATGTTTTTATCCTGACATCTACCTGTCTGTTATCTATTCTTATGTGCCTGTACCGATATTTTCCTTGGTTCCCGACATTTGTACTTTATTAGCGACGCTCTTTTTCAGTCACCTACGGGTCTGTTAGCAAGAAACTGGTCTGATCAGTTCCTTACAGCCTGTTCCCAACTATTTACTTCCTTTTCCCGACACTCTCCATATGTTTACAATAGTCTGTTCCTTAAACTTTCTTGTTAGTTCCCGACAATTTCAGGTCTGTTCCTGATGATGTGCTCCCAGCCATTTCAGGTCTGTTCCCTACGATCAGTTGCCACACTTTCTGGTCTGTTCTCAACACTTTACATCTATTTCCGTTCCTTACATATGAATCTTCTTGGACAATTTTTGTCTGTTCCCGACCACTTTGCGTCTCATTATGACCCTTGTGGATATGTTCTCCGCTCGTGTGTTGTGTGCTAGACCTTCCTAATTCAATTCCCCACGCTTTCGGGTCTCTTCCCGACCTTTTATGACGTATTCTTTTCATTTTCATGATAGTTTACGATCCTTTCTGACCTATTTGTGTCTGTTGCGGTCACTTGTGGATCTGTTTCTCAATCGTTCATTCTATTCCCGAATTATTCGTATGTGTAACCTTCAATTTCGAATCCTCTCCCGAAACTTTAGAATCTTTCCTTAACAATCTGTCCCCCAACTTTTTCAGTCTCTTTTTGATCGTGTCTTCCCTCCATTTTAAGGAACCTTCCAGAATTCTTTGGTCTATTCAGTACGATCTGTTCGTTATCCTTTTGGGACTGTATTTGCTCTTCTCTTGACTACTCTTTCTAGCCGGTCCTCGACCCAGTTGTATCTATTCAGCACCGTCTGTTCCCCACGTTTTCCAGTCTCTCCTTTCTACGTTAGAACCTTTCTGATACTCTCCCAACACATTCGTATTTGTTGTCTACATTGGCGGTTCTATACCCAAACTTATTTCGTCTTTTCTCGATCTCTATACTCATCTGATCATGACACTATGCTGTATTTTCGCATTTGTTAAGAACTCTGTCCCATCAGTCTGTTCCTTACCCATTGGGGTCTGTTGTTGATGGTATCATCCCGACTCTTGGGGTCCTGTTTCCAATACCTTTGTGTCTTTCCCCGACACTTTACAATGTGTTTCCGTCTGTTACTGATAAGTTGATGACCCATTCTGGTCTGTATCACATCCTTTCATAAACTTTTGGGTCTATTCCCAATTCCTGAATCTGTTTCCAACACTTTTTTTCTATTTCTGAATGTTCAGTATATCCAACCACTTTCTGTCAATTCCCGACAATTTCAGGTCTGTTTCCAACAATCTGTTTCTGAAGCTTTAGTATCAATCTACCTCCGACTGCTCCCACACTATTATGTCTATTCCTAACTATTTAGGTTATTTTTCATGATTTTCCAACAAACTTAAATGATTTCCCGACAATTTTTGGACTGTTCTGGCCCATTTCGTGTCTGATGTAAATCATTACATTTATGATCACAACGTTATGGGGTATGTACACAAACTTTATGGTATTTTCCCAAATTTATCTAATGTGTTTACGATGCTTTCTGAGGAGTTCTCTTTCAATCCTCCTCTGTTCCCTGACTTTTCAGTTATTTACATGGACCTTTTGTGTGCATTCTGGACCATGTCGTGTCTATTGCCGAGCTTTTCAGGTGTGTTCATGACCCTATCGTCCCTGTATCCGATCCTTTGTACTCTTTTTCCAATTATCTTTTTCTGACCATTCAGGTCGCTTCAAACCCATTTTGTAGTTTTTCCTATGTTTTATCAACACTTTCCAACTTGTTTTCATCCCATTCTTTTCCGTTGCCGTCGAACCTTTCATGTCTCGTCCCGACCCTCACGCGTCTGTAATCGAA
The DNA here is from genome assembly GCF_036971445.1 of Narcine bancroftii. Lineage (NCBI taxonomy): Eukaryota > Metazoa > Chordata > Chondrichthyes > Torpediniformes > Narcinidae > Narcine > Narcine bancroftii. The sequence continues at coordinate 1,091,194 of NW_027211808.1, read as the reverse complement.
ATTTTGCTGTCTGTTGCTTGTGCTCAATCTTCTTTTCCTGACACTTACCTATCTGTTATCTACTCTTAAGGGCCTTTTCTGACAATTTTTCGAGTGTTCATATCACAGTGTAGCCGAAGCTCTTCGAGTCTGATAGGCATCAATTTTTTTCTATTCATGTCGATCGTTCTTGAACATTGCATTTTCGTTCCTGAAAATTTCTGTTCTTTCACGATGTCTGTCCCCGAGACTTTTCGCTCTATTCACAACAATTATTTTTTCATTCCCAATTATGTGTTCCAAATCCTTTTGGACCTGTTGCCAAACATCTGTTCCCAAACCTTTCACATCTGTTCTGATTATCTATTCCTAAAACTTTAGGGTCTGTTCTCGAATTCTGCTGTGTTTCCGCACCTTTACCAAGTGTTACTGACCCTTTCTGGAGTGTTTGGTGAGTTTTGTGCCTGTTTTCGAGCATTTTGTGTCTGATTCTGACACTTCCGTGTCTGTTACCGACGCTAACTGGTCTGGTATTGACACTTTTGCATGTTTCCAGACTCACGTATTTGTTTCTGACACTTACGGGTCTGGCTACTCTCCCTTACCTGTCTGCAGGTGACCCTCGATGTTTTTATCCTGACACTTACCTGCCTGTTATCTATTCTTACGTTCCTGTACCGATATTTTGTTTGGTTCCCGACATTTGTACTGTATTCCCCACGCTCTTTTTCAGTCACCTACGTTTCTGTTTGCAAGACACTGGTCTAATCTGTTCCTTAAAGCCTGTTCCCAACTATTTACTTCTTTTTCCCGACACTTTTGCATATGTTTACAATAGTCTGTTCCTTAAAGTTTCTGGTCAGTTCCCGACAAATTCAGATCTGTTCAGTACGATCAGTTGCCACATTTTCTGGTCTGTTCTCGACACTTTACATCTATTTCCGTTCCTTACATACGACTCTTTCTAGTCCTCTTGGTCAATGTTTGTCTGTTCACGACCATTTTGCGTCTAATCATGACCCTTATGGATATGTTCTCCGCTCGTGTGTGGTGTTCCAGACCTTTCTGTTTTAATTCCCCACCCTTTCGGGTCTCATCCCGACCATTTCTGACGTGTTCTTGTCATTTACATGTCAGTTTACGATCCTTTCTGACCTATTTGCGCCTGTTGCGGTCACTTGTGGATCTGTTTCTGAATCTTTCATTCTATTCCCGAATTATTCGTATGTGTAACCTTCAATTTCGTGTCCTGTCCCGAAACTTTCGACTCTTTCCTTAACAAACTGTCCCCCAACCGTTTCAGTCTGTTTTTGATCGTGTCTTCCCTCCATTTTATGGAACCTTCTGGACTTCTTTGGTCTATTCAGCATGGTCTGTTCCTTATCCTTTTGGACAGTATTTGCTCTTCTCTTGACTACTCTTTAGAGCCTGTCCTCGACCCAGTTGTATCTATTCAGCACCTTCTGTTCCCCACGCTTTCCAGTCTCTCCCTTCTACGTTAGAGCCATTTTGATATTCTCCCAACACATTTGGATGTGTTGTGTTCATTGGCGGTTCTATACCCAACCTTATTTCATCTTTTCTCGAACTCTATACACGTCTGATGACGACCCTATTGTGTATTTTCGCATTTATTAAAACTCTGTCCCATCAGACTGTTGATGACCTATTGGTGTCTGTTGTTGATGGTCTCACCTTGACTCTCGCGGTCCTGTTTCCGATGACTTTGTGTCTTTCCCCGACACTTTAGAATGTGTTTCCGTCTATTGCTGATAAGTTGACGACCCATTCTGGTCTGTATCCCATCATTTCAGAAACTTTTGGGTCTATTCCCAATTCTTGAATCCGTTTCCAAAACTTTTTTTCTATTCCCGAATGTTCAGTATATCAAAACACTTTCTGTCAACTCCCGACCATTTCCGGACTGTTTTCAACAATCTGTTTCTGACGCTTTATTATCCATCTACCTCAGACTGCTCCGACACTATTATGTCTATCCTGAGTATTTAGGTTATTTTTCATGATTTTCCAAGAAAGTTAAATTGGTTCTCGACTAATTTTGGACTGTTCCAGCCCATTTCATGTCTGATGTAATTCATTACAGGTATGATCACAACGTTTTGGGGTATGTACACATAGTTTACTGTATTTTCCCAAATTTATCTGATGTGTTTACGACACTTTCTGAGGAGTTCTATATCATTTCTGGTTTGTTCCAAGTCTTTTCAGATATATTCATGGCCCTTTTGTGTCTATTACCGAGCTTCTCAGTTGTGTTCATGACGCTATCGTCCCTGTATCCGATCCTATGTTCACTGTTTCCAACGATCTTTTTCTGACCCTTCAGGTCGCTTCAAATCCATTTTATAGTCTTTCCAATATTTTATCAACACTTTTCAAGTTGTTTTCATCCCATTCTTGTGTGTTGCCGTCCATGACAGATCTGTTTCCGAACCTTGCATGTCTCATCCCGACCTTTACTTGTCTGTTTCCAAAATTTGTCTGTCTGTTGCTGGCGCTCAATCTTCTTTTCCTGACACTTACCTATCTGTTATCAACTCTTAAGTGCCTGTTTCTGACAATTTTGCGAGTGTTCAAATCGCAGTGTTGCCGAAGCCCTTCGAGTCTGATAGGGACCAAATTTTTTCTATACCTGTCGATCTGTTCCCGAACATTGCCTTTTCGTTCGTGAAAATTTCTGTTCTGTTCACGATGTCTGTTCCCGACAATTTTCGGTGTATTCTCAACAATTAATTTTTCATTCCCAATTATGTGTTCCAAGTCCTTTTGCACCTGCTGCCAAACATCTTTTCCCAAACCTTTCGCGTCTGTTCTGATTATCTATTCCTCAAACTTTAGGGTCTGTTCTCGAATTCTGCTCTGTTTCCGCACCTTTACCATGTTTGCTGACCCTTTCCGGTGTGTTTGGTGGGTTTTGTGCCTGTTTGCGAGCAATATGTGACTGATTCTGTCACTTCCGGGTCAGTTACCGACGCTAACTGGTCTGGTACTGACTCTTTTGCATGTTTCCAGACTCATGTGTTTGTTTCTGACACCTTCGGGTCTGGCTACTCTCCCTTACCTGTCTGCTAGTGACCCACGATGTTTTCATCCTGACACTTACCTGTCTGTTATCTATTCTTATGTGCCTGTACCGATATTTTGCTTGGTTCCCGAGATTTGTACTGTTTTCTCGACGCTCTTTTTCAGTCACCTACTGGACTTTTAGCAAGAAACTGGTCTGATCTTTTCCTTACAGACTGTTCCCAACTATTTAATTCCTTTTGCCGACACTTTCTCATATGTTTACAATAGTCTGTTTCTTAAACATTCATGTTACTTCCCGATAATTTCGGGTCTGTTCCTGATGATGTGCTCCCAGCCTTTTCAGGTCTGTTCCCTACGATAATTTGCCAAATTTTCTGGTTTATTCTCGACACTTTTCGTCTATTTCCATTCCTTACATATGACTGTTTTTAGTATTCTTGGACAATGTTTGTCTGTTCCCCACCAATTTCCGTCTCATTATGACCCTTGAGGATATGTTCTCCACTCGTGTGTTGTGTTCTAGACCTTTCTGCTTTAATTTCCCACGCTCTCGGGTCTCTTCCCGACATTTTCAGACGTGTTCTTTTCATTTTCACGTCAGTTTACGATCCTTTCTGTCCTATTTGCGTCTGTTACGGTCACTTGTGGAACGGTTTCTAAATCTTTCATTCTATTCCCGATATATTCGTATGTGTACCCTTCAATCTCATATCCTCTCCCCTAACGTTCGACTCTTTCCTTAACAATCTGTCCCCCAACATTTTCAGTCTGTTTTTGATCGTGTCTTCCCTCCATTTTATGGAAACTACTGGACTTCTTTGGTCTATTCAGCACGGTCTATTCCTTATCCTTTTGGGACTCTATTTGCTCTTCTCTTGACTAATCTTTAGAGCCTGTCCTCGACCCACTTGTATCTATTCAGCACCTTCTGTTCCCCACTCTTTCCAGTGTCACCCATCTACGTTAGAGCCTTTCTGATATTTTCCGAACACATTCGGATGTATTGTCTACATTGGCGGTTCTATGCCCAAACTTATTTCGTCTTTTCTCGAAATCTATACACATCTGATCCCGACCCTATTGTGTATTTTCGCATTATTATATCTCTGTCCCATCAGTCTGTTCCTGACCCACTGGGGTCTGTTGTTGATGGTTTCATCCCGACTCTTGCGGTCCTGTTTCCGATACCTTTGTGTCTTTCCCCGACACTTTAGAATGTGTTTCCGTTTGTCACTGATAAGTTGACGAACCATTCTGGTCTGTATCCCATTCTTTCGAAACTTTTGTGTCTATTCCTAATTCCTGAACCCGTTTCCAACAGTTTTTTTCTATTCCGGAATGTTTAGTATATCCAACCACCTTCTTTCAATTCCCGACCATTTGAGGTCTGTTTCCAACAATCTGTTTCTGACGCTTTAGTATCCATCTACCTCCGACTTCTACCAAACTATTATGTCTATTCCTGACTATTTAGGTTATTTTTCATGATTTTCCAACAAACTTAAATGTGTTCTCGACTATTTTCGGACGGTCCAGCCCATTTCGTGTCTGATGTAAATCATTACATTTATGATCACAACGTTATGGGGTATGTACCCAAACTTTATCTGATGTGTGTACGACGCTTTCTGAGGAGTTATCTATCATTTCGGGTGGGTTCCCAGGCTTTTCAGATATTTTCATGGCCCTTTTGTGTCTATTAACGAGCTTTTCAGGTGTGTTCATGACTCTATCATCCCTGTATCCGATACTTTGTACTCTGTGTCCAACGAACTTTTTCTGACCCTTCAGGTCGCTTCAAAGCCATTTTATAGACTTTCCAAAGTTTTATCAACACTTTTCAAGTTGTTTTCATCCCATTCTTGTCTGTTGCGATCCATGACACATCTGTTTCCGAACCTTTCATGTCTCATCCCGACCCTTACGCGTCTGTTTCCGAAATTTGGCTGTCTGTTGCTGGCGCTCAATCTTCTTTTCCTGACACTTACCTATCTATTATCTACTCTTAAGTGCCTGTTTCTGAAAATTTTGCGAGTGTTCACATCGTAGTGTTGCTGAAGCTCTTCGAGTCTGATAGGGACCAATTTTTTTCTACTCATGTCTATCCATTCCAGAACATTGCCTTTTCGTAGCTGAAAATTTCTGTTCTGTTCACGATGTCTTTTCCCGACATTTTTCGGTCTATTCTCAACAATTAATTTTTCATTCCCAATTATGTGTTCCAAGTCCTTTCGGACCCGTTGCCAAACATCTGTTCCCCAACATTCCGCGTCGGGTCTGATCATCTATACCTTAAACTTTAGGGTCTGTTCTCGAATTCTGCTCTGTTTCCGCAGATTTACCATGTGTTGCTGAACCTTTTCGGAGTGTTTGCTGAGTTTTGTGCCTGTTTTCGAGCATTTTGTGTCTGATTCTGACACTTCCGAGTCTGTTACCGACGCTAACTGGTCTGGTACTGACCCTTTTGCATGTTTCCAGACTCACGTGTTTGTTTCTGACACTTACGGGTCTGGCTACTCTCCCTTACCTGTCTGATGGTGACCCTCGATGTTTTTATCCGGTCACCTACCTGCCTGTTATCTATTCTTACGTGCCTCTACCGATAATTTCTTGGTTCCCGACATTTTTACTTTTTTCTCGACACTCTTTTTCAGTCATCTACGGGTCTGTTGGCAAGAAACTTGTCTGATCTTTTCCTTACAGCCTGTTCCCAACTATTTACTTCCTTTTCCCGACACTTTCGCATATGTGTTCCTTAAACTTTCTTGTTAGATCCCGACAATTTCAGGTCTGTTCCTGATGTTGTGCTCCCAGCCATTTCAGGTCCGTTCCCTAAGATCAGTTGCCACACTTTCTGGGTTGTTTTGGACACTTTACATCTATTTCCTTTCCTTACATATGACTCTTTCTAGTCTTCTTGGACAATGTTTGCTCTTCCCGACCACTTTGCATCTCATTATACCCTTGAGGATATGTTATCCGCTCGTGTGTTGTGTTCTAGACCTTTCTGTTTTAATTCCACACCGTCTCGGGTCCCTTCCGGACCTTTTCTGACGTGTTCATGTCATTTTCATGACAGTTTACGATCCTTTCTGTCATATTTGCGTCTGTTGCGGTCACTTGTGGATGTTCTTCTCAATCTTTCATTCTATTCCTAAATTATTCGTATGTGTAACCATCAACCTCGTATCCTCTCCCGAAACGTTCGACTCTTTCCTTAACAATCCGTCCCCCAACATTTTCAGTCTGTTTTTGATCGTGTCTTCCCTCCATTTTATGTTAACTTCTGGACTACTTTGGTTTATTCAGCACGGTCTATTCCTTATCCTTTTGGGACTGCATTTTCTCTTCTCTTGACTACTCTTTAGAGCCTGTACTTGACCCACTCGTATCTATCAGCACCTTCTGTTTCCCACTCTTTCCAGTCTCTCCCTTCTACGTTAGAGCCTTTCTGATATTTTCCCAACACATTCGGATGTGTTGTCTACATTGGCGGTTCTATGCCCAAACTTATTTCATCTTTTCTCGAACTCTATACACATCTGATCCCGACCCTATTGTGTATTTTCGCATTATTAAATCTCTGTCCCATCAGTCTGCTCTTGACCCACTGGGGTATGTTGTTGATGGTTTCATCCCGAATCTTGCGGTCCTGTTTCCGATACCTTTGTGTCTTTCCCCGACACCTTAGGATGTGTTTCCGTCTGTCACTTATAAGTTGACGAACCATTCTGGTCTGTATCCCATCCTTTCGGAAACTTTTGGGTCTATTCCCAATTCCTGAACCCGTTTCCAACAGTTTTTTTCTATTCCGGAATGTTTAGTATATCCAACCAGTTTTTCCAATTCCCGACCATTTCAGGTATGTTTCCAACAATCTTTTTCTGACGCTTTAGTCTCCATCTACCTCCGACTTCTGCCACACTATTATGTCTATTCCTGACTATTTAGGTTATTTTTCATGATTTTCCAACAAACTTAAATGTGTTCTCGACTATTTTTGGACGGTCCAGCCCATTACGTGTCTGATGTAAATCATTACATTTATGATCACAACGTTATGGGGTATGTACCCAAACTTTACGGTATTTTTCCAAATTTATCTGATGTGTTTACGATGCTTTCTGAGGAGTTATCTATCATTTCGGGTCTGTTCCCTGTCTTTTCAGATATTTTCATGGCCCTTTTGTGTCTATTGCCGAGCTTTTCAGGTGTGTTCATGACTCTATCGTCCCTGTATCCGATACTTTGTACTCTGTTTCCAACAAACTTTTTCTGACCCTTCAGGTCACTTCAAACCCATTTTAAAGACTTTCCAAAATTTTATCAACACTTTTCAAGTTGTTTTCATCCCATTCTTGTCTGTTGCCATCCATGACACATCTGTTTCAGAAACTTTCATGTCTCATCCCGACACTTACGCATCTGTTTCCGAAATTTGGCAGTCTGTTGCTGGCGCTCAATCTTCTTTTCCTGACACTTACCTATCTATTATCTACTCTTAAGTGCCTGTTTGTGACAATTTTGCGAGTGTTCACATCGTAGTGTTGCTCTAGCTCTTCGAGACTGATAGGGACCAATTTCTTTCTATTCATGTCGATCCATTCCAGAACATTGCCTTTTCGTTGCTGAAAATTTCTGTTCTGTTCACGATGTCTGTTCCCGAGACTTTTCGGACTATTCTCAACAATTAATTTTTCATTCCCAATTATGTGTTCCAAGTCCTTTTGCACCTGCTGCCAAACATCTTTTCCCAAACCTTTCGCGTCTGTTCTGATTATCTATTCCTCAAACTTTAGGGTCTGTTCTCGAATTCTGCTCTGTTTCCACACCTTTACCTTGTGTTGCTGAACATTTTCGGTGTGTTTGGTGAGTTTCCTGCCTGTTTTCGAGCATTTTGTGTCTGATTCTGATATTTCCGAGTCTGGTATCGACACAAACTTGTCTGTTACTGACCCTTTTGCACTTTTCCAGACTCACGTGTTTGTTTCTGACACATACGGGTCTGGCTACTCTCCCTTACCTGTCTGCTGGTGACCCTCGATATTTTTATCCTGACACCTACCTGCCTGTTATCTATTCTCACGTGCCTGTATCGATATTTTGCTTGGTTCCCGACATTTTTACTTTTTTCTCGACGCTCTTTTTAAGTCATCTACGGGTCTGTTGGCAAGAAACTGGTCTGATCTTTTCCTTACAGCCTGTTTCCAACTTTTTACTTCCTTTTCCCGACACTTTCGCATATGTGTTCCTTAAACTTTCTTGTTTGTTCCCGACAATTTCAGGACCGTTCCTGACGATGTGTTCCAAGCCATTTCAGGTCTGTTTCCTACGATCAGTTGCCACACTTTCTGGTCTGTTCTCAACACTTTACATCTATTACCGTTCTTTACATATGACTCTTTCTAGTCTTCTTGGACAATGTTTGTCTGTTCCCGACCACCTTGCGACTCATCATGACCATTACGGATATGTTCTCCGCTCTGTGTTGTGGTCTAGACCTTTGTGTTTCAATTCCCCACGCTTTCAGGTCTCTACCCGAACTTCTCTGACGTGTTCTTGTCATTTTCATGTCAGTTTATGATCCTTTCTGACCTATTTGCATCTGTTGCGGTCACTTGTGGATCTGTTTCTGAATCTTTCATTCTATTCCCGAATTATTCGAATGTGTACCCTTCAATTTCGTGTCCTCTCTCGAAACGTTCGACTCTTTCCTTAACAATCTGTCCCCCAACTTTTTCTGTCTGTTTTTGAACGTGTCTTCCCTCCATTTTATGGAAACTTCCGGACTTCTATGGTCTATTCAGCACGGTCTGTTCCCTATCAATTGGGAGTGTATTTTCTCTTCTCTTGACTACTCTTTAGAGCCTGTCCTCGACCCACTTGTATCTATTCAGCACCTTCTGTTTCCCACTCTTTACAGTCTCTCCCATCTACGTCAGAGCCTTTCTGATATTTTCCCAACACATTCGGATGTGTTGTCTACATTGGCGGTTCTATGCCCAAGCTTATTTCGTCTTTTCTCGAACTCTATACACATCTGATCCCGACCCTATTGTGAATTTTCGCATTATTAAATCTCTGTCCCATCAGTCTGTTCTTGACCCACTGGGGTCTGTTGTTGATGGTTTCATCCCGAATCTTGCGGTCCTGTTTCCGATACCTTTGTGTCTTTCCCCGACACCTTAGAATGTGTTTCCGTCTGTCACTTATAAGTTGACGAACCATTCTGGTCTGTATCCCATCCTTTCGGAAACTTTTGGGTCTATTCCCAATTCCTGAACCCGTTTCCAACAGTTTTTTTTCTATTCCGGAATGTTTAGTATATCCAACCAGTTTTTCCAATTCCCGACCATTTCAGGTATGTTTCCAACAATCTTTTTCTGACGCTTTAGTCTCCATCTACCTCCGACTTCTGCCACACTATTATGTCTATTCCTGACTATTTAGGTTATTTTTCATGATTTTCCAACAAACTTAAATGAGTTCTCGACTATTTTTGGACGGTCCAGCCCATTTCGTGTCTGATGGAAATCATTACATTTATGATCACAACGTTATGGGGTATGTACCCAAACTTTACGGTATTTTTCCAAATTTATCTGATGTGTTTACGATGCTTTCTGAGGAGTTATCTATCATTTCGGGTCTGTTCCCTGTCTTTTCAGATATTTTCATGGCCCTTTTGTGTCTATTGCCGAGCTTTTCAGGTGTGTTCATGACTCTATCGTCCCTGTATCCGATACTTTGTACTCTGTTTCCAACGAACTTTTTCTGACCCTTCAGGTCGCTTCAAACCCATTTTATAGACTTTCCAAAAATTTATCAACACTTTTCAAGTTGTTTTCATCCCATTCTTGTCTGTTGCCATCCATGACACATCTGTTTCCGAAACTTTCATGTCTCATCCCGACACTTACGCATCTGTTTCCGAAATTTGGCAGTCTGTTGCTGGCGCTCAATCTTCTTTTCCTGACACTTACCTATCTATTATCTACTCTTAAGTGCCTGTTTGTGACAATTTTGCGAGTGTTCACATCGTAGTGTTGCTGAAGCACTTCGAGTCTGATAGGGACCAATTTTTTTCTATTCATGTCGATCCATTCCAGAACATTGCCTTTTCGTTGCTGAAAATTTCTGTTCTGTTCACGATGTCTGCTCCCGACACTTTTCGGTCTATTCTCAACAATTAATTTTTCATTCCCAATTATGTGTTCCAAGTCCTTTCGGACCCCTTGCCAAACATCTGTTCCCCAACATTTCACGTCGGTTCTGATCATCTATTGCTTAAACTTTAGGGTCTGTTCTCGAATTCTGCTCTGTTTCCGCAGATTTACCATGTGTTGCTGAACCTTTTCGGAGTGTTTGGTGAGTTTTGTGCCTGTTTTCGAGCATTTTGTGTCTGATTCTGACACTTCCGTGTCTGTTACCGACGCTAACTGGTCTGGTATTGACCCTTTTGCATGTTTCCAGACTCACGTATTTGTTTCTGACACTTACGGGTCTGGCAACTCTCCCTTACCTGTCTGATGGTGACCCTCGAAGTTTTTATCCTGTCACCTACCTGCCTGTTATCTATTCTTACGTGCCTGTACCGATAATTTGCTTTGTTCCCGACATTTTTACTTTTTTCTCGACGCTCTTTTTCTGTCATCTACGGGTCTGTTGGCAAGAAAGTGGTCTGACTTTTCCATACAGCCTGTTTCCAACTTTTTACTTCGTTTTCCCGACACTTTTGCATATGTGTTCCTTAAACTTTCTTGTTAGTTCCCGACAATTTCAGGTCTCTTCCTGATGTTGTGCTCCCAGCCATTTCAGGTCTGTTCCCTATGATCAGTTGCCACACTTTCTGGGTTGTTTTGGACACTTTACATCTATTTCCTTTCCTTACATATGACTCTTTCTAGTATTCTTGGACAGTGTTTGTCTCCGACCCGAGCACTTGGCGTCTCATTATACCCTTTAGGATATGTCATCCGCTCGTGTGTTGTGTTCTAGACCTTTCTGTTTTAATTCCACACCGACTCGGGTCTCTTCCCGACCTTTTCGACGTGTTCCTGTAATTTTCATGAGAGTTTACGATCCTTTCTGACATATTTGCGTCTGTTGCGGTCACTTGTGGATCTGTTTCTCAATCTTTCATTCTATTCCCGAATTATTCGTATGTGTAACCTTCATCCTCGTATCCTCTCCCGAAACGTTTGACTCTTTCCTTAACAATCCGTCCCCAACATTTTCAGTCTGTTTTTGATCGTGTCTTCCCTCCATTTTATGGAAACTTCTGGACTACTTTGGTCTATTCAGCACGGTCTATTCCTTATCCTTTTGGGACTGTATTTTCTCTTCTCTTGACTACTCTTTAGAGCCTGTCCTCGACCCACTTGTATCTATTCAGCACCTTCTGTTTCCCACTCTTTCCAGTCTCTCCCTTCTACATTAGAGCCTTTCTGATATTTTCCCAACACATTCGGATGTGTTCTCTACATTGGCGGCTCTATGCCCAACCTTATTTCGTCTTTTCTCGAACTCTATACACATCTGATCCCGACCCTATTGTGTATTTTCGCATTATTAAACCTCTGTCCCACCAGTCTGTTTCTGACCCATTGTGGTCTGTTGTTGATGGTTTCATCACGACTCTTGTGGTCCTGTTTTCGATACCTTAGTGTCTTTCCCTGACACTTTAGAATGTGTCTCCGTCTGTTACTGATAAGTTGACGAACCATTCTGGTCTGTATCCCATCCTTTCGAAACTTTTGGGGCTATTCCCAATTCCTGAACCTGTTTCCAACAGCTTTTTTCTATTCCGGAATGTTTTGTATATCCAACCACTTTCTTTCAATTTGCGAACATTTCAGGTCTGTTTCCAACAATCTGTTTCTGACGCTTTAGTATCCATCTACCTCCAACTTCTCCCACACTATTATGTCTATTCCTGACTATTTAGGTTATTTTTCATTATTTTCCAACAAATGTAAATGTGTTCTCGACTATTTTTGGACTGTTCTGGCCCATTTCGTATCTGATGTAAATCATTACATTTATGATCACAACTTTATGGGGTATGTACCCAAACTTTACGGTATTTTTCCAAATTTATCTGAAGTGTTTACGACGCTTTGTGCGGAGTTCTCTATCATTTCTGGTCTGTTCCCTGTCTTTTCAGATATTTTCATGGCCCTCTTGTGTCTATTACCGAGCTTTTCAGGTGTGTTCATGACCCTATCGTCCCTGAATCCGATACTTTGTACTCTGTTTCGAACGAACTTTTTCTGACCCTTCAGGTCGCTTCAATCCCATTTTATAGTCTTTCCAATGTTTTAATCAACAATTTTAAAGTTGTTTTCATCCCATTCTTGTCTGTTGCCGTCCATGACAGATCTGTTTCCGAACCTTTCATGTCTCATCCCGACCCTTACGCGTCTGTTTCCGAAATTTGGCTGTCTGTTGCTGGCGCTCAATCTTCTTTTCCTGACACTTACCTATCTGTTATCAACTCTTAAGTGCCTGTTTCTGACAATTTTGCGAGTGTTCACATCGCAGTGTTGCCGAAGCTCTTCGAGTCTGATAGGGACCAATTTTTTTCTATTCCTGTCGATCTGTTCCCCAACATTGCCTTTTCGTTCTTGACAATTTCTGTTCTGTTCACGATGTCTGTTCCCGACAATTTTCGGTGTGTTCTCAACAATTAATTTTTAATTCCCAATTATGCCTTCCACGTCCTTTTGCACCAGCTGCCAAACATCCTTTCCAAACCTTTCGCATCTGTTCTGATTATCTATTCCTCAAACTTTAGGGTCTGTTCTCGAATTCTGCTCTGTTTCCGCACCTTTACCATGTGTTGCTGACCCTTCCCGTTGTGTTTGGTGGGTTTTGTGTCTGTTTGCGAGCAATATTTGTTTGATTCTGTCACTTCCGTGTCTGTTACCGACGCTAACTGGTCTGGTACTGACCCTTTTGCATGTGTCCAGACTCACGTGTTTGTTTCTGACCCTTACGGGTCTGGCTACTCTCCCTTACCTGTCTGCTGGTGACCCTCGATGTTTTTATCCTGACATCTACCTGTCTGTTATTTATTCTTATGTGCCTGTACCGATATTTTTCTTGGGTCCCGACATTTGTACTTTATTAGCGATGCTCTTTTTCAGTCACCTACGGGTCTTTTGGCAAGAAACTGGTCTGATCAGTTCCTTACAGCCTGTTCCCAACTATTTACTTCATTTTCCCGACACTCTCTCATATATTTACATTAGTTTGTACCTTAAACTTTCTTGTTAGTTCCTGACAATTTCAAGTCTGTTCCTGATGATGTGCTCCCAGCCATTTCAGGTCTGATCCCTACGACCAGTTGCCACACTTTCTGGTCTGTCTCAACACTTTACATCTATTTCCGTTCCTTACATATGAATCTTCTTGGACAATGTTTGTCTGTTCCCGACCACTTTGCGTCTCCTTATGACCCTTGTGGATATGTTCTCCGCTCGTTTGTTGTGTTCTAGACCTTCCTAATTTAATTCCCCACGCTTTCGGGTCTCTTCCCGACCTTTTATGACGTGTTCTTGTCATTTTCATGATAGTTTACGATCCTTTCTGACCTATTTGTGTCTGTTGTGGTCACTTGTGGATCTGTTTCTCAATCTTTCATTCTATTCCCGAATTATTCGTATGTGTAACCTTCAATTTCGAATCCTCTCCCGAAACTTTCGAATCTTTCCTTAACAATCTGTCCCCCAACTTTTTAGTCTGTTTTTGATCGTGTATTCCCTCCATTTTATGGAACCTTCCAGAATTCTTTGGTCTATTCAGCACGATCTGTTCCTTATGCTTTTGGGACTGTATTTGCTCTTCTCTTGACTACTCTTTCTAGCCTGTCCTCGACCCAGTTGTATCTATTCAGCACCTTCTGTTCCCCACGTTTTCCAGTCTCTCCCTTCTATGTTAGCACCTTTCTGATATTCTCCCAACACATTCTGATGTGTTGTCTACATTGGCGGTTCTATACCCAAACTTATTTCGTCTTTTCTCGATCTCTATACTCGTGTGATCACGACCCTATGCTGTATTTTCGCATTTTTTACAACTCTGACCCATCAGTCTGTTCCTTACCCATTGGTGTCTGTTGTTGATGGTCTCTTCCCGACTCTTGCGGTCCTGTTTCCAATCCCTTTGTGTCTTTCCCCGACACTTTACAATGTGTTTCCGTCTGTTACTGATAAGTTGATGACACATTCTGGTCTGTATCCCATCCTTTCGGGAACTTTTGGGACTATTCCCAATTTCTGAATCCGTTTCCAACATTTTTTTTTCTATTCCGGATTGTTTAGTATATCCAACCATTTTCTGTCAATTCCCGACCATTTCAGGTCCGTTTCCAACAATTTGTTTCTGACCCTTTAGTATCCATCTAACGCCGACTGCTCCCACACTATTATGTCTATTCCTGACTATTTAGGTCATTTTTCATGATTTTCCTTCAAACTTAAATGTGTTCCCGACTATTTTTGGACTGTTCCGGCCCATTTTGTGTCTGATGTAAATGATTACATTTATGATCACAACGTTATGGGATATGTACACAAACTTTACGGTATTTTCCCAAATTTATCTGATGTGTTTACGATGCTTTCTGAGGAGTTCACTTTCATTCCTCGTCTGTTCCCTGACTTTTCAGTTATTTTCATGGACCTTTTGTGTGCATTCTCGACCATTTCGTGTCTATTCCCAAGATTTTCAGGTGTGTTCATGACCCTATCGTCCCTGTATCCGATCCTTTGTAGTCTGTTTCCAACTATCTTTTTCTGACCATTCAGGTCGCTTCAAAACTATTTTGTAGTCTTTCCTATGTTTTATCAACACTTTCCAAGTTGTTTTCATCCCATACTTTTCTGTTGCCGTTGAACCTTTCATGTCTCATCCTGACCCTCATGCGTCTGTTTCCGAAATTTCGCTGTCTGTTGCTGGTGCTCAATCTTCTTTTCCTGACACTTACCTATCTGTTATGTACTCTTAAGTGCCTGTTTCTGACAATTTTAGGAGTGTTCACATCGCAGTGTTCCCGAAGCTCTTCAAGTCTGATAGGGACCATTTTTTTGCTATTCATGTCGATCTGTTCTCGAACATTGCATTTTCGTTCCTGAAAATATCTGTTTTGTTCACGATGTCTATTCCCGAGTCTTTTCTGGATATTCTCAACAATTATTTTTTCATTCCCAATTATGTGTTCCAAGTCCTTTCGGAGCTGTTTCCAAACATCTGTTCCCAAACCTTTCGCATCTGTTCTGATTAACTATTCCTAAATCTTTAGGGTCTGTTCTCAAATTCTGCTCTATTTCCACACCTTTACCATGTGTTGCTGACCCTTTCCGGTGTGTTTGGTGAGTTTTGTGCCTGTTTGCGAGCATTTTGTGTCGGATTCTGACACTTCCGAGGCTCTTACCGACGCAAACTGGTCTGGTACTGACCCTTTTGCATGTTTCCAGACTCACGTGTTTGTTTCTGACACTTACGGGTCTGGCTACTCTCACTTACCTGTCTGCTAGTGACCCACGATGTTTTCATCCTGACACTTACCTGTCTGTTATCTATTCTTATGTGCCTGTACCGATATTTTGCTTGGTTCCCGACATTTTTACTTTTTTCTCGACACTCTTTTTCAGTCATCTACGGGTCTGTTGGCAAGAAACTGGTCTGATCTTTTCCTTACAGCCTGTTCCCAACTATTTACTTCCTTTTCCCGACACATTACAATAGTCTGTTCCTTAAACTTTCTGGTCAGTTCCCGACAATTTCAGGACTGTTCCTGATGATGTGTTCCAAGCCATTTCAGGTCTGTTTCCTACGATCAGTTGCCACACTTTCTGGTCTGTTCTCAACACTTTACATCTATTACAGTTCTTTACATATGACTCTTTCTAGTCTTCTTGGACAATGTTTGTCTGTTCCCGACCACCTTGCGACTCATCATGACCCTTAAGGATATGTTCTCCGCTCTGTGTTGTGTTCTAGACCTTTGTATTTCAATTCCCCACGCTTTCAGGTCTCTACTCGAACATTTCTGACGTGTTCTTGTAATTTTCATGTCAGTTTACGATCCTTTCTGACATATTTGCATCGGTTGCGGTCACTTGTGGATCTGTTTCTCAATCTTTCATTCTATTCCGTAATTATTCGAATGTGTACACTTCAATTTCGTGTCCTCTCTCGAAACGTTCGACTCTTTCCTTAACAATCTGTCCCCCAACTTTTTCAGTCTGTTTTTGAACGTGTCTTCCCTCCATTTTATGGAAACTTCCGGACTTCTATGGTCTATTCAGCACGGTCTGTTTCTTATCAATTGGGACTGTATTTGCTCTTCTCTTGACTAATCCTTAGAGCCTGTCCTCGACCCACTTGTATCTATTCAGCACCTTCTGTTCCCCACTTTTTCCAGTCTCTCCCTTCTACGTTAGAGACTTTCTGATATTTTCCCAACACATTCGGATGTGTTGTCTACATTGGCGGTTCTATGCCCAAACTTATTTCGTCTTTTCTCGAACTCTATACGCATCTGATCCCGACCCTATTGTGTATTTTCGCATTATTATATCTCTGTCCCATCAGTCTGTTATTGACCCACTGGGGTCTGTTGTTGATGGTTTCATCTCGAATCTTGCGGTCCTGTTTCCGATACTTTTGTGTCTTTCCCCGACACTTTAGAATGTGTTTCCGTCTGTCACTGATAAGTTGACGAACCATTCTGGTCTGTATCCCATCCTTTCGGAAACTTTTGGGTCTATTCCCAATTCCTGAACCCATTTCCAACAGTTTTTTTCTATTCCGGAATGATTAGTATATCCAACAAGTTTTTTTCAATTCACAAACATTTCAGTTCTGTTTCCATCAATCTGTTTCTGACGCTTTAGTATCCATCTACCTCCGACTTCTGCCACACTATTATGTCTATTCCTGACTATTTAGGTTACTTTTCATGATTTTCCAACAAACTTAAATGTGTTCTCGACTATTTTTGGACGGTCCAGCCCATTTCGTGTCTAATGTAAATCATTACATTTATGATCACAACGTTATGGGGTATGTACCCAAACTTTACGGTATTTTTCCAAATTTATCTGATGTGTTTACGATGCTTTCTGAGGAGTTATCTATCATTTCGGGTCTGTTCCCTGTCTTTTCAGATATTTTCATGGCCCTTTTGTGTCTATTGCCGAGCTTTTCAGGTGTGTTCATGACTCTATCGTCCCTGTATCCGATACTTTGTACTCTGTTTCCAACGAACTTTTTCTGACCCTTTAGGTCACTTCAAACCCATTTTATAGACTTTCCAAAGTTTTATCAACACTTTTCAAGTTGATTTCATCCCATTCTTGTCTGTTGCCATCCATGACACATCTGTTTCCGAACCTTTCATGTCTCATCCCGACCCTTACGCATCTGTTTCCGAAATTTGGCTGTCTGTTGCCTGCGCTCAATCTTCTTTTCCTGACACTTACCTATCTATTATCTACTCTTAAGTGCCTGTTTGTGACAATTTTGCGAGTGTTCACATCGTAGTGTTGCTGAAGCTCTTCGAGTCTGATAGGGACCAATTTTTTTCTATTCATGTCGATCCATTCCAGAACATTGCCTTTTCGTTGCTGAAAATTTCTGTTCTGTTCACGATGTCTGCTCCCGACACTTTTCGGTCTATTCTCAACAATTAATTTTTCATTCCCAGTTATGTGTTCCAAGTCCTTTCGGACCCATTGCCAAACATTTGTTCCCCAACATTTCACGTCGGTTCTGATCATCTATTCCTTAAACTTTAGGGTCTGTTCTCGAATTCTTCTCAGATTCCGCAGATTTACCATGTGTTGCTGCACCTTTTCGGAGTGTTTGGTGAGTTTTGTGCCTGTTTTCGAGCATTTTGTGTCTGATTCTGAAACTTCCGAGTCTGTTACCGACGCTAACTGGTCTGGTATTGATCCTTTTGCATCTTTCCAGACTCACGTGTTTGTTTCTGACACTTACGGGTCTGGCTACTCTCCCTTACCTGTCTGATGGTGACACTCGATGTTTTTATCCTGTCACCTGCCTGCCTGTTATCTATTCTTACGTGCCTGTACTGATAATTTGCTTGGTTCCCGACATTTTTACTTTTTTCTCGACGCTCTTTTTCAGTCATCTACGGGTCTGTTGGCAAGAAACTGGTCTGATCTTTTCCTTACAGCCTGTTCCCAACTTTTTACTTTCTTTTCCCGACACTTTCGCATATGTGTTCCTTAAACTTTCTTGTTAGTTCCCGACAATTTCAGGTCTGTTCCTGATGTTGTGCTCCCAGCCATTTCAGGTCTGTTCCCTACGGTCAGTTGCCACACTTTCTGGGTTGTTTTGGACACTTTACATTTATTTCCTTTCCTTACATATGACTCTTTCTAGTCTTCTTGGACAATTTTTGTCTCCGTCACGACCACTTTGCGTCTCATTATACCCTTGAGGATATGTTATCCGCTCGTGTGTTGTGTTCTAGACCTTTCTGTTTTAATTCCACACCGTCTCGGGTCCCTTCCGGACCTTTTCTGACGTGTTCATGTCATTTTCATGACAGTTTACGATCCTTTCTGACATATTTGCGTCTGTTGCGGTCACCTGTGGATGTTCTTCTCAATCTTTCATTCTATTCCTGAATTATTCGTATGTGTAACCATCAACCTCGTATCCTCTCCCGAAACGTTCGACTCTTTCCTTAACAATCCGTCCCCCAACATTTTCAGTCTGTTTTTGATCGTGTCTTCCCTCCATTTTATGGAAACTTCTGGACTACTTTGGTCTATTCAGCACGGTCTATTCCTTATCCTTTTGGGACTGTATTTTCTCTTCTCTTGACTACTCTTTAGAGCCTGTCCTTGACCCACTTGTATCTATCAGCACCTTCTGTTTCCCAATCTTTTCAGTCTCTCCCTTCTACATTAGAGCCTTACTGATATTTTCCCAACACATTCGGATGTGTTCTCTACATTGGCGGTTCTATGCCCAACCTTATTTCGTCTTTTCTCGAACTCTATACACATATGATCATGACCCTATTGTGTATTTTCGCCTTATTAAACCTCTGTCCCATCAGTCTGTTCCTGACCCATTGGGGTCTGTTGTTGATGGTTTCATCCCAACTCTTGTGGTCCTGTTTCCGATACCTTTGTGTCTTTCCCCGACACTTTAGAATGTGTTTCCGTCTGTTACTGATAAGTTGACGAACCATTCTGGTCTGTATCACATCCTTTCGGAAACTTTTGGGGCTATTCCCATTTCCTGAACCCATTTCCAACAGCTTTTATCTAGTCCTGAATGTTTAGTATATCCAACCACTTTCATTCAATTCACGAACATTTCAGTTCTGTTTCCAACAATCTGTTTCTGACGCTTTAGTATCCATCTACCTCCAACTTCTCCCACACTATTATGTCTATTCCTGACTATTTAGGTTATTTTTTATTATTTTCCAACAAATGTAAATGTGTTCTCGACTATATTTGGACTGTTCTGGCCCATTTCGTGTCTGATGTAAATCATTACATTTATGATCACAACGTTATGGGGTATGTACCCAAACTTTACAGTATTTTTCCAAATTTATCTGATGTGTTTTCGACGCTTTGAGCGGAGTTCTCTATCATTTCTAGTCTGTTCCCTGTCTTTTCAGATATTTTCATGGCCCTTTGTGTCTATTACCGAGCTTTTCTGGTGTGTTCATGACCCTATCGTCGCTGTATCCGAACATTTGTACTGTGTTTACAACGAACTTTTTCTGACACTTCAGGTCGCTTCAAACCCATTTTATAGACTTTCCAATGTTTTATCAACGCTTTTCAAGTTGTTTTCATCCCATTCTTGTCTGTTGCCGTCCATGACACATCATTTCCGAACCTTTAATGTCTCATCCCGACCCTTACGCGTCTGTTTTCGAAATTTGGCTGTCTGTTGCTGGCACTCAATCTTCTTTTCCTGACACTTACCTATCTGTTATCTACTCTTAAGTGCCTGTTTCTGACAATTTTGCGAGTGTTCACATCGCAGTGTTGCAGAAGCTCTTCGAGTCTGATAGGGATCAATTTTTTTCTATTCATGTCGATCTGTTCCCGAAAATTGCCTTTTCGTTCCTGAAAATTTCTGTTTTGTTCACAATGTCTGTTCCCGAGACTTTTCGGTCTATTCTCAACAATTAATTTATCATTCCCAATTATGTGTTCCAAGTCCTTTCGGACCCGTTGCCAAACATCTGTTCCCCAACATTTCGCGTCGGTTCTGATCATTATTCCTAAAACTTTAGGGTCTGTTCTCGAATTCTGCTCCTTTTCTGCACATTTACCATGTGTTGCTGAACCTTTTAGGTGTGTTTGGTGAGTTTTGTGCCTTTTTGCGAGCATTTTGTGTCTGATTCTGACACTTCCGAGTCTGATACCGACGCTAACTGGTCTGGTATTGACCCTTTTGCATGTTTCCAGACTCACGTATTTGTTTCTGACACTTACGGGTCTGGCTACTCTCCCTTACCTGTCTGATGGTGACCCTCGATATTTTTATCCTGACACCTACCTGCCTGTTATCTATTCTCACGTGCCTGTATCGATATTTTGCTTGGTTCCCGACATTTGTACTTTTTCCTCGACGCTCTTTTTCAGTCACCTACGGGTCTGTTAGCAAGTCACTGATCTGATCTTTTCCATACAGCCTGTTCCCAACTATTTACTTCCTTTTCCCGACAATTTACAATAGTCTGTTCCTTAAACTTTCTGGTCAGTTCCCGACAATTTCAGGACTGTTCCTGACGATGTGTTCCAAGCCATTTCAGGTCTGTTTCCTACGATCAGTTGCCACAATTTCTGGTCTGTTCTCAACACTTTACATCTATTACCGTTCTTTACATATGACTCTTTCTAGTCTTCTTGGACAATGTTTGTCTGTTCCCGACCACCTTGCGACTCATCATGACCATTACGGATATGTTCTCCGCTCTGTGTTGTGTTCTAGACCTTTGTGTTTCAATTCCCCACGCTTTCAGGTCTCTACCCGAACTTTTCTGACGTGTTCTTGTCATTTTCATGTCAGTTTACGATCCTTTCTGACCTATTTGCATCTGTTGCGGTCACTTGTGGATCTGTTTCTCAATCTTTCATTCTATTCCCGAATTATTCTAAAGTGTACCCTTCAATTTCGTGTCCTCTCTCGAAACGTTCGACTCTTTCCTTAACAATCTGTCCCCCAACTTTTTCAGTCTGTTTTTGAACGTGTCTTTCCTCCATTTTATGGAAACTTCCGGACTTCTATGGTCTATTGAGCACGGTCTGTTCCCTATCAATTGGGACTGTATTTGCTCTTCTCTTGACTACTCTTTAGAGCCTGTCCTCGACCCACTTGTATCTAATCAGCACCTTCTGTTTCCCACTCTTTCCAGTCTCTCCCTTCTACGTTAGAGCCTTTCTGATATTTTCCCAACACATTCGGATGTGTTGTCTACATTGGCGGTTCTATGCTCAAACTTATTTCATCTTTCCTCGAAATCTATACACATCTGATCCCGACCCTATTGTGTATTTTCGCATTATTAAATCTCTGTCCCATCAGTCTGTTCTTGACCCACTGGGGTCTGTTGTTGATGGTTTCATCCCGACTCTTGCGGTCCTGTTTCCGATACATTTGTGTCTTTCCCCGACACATTAGAATGTGTTTCCGTTTGTCACTGATAAGTTGACGAACCATTCTGCTCTGTATCCCATCCCTTCGGAAACTTTTGGGTCTATTCCTAATTCCTGAACCCGTTTCCAACAGTTTTTTTCTATTCCGGAATGTTTAGTATATCCAACCACCTTCTTTCAATTCCCGACCATTTCAGGTATGTTTCCAACAATCTGTTTCTGACGCTTTAGTATCCATCTACCTCCGACTTCTGCCACACTATTATGTCTATTCCTGACTATTTACGTTATTTTTCATGATTTTCCAACAAATTTAAATGTGTTCTCGACTATTTTTGGATGGTCCAGCCCATTTGGTGTCTGATGTAAATCATTACATTTATGATCACAACGTTATGGTGTATGTACCCAAACTTTATCTGATGTGTTTACGACGCTTTCTGAGGAGTTATCTATCATTTCGGGTCTGTTCCCTGTCTTTTCAGATATTTTCATGGCCCTTTTGTGTCTATTGCCGAGCTTTTCAGGTGTGTTCATGACTCTATCGTCCCTGTATCCGATACTTTGTACTCTGTTTCCAACGAACTTTTTCTGACCCTTCAGGTCGCTTCAAACCCATTTTATAGACTTTCCAAAGTTTTATCAACACTTGTCAAGTTGTTTTCATCCCATTCTTGTCTGTTGCAATCCATGACACATCTGTTTCCGAACCTTTCATGTCTCATCCCGACCCTTAAGCATCTGTTTCCGAAATTTGGCTGTCTGTTGCTGGCGCTCAATCTTCTTTTCCTGGCACTTACCTATCTATTATCTACTCTTAAGTGCCTGTTTGTGACAATTTTGCGAGTGTTCACATCGCAGTGTTGCAGAAGCTCTGCGAGTCTGATAGGGATCAATTTTTTTCTATTCATGTCGATCCATTCCAGAACATTGCCTTTTCGTTGCTGAAAATTTCTGTTTTGTTCACAATGTCTGTTCCCTAGACTTTTCAGTCTATTCTCAACAATTAATTTTTCATTCCCAATTATGTGTTCCAAGTCCTTTCGGAACCGTTCCCAAACATCTGTTCCCCAACAGTTCGCGTCTGTTCTGATCATCTATTCCTCAAACTTTAGGGTCTGTTCTCGAATTCTGCTCCTTTTCCGCACATTTACCATGTGTTGTTGAACATTTTCGGTGTGTTTGGTCAGTTTTGTGCCTTTTTGCGAGCATTTTGTGTCTGATTCTGACATTTCCGAGTCTGATACCGACGCTAACTGGTCTGGTATTGACCCTTTTGCATGTTTCCAGACTCACGTATTTGTTTCTGACACTTACGGGTCTGGCTACTCTCCCTTACCTGTCTGATGGTGACCCTCGATATTTTTATCCTGACACCTACCTGCCTGTTATCTATTCTCACGTGCCTGTATCGATATTTTGCTTGGTTCCCGACATTTGTACTTTTTCCTCGACGCTCTTTTTCAGTCACCTACGGGTCTGTTAGCAAGTCACTGATCTGATCTTTTCCATACAGCCTGTTCCCAACTATTTACTTCCTTTTCCCGACAATTTACAATAGTCTGTTCCTTAAACTTTCTGGTCAGTTCCCGACAATTTCAGGACTGTTCCTGACGATGTGTTCCAAGCCATTTCAGGTCTGTTTCCTACGATCAGTTGCCACAATTTCTGGTCTGTTCTCAACACTTTACATCTATTACCGTTCTTTACATATGACTCTTTCTAGTCTTCTTGGACAATGTTTGTCTGTTCCCGACCACCTTGCGACTCATCATGACCATTACGGATATGTTCTCCGCTCTGTGTTGTGTTCTAGACCTTTGTGTTTCAATTCCCCACGCTTTCAGGTCTCTACCCGAACTTTTCTGACGTGTTCTTGTCATTTTCATGTCAGTTTACGATCCTTTCTGACCTATTTGCATCTGTTGCGGTCACTTGTGGATCTGTTTCTGAATCTTTCATTCTATTCCCGAATTATTCTAAAGTGTACCCTTCAATTTCGTGTCCTCTCTCGAAACGTTCGACTCTTTCCTTAACAATCTGTCCCCCAACTTTTTCAGTCTGTTTTTGAACGTGTCTTTCCTCCATTTTATGGAAACTTCCGGACTTCTATGGTCTATTGAGCACGGTCTGTTCCCTATCAATTGGGACTGTATTTGCTCTTCTCTTGACTACTCTTTAGAGCCTGTCCTCGACCCACTTGTATCTAATCAGCACCTTCTGTTTCCCACTCTTTCCAGTCTCTCCCTTCTACGTTAGAGCCTTTCTGATATTTTCCCAACACATTCGGATGTGTTGTCTACATTGGCGGTTCTATGCTCAAACTTATTTCATCTTTCCTCGAAATCTATACACATCTGATCCCGACCCTATTGTGTATTTTCGCATTATTAAATCTCTGTCCCATCAGTCTGTTCTTGACCCACTGGGGTCTGTTGTTGATGGTTTCATCCCGACTCTTGCGGTCCTGTTTCCGATACATTTGTGTCTTTCCCCGACACATTAGAATGTGTTTCCGTTTGTCACTGATAAGTTGACGAACCATTCTGCTCTGTATCCCATCCCTTCGGAAACTTTTGGGTCTATTCCTAATTCCTGAACCCGTTTCCAACAGTTTTTTTCTATTCCGGAATGTTTAGTATATCCAACCACCTTCTTTCAATTCCCGACCATTTCAGGTATGTTTCCAACAATCTGTTTCTGACGCTTTAGTATCCATCTACCTCCGACTTCTGCCACACTATTATGTCTATTCCTGACTATTTACGTTATTTTTCATGATTTTCCAACAAATTTAAATGTGTTCTCGACTATTTTTGGATGGTCCAGCCCATTTGGTGTCTGATGTAAATCATTACATTTATGATCACAACGTTATGGTGTATGTACCCAAACTTTATCTGATGTGTTTACGACGCTTTCTGAGGAGTTATCTATCATTTCGGGTCTGTTCCCTGTCTTTTCAGATATTTTCATGGCCCTTTTGTGTCTATTGCCGAGCTTTTCAGGTGTGTTCATGACTCTATCGTCCCTGTATCCGATACTTTGTACTCTGTTTCCAACGAACTTTTTCTGACCCTTCAGGTCGCTTCAAACCCATTTTATAGACTTTCCAAAGTTTTATCAACACTTGTCAAGTTGTTTTCATCCCATTCTTGTCTGTTGCAATCCATGACACATCTGTTTCCGAACCTTTCATGTCTCATCCCGACCCTTAAGCATCTGTTTCCGAAATTTGGCTGTCTGTTGCTGGCGCTCAATCTTCTTTTCCTGGCACTTACCTATCTATTATCTACTCTTAAGTGCCTGTTTGTGACAATTTTGCGAGTGTTCACATCGCAGTGTTGCAGAAGCTCTGCGAGTCTGATAGGGATCAATTTTTTTCTATTCATGTCGATCCATTCCAGAACATTGCCTTTTCGTTGCTGAAAATTTCTGTTTTGTTCACAATGTCTGTTCCCTAGACTTTTCAGTCTATTCTCAACAATTAATTTTTCATTCCCAATTATGTGTTCCAAGTCCTTTCGGAACCGTTCCCAAACATCTGTTCCCCAACAGTTCGCGTCTGTTCTGATCATCTATTCCTCAAACTTTAGGGTCTGTTCTCGAATTCTGCTCCTTTTCCGCACATTTACCATGTGTTGTTGAACATTTTCGGTGTGTTTGGTCAGTTTTGTGCCTTTTTGCGAGCATTTTGTGTCTGATTCTGACATTTCCGAGTCTGATACCGACGCAAACTTGTCTGTTACTGACCCTTTTGAACGTTTCCAGACTCACGTGTTTGTTTCTGACACATACGGGTCTAGCTACTCTCCCTTACCTGTCTGCTGGTGACCCTCGATATTTTTATCCTGACACCTACCTGTTTGTTATCTATTGTCACGTGCCTGTATCGATATTTTGCTTGGTCCCGACATTTGTACTTTTTTCTCGACGCTCTTTTTCAGTCATCTACGGGTCTGTTAGCAAGACACTGATCTGATCTGTTCCATACAGCCTGTTCCCAACTATTTACTTCCTTTTCCCGACACTTTACAATAGTCTGTTCCTTAAACTTTCTGGTCAGTTCCCGACAATTTCAGGACTGTTCCTGATGATGTGTTCCAAGCCATTTCAGGTCTGTTTCCTACGATCAGTTGCCACACTTTCTGGTCTGTTCTCAACACTTTACATCTATTACCGTTCTTTACATATGACTCTTTCTAGTCTTCTTGGACAATGTTTGTCTGTTTCCGACCACCTTGCGACTCATCATGACCCTTAAGGATATGTTCTCCGATCTGTGTTGTGTTCTAGACCTTTGTGTTTCAATTCCCCACGCTTTCAGGTCTCTACTCGAACATTTCTGACGTGTTCTTGTAATTTTCATGTCAGTTTACGATCCTTTCTGACATATTTGCGTCTGTTGCGGTCACTTGTGGATCTGTTTCTCAATCTTTCATTCTATTCCCGAGTTATTCGTATGTGTAACCTTCAACCTCGTATCCTCTCCCGAAACGTTTGACTCTTTCCTTAACAATCCGTCCCCAACATTTTCAGTCTGTTTTTGATCGTGTCTTCCCTCCATTTTATGGAAACTTTTGGACTACTTTTGTCTGTTCAGCATGGTCTATTCCTTATACTTTTCGGACTGTATTTTCTCTTCTCTTGACTACTCTTTAGAGCCTGTCCTCGACCCACTTGTATCTATTCAGCACCTTCTGTTTCCCACTCTTTCCAGTCTCTCCCTTCTACATTAGAGCCTTTCTGATATTTTCCCAACACATTAGGATGTGTTGTCTACATTGGCGGTTCTATGCCCAACCTTATTTCATCTTTTCTCGAACTCTATGCACATCTGATCCTGACCCTATTGTGTATTTTCGCATTATTAAACCTCTGTCCCATCAGTCTGTTCCTGACCCATTGGGGTCTGTTGTTGATGGTTTCATCACGACTCTTGTGGTCCTGTTTTCGATACCTTTGTGTCTTTCTCCGACAATTTAGAATGTGTCTCCGTCTGTTACTGATAAGTTGACGAACCATTCTGGTATGTATCCCATCCTTTCGAAACCTTTTGGGCTATTCCCAATTCCTGAACCCGTTTCCAACAGCTTTTTTCTATTCCAGAATGTTTAGTATATCCAACCACTTTCTTTCAATTCGCGAACATTTCAGGTCTGTTTCCAACAATCTGTTTCTGACGCTTTAGTATCCATCTACCTCCAACTTCTCCCACACTATTATGTCTATTCCTGACAATTTAGGTTATTTTTCATTATTTTCCAACAAACGTAAATGTGTTCCGGACTATTTTCGGACTGTTCTGGCCCATTTCGTGTCTGATGTAAATCATTACATTTATGATCACAACTTTATGGGGTATGTACCCAAACTTTACGGTATTTTTCCAAATTTATATGATGTGTTTACGACGCTTTGTGTGGAGTTCTCTATCATTTCTGGTCTGTTCCCTGTCTTTTCAGATATTTTCATGGCCCTTTTGTGTCTATTGCCGAGCTTTTCAGGTGTGTTCATGACTCTATCGTCCCTGTATCCGATACTTTGTACTCTGTTTCCAACGAACTTTTTCTGACTCTTCAGGTCGCTTCAAACCCATTTTATAGACTTTCCAAAGTTTTATCAACACTTTTCAAGTTGTTTTCATCCCATTCTTGTCTGTTGCCATCCATGACACATCTGTTTCCGAACCTTTCATGTCTAATCCCGACCCTTACGCATCTGTTTCCGAAATTTGGCTGTCTGTTGCCTGCGCTCAATCTTCTTTTCCTGACACTTACCTATCTATTATCTACTCTTAAGTGCCTGTTTGTGACAATTTTGCGAGTGTTCACATCGTAGTGTTGCTGAAGCTCTTCGAGTCTGATAGGGACCAATTTTTTTCTATTCATGTCGATCCATTCCAGAACATTGCCTTTTCGTTGCTGAAAATTTCTGTTCTGTTCACGATGTCTGCTCCCGACACTTTTCGGTCTATTCTCAACAATTAATTTTTCATTCCCAGTTATGTGTTCCAAGTCCTTTCGGACCCGTTGCCAAACATTTGTTCCCCAACATTTCACGTCGGTTCTGATCATCTATTCCTTAAACTTTAGGGTCTGTTCTCGAATTCTGCTCAGATTCCGCAGATTTACCATGTGTTGCTGCACCTTTTCGGAGTGTTTGGTGAGTTTTGTGCCTGTTTTCGAGCATTTTGTGTCTGATTCTGAAACTTCCGAGTCTGTTACCGACGCTAACTGGTCTGGTATTGATCCTTTTGCATGTTTCCAGACTCACGTGTTTGTTTCTGACACTTACGGGTCTGGCTACTCTCCCTTACCTGTCTGATGGTGGCACTCGATGTTTTTATCCTGTCACCTACCTGCCTGTTATCTATTCTTACGTGCCTGTACCGATAATTTGCTTGGTTCCCGACATTTTTACTTTTTTCTCGACGCTCTTTTTCAGTCATCTACGGGTCTGTTGGCAAGAAACTTGTCTGATCTTTTCCTTACAGCCTGTTCCCAACTTTTTACTTTCTTTTCCCGACACTTTCGCATATGTGTTCCTTAAACTTTCTTGTTAGTTCCCGACAATTTCAGGTCTGTTCCTGATGTTGTGCTCCCAGCCATTTCAGGTCTGTTCCCTACGGTCAGTTGCCACACTTGCTGGGTTGTTTTGGACACTTTACATCTATTTCCTTTCCTTACATATGCCTCTTTCTAGTCTTCTTGGACAATGTTTGTCTCCGTCCCGAGCACTTGGCGTCTCATTATACACTTGAGGATATGTTATCCGCTCGTGTGTTGTGTTCTAGACCTTTCTGTTTTAATTCCACACCGACTCGGGTCTCTTCCCGACCTTTTCTGACGTGTTCCTGTCATTTTCATGACAGTTTACGATCCTTTCTGACATATTTGCGTCTGTTGCGGTCACTTGTGGATCTGTTTCTCAATCTTTCATTCTATTCCCAAATTATTCGTATGTGTAACCTTCAACCTCGTAGCCTCTACCGAAACGTTCGACTCTTTCCTTAACAATCCGTCCCCAACATTTTCAGTCTGTTTTTGATCGTGTCTTCCCTCCATTTTATGGAAACTTCTGGACTACTTTTGTCTGTTCAGCATGGTCTATTCCTTATACTTTTCGGACTGTATTTTCTCTTCTCTTGACTACTCTTTAGAGCCTGTCCTCGACCCACTTGTATCTATTCAGCACCTTCTGTTTCCCACTCTTTCCAGTCTCTCCCTTCTACATTAGAGCCTTTCTGATATTTTCCCAACACATTCGGATGTGTTGTCTACATTGGCGGTTCTATGCCCAACCTTATTTCATCTTTTCTCGAACTCTATGCACATCTGATCCTGACCCTATTGTGTATTTTGGCATTATTAAACCTCTGTCCCATCAGTCTGTTCCTGACCCATTGGGGTCTGTTGTTGATGGTTTCATCACGACTCTTGTGGTCCTGTTTTCGATACCTTTGTGTCTTTCCCCGACAATTATAATGTGTCTCCGTCTGTTACTGATAAGTTGACGAACCATTCTGGTCTGTATCCCATCCTTTCGAAACTTTTGGGGCTATTCCCAATTCCTGAACTCGTTTCCAACAGCTTTTTTCTATTCCAGAATGTTTAGTATATCCAACCACTTTCTTTCAATTCGCGAACATTTCAGGACTGTTTCCAACAATCTGTTTCTGACGCTTTAGTATCCATCTACCTCCAACTTCTCCCACACTATTATGTCTATTCCTGACAATTTAGGTTATTTTTCATTATTTTCCAACAAACGTAAATGTGTTCCGGACTATTTTTGGACTGTTCTGGCCCATTTCGTGTCTGATGGAAATCATTAAATTTATGATCACAACTTTATGGGGTATGTACCCAAACTTTACGGTATTTTTCCAAGTTTATATGATGTGTTTACGACGCTTTGTGCGGAGTTCTCTATCATTTCTGGTCTGTTCCCTGTCTTTTCAGATATTTTCATGGCCCTTTTGTGTCTATTGCCGAGCTTTTCATGTGTGTTCATGACCCTATCGTCCCTGTATCCGATCCTTTGTACTCTGTTTCCAACGAACTTTTTCTGACCCTTCAGGTCGCTTCAAACCCATTTTATAGTCTTTCCAATGTTTTATCAACACTTTTCAAGTTGTTTTCATCCCATTCTTGTCTGTTGCCGTCCATGACAGATCTGTTTCCGAACCTTTCATGTCTGATCCCGACCCTTACGCGTCTGTTTCCGAAATTTGGCTGTCTGTTGCTGGCGCTCAATCATCTTTTCCTGACACTTACCTATCTGTTGTCTACTCTTAAGTGCCTGTTTCTGACAATTTTGCGAGTGTTCACATCGCAGTGCTGCAGAAGCTCTTCGAGTCTGATAGGGATCAATTTTTTTCTATTCATGTCGATCCATTCCAGAACATTGCCTTTTCGTTGCTGAAAATTTCTGTTCTGTTCACGATGTCTGTTCCCGACACTTTTCGGTCTATTCTCAACAATTAATTTTTCATTCCCAATTATGTGTTCCAAGTCCTTTCGGACCCGTTGCCAAACATCTGTTCCCCAACATTTCACGTCGGTTCTGATCATCTATTCCTTAAACTTTAGGGTCTGTTCTCGAATTCTGCTCTTTTTCTGCACATTTTCCATGTGTTGCTGAACCTTTTCGGTGTGTTTGGTGAGTTGTGTGCCTGTTTTCGAGCATTTTGTGTCTGATTCTGACACTTCCGTGTCTGTTACCGACGCTAACTGGTCTGGTATTGTCCCTTTTGCATGTTTCCAGACTCACGTATTTGTTTCTGACACTTACGGGTCTGGCTACTCTCCCTTACCTGTCTGATGGTGACCCTCGATGTTTTTATCCTGTCACCTACCTGCCTGTTATCTATTCTTACGTGCCTCTACCGATAATTTCTTGGTTCCCGACATTTTTACTTTTTTCTCGACACTCTTTTTCAGTCATCTACGGGTCTGTTGGCAAGAAACTGGTCCGATCTTTTCCTTACAGCCTGTTCCCAACTATTTACTTCCTTTTCCCGACACTTTCGCATATGTGTTCCTTAAACTTTCTTGTTAGTTCCCGACAATTTCAGGTCTGTTCCTGATGTTGTGCTCCCAGCCATTTCAGGTCTGTTCCCTACGATCAGTTGCCACACTTTCTGGGTTGTTTTGGACACTTTACATCTATTTCCTTTCCTTATATATGACTCTTTCTAGTCTTCTTGGACAATGTTTGTCTCTTCCCGACCACTTTGCGTCTCAATATACCCTTGAGGATATGTTATCCGCTCGTGTGTTGTGTTCTAGACCTTTCTTTTTTAATTCCACACCGTCTCGGGTCCCTTCCGGACCTTTTCTGACGTGTTCATGTCATTTTCATGACAGTTTACGATCCTTTCTGACATATTTGCGTCTGTTGCGGTCACCTGTGGATGTTCTTCTCAATCTTTCATTCTATTCCTGAATTATTCGTATGTGTAACCATCAACCTCGTATCCTCTCCCGAAACGTTCGACTCTTTCCTTAACAATCCGTCCCCCAACATTTTCAGTCTGTTTTTGATCGTGTCTTCCCTCCATTTTATGGAAACTTCTGGACTACTTTGGTCTATTCAGCACGGTCTAATCCTTATCCTTTTGGGACTGTATTTTCTCTTCTCTTGACTACTCTTTAGAGCCTGTCCTTGACCCACTTGTATCTATCAGCACCTTCTGTTTCCCAATCTTTTCAGTCTCTCCCTTCTACATTAGAGCCTTTCTGATATTTTCCCAACACATTCGGATGTGTTCTCTACATTGGCGGTTCTATGCCCAACCTTATTTCGTCTTTTCTCGAACTCTATACACATATGATCATGACCCTATTGTGTTTTTACGCATTATTAAACCTCTGTCCCATCAGTCTGTTCCTGACCCATTGGGGTCTGTTGTTGATGGTTTCATCCCAACTCTTGTGGTCCTGTTTCCGATACCTTTGTGTCTTTCCCCGACACTTTAGAATGTGTTTCCGTCTGTTACTGATAAGTTGACGAACCATTCTGGTCTGTATCACATCCTTTCGGAAACTTTTGGGGCTATTCCCATTTCCTGAACCCATTTCCAACAGCTTTTTTCTATTCCTGAATGTTTAGTATATCCAACCACTTTCATTCAATTCACGAACATTTCAGTTCTGTTTCCAACAATCTGTTTCTGACGCTTTAGTATCCATCTACCTCCAACTTCTCCCACACTATTATGTCTATTCCTGACTATTT
This sequence comes from Narcine bancroftii, assembly GCF_036971445.1. Taxonomy (NCBI): domain Eukaryota; kingdom Metazoa; phylum Chordata; class Chondrichthyes; order Torpediniformes; family Narcinidae; genus Narcine; species Narcine bancroftii. The sequence goes on along the minus strand of NW_027211808.1, from coordinate 1,059,257 downwards.
AGGTTATTTTTCATTATTTTCCAACAAATGTAAATGTGTTCTCGACTATATTTGGACTGTTCTGGCCCATTTCGTGTCTGATGTAAATCATTACATTTATGATCACAAAGTTATGGGGTATGTACCCAAACTTTACAGTATTTTTCCAAATTTATCTGATGTGTTTTCGACGCTTTGAGCGGAGTTCTCAATCATTTCTAGTCTGTTCCCTGTCTTTTCAGATATTGTCATGGCCCTTTGTGTCTATTACCGAGCTTTTCTGGTGTGTTCATGACCCTATCGTCGCTGTATCCGATCATTTGTACTGTGTTTACAATGAACTTTATCTGAAACTTCAGGTCGCTTCAAACCCATTTTATAGTCTTTCCAATGTTTTATCAACGCTTTTCAAGTTGTTTTCATCCCATTCTTGTCTGTTTCCGTCCATGACACATCATTTCCGAACCTTTAATGTCTCATCCCGACCCTTACGCGTCTGTTTTCGAAATTTGGCTGTCTGTTGCTGGCACTCAATCTTCTTTTCCTGACACTTACCTATCTGTTATCTACTCTTAAGTGCCTGTTTCTGACAATTTTGCGAGTGTTCACATCGCAGTGTTGCAGAAGCTCTTCGAGTCTGATAGGGATCAATTTTTTTCTATTCATGTCGATCTGTTCCCGAAAATTGCCTTTTCGTTGCTGAAAATTTCTGTTTTGTTCACAATGTCTGTTCCCGAGACTTTTCGGTCTATTCTCAACAATTAATTTATCATTCCCAATTATGTGTTCCAAGTCCTTTCGGACCCGTTGCCAAACATCTGTTCCCCAACATTTCGCGTCGGTTCTGATCATTATTCCTCAAACTTTAGGGTCTGTTCTCGAATTCTGCTCCTTTTCTGCACATTTACCATGTGTTGCTGAACCTTTTAGGTGTGTTTGGTGAGTTTTGTGCCTTTTTGCGAGCATTTTGTGTCTGATTCTGACACTTCCGAGTCTGATACCGACGCTAACTGGTCTGGTATTGACCCTTTTGCATGTTTCCAGACTCACGTATTTGTTTCTGACACTTACGGGTCTGGCTACTCTCCCTTACCTGTCTGATGGTGACCCTCGATATTTTATCCTGACACCTACCTGCCTGTTATCTATTCTCACGTGCCTGTATCGATATTTTGCTTGGTTCCCGAGATTTGTACTTTTTCTCGACGCTCTTTTTCAGTCACCTACGGGTCTGTTAGCAAGTCACTGATCTGATCTTTTCCATACAGCCTGTTCCCAACTATTTACTTCCTTTTCCCGACACTTTACAATAGTCTGTTCCTTAAACTTTCTGGTCAGTTCCCGACAATTTCAGGACTGTTCCTGACGATGTGTTCCAAGCCATTTCAGGTCTGTTTCCTACGATCAGTTGCCACAATTTCTGGTCTGTTCTCAACACTTTACATCTATTACCGTTCTTTACATATGACTCTTTCTAGTCTTCTTGGACAATGTTTGTCTGTTCCCGACCACCTTGCGACTCATCATGACCATTACGGATATGTTCTCCGCTCTGTGTTGTGTTCTAGACCTTTGTGTTTCAATTCCCCACGCTTTCAGGTCTCTACCCGAACTTTTCTGACGTGTTCTTGTCATTTTCTTGTCAGTTTACGATCCTTTCTGACCTATTTGCATATGTTGCTGTCACTTGTGGATCTGTTTCTGAATCTTTCATTCTATTCCCGAATTATTCGAAAGTGTACCCTTCAATTTCGTGTCCTCTCTCGAAACGTTCGACTCTTTCCTTAACAATCTGTCCCCCAACTTTTTCAGTCTGTTTTTGAAAGTGTCTTACCTCCATTTTATGGAAACTTCCGGACTTCTATGGTCTATTGAGCACGGTCTGTTCCCTATCAATTGGGACTGTATTTGCTCTTCTCTTGACTACTCTTTCGAGCCCGTCCTCGACCCACTTGTATCTATTCAGCACCTTCTGTTTCCCACACTTTCCAGTCTCTCCCTTCTACGTTAGAGCCTTTCTGATATTTTCCCAACACATTCGGATGTGTTGTCTACATTGGCGGTTCTATGCTAAAACTTATTTCATCTTTCCTCGAAATCTATACACATCTGATCCCGACCCTATTGTGTATTTTCGCATTATTAAATCTCTGTCCCATCAGTCTGTTCTTGACCCACTGGGGTCTGTTGTTGATGGTTTCATCCCGAATCTTGCGGTCCTGTTTCCGATACCTTTGTGTCTTTCCCCGACACCTTAGAATGTGTTTCCGTCTGTCACTTATAAGTTGACGAACCATTCTGGTCTGTATCCCATCCTTTCGGAAACTTTTGGGTCTATTCCCAATTCCTGAACCCGTTTCCAACAGTTTTTTTCTATTCCGGAATGTTTAGTATATCCAACCAGTTTTTCCAATTCCCGACCATTTCAGGTATGTTTCCAACAATCTTTTTCTGACGCTTTAGTCTCCATCTACCTCCGACTTCTGCCACACTATTATGTCTATTCCTGACTATTTAGGTTATTTGTCATGATTTTCCAACAAACTTAAACGTGTTCTCGACTATTTTTGGACGGTCCAGCCCATTTCGTGTCTGATGTAAATCATTACATTTATGATCACAACGTTATGGGGTATGTACCCAAACTTTACGGTATTTTTCCAAATTTATCTGATGTGTTTACGATGCTTTCTGAGGAGTTATCTATCATTTCGGATCTGTTCCCTGTCTTTTCAGATATTTTCATGGCCCTTTTGTGTCTATTGCCGAGCTTTTCAGGTGTGTTCATGACTCTATAGTCCCTGTATCCGATACTTTGTACTCTGTTTCCAACGAACTTTTTCTGACCCTTCAGGTCGCATCAAACCCATTTTATAGACTTTCCAAAGGTTTATCAACACTTTTCAAGTTGTTTTCATCCCATTCTTGTCTGTTGCCATCCATGACACATCTGTTTCCGAACATTTCATGTCTCATCCCGACCCTTACGCATCTGTTTCCGAAATTTGGCAGTCTGTTGCTGGCGCTCAATCTTCTTTTCCTGACACTTACCTATCTATTATCTACTCTTAAGTGCCTGTTTGTGACAATTTTGCGAGTGTTCACATCGTAGGGTTGCTGAAGCTCTTCGAGTCTGATAGGGACCAATTTTTTTCTATTCATGTCGATCCATTCCAGAACATTGCCTTTTCGTTGCTGAAAATTTCTGTTCTGTTCACGATGTCTGCTCCCGACACTTTTCGGTCTATTCTCAACAATTAATTTTTCATTCCCAATTATGTGTTCCAAGTCCTTTCGGACCCCTTGCCAAACATCTGTTCCCCAACATTTCACGTTGGTTCTGATCATCTATTGCTTACACTTTAGGGTCTGTTCTCGAATTCTGCTCTGTTTCCGCAGATTTACCATGTGTTGCTGAACCTTTTCGGAGTGTTTGGTGAGTTTTGTGCCTGTTTTCGAGCATTTTGTGTCTGATTCTGACACTTCCGTGTCTGTTACCGACGATAACTGGTCTGGTATTGACACTTTTGCATGTTTCCAGACTCACGTATTTGTTTCTGACACTTACGGGTCTGGCTACTCTCCCTTACCTGTCTGATGGTGACCCTCGATGTTTTTATCATGTCATCTACCTGCCTGTTATCTATTCTTACGTGCCTGTACCGATAATTTGCTTGGTTCCCGACATTTTTACTTTTTTCTGGACGCTCTTTTTCAGTCATCTACGGGTCTGTTGGCAAGAAACTGGTCTGATCTTTTCCTTACAGCCTGTTTCCAACTTTTTACTTTCTTTTCCCGACACTTTCGCATATGTGTTCCTTAAACTTTCTTGTTAGTTCCCGACAATTTCAGGTCTGTTCCTGATGTTGTGCTCCCAGCCATTTCAGGTCTGTTCCCTACGATCAGTTGCCACACTTGCTGGGTTGTTTTGGACACTTTACATCTATTTCCTTTCCTTACATATGCCTCTTTCTAGTCTTCTTGGACAATGTTTGTCTCCGTCCCGAGCACTTGGCGTCTCATTATACCCTTGAGGATATGTTATCCGCTCGTGTGTTGTGTTCTAGACCTTTCTGTTTTAATTCCACACCGACTCGGGTCTCTTCCCGACCTTTTCTGACGTGTTCCTGTCATTTTCATGACAATTTACGATCCTTTCTGACATATTTACGTCTGTTGCGGTCACTTGTGGATCTGTTTCTCAATCTTTTATTCTATTCCCAAATTATTCGTATGTGTAACCTTCAACCTCGTATCCTCTCCCGAAACGTTCGACCCTTTCCTTTACAATCCGTCCCCAACATTTTCAGTCTGTTTTTGATCGTGTCTTCCCTCCATTTTATGGAAACTTCTGGACTACTTTGGTCTATTCAGCACGGTCTATTCCTTATCCTTTTGGGACTGTATTTTCTCTTCTCTTGACTACTCTTTAGAGCCTTTCCTCGACCCACTTGTATCTATTCAGCACCTTCTGTTTCCCACTCTTTCCAGTCTCTCCCTTCTACGTTAGAGCCTTTCTGATATTTTCCCAACACATTCGGATGTGTTGTCTACATTGGCGGTTCTATGCCCAAACTTATTCCGTCTTTTCTCGAACTCTATACACATCTGATCCCGACCCTATTGTGTATTTTCGCATTATTAAATCTCTGTCCCATCAGTCTTTTCTTGACCCACTGGGGTCTGTTGTTGATGGTTTCATCCCGAATCTTGCGGTCCTGTTTCCGATACCTTTGTGTCTTTCCCCGACACCTTAGAATGTGTTTCCGTCTGTCACTTATAAGTTGACGAACCATTCTGGTCTGTAACCCATCCTTTCGGAAACGTTTGGGTCTATTCCCAATTCCTGAACCCGTTTCCAATAGTTTTTTTCTATTCCGGAATGTTTAGTATATCCAACCAGTTTTTCCAATTCCCGACCATTTCAGGTATGTTTCCAACAATCTTTTTCTGACGCGTTAGTCTCCATCTACCTCCAACTTCTGCCACACTATTATGTCTATTCCTGACTATTTAGGTTATTTTTCATGATTTTCCAACAAACTTAAATGTGTTCTCGACTATTTTTGGACGGTCCAGCCCATTTCGTGTCTGATGTAAATCATTACATTTATGATCACAACGTTATGGGGTATGTACCCAAACTTTACGGTATTTTTCCAAATTTATCTGATGTGTTTACGATGCTTTCTGAGGAGTTATCTATCATTTCGGGTCTTTTCCCTGTGTTTTCAGATATTTTCATGGCCCTTTTGTGTCTATTGCCGAGCTTTTCAGGTGTGTTCATGACTCTATCGTCCCTGTATCTGATACTTTGTACTCTGTTTCCAACGAACTTTTTCTGACTCATCAGGTCACTTCAAACCCATTTTATAGACTTTCCAAAGTTTTATCAACACTTTTCAAGTTGTTTTCATCCCATTCTTGTCTGTTGCCATCCATGACACATCTGTTTCCGAACCTTTCATGACTCATCCCGAAGTTTGTTTCCGAAATTTGGCAGTCTGTTGCTGGCGCTCAATCTTCTTTTCCTGACACTTACCTATCTATTATCTACTCTTAAGTGCCTGTTTGTGACAATTTTGCGAGTGTTCACATCGTAGTGTTGCTGAAGCTCTTCGAGTCTGATAGGGACCAATTTTTTTCTATTCATGTCGATCCATTCCAGAACATTGCCTTTTCGTTGCTGAAAATTTCTGTTCTGTTCACGATGTCTGTTCCCGAGACTTTTCGGTCTATTCTCAACAATTAATTTTTCATTCCCAATTATGTGTTCCAAGTCCTTTCGGACCCCTTGCCAAACATCTGTTCCCCAACATTTCACGTTGGTTCTGATCATCTATTGCTTAAACTTTAGGGTCTGTTCTCGAATTCTGCTCTGTTTCCGCAGATTTACCATGTGTTGCTGAACCTTTTCGGAGTGTTTGGTGAGTTTTGTACCTGTTTTCGAGCATTTTGTGTCTGATTCTGACACTTCCGAGTCTGTTACCGACGCTAACTGGTCTGGTATTGACACTTTTGCATGTTTCCAGACTCACGTATTTGTTTCTGACACTTACGGGTCTGGCTACTCTCCCTTACCTGTCTGATGGTGACCCTCGATGTTTTTATCCTGTCACCTACCTGCCTGTTATCTATTCTTACGTGCCTGTACCGATAATTTGCTTGGTTCCCGACATTTTTACTTTTTTCTCGACGCTCTTTTTCAGTCATCTACGGGTCTGTTGGAAAGAAACTGGTCTGATCTTTTCCTTACAGCCTGTTTCCAACTTTTTACTTCCTTTTCCCAACACTTTCGCATATGTGTTTCTTAAACTTTCTTGTTAGTTCCCGACAATTTCAGGTCTGTTCCTGATGTTGTGCTCCCAGCCATTTCAGGTCTGTTCCCTACGATTAGTTGCCACACTTTCTGGGTTGTTTTCGACACTTTACATCTATTTCCTTTCCTTACATATGACTCTTTCTAGTCTTCTTGGACAATGTTTGTCTCCGTCCCGAGCACTTGGCGTCTCATTATACCCTTGAGGATATGTAATCCGCTCGTGTGTTGTGTTCTAGACCTTTCTGTTTTAATTCCACACCGACTCGGGTCTCTTCCCGACCTTTTCTGACGTGTTCCTGTCATTTTCATGACAGTTTACGATCCTTTCTCACATATTTGCGTCTGTTGTGGTCACTTGTGGATCTGGTTCTCAATCTTTCATTCTATTCCCGAATTATTCGTATGTGTAACCTTCAACCTCGTATCCTCTCCCGAAACGTTTGACTCTTTCCTTAACAATCCGTCCCCAATATTTTCAGTCTGTTTTTGATCGTGTCTTCCCTCCATTTTATGGAAACCTCTGGACTACTTTGGTCTATTCAGCACGGTCTATTCCTTATCCTTTTGGGACTGTATTTTCTCTTCTCTTGACTACTCTTTAGAGCCTGTCCTCGACCCACTTGTATCTATTCAGCACCTTCTGTTTCCCACTCTTTCCAGTCTCTCCCTTCTACATTAGAGCCTTTCTGATATTTTCCCAACACATTCGGATGTGTTCTCTACATTGGCAGCTCTATGCCCAACCTTATTTCGTCTTATCTCGAACTCTATACACATCTGATCCCGACCCTATTGTGTATTTTCGCATTATTAAACCTCTGTCCCACCAGACTGTTTCTGACCCATTGTGGTCTGTTGTTGATGGTTTCATCCCGACTCATGCGGTCCTGTTTCCGATACCTTTGTGTCTTTCCCCGACACTTTAGAATGTGTTTCCGTTTGTCACTGATAAGTTGACGAACCATTGTGGTCTGTATCCCATCCCTTCGGAAACTTTTGGGTCTATTCCTAATTCCTGAACCCGTTTCCAACAGTTTTTTTCTATTCCGGAATGTTTAGTATATCCAACCACCTTCTTTCAATTCCCGACCATTTCAGGTCTGTTTCCAACAATCTGTTTCTGACGCTTTAGTATCCATCTACCTCCCACTTCTGCCACAGTATTATGTCTATTCCTGACTATTTATGTTATTTTTCATGATTTTCCAACAAACTTAATTGTGTTCTCGACTATTTTTGGATGGTCCAGCCCATTTCGTGTCTGATGTAAATCATTACATTTATGATCACAACGTTATGGGGTATGTACCCAAACTTTGTCTGATGTGTTTACGACGCTTTCTGAGGTGTTATCTATCATTTCGGGTCTGTTCCCTGTCTTTTCAGATATTTTCATGGCCCTTTTGTGTCTATTGCCGAGCTTTTCAGGTGTGTTCATGACTCTATCGTCCCTGTATCCGATACTTTGTACTCTGTTTCCAACGAACATTTTCTGACCCTTCAGGTCGCTTCAAACCCATTTTATAGACTTTCCAAAGTTTTATCAACACTTTTCAAGTTGTTTTCATCCCATTCTTGTCTGTTGCCATCCATGACACATCTGTTTCCGAAACTTGCATGTCTCATCCCGACCCTTACGCATCTGTTTCCGAAATTTTGCTGTCTGTTGCTGGCGCTCAATCTTCTTTTCCTGACACTTACGTACCTATTATCTACACTTAAGTGCCTGTTTCTGAAAATTTTGCGCGGTTCACATCGTAGTGTTGCTGAAGCTCTTCGAGTCTGATAAGGATCAATTTTTTTCTATTCATGTCGATCCATTCCAGAACATTGCCTATTCGTTGCTGAAAATTTCTGTTCTGTTCACGATGTCTGTTCCCGAGACTTTTCGGTCTATTCTCAACAATTAATTTTTCATTCCCAATTATGTGTTCCAAGTCCTTTCGGACCCGTTGCCACACATCTGTTCCCCAATATTTCGCGTCGGTTCTGATCATCTATTCCTTAAACTTTAGGGTCTGTTCTCGAATTCTGCCCTGTTTCCGCAGATATACCATGTGTTGCTGAACCTTTTCGGAGTGTTTGGTGAGTTTTGTGCCTGTTTCCGAGCATTTTGTGTCTGATTCTGACACTTCCGAGTCTGTTACCGACGCTAACTGGTCTGGTACTGACCCTTTTGCATGTTTCCAGACTCACGTGTTTGTTTCTGACACTTACGGGTCTGGCTACTCTCCATTACCTGTCTGATGGTGATCCTCGATGTTTTTATAATGTCACCTACCTGCCTGTTATCTATTCTTACGTGCCTGTACCAATAATTTCTTGGTTCCCGACATTTTTACTTTTTTCTCGACGCTCTTTTTCAGTCATCTACGGGTCTGTTGGCAAGAAACTGGTCTGATCTTTCCCTTACAGCCTGTTCCCAACTATTTACTTCCTTTTCCCGACACTTTCGCATATGTGTTCCTTAAACTTTCTTGTTAGTTCCCGACAATTTCGGGTCTGTTCCTGATGTTGTGCTCCCAGCCATTTCAGGTCTGTTCCCTACGATCAGTTGCCACACTTTCTTGGTTGTTTTGGACACTTTACATATATTTCCTTTCCTTACATATGACTGTTTCTAGTCTTCTTGGATAATGTTTGTCTCTTCCCGACCACTTTGCGTCTCGTTATACCCTTGAGGATATGTTATCCGCTCGTGTGTTGTGTTCTAGACCTTTCTGTTTTAATTCCACACCGTCTCGGGTCCCTTGCGGACCTTTTCTGACGTGTTCATGTCATTTTCATGACAGTTTACGATCCTTTCTGACATATTTGCGTCTGTTGCGGTCACTTGTGGATGTTCTTCTAAATCTTTCATTCTATTCCTGAATTATTCGTATGTGTAACCTTCAACCTCGTATCCTCTCCCGAAACGTTCGACTCTTTCCTTAACAATCCGTCCCCCAACATTTTCAGTCTGTTTTTGATCGTGTCTTCCCTCCATTTTATGAAAACTTCTGGACTACTTTGGTCCATTCAGCATGGTCTATTCCTTATACTTTTCGGACTGTATTTTCTCTTCTCTTGACTACTCTTTAGAGCCTGTCCTCGACCCACTTGTATCTATTCAGCACCTTCTGTTTCCCACTCTTTCCAGTCTCTCCCTTCTACATTAGAGCCTTTCTGATATTTTCCCAACACATTCGGATGTGTTTTCTACATTGGCGGTTCTATGCCCAACCTTATTTCATCTTTTCTCGAACTCTATGCACATCTGATCCTGACCCTATTGTGTATTTTCGCATTATTAAACCTCTGTCCCATCAGTCTGTTCCTGACCCATTGTGGTCTGTTGTTGATGGTTTCATCACGACTCTTGTGGTCCTGTTTTCGATACCTTTGTGTCTTTCCCCGACAATTTAGAATGTGTCTCCGTCTGTTACTGATAAGTTGACGAACCATTCTGGTCTGTATCCCATCCTTTCGAAACTTTTGGGGCTATTCCCAATTCCTGAACCCGTTTCCAACAGCTTTTTTCTATTCCAGAATGTTTAGTATATCCAACCACTTTCTTTCAATTCGCGAACATTTCAGGTCTGTTTCCAACAATCTGTTTCTGACGCTTTAGTATCCATCTACCTCCAACTTCTCCCACACTATTATGTCTATTCCTGACAATTTAGGTTATTTTTCATTATTTTCCAACAAACGTAAATGTGTTCCGGACTATTTTTGGACTGTTCTGGCCCATTTCGTGTCTGATGTAAATCATTACATTTATGATCACAACTTTATGGGGTATGTACCCAAACTTTATGGTATTTTTCCAAATTTATCTGATGTGTTTACGACGCTTTGTGCGGAGTTCTCTATCATTTCTGGTCTGTTCGCTGTCTTTTCAGATATTTTCATGGCCGTTTTGTGTCTATTACCGAGCTTTTCATGTGTGTTCATGATCCTATCGTCCCTGTATCCGATCCTTTGTACTCTGTTTCCAACGAACTTTTTCTGACCCTTCAGGTCGCTTCAAACCCATTTTATAGTCTTTCCAATGTTTTATCAACACTTTTCAAGTTGTTTTCATCCCATTCTTGTCTGTTGCCGTCCATGACAGATCTGTTTCCGAACCTTTCATGTCTGATCCCAACCCTTACGCGTCTGTTTCCGAAATTTGGCTGTCTGTTGCTGGCGCTCAATCATCTTTTCCTGACACTTACCTATCTGTTGTCTACTCTTAAGTGCCTGTTTCTGACAATTTTGCGAGTTTTCACATCGCAGTGCTGCAGAAGCTCTTCGAGTCTGATAGGGACCAATTTTTTTCTATTCATGTCGATCCATTCCAGAACATTGCCTTTTTGTTGCTGAAAATTTCTGTTCTGTTCACGATGTCTGTTCACGAGACTTTTCGGTCTATTCTCAACAATTAATTTTTCTTTCCCAATTATGTGTTCCAAGTCCTTTCGGACCCGTTGCCAAACATCTGTTCCCCAACATTTCACGTCGGTTCTGATCATCTATTCCTCAAACTTTAGGGTCTGTTCTCGAATTCTGCTCTTTTTCTGCACATTTTCCATGTGTTGCTGAACCTTTTCGGAGTGTTTGGTGAGTTGTGTGCCTGGTTTCGAGCATTTTGTGTCTGATTCTGACACTTCCGTGTCTGTTACCGACGCTAACTGGTCTGGTATTGTCCCTTTTGCATGTTTCCAGACTCACGTATTTGTTTCTGACACTTACGGGTCTGGCTACTCTCCCTTACCTGTCTGATGGTGACCCTCGATGTTTTTATCCTGTCACCTACCTGTCTGTTATCTATTCTTGCGTGCCTCTACTGATAATTTCTTGGTTCCCGACATTTTTACTTTTTTCTCGACACTCTTTTTCAGTCATCTACGGGTCTGTTGGCAAGAAACTGGTCTGATCTTTTCCTTACAGCCTGTTCCCAACTATTTACTTCCTTTTCCCGACACTTTCGCATATGTGTTCCTTAAACGTTCTTGTTAGTTCCCGAAAATTTCAGGTCTGTTCCTGATGTTGTGCTCCCAGCCATTTCAGGTCTGTTCCCTACGATCAGTTGCCACACTTTCTGGGTTGTTTTGGACACTTTACATCTATTTCCTTTCCTTACATATGACTCTTTCTAGTCTTCTTGGACAATGTTTGTCTCTTCCCGACCACTTTGCGTCTCATTATACCCTTGAGGATATGTTATCCGCTCGTGTGTTGCGTTCTAGACCTTTCTTTTTTAATTCCACACCGTCTCGGGTCCCTTCCGGACCTTTTCTGACGTGTTCATGTCATTTTCATGACAGTTTACGATCCATTCTGACATATTTGCGTCTGTTGCGGTCACTTGTGGATGTTTTCCTCAATCTTTCATTCTATTCCTGAATTATTCGTATGTGTAACCATCAACCTCGTATCCTCTCCCGAAACGTTCGACTCTTTCCTTAACAATCCGTCCCCCAACATTTTCAGTCTGTTTTTGATCGTGTCTTCCCTCCATTTTATGGAAACTTCTGGACTACTTTGGTCTATTCAGCACGGTCTATTCCTTATCCTTTTGGGACTGTATTTTCTCTTCTCTTGACTACTCTTTAGAGACTGTCCTTGACCCACTTGTATCTATCAGCACCTTCTGTTTCCCAATCTTTTCAGTCTCGCCCTTCTACATTAGAGCCTTACTGATATTTTCCCAACACATTCGGATGTGTTCTCTACATTGGCAGTTCTATGCCCAACCTTATTTCGTCTTTTCTCGAACTCTATACACATATGATCATGACCCTATTGTGTATTTTCGCATTATTAAACCTCTGTCCCATCAGTTTGTTCCTGACCCATTGGGGTCTGTTGTTGATGGTTTCATCCCAACTCTGGTGGTCCTGTTTCCGATACCTTTGTGTCTTTCCCCGACACTTTAGAATGTGTTTCCGTCTGTTACTGATAAGTTGACGAACCATTCTGGTCTGTATCACATCCTTTCGGAAACTTTTGGGGCTATTCCCATTTCCTGAACCCATTTCCAACAGTTTTTTTCTTTTCCTGAATGTTTAGTATATCCAACCACTTTCTTTCAATTCACGAACATTTCAGTTCTGTTTCCAACAATCTGTTTCTGACGCTTTAGTATCCATCTACCTCCAACTTCTCCCACACTATTATGTCTATTCCTGACTATTTAGGTTATTTTTCATATTTTCCAACAATCTTAAATGTGTTCCGTACTATTTTTGGGCTGTTCTGGCCCATTTCGTGTCTGATGTAAATCATTACATTTATAATCACAACTTTAGTGGGTATGTACCCAAACTTTACAGTATTTTTCCAAATTTATCTGATGTGTTTTCGACGCTTTGAGCGGAGTTCTCTATCATTTCTAGTCTGTTCCCTGTCTTTTCAGATATTTTCATGGCCCTTTGTGTCTATTACCGAGCTTTTCTGGTGTGTTCATGACCCTATCGTCGCTGTATCCGATCATTTGTACTGTGTTACAACGAACTTTTTCTGACCCTTCAGGTCGCTTCAAACCCATTTTATAGTCTTTCCAATGTTTTATTAACGCTTTTCAAGTTGTTTTCATCCCATTCTTGTCTGTTGCCGTCCATGACACATCATCCGAACCTTTAATGTCTCATCCCGACCCTTACGCGTCTGTTTTCGAAATTTGGCTGTCTGTTGCTGGCACTCAATCTTCTTTTCCTGACACTTACCTATCTGTTATCTACTCTTAAGTGCCTGTTTCTGACAATTTTGCGAGTGTTCACATCGCAGTGTTGCAGAAGCTCTTCGAGTCTGATAGGGATCAATTTTTTTCTATTCATGTCGATCTGTTCCCGAAAATTGCCTTTTCGTTGCTGAAAATTTCTGTTTTGTTCACAATGTCTGTTCCCGAGACTTTTTGGTCTATTCTCAACAATTAATTTATCATTCCCAATTATGTGTTCCAAGTCCTTTCGGACCCGTTGCCAAACATCTGTTCCCCAACATTTCGCGTCGGTTCTGATAATCATTCCTCATACTTTAGGGTCTGTTCTCGAATTCTGCTCCTTTTCTGCACATTTACCATGTGTTGCTGAATCTTTTCGGTGTGTTTGGTGAGTTTTGTGCCTTTTTGCGAGCATTTTGTGTCTGATTCTGACACTTCCGAGTCTGATACCGACGCTAACTGGTCTGGTATTGACGCTTTTGCATGTTTCCAGACTCACGTATTTGTTTCTGACACTTACGGGTCTGGCTACTCTCCCTTACCTGTCTGATGGTGACCCTCGATATTTTTATCCTGACACCTACCTGCCTGTTATCTATTCTCACGTGCCTGTATCGATATTTTGCTTGGTTCCCGACATTTGTACTTTTTTCTCGACGCTCTTTTTCAGTCACCTACGGGTCTGTTAGCAAGTCACTGATCTGATCTTTTCCATACAGCCTGTTCCCAACTATTTACTTCCTTTTCTCGACACTTTACAATAGTCTGTTCCTTAAACTTTCTGGTCAGTTCCCGACAATTTGAGGACTGTTCCTGACGATGTGTTCCAAGCCATTTCAGGTCTGTTTCCTACGATCAGTTGCCACACTTTCTGGTCTGTTCTCAACACTTTACATCTATTACCGTTCTTTACATATGACTCTTTCTAGTCTTCTTGGACAATGTTTGTCTGTTCCCGACCACCTTGCGACTCATCATGACCATTACGGATATGTTCTCCGCTCTGTGTTGTGTTCTAGACCTTTGTATTTAAATTCCCCACGCTTTCAGGTCTCTACCCGAACTTTTTTGACGTGTTCTTGTCATTTTCATGTCAGTTTACGATCCTTTCTGACCTATTTGCATCTGTTGCGGTCACTTGTGGATCTGTTTCTGAATCTTTCATTCTATTCCCGATTTATTCGAAAGTGTACCCTTCAATTTCGTGTCCTCTCTCGAAACGTTCGACTCTTTCCTTAACAATCTGACCCCCAACTTTTTCAGTCTGTTTTTGAACGTGTCTTTCCTCCATTTTATGGAAACTTCCGGACTTCTATGGTCTATTCAGCACGGTCTGTTCCCTATCAATTGGGACTGTATTTGCTCTTCTCTTGACTACTCTTTAGAGCCTGTCCTCGACACCCTTGTATCTATTCAGCACCTTCTGTTTCCCACTCTTTCCAGTCTCTCCCTTCTACGTTAGAGCCTTTCTGATATTTTCCCAACACATTCGGATGTGTTGTCTACATTGGCGGTTCTATGCTCAAACTTATTTCATCTTTCCTCGAAATCTATACACATCTGATCCCGACCCTATTGTGTATTTTCGCATTATTAAATCTCTGTCCCATCAGTCTGTTCTTGACCCACTGGGGTCTGTTGTTGATGGTTTCATCCCGAATCTTGCGGTCCTGTTTCCGATACCTTTGTGTCTTTCCCCTACACCTTAGAATGTGTTTCCATCTGTCACTTATAAGTTGACGAACCATTCTGGTCTGTATCCCATCCTTTCAGAATCTTTTGGGTCTATTCCCAATTCCGGAACCCGTTTCCATCAGTTTTTTTTCTATTCCGGAATGTTTAGTATATCCAACCAGTTTTTCCAATTCCCGACCATTTCAGGTATGTTTCCAACAATCTTTTTCTGACGCGTTAGTCTCCATCTACCTCCGACTTCTGCCACACTATTATGTCTATTCCTGACTATTTAGGTTATTTTTCATGATTTTCCAACAAACTTAAATGTGTTCTCGACTATTTCTGGACGGTGCAGCCCATTTCGTGTCTGATGTAAATCATTACATTTATGATCACAACGTTATGGGGTATGTACCCAAACTTTACGGTATTTTTCCAAATTTATCTGATGTGTTTACGATGCTTTCTGAGGAGTTATCTATCATTTCGGGTCTGTTCCCTGTCTTTTCAGATATTTTCATGGCCCTTTTGTGTCTATTGCCGAGCTTTTCAGGTGTGTTCATGACTCTACCGTCCCTGTATCCGATACTTTGTACTCTGTTTCCAACGAACTTTTTCTGACACTTCAGGTCGCTTCAAACCCATTTTATAGACTTTCCAAAGGTTTATCAACACTGTTCAAGTTGTTTTCATCCCATTCTTGTCTGTTTTGCATCCATGACACATCTGTTTCCGAACCTTTCATGTCTCATCCCGACCCTTACGCATCTGTTTCCGAAATTTGGCTGTCTGTTGCTGGCGCTCAATCTTCTTTTCCTGACACTTACCTATCTATTATCTACTCTTAAGTGCCTGTTTGTGACAATTTTGCGAGTGTTCACATCGTAGTGTTGCTGAAGCTCTTCGAGTCTGATAGGGACCAATTTTTTTCTATTCATGTCGATCCATTCCCGAACATTGCCTTTTCGTTGCTGAAAATTTCTGTTCTGTTCACGATGTCTGCTCCCGACACCTTTCGGTCTATTCTCAACAATTAATTTTTCATTCCCAATTATGTGTTCCAAGACCTTTCGGACCCCTTGCCAAACATCTTTTCCCCAACATTTCACGTTGGTTCTGATCATCTATTGCTTAAACTTTAGGGTCAGTTCTCGAATTCTGCTCTGTTTCCGCAGATTTACCATGTGTTGCTGAACCTTTTCGGAGTGTTTGGTGAGTTTTGTGCCTGTTTTCGAGCATTTTGTGTCTGATTCTGACACTTCCGTGTCTGTTACCGACGCTAACTGGTCTGGTATTGACACTTTTGCATGTTTCCAGACTCACGTATTTGTTTCTGACACTTACGGGTCTGGCTACTCTCCCTTACCTGTCTGATGGTGACCCTCGATGTTTTTATCCTGTCACCTACCTTCCTGTTATCTATTCTTACGTGCCTATACCGATAATTTGCTTGGTTCCCGACATTTTTACTTTTTTATCGACGCTCTTTTTCAGTCATCTACGGGTCTGTTGGCAAGAAACTGGTCTGATCTTTTCCTTACAGCCTGTTTACAACTTTTTACTTTCTTTTCCCGACACTTTCGCATATGTGTTCCTTAAACTTTCTTGTTAGTTCCCGACAATTTCAGGTCTGTTCCTGATGTTGTGCTCCCAGCCATTTCAGGTCTGTTCCCTACGATCAGTTGCCACACTTGCTGGGTTGTTTTGGACACTTTACATCTATTTCCTTTCCTTACATATGCCTCTTTCTAGTCTTCTTGGACAATGTTTGTATCCGTCCCGAGCACTTGGCGTCTCATTATACCCTTGAGGATATGTTATCCGCTCGTGTGTAGTGTTCTAGACCTTTCTGTTTTAATTCCACACCGACTCGTGTCTCTTCCCGACCTTTTCTGACGTGTTCCTGTCATTTTCATGACAATTTACGATCCTTTCTGACATATTTGCGTCTGTTGCGGTCACTTGTGGATCTGTTTCTCAATCTTTCATTCTATTCCCAAATTATTCGTATGTGTAATCTTCAACCTCGTATCCTCTCCCGAAACGTTCGACTCTTTCCTTTACAATCCGTCCCCAACATTTTCAGTCTGTTTTTGATCGTGTCTTCCCTCCATTTTATGGAAACTTCTGGACTACTTTGGTCTATTCAGCACGGTCTATTCCTTATCCTTTTGGGACTGTATTTTCTCTTCTCTTGACTACTCTTTAGAGCCTTTCCTCGACCCACTTGTATCTATTCAGCACCTTCCGTTTCCCACTCTTTCCAGTCTCCCCCTTCTACGTTAGAGCCTTTCTAATATTTTCCCAACACATTCGGATGTGTTGTCTACATTGGCGGTTCTATGCCCAAACTTATTCCGTCTTTTTTCGAACTCTATACACATCTGATACCGACCCTATTGTGTATTTTCGCATTATTAAATCTCTGTCCCATCAGTCTGTTCTTGACCCACTGGGGTCTGTTGTTGATGGTTTCATCCCGAATCTTGCGGTCCTGTTTCCGATACCTTTGTGTCTTTCCCCGACACCTTAGAATGTGTTTCCATCTGTCACTTATAAGTTGACGAACCATTCTGGTCTGTAACCCATCCTTTCGGAAACTTTTGGATCTATTCCCAATTCCTGAACCCGTTTGCAATAGTTTTTTTCTATTCCGGAATGTTTAGTATATCCAACCAGTTTTTCCAATTCCCGACCATTTCAGGTATGTTTCCAACAATCTTTTTCTGACGCGTTAGTCTCCATCTACCTCCAACTTCTGCCACACTATTATGTCTATTCCTGACTATTTAGGTTATTTTTCATGATTTTCCAACAAACTTAAATGTGTTCTCGACTATTTTTGGACGGTCCAGCCCATTTCGTGTCTGATGTAAATCATTACATTTATGATCACAACGTTATGGGGTATGTACCCAAACTTTACGGTATTTTTCCAAATTTATCTGATGTGTTTACGATGCTTTCTGAGGAGTTATCGGGTCTGTTCCCTGTCTTTTCAGATATTTTCATGGCCCTTTTGTGTCTATTGCCGAGCTTTTCAGGTGTGTTCATGACTCTATCGTCCCTGTATCCGATACTTTGTACTCTGTTTCCAACGAACTTTTTCTGACCCTTCAGGTCGCTTCAAACCCATTTTATAGACTTTCCAAAGTTTTATCAACACTTTTCAAGTTGTTTTCATCCCATTCTTGTCTGTTGCAATCCATGACACATCTGTTTCCGAACCTTTCATGTCTCATCCCGACCCTTAAGCATCTGTTTCCGAAATTTGGCTGTCTGTTGCTGGCGCTCAATCTTCTTTTCCTGGCACTTACCTATCTATTATCTACTCTTAAGTGCCTGTTTGTGACAATTTTGCGAGTGTTCACATCGCAGTGTTGCAGAAGCTCTTCGAGTCTGATAGGGATCAATTTTTTTCTATTCATGTCGATCCATTCCAGAACATTGCCTTTTCGTTGCTGAAAATTTCTGTTTTGTTCACAATGTCTGTTCCCGAGACTTTTCAGTCTATTCTCAACAATTAATTTTTCATTCCCAATTATGTGTTCCAAGTCCTTTCGGACCCGTTCCCAAACATCTGTTCCCCAACATTTCGCGTCTGTTCTGATCATCTATTCCTCAAACTTTAGGGTCTGTTCTCGAATTCTGCTCCTTTTCCGCACATTTACCATGTGTTGTTGAACATTTTTGGTGTGTTTGGTCAGTTTTGTGCCATTTTGCGAGCATTTTGTGTCTGATTCTGACATTTCCGAGTCTGATACCGACGCAAACTTGTCTGTTACTGACCCTTTTGAACGTTTCCAGACTCACGTGTTTGTTTCTGACACATACGGGTCTAGCTACTCTCCATTACCTGTCTGCTGGTGAACCTCGATATTTTTATCCTGACACCTACCTGTTTGTTATCTATTGTCACGTGCCTGTATCGATATTTTGCTTGGTTCCCGACATTTGTACTTTTTTCTCGACGCTCTTTTTCAGTCATCTACGGGTCTGTTAGCAAGACACTGATCTGATCTGTTCCATACAGCCTGTTCCCAACTATTTACTTCCTTTTCCCGACACTTTACAATAGTCTGTTCCTTAAACTTTCTGGTCAGTTCCCGACAATTTCAGGACTGTTCCTGATGATGTGTTCCAAGCCATTTCAGGTCTGTTTCCTACGATCAGTTGCCAGACTTTCTGGTCTGCTGTCAACACTTTACATCTATTACCGTTCTTTACATATGACTCTTTCTAGTCTTCTTGGACAATGTTTGTCTGCTCCCGACCACCTTGCGACTCATCATGACCCTTAAGGATATGTTCTCCGCTCTGTGTTGTGTTCTAGACCTTTGTGTTTCAATTCCCCACGCTTTCAGGTCTCTACTCGAACATTTCTGACGTGTTCTTGTAATTTTCATGTCAGTTTACGATCCTTTCTGACATATTTGCGTCTGTTGCGGTCACTTGTGGATCTGTTTCTCAATCTTTCATTCTATTCCCGAGTTATTCGTATGTGTAACCTTCAACCTCGTATCCTCTCCCGAAACGTTTGACTCTTTCCTTAACAATCCGTCCCCAACATTTTCAGTCTGTTTTTGATCGTGTCTTCCCTCCATTTTATGGAAACTTCTGGACTACTTTTGTCTGTTCAGCATGGTCTATTCCTTATACTTTTCGGACTGTATTTTCTCTTCTCTTGACTACTCTTTAGAGCCTGTCCTCGACCCACTTGTATCTATTCAGCACCTTCTGTTTCCCACTCTTTCCAGTCTCTCCCTTCTACATTAGAGCCTTTCTGATATTTTCCCAACACATTCGGATGTGTTCTCTACATTGGCGGTTCTATGCCCAACCTTATTTCATCTTTTCTCGAACTCTATGCACATCTGATCCTGACCCTATTGTGTATTTTCGCATTATTAAACCTCTGTCCCATCAGTCTGTTCCTGACCCATTGGGGTCTGTTGTTGATGGTTTCATCACGACTCTTGTGGTCCTGTTTTCGATACCTTTGTGTCTTTCCCCGACAATTTAGAATGTGTCTCCGTCTGTTACTGATAAGTTGACGAACCATTCTGGTATGTATCCCATCCTTTCGAAACTTTTGGGGCTATTCCCAATTCCTGAACCCGTTTCCAACAGCTTTTTTCTATTCCAGAATGTTTAGTATATCCAACCACTTTCTTTCAATTCGCGAACATTTCAGGTCTGTTTCCAACAATCTGTTTCTGACGCTTTAGTATCCATCTACCTCCAACTTCTCCCACACTATTATGTCTATTCCTGACAATTTAGGTTATTTTTCATTATTTTCCAACAAACGTAAATGTGTTCCGGACTATTTTCGGACTGTTCTGGCCCATTTCGTGACTGATGTAAATCATTACATTTATGATCACAACTTTATGGGGTATGTACCCAAACTTTACGGTATTTTTCCAAATTTATATGATGTGTTTACGATGCTTTGTGTGGAGTTCTCTATCATTTCTGGTCTGTTCCCTGTCTTTTCAGATATTTTCATGGCCCTTTTGTGTCTATTGCCGAGCTTTTCAGGTGTGTTCATGACTCTATCGTCCCTGTATCCGATACTTTGTACTCTGTTTCCAACGAACTTTTTCTGACTCTTCAGGTCGCTTCAAACCCATTTTATAGACTTTCCAAAGTTTTATCAACACTTTTCAAGTTGTTTTCATCCCATTCTTGTCTGTTGCCATCCATGACACATCTGTTTCCGAACCTTTCATGTCTAATCCCGACCCTTACGCATCTGTTTCCGAAATTTAGCTGTCTGTTGCCTGCGCTCAATCTTCTTTTCCTGACACTTACCTATCTATTATCTACTCTTAAGTGCCTGTTTGTGACAATTTTGCGAGTGTTCACATCGTAGTGTTGCTGAAGCTCTTCGAGTCTGATAGGGACCAATTTTTTTCTATTCATGTCGTTCCATTCCAGAACATTGCCTTTTCGTTGCTGAAAATTTCTGTTCTGTTCACAATGTCTGCTCCCGACACTTTTCGGTCTATTCTCAACAATTAATTTTTCATTCCCAGTTATGTGTTCCAAGTCCTTTCGGACCCGTTGCCAAACATTTGTTCCCCAACATTTCACGTCGGTTCTGATCATCTATTCCTTAAACTTTAGGGTCTGTTCTCGAATTCTGCTCAGATTCCGCAGATTTACCATGTGTTGCTGCACCTTTTCGGAGTGTTTGGTGAGTTTTGTGCCTGTTTTCGAGCATTTTGTGTCTGATTCTGAAACTTCCGAGTCTGTTTCCGACGCTAACTGGTCTGGTATTGATCCTTTTGCATGTTTCCAGACTCACGTGTTTGTTTCTGACACTTACGGGTCTGGCTACTCTCCCTTACCTGTCTGATGGTGGCACTCGATGTTTTTATCCTGTCACCTACCTGCCTGTTATCTATTCTTACGTGCCTGTACCGATAATTTGCTTGGTTCCCGACATTTTTACTTTTTTCTCGACGCTCTTTTTCAGTCATCTACGGGTCTGTTGGCAAGAAACTGGTCTGATCTTTTCCTTACAGCCTGTTCCCAACTTTTTACTTTCTTTTCCCGACACTTTCGCATATGTGTTCCTTAAACTTTCTTGTTAGTTCCCGACAATTTCAGGTCTGTTCCTGATGTTGTGCTCCCAGCCATTTCAGGTCTGTTCCCTACGGTCAGTTGCCACACTTTCTGGGTTGTTTTGGACACTTTACATTTATTTCCTTTCCTTACATATGACTCTTTCTAGTCTTCTTGGACAATGTTTGTCTCCGTCACGACCACTTTGCGTCTCATTATACCCTTGAGGATATGTTATCCGCTCGTGTGTTGTGTTCTAGACCTTTCTGTTTTAATTCCACACCGAATCGGGTCTCTTCCCGACCTTTTCTGACGTGTTCCTGTCATTTTCATGACAGTTTACGATCCTTTCTGACATATTTGCGTCTGTTGCGGTCACTTGTGGATCTGTTTCTCAATATTTCATTCTATTCCCGAGTTATTCGTATGTGTAACCTTCAACCTCGTAGCCTCTACCGAAACGTTCGACTCTTTCCTTAACAATCCGTCCCCAACATTTTCAGTCTGTTTTTGATCGTGTCTTCCCTCCATTTTATGGAAACTTCTGGACTACTTTTGTCTGTTCAGCATGGTCTATTCCTTATACTTTTCGGACTGTATTTTCTCTTCTCTTGACTACTCTTTAGAGCCTGTCCTAGACCCACTTGTATCTATTCAGCACCTTCTGTTTCCCACTCTTTCCAGTCTCTCCCTTCTACATTAGAGCCTTTCTGATATTTTCCCAACACATTCGGATGTGTTGTCTACATTGGCGGTTCTATGCCCAACCTTATTTCATCTTTTCCCGAACTCTATGCACATCTGATCCTGACCCTATTGTGTATTTTCGCATTATTAAACCTCTGTCCCATCAGTCTGTTCCTGACCCATTGGGGTCTGTTGTTGATGGTTTCATCACGACTCTTGTGGTCCTGTTTTCGATACCTTTGTGTCTTTCCCCGACAATTATAATGTGTCTCCGTCTGTTACTGATAAGTTGACGAACCATTCTGGTCTGTATCCCATTCTTTCGAAACTTTTGGGGCTATTCCCAATTCCTGAACCCGTTTCCAACAGCTTTTTTCTATTCCAGAATGTTTAGTATATCCAACCACTTTCTTTCAATTCGCGAACATTTCAGGTCTGTTTCCAACAATCTGTTTCTGACGCTTTAGTATCCATCTACCTCCAACTTCTCCCACACTATTATGTCTATTCCTGACAATTTAGGTTATTTTTCATTATTTTCCAACAAACGTAAATGTGTTCCGGACTATTTTTGGACTGTTCTGGCCCATTTCGTGTCTGATGGAAATCATTACATTTATGATCACAACTTTATGGGGTATGTACCCAAACTTTACGGTATTTTTCCAAGTTTATATGATGTGTTTACGACGCTTTGTGCGGAGTTCTCTATCATTTCTGGTCTGTTCCCTGTCTTTTCAGATATTTTCATGGCCCTTTTGTGTCTATTGCCGATCTTTTCATGTGTGTTCATGACCCTATCGTCCCTGT
The DNA here is from genome assembly GCF_036971445.1 of Narcine bancroftii. NCBI lineage: Eukaryota > Metazoa > Chordata > Chondrichthyes > Torpediniformes > Narcinidae > Narcine > Narcine bancroftii. The sequence goes on along the minus strand of NW_027211808.1, from coordinate 1,036,521 downwards.
ATCCGATCCTTTGTACTCTGTTTCCAACGAACTTTTTCTGACCCTTCAGGTCGCTTCAAACCCATTTTATATTCTTTCCAATGTTTTATCAACACTTTTCAAGTTGTTTTCATCCCATTCTTGTCTGTTGCCGTCCATGACAGATCTGTTTCCGAACCTTTCATGTCTGATCCCGACCCTTACGCGTCTGTTTCCGAAATTTGGCTGTCTGTTGCTGGCGCTCAATCATCTTTTCCTGACACTTACCTATCTGTTGTCTACTCTTAAGTGCCTGTTTATGACAATTTTGCGAGTGTTCACATCGCAGTGCTGCAGAAGCTCTTCGAGTCTGATAGGGATCAATTTTTTTCTATTCATGTCGATCCATTCCCGAACATTGCCTTTTCGTTGCTGAAAATTTCTGTTCTGTTCACGATGTCTGTTCCCGAGACTTTTCGGTCTATTCTCAACAATTAATTTTTCATTCCCAATTATGTGTTCCAAGTCCTTTCGGACCCCTTGCCAAACATCTGTTCCCCAACATTTCACGTCGGTTCTGATCATCTATTCCTCAAACTTTAGAGTCTGTTCTCGAATTCTGCTCTTTTTCTGCACATTTTCCATGTGTTGCTGAACCTTTTCGGTGTGTTTGGTGAGTTGTGTGCCTGTTTTCGAGCATTTTGTGTCTGATTCTGACACTTCCGTGTCTGTTACCGACGCTAACTGGTCTGGTATTGTCCCTTTTGCATGTTTCCAGACTCACGTATTTGTTTCTGACACTTACGGGTCTGGCTACTCTCCCTTACCTGTCTGATGGTGACCCTCGATGTTTTTATCCTGTCACCTACCTGCCTGTTATCTATTCTTACGTGCCTCTACCGATAATTTCTTGGTTCCCGACATTTTTACTTTTTTCTCGACACACTTTTTCAGTCATCTACGGGTCTGTTGGCAAGAAACTGGTCCGATCTTTTCCTTACAGCCTGTTCCCAACTATTTACTTCCTTTTCCCGACACTTTCGCATATGTGTTCCTTAAACTTTCTTGTTAGTTCCCGACAATTTCAGGTCTGTTCCTGATGTTGTGCTCCCAGCCATTTCAGGTCTGTTCCCTACGATCAGTTGCCTCACTTTCTGGGTTGTTTTGGACACTTTACATCTATTTCCTTTCCTTATATATGACTCTTTCTAGTCTTCTTGGACAATGTTTGTCTCTTCCCGACCACTTTGCGTCTCAATATACCCTTGAGGATATGTTATCCGCTCGTGTGTTGTGTTCTAGACCTTTCTTTTTTAATTCCACACCGTCTCGGGTCCCTTCCGGACCTTTTCTGACGTGTTCATGTCATTTTCATGACAGTTTACGATCCTTTCTGACATATTTGCGTCTGTTGCGGTCACCTGTGGATGTTCTTCTCAATCTTTCATTCTATTCCTGAATTATTAGTATGTGTAACCATCAACCTCGTATCCTCTCCCGAAACGTTCGACTCTTTCCTTAACAATCCGTCCCCCAACATTTTCAGTCTGTTTTTGATCGTGTCTTCCCTCCATTTTATGGAAACTTCTGGACTACTTTGGTCTATTCAGCACGGTCTATTCCTTATCCTTTTGGGACTGTATTTTCTCTTCTCTTGACTACTCTTTAGAGCCTGTCCTTGACCCACTTGTATCTATCAGCACCTTCTGTTTCCCAATCTTTTCAGTCTCTCCCTTCTACATTAGAGCCTTTCTGATATTTTCCCTACACATTCGGATGTGTTCTCTACATTGGCGGTTCTATGCCCAACCTTATTTCGTCATTTCTCGAACTCTATACACATATGATCATGACCCTATTGTGTTTTTTCGCATTATTAAACCTCTGTCCCATCAGTCTGTTCCTGACCCATTGGGGTCTGTTGTTGATGGTTTCATCCCAACTCTTGTGGTCCTGTTTCCGATACCTTTGTGTCTTTCCCCGACACTTTAGAATGTGTTTCCGTCTGTTACTGATAAGTTGACGAAACATTCTGGTCTGTATCACATCCTTTCGGAAACTTTTGGGGCTATTCCCATTTCCTGAACCCATTTCCAACAGCTTTTTTCTATTCCTGAATGTTTAGTATATCCAACCACTTTCATTCAATTCACGAACATTTCAGTTCTGTTTCCAACAATCTGTTTCTGACGCTTTAGTATCCATCTACCTCCAACTTCTCCCACACTATTATGTCTATTCCTGACTATTTAGGTTATTTTTCATTATTTTCCAACAAATGTAAATGTGTTCTCGACTATATTTGGACTGTTCTGGCCCATTTCGTGTCTGATGTAAATCATTACATTTATAATCACAACGTTATGGGGTATGTACCCAAACTTTACAGTATTTTTCCAAATTTATCTGATGTGTTTTCGACGCTTTGAGCGGAGTTCTCAATCATTTCTAGTCTGTTCCCTGTCTTTTCAGATATTTTCATGGCCCTTTGTGTCTATTACCGAGCTTTTCTGGTGTGTTCATGACCCTATCGTCGCTGTATCCGATCATTTGTACTGTGTTTACAATGAACTTTTTCTGAAACTTCAGGTCGCTTCAAACCCATTTTATAGTCTTTCCAATGTTTTATCAACGCTTTTTAAGTTGGTTTCATCCCATTCTTGTCTGTTTCCGTCCATGACACATCATTTCCGAACCTTTAATGTCTCATCCCGACCCTTACGCGTCTGTTTCCGAAATTTGGCAGTCTGTTGCTGGCGCTCAATCTTCTTTTCCTGACACTTACCTATCTATTATCTACTCTCAAACTTTAGGGTCTGTTCTCGAATTCTGCTCTGTTTCCGCAGATTTACCATGTGTTGCTGAACCTTTTCGGAGTGTTTGGTGAGTTTTGTGCCTGTTTTCGAGCATTTTGTGTCTGATTCTGACACTTCCGTGTCTGTTACCGACGATAACTGGTCTGGTATTGACACTTTTGCATGTTTCCAGACTCACGTATTTGTTTCTGACACTTACGGGTCTGGCTACTCTCCCTTACCTGTCTGATGGTGACCCTCGATGTTTTTATCATGTCATCTACCTGCCTGTTATCTATTCTTACGTGCCTGTACCGATAATTTGCTTGGTTCCCGACATTTTTACTTTTTTCTGGACGCTCTTTTTCAGTCATCTACGGGTCTGTTGGCAAGAAACTGGTCTGATCTTTTCCTTACAGCCTGTTTCCAACTTTTTACTTTCTTTTCCCGACACTTTCGCATATGTGTTCCTTAAACTTTCTTGTTAGTTCCCGACAATTTCAGGTCTGTTCCTGATGTTGTGCTCCCAGCCATTTCAGGTCTGTTCCCTACGATCAGTTGCCACACTTGCTGGGTTGTTTTGGACACTTTACATCTATTTCCTTTCCTTACATATGCCTCTTTCTAGTCTTCTTGGACAATGTTTGTCTCCGTCCCGAGCACTTGGCGTCTCAATATACCCTTGAGGATATGTTATCCGCTCGTGTGTTGTGTTCTAGACCTTTCTGTTTTAATTCCACACCGACTCGGGTCTCTTCCCGACCTTTTCTGACGTGTTCCTGTCATTTTCATGACAATTTACGATCCTTTCTGACATATTTGCGTCTGTTGCGGTCACTTGTGGATCTGTTTCTCAATCTTTCATTCTATTCCCAAATTATTCGTATGTGTAACCTTCAACCTCGTATCCTCTCCCGAAACGTTCGACTCTTTCCTTTACAATCCGTCCCCAACATTTTCAGTCTGTTTTTGATCGTGCCTTCCCTCCATTTTATGGAAACTTCTGGACTACTTTGGTCTATTCAGCACGGTCTATTCCTTATCCTTTTGGGACTGTATTTTCTCTTCTCTTGACTACTCTTTAGAGCCTTTCCTCGACCCACTTGTATCTATTCAGCACCTTCTGTTTCCCACTCTTTCCAGTCTCTCCCTTCTACGTTAGAGCCTTTCTGATATTTTCCCAACACATTCGGATGTGTTGTCTACATTGGCGGTTCTATGCCCAAACTTATTCCGTCTTTTCTCGAACTCTATACACATCTGATCCCGACCCTATTGTGTATTTTCGCATTATTAAATCTCTGTCCCATCAGTCTTTTCTTGACCCACTGGGGTCTGTTGTTGATGGTTTCATCCCGACTCATGCGGTCCTGTTTCCGATACCTTTGTGTCTTTCCCCGACACCTTAGAATGTGTTTCCGTCTGTAACTTATAAGTTGACGAACCATTCTGGTCTGTAACCCATCCTTTCGGAAACGTTTGTGTCTATTCCCAATTCCTGAACCCGTTTCCAATAGTTTTTTTCTATTCCGGAATGTTTAGTATATCCAACCAGTTTTTCCAATTCCCGACCATTTCAGGTATGTTTCCAACAATCTTTTTCTGACGCGTTAGTCTCCATCTACCTCCAACTTCTGCCACACTATTATGTCTATTCCTGACTATTTAGGTTATTTTTCATGATTTTCCAACAAACTTAAATGTGTTCTCGACTATTTTTGGACGGTCCAGCCCATTTCGTGTCTGATGTAAATCATTACATTTATGATCACAACGTTATGGGGTATGTACCCAAACTTTACGGTATTTTTCCAAATTTATCTGATGTGTTTACGATGCTTTCTGAGGAGTTATCTATCATTTCGGGTCTTTTCCCTGTGTTTTCAGATATTTTCATGGCCCTTTTGTGTCTATTGCCGAGCTTTTCAGGTGTGTTCATGACTCTATCGTCCCTGTATCTGATACTTTGTACTCTGTTTCCAACGAACTTTTTCTGACCCTTCAGGTCACTTCAAACCCATTTTATAGACTTTCCAAAGTTTTATCAACACTTTTCAAGTTGTTTTCATCCCATTCTTGTCTGTTGCCATCCATGACACATCTGTTTCCGAACCTTTCATGTCTCATCCCGAAATTTGTTTCCGAAATTTGGCAGTCTGTTGCTGGCGCTCAATCTTCTTTTCCTGACACTTACCTATCTATTATCTACTCTTAAGTGCCTGTTTGTGACAATTTTGCGAGTGTTCACATCGTAGTGTTGCTGAAGCTCTTCGAGTCTGATAGGGACCAATTTTTTTCTATTCATGTCGATCCATTCCAGAACATTGCCTTTTCGTTGCTGAAAATTTCTGTTCTGTTCACGATGTCTGCTCCCGACACTTTTCGGTCTATTCTCAACAATTAATTTTTCATTCCCAATTATGTGTTCCAAGTCCTTTCGGACCCCTTGCCAAACATCTGTTCCCCAACATTTCACGTTGGTTCTGATCATCTATTGCTTAAACTTTAGGGTCTGTTCTCGAATTCTGCTCTGTTTCCGCAGATTTACCATGTGTTGCTGAACCTTTTCGGAGTGTTTGGTGAGTTTTGTACCTGTTTTCGAGCATTTTGTGTCTGATTCTGACACTTCCGTGTCTGTTACCGACGCTAACTGGTCTGGTATTGACACTTTTGCATGTTTCCAGACTCACGTATTTGTTTCTGACACTTACGGGTCTGGCTACTCTCCCTTACCTGTCTGATGGTGACCCTCGATGTTTTTATCCTGTCACCTACCTGCCTGTTATCTATTCTTACGTGCCTGTACCGATAATTTGCTTGGTTCCCGACATTTTTACTTTTTTCTCGACGCTCTTTTTCAGTCATCTACGGGTCTGTTGGCAAGAAACTGGTCTGATCTTTTCCTTACAGCCTGTTTCCAACTTTTTACTTCCTTTTCCCAACACTTTCGCATATGTGTTCCTTAAACTTTCTTGTTAGTTCCCGACAATTTCAGGTCTGTTCCTGATGTTGTGCTCCCAGCCATTTCAGGTCTGTTCCCTACGATCAGTTGCCACACTTTCTGGGTTGTTTTGGACACTTTACATCTATTTCCTTTCCTTATATATGACTCTTTCTAGTCTTCTTGGACAATGTTTGTCTCTTCCCGACCACTTTGCGTCTCAATATACCCTTGAGGATATGTTATCCGCTCGTGTGTTGTGTTCTAGACCTTTCTTTTTTAATTCCACACCGTCTCGGGTCCCTTCCGGACCTTTTCTGACGTGTTCATGTCATTTTCATGACAGTTTACGATCCTTTCTGACATATTTGCGTCTGTTGCGGTCACCTGTGGATGTTCTTCTCAATCTTTCATTCTATTCCTGAATTATTAGTATGTGTAACCATCAACCTCGTATCCTCTCCCGAAACGTTCGACTCTTTCCTTAACAATCCGTCCCCCAACATTTTCAGTCTGTTTTTGATCGTGTCTTCCCTCCATTTTATGGAAACTTCTGGACTACTTTGGTCTATTCAGCACGGTCTATTCCTTATCCTTTTGGGACTGTATTTTCTCTTCTCTTGACTACTCTTTAGAGCCTGTCCTTGACCCACTTGTATCTATCAGCACCTTCTGTTTCCCAATCTTTTCAGTCTCTCCCTTCTACATTAGAGCCTTTCTGATATTTTCCCAACACATTCGGATGTGTTCTCTACATTGGCGGTTCTATGCCCAACCTTATTTCGTCATTTCTCGAACTCTATACACATATGATCATGACCCTATTGTGTTTTTTCGCATTATTAAACCTCTGTCCCATCAGTCTGTTCCTGACCCATTGGGGTCTGTTGTTGATGGTTTCATCCCAACTCTTGTGGTCCTGTTTCCGATACCTTTGTGTCTTTCCCCGACACTTTAGAATGTGTTTCCGTCTGTTACTGATAAGTTGACGAAACATTCTGGTCTGTATCACATCCTTTCGGAAACTTTTGGGGCTATTCCCATTTCCTGAACCCATTTCCAACAGCTTTTTTCTATTCCTGAATGTTTAGTATATCCAACCACTTTCATTCAATTCACGAACATTTCAGTTCTGTTTCCAACAATCTGTTTCTGACGCTTTAGTATCCATCTACCTCCAACTTCTCCCACACTATTATGTCTATTCCTGACTATTTAGGTTATTTTTCATTATTTTCCAACAAATGTAAATGTGTTCTCGACTATATTTGGACTGTTCTTGCCCATTTCGTGTCTGATGTAAATCATTACATTTATGATCACAACGTTATGGGGTATGTACCCAAACTTTACAGTATTTTTCCAAATTTATCTGATGTGTTTTCGACGCTTTGAGCGGAGTTCTCAATCATTTCTAGTCTGTTCCCTGTCTTTTCAGATATTTTCATGGCCCTTTGTGTCTATTACCGAGCTTTTCTGGTGTGTTCATGACCCTATCGTCGCTGTATCCGATCATTTGTACTGTGTTTACAATGAACTTTTTCTGAAACTTCAGGTCGCTTCAAACCCATTTTATAGTCTTTCCAATGTTTTATCAACGCTTTTTAAGTTGGTTTCATCCCATTCTTGTCTGTTTCCGTCCATGACACATCATTTCCGAACCTTTAATGTCTCATCCCGACCCTTACGCGTCTGTTTCCGAAATTTGGCAGTCTGTTGCTGGCGCTCAATCTTCTTTTCCTGACACTTACCTATCTATTATCTACTCTCAAACTTTAGGGTCTGTTCTCGAATTCTGCTCTGTTTCCGCAGATTTACCATGTGTTGCTGAACCTTTTCGGAGTGTTTGGTGAGTTTTGTGCCTGTTTTCGAGCATTTTGTGTCTGATTCTGACACTTCCGTGTCTGTTACCGACGATAACTGGTCTGGTACTGACACTTTTGCATGTTTCCAGACTCACGTATTTGTTTCTGACACTTACGGGTCTGGCTACTCTCCCTTACCTGTCTGATGGTGACCCTCGATGTTTTTATCATGTCATCTACCTGCCTGTTATCTATTCTTACGTGCCTGTACCGATAATTTGCTTGGTTCCCGACATTTTTACTTTTTTCTGGACGCTCTTTTTCAGTCATCTACGGGTCTGTTGGCAAGAAACTGGTCTGATCTTTTCCTTACAGCCTGTTTCCAACTTTTTACTTTCTTTTCCCGACACTTTCGCATATGTGTTCCTTAAACTTTCTTGTTAGTTCCCGACAATTTCAGGTCTGTTCCTGATGTTGTGCTCCCAGCCATTTCAGGTCTGTTCCCTACGATCAGTTGCCACACTTGCTGGGTTGTTTTGGACACTTTACATCTATTTCCTTTCCTTACATATGCCTCTTTCTAGTCTTCTTGGACAATGTTTGTCTCCGTCCCGAGCACTTGGCGTCTCATTATACCCTTGAGGATATGTTATCCGCTCGTGTGTTGTGTTCTAGACCTTTCTGTTTTAATTCCACACCGACTCGGGTCTCTTCCCGACCTTTTCTGACGTGTTCCTGTCATTTTCATGACAATTTACGATCCTTTCTGACATATTTGCGTCTGTTGCGGTCACTTGTGGATCTGTTTCTCAATCTTTCATTCTATTCCCAAATTATTCGTATGTGTAACCTTCAACCTCGTATCCTCTCCCGAAACGTCCGACTCTTTCCTTTACAATCCGTCCCCAACATTTTCAGTCTGTTTTTGATCGTGTCTTCCCTCCATTTTATGGAAACTTCTGGACTACTTTGGTCTATTCAGCACGGTCTATTCCTTATCCTTTTGGGACTGTATTTTCTCTTCTCTTGACTACTCTTTAGAGCCTTTCCTCGACCCACTTGTATCTATTCAGCACCTTCTGTTTCCCACTCTTTCCAGTCTCTCCCTTCTACGTTAGAGCCTTTCTGATATTTTCCCAACACATTCGGATGTGTTGTCTACATTGGCGGTTCTATGCCCAAACTTATTCCGTCTTTTCTCGAACTCTATACACATCTGATCCCGACCCTATTGTGTATTTTCGCATTATTAAATCTCTGTCCCATCAGTCTTTTCTTGACCCACTGGGGTCTGTTGTTGATGGTTTCATCCCGACTCATGCGGTCCTGTTTCCGATACCTTTGTGTCTTTCCCCGACACCTTAGAATGTGTTTCCGTCTGTAACTTATAAGTTGACGAACCATTCTGGTCTGTAACCCATCCTTTCGGAAACGTTTGTGTCTATTCCCAATTCCTGAACCCGTTTCCAATAGTTTTTTTCTATTCCGGAATGTTTAGTATATCCAACCAGTTTTTCCAATTCCCGACCATTTCAGGTATGTTTCCAACAATCTTTTTCTGACGCGTTATTCTCCATCTACCTCCAACTTCTGCCACACTATTATGTCTATTCCTGACTATTTAGGTTATTTTTCATGATTTTCCAACAAACTTAAATGTGTTCTCGACTATTTTTGGACGGTCCAGCCCATTTCGTGTCTGATGTAAATCATTACATTTATGATCACAAAGTTATGGGGTATGTACCCAAACTTTACGGTATTTTTCCAAATTTATCTGATGTGTTTACGATGCTTTCTGAGGAGTTATCTATCATTTCGGGTCTTTTCCCTGTGTTTTCAGATATTTTCATGGCCCTTTTGTGTCTATTGCCGAGCTTTTCAGGTGTGTTCATGACTCTATCGTCCCTGTATCTGATACTTTGTACTCTGTTTCCAACGAACTTTTTCTGACCCTTCAGGTCACTTCAAACCCATTTTATAGACTTTCCAAAGTTTTATCAACACTTTTCAAGTTGTTTTCATCCCATTCTTCTCTGTTGCCATCCATGACACATCTGTTTCCGAACCTTTCATGTCTCATCCCGAAATTTGTTTCCGAAATTTGGCAGTCTGTTGCTGGCGCTCAATCTTCTTTTCCTGACACTTACCTATCTATTATCTACTCTTAAGTGCCTGTTTGTGACAATTTTGCGAGTGTTCACATCGTAGTGTTGCTGAAGCTCTTCGAGTCTGATAGGGACCAATTTTTTTCTATTCATGTCGATCCATTCCAGAACATTGCCTTTTCGTTGCTGAAAATTTCTGTTCTGTTCACGATGTCTGCTCCCGACTCTTTTCGGTCAATTCTCAACAATTAATTTTTCATTCCCAATTATGTGTTCCAAGTCCTTTCGGACCCCTTGCCAAACATCTGTTCCCCAACATTTCACGTCGGTTCTGATCATCTATTGCTTAAACTTTAGGGTCTGTTCTCGAATTCTGCTCTGTTTCCGCAGATTTACCATGTGTTGCTGAACCTTTTCGGAGTGTTTGGTGAGTTTTGTACCTGTTTTCGAGCATTTTGTGTCTGATTCTGACAGTTCCGTGTCAGTTACCGACGCTAACTGGTCGGGTATTGACACTTTTGCATGTTTCCAGACTCACGTATTTGTTTCTGACACTTACGGGTCTGGCTACTCTCCCTTACCTGTCTGATGGTGACCCTCGATGTTTTTATCCTGTCACCTACCTGCCTGTTATCTATTCTTACGTGCCTGTACCGATAATTTGCTTGGTTCCCGACATTTTTACTTTTTTCTCGACGCTCTTTTTCAGTCATCTACGGGTCTGTTGGCAAGAAACTGGTCTGATCTTTTCCTTACAGCCTGTTTCCAACTTTTTACTTCCTTTTCCCAACACTTTCGCATATGTGTTCCTTAAACTTTCTTGTTAGTTCCCGACAATTTCAGGTCTGTTCCTGATGTTGTGCTCCCAGCCATTTCAGGTCTGTTCCCTACGATTAGTTGCCACACTTTCTGGGTTGTTTTCGACACTTTACATCTATTTCCTTTCCTTACATATGACTCTTTCTAATCTTCTTGGACAATGTTTGTCTCCGTCCCGAGCACTTGGCGTCTCATTATACCCTTGAGGATATGTTATCCGCTCGTGTGTTGTGTTCTAGACCTTTCTGTTTTAATTCCACAGCGACTCGGGTCTCTTCCCGACCTTTTCTGACGTGTTCCTGTCATTTTCATGACAGTTTACGATCCTTTCTGACATATTTGCGTCTGTTGCGGTCAGTTGTGGATCTGGTTCTCAATCTTTCATTCTATTCCCGAATTATTCGTATGTGTAACCTTCAACCTCGTATCCTCTCCCGAAACGTTTGACTCTTTCCTTAACAATCCGTCCCCAATATTTTCAGTCTGTTTTTGATCGTGTCTTCCCTCCATTTTATGGAAACTTCTGGACTACTTTGGTCTATTCAGCACGGTCTATTCCTTATCCTTTTGGGACTGTATTTTCTCTTCTCTTGACTACTCTTTAGAGCCTGTCCTCGACCCACTTGTATCTATTCAGCACCTTCTGTTTCCCACTCTTTCCAGTCTCTCCCTTCTACATTAGAGCCTTTCTGATATTTTCCCAACACATTCGGATGTGTTCTCTACATTGGCGGCTCTATGCCCAACCTTATTTCGTCTTATCTCGAACTCTATACACATCTGATCCCGACCCTATTGTGTATTTTCGCATTATTAAACCTCTGTCCCACCAGTCTGTTTCTGACCCATTGTGGTCTGTTGTTGATGGTTTCATCCCGACTCATGCGCTCCTGTTTCCGATACCTTTGTGTCTTTCCCCGACACCTTAGAATGTGTTTCCGTCTGTAACTTATAAGTTGACGAACCATTCTGGTCTGTAACCCATCCTTTCGGAAACGTTTGGGTCTATTCCCAATTCCTGAACCCGTTTCCAATAGTTTTTTTCTATTCCGGAATGTTTAGTATATCCAACCAGTTTTTCCAATTCCCGACCATTTCAGGTATGTTTCCAACAATCTTTTTCTGACGCGTTAGTCTCCATCTACCTCCAACTTCTGCCACACTATTATGTCTATTCCTGACTCTTTAGGTTATTTTTCATGATTTTCCAACAAACTTAAATGTGTTCTCGACTATTTTTGGACGGTCCAGCCCATTTCGTGTCTGATGTAAATCATTACATTTATGATCACAACGTTATGGGGTATGTACCCAAACTTTATGATATTTTTCCAAATTTATCTGATGTGTTTACGATGCTTTCTGAGGAGTTATCTATCATTTCGGGGCTTTTCCCTGTGTTTTCAGATATTTTCATGGCCCTTTTGTGTCTATTGCCGAGCTTTTCAGGTGTGTTCATGACTCTATCGTCCCTGTATCTGATACTTTGTACTCTGTTTCCAACGAACTTTTTCTGACCCTTCAGGTCACTTCAAACCCATTTTATAGACTTTCCAAAGTTTTATCAACATTTTTCAAGTTGTTTTCATCCCATTATTGTCTGTTGCCATCCATGACACATCTGTTTCCGAACCTTTCATGTCTCATCCCGAAATTTGTTTCCGAAATTTGGCAGTCTGTTGCTGGCGCTCAATCTTCTTTTCCTGATACTTACCTATCTATTATCTACTCTTAAGTGCCTGTTTGTGACAATTTTGCGAGTGTTCACATCGTAGTGTTGCTGAAGCTCTTCGAGTCTGATAGGGACCAATTTTTTTCTATTCATGTCGATCCATTCCAGAACATTGCCTTTTCGTTGCTGAAAATTTCTGTTCTGTTCACGATGTCTGCTCCCGACACTTTTCGGTCTATTCTCAACAATTAATTTTTCATTCCCAATTATGTGTTCCAAGTCCTTTCGGACCCCTTGCCATACATCTGTACTCCAACATTTCACGTCGGTTCTGATCATCTATTGCTTAAACTTTAGGGTCTGTTCTCGAATTCTGCTCTGTTTCCGCAGATTTACCATGTGTTGCTGAACCTTTTCGGAGTGTTTGGTGAGTTTTGTACCTGTTTTCGAGCATTTTGTGTCTGATTCTGACACTTCCGTGTCTGTTACCGACGCTAACTGGTCTGGTATTGACACTTTTGCATGTTTCCAGACTCACGTATTTGTTTCTGACACTTACGGGTCTGGCTACTCTCCCTTACCTGTCTGATGGTGACCCTCGATGTTTTTATCCTGTCACCTACCTGCCTGTTATCTATTCTTACGTGCCTGTACCGATAATTTGCTTGGTTCCCGACATTTTTACTTTTTTCTCGACGCTCTTTTTCAGTCATCTACGGGTCTGTTGGCAAGAAACTGGTCTGATCTTTTCCTTACAGCCTGTTTCCAACTTTTTACTTCCTTTTCCCAACACTTTCGCATATGTGTTCCTTAAACTTTCTTGTTAGTTCCCGACAATTTCAGGTCTGTTCCTGATGTTGTGCTCCCAGCCATTTCAGGTCTGTTCCCTACGATTAGTTGCCACACTTTCTGGGTTGTTTTGGACACTTTACATCTATTTCCTTTCCTTACATATGACTCTTTCTAGTCTTCTTGGACAATGTTTGTCTCCGTCCCGAGCACTTGGCTTCTCATTATACCCTTGAGGATATGTTATCCGCTCGTGTGTTGTGTTCTAGACCTTTCTGTTTTAATTCCACACCGACTCGGGTCTCTTCCCGACCTTTTCTGACGTGTTCCTGTCATTTTCATGACAGTTTACGATCCTTTCTGACATATTTGCGTCTGTTGCGGTCACTTGTGGATCTGGTTCTCAATCTTTCATTCTATTCCCGAATTATTCGTATGTGTAACCTTCAACCTCGTATCCTCTCCCGAAACGTTTGACTCTTTCCTTAACAATCCGTCCCCAATATTTTCAGTCTGTTTTTGATCGTGTCTTCCCTCCATTTTATGGAAACTTCTGGACTACTTTGGTCTATTCAGCACGGTCTATTCCTTATCCTTTTGGGACTGTATTTTCTCTTCTCTTGACTACTCTTTAGAGCCTGTCCTCGACCCACTTGTATCTATTCAGCACCTTCTGTTTCCCACTCTTTCCAGTCTCTCCCTTCTACATTAGAGCCTTTCTGATATTTTCCCAACACATTCGGATGTGTTCTCTACATTGGCGGCTCTATGCCCAACCTTATTTCGTCTTATCTCGAACTCTATACACATCTGATCCCGACCCTATTGTGTATTTTCGCATTATTAAACCTCTGTCCCACCAGTCTGTTTCTGACCCATTGTGGTCTGTTGTTGATGGTTTCATCCCGACTCATGCGGTCCTGTTTCCGATACCTTTGTGTCTTTCCCCGACACTTTAGAATGTGTTTCCGTTTGTCACTGATAAGTTGACGAACCATTCTGGTCTGTATCCCATCCCTTCGGAAACTTTTGGGTCTATTCCTAATTCCTGAACCCGTTTCCAACAGTTTTTTTCTATTCCGGAATGTTTAGTATATCCAACCACCTTCTTTGAATTCCCGACCATTTCAGGTCTGTTTCCAACAATCTGTTTCTGACGCTTTAGTATCCATCTACCTCCCACTTCTGCCACAGTATTATGTCTATTCCTGACTATTTATGTTATTTTTCATGATTTTCCAACAAACTTAAATGTGTTCTCGACTATTTTTGGATGGTCCAGCCCATTTCGTGTCTGATGTAAATCATTACATTTATGATCACAACTTTATGGGGTATGTACCCAAACTTTTTCTGATGTGTTTACGACGCTTTCTGAGGTGTTATCTATCATTTCGGGTCTGTTCCCTGTCTTTTCAGATATTTTCATGGCCCTTTTGTGTCTATTGCCGAGCTTTTCAGGTGTGTTCATGACTCTGTCATCCCTGTATCCGATACTTTGTACTCTGTTTCCAACGAACATTTTCTGACCCTTCAGGTCGCTTCAAACCCATTTTATAGACTTTCCAAAGTTTTATCAACACTTTTCAAGTTGTTTTCATCCCATTCTTGTCTGTTGCCATCCATGACACATCTGTTTCCGAACCTTTCATGTCTCATCCCGACCCTTACGCATCTGTTTCCGAAATTTTGCTGTCTGTTGCTGGCGCTCAATCTTCTTTTCCTGACACTTACGTACCTATTATCTACACTTAAGTGCCTGTTTCTGAAAATTTTGCGCGGTTCACATCGTAGTGTTGCTGAAGCTCTTCGAGTCTGATAAAGATCAATTTTTTTCTATTCATGTCGATCCATTCCAGAACATTGCCTTTTCGTTGCTGAAAATTTCTGTTCTGTTCACGATGTCTGTTCCCGAGACTTTTCGGTCTATTCTCAACAATTAATTTTTCATTCCCATTTCGGACCCGTTTCCTCACATCTGTTCCCCAATATTTCGCGTCGGTTCTGATCATCTATTCCTTAAACTTTAGGGTCTGTTCTCGAATTCTGCTCTGTTTCCGCAGATATACCATGTGTTGCTGAACCTTTTCGGAGTGTTTGGTGAGTTTTGTGGCTGTTTCCGAGCATTTTGTGTCTGATTCTGACACTTCCGAGTCTGTTACCGACGCTAACTGGTCTGGTACTGACCCTTTTGCATGTTTCCAGACTCACGTGTTTGTTTCTGACACTTACGGGTCTGGCTACTCTCCCTTACCTGTCTGATGGTGATTCTCGATGTTTTTATAATGTCACCTACCTGCATGTTATCTATTCTTACGTGCCTGTACCAATAATCTCTTGGTTCCCGACATTTTTACTTTTTTCTCGACGCTCTTTTTCAGTCATCTACGGGTCTGTTGGCAAGAAACTGGTCTGATCTTTCCCTTACAGCCTGTTCCCAACTATTTACTTCCTTTTCCCGACACTTTCGCATATGTGTTCCTTAAACTTTCTTGTTAGTTCCCGACAATTTCGGGTCTGTTCCTGATGTTGTGCTCCCAGCCATTTCAGGTCTGTTCCCTACGATCAGTTGCCACACTTTCTTGGTTGTTTTGGACACTTTACATATATTTCCTTTCCTTACATATGACTCTTTCTAGTCTTCGTGGACAATGTTTGTCTCTTCCCGACCACTTTGCGTCTCGTTATACCCTTGAGGATATGTTATCCGCTCGTGTGTTGTGTTCTAGACCTTTCTGTTTTAATTCCACACCGTCTCGGGTCCCTTGCGGACCTTTTCTGACGTGTTCATGTCATTTTCATGACAGTTTACGATCCTTTCTGACATATTTGCGTCTGTTGCGGTCACTTGTGGATGTTCTTCTAAATCTTTCATTCTATTCCTGAATTATTCGTATGTGTAACCTTCAACCTCGTATCCTCTCCCGAAACGTTCGACTCTTTCCTTAACAATCCGTCCCCCAACATTTTCAGTCTGTTTTTGATCGTGTCTTCCCTCCATTTTATGGAAACTTCTGGACTACTTTGGTCCATTCAGCATGGTCTATTCCTTATACTTTTCGGACTGTATTTTCTCTTCTCTTGACTACTCTCTAGAGCCTGTCCTCGACCCACTTGTATCTATTCAGCACCTTCTGTTTCCCACTCTTTCCAGTCTCTCCCTTCTACATTAGAGCCTTTCTGATATTTTCCCAACACATTCGGATGTGTTTTCTACATTGGCGGTTCTATGCCCAAACTTATTTCATCTTTTCTCGAACTCTTTGCACATCTGATCCTGACCCTATTGTGTATTTTCGCATTATTAAACCTCTGTCCCATCAGTCTGTTCCTGACCCATTGGGATCTGTTGTTGATGGTTTCATCACGACTCTTGTGGTCCTGTTTTCGATACCTTTGTGTCTTTCCCCGACAATTTAGAATGTGTCTCCGTCTGTTACTGATAAGTTGACGAACCATTCTGGTCTGTATCCCATCCTTTCGAAACTTTTGGGGCTATTCCCAATTCCTGAACCCGTTTCCAACAGCTTTTTTCTATTCCAGAATGTTTAGTATATCCAACCACTTTCTTTCAATTCCCGAACATTTCAGGTCTGTTTCCAACAATCTGTTTCTGACGCTTTAGTATCCATCTACCTCCAACTTCTCCCACACTATTATGTCTATTCCTGACAATTTAGGTTATTTTTCATTATTTTCCAACAAACGTAAATGTGTTCCGGACTATTTTTGGACTGTTCTGGCCCATTTCGTGTCTGATGTAAATCATTACATTTATGATCACAACTTTATGGGGTATGTACCCAAACTTTATGGTATTTTTCCAAATTTATCTGATGTGTTTACGACGCTTTGTGCGGAGTTCTCTATCATTTCTGGTCTGTTCGCTGTCTTTTCAGATATTTTCATGGCCGTTTTGTGTCTATTACCGAGCTTTTCATGTGTGTTCATGATCCTATCGTCCCTGTATCCGATCCTTTGTACTCTGTTTCCAACGAACTTTTTCTGACCCTTCAGGTCGCTTCAAACCCATTTTATAGTCTTTCCAATGTTTTATCAACACTTTTCAAGTTGTTTTCATCCCATTTTTGTCTGTTGCCGTCCATGACAGATCTGTTTCCGAACCTTTCATGTCTGATCCCGACCCTTACGCGTCTGTTTCCGAAATTTGGCTGTCTGTTGCTGGCGCTCAATCATCTTTTCCTGACACTTACCTATCTGTTGTCTACTCTTAAGTGCCTGTTTCTGACAATTTTGCGAGTGTTCACATCGTAGTGTTGCTGAAGCTCTTCGAGTCTGATAGGGACCAATTTTTTTCTATTCATGTCGATCCATTCCAGAACATTGCCTTTTCGTTGCTGAAAATTTCTGTTCTGTTCACGATGTCTGTTCACGAGACTTTTCGGTCTATTCTCAACAATTAATTTTTCATTCCCAATTATGTGTTCCAAGTCCTTTCGGACCCGTTGCCAAACATCTGTTCCCCAACATTTCACGTCGGTTCTGATCATCTATTCCTCAAACTTTAGGGTCTGTTCTCGAATTCTGCTCTTTTTCTGCACATTTTCCATGTGTTGCTGAACCTTTTCGGAGTGTTTGGTGAGTTGTGTGCCTGTTTTCGAGCATTTTGTGTCTGATTCTGACACTTCCGTGTCTGTTACCGACGCTAACTGGTCTGGTATTGTCCCTTTTGCATGTTTCCAGACTCACGTATTTGTTTCTGACACTTACGGGTCTGGCTACTCTCCCTTACCTGTCTGATGGTGACCCTCGATGTTTTTATCCTGTCACCTACCTGCCTGTTATCTATTCTTACGTGCCTCTACCGATAATTTCTTGGTTCCCGACATTTTTACTTTTTTCTCGACACTCTTTTTCAGTCATCTACGGGTCTGTTGGCAAGAAACTGGTCTGATCTTTTCCTTACAGCCTGTTCCCAACTATTTACTTCCTTTTCCCGACACTTTCGCATATGTGTTCCTTAAACTTTCTTGTTAGTTCCCGACAATTTCAGGTCTGTTCCTGATGTTGTGCTCCCAGCCATTTCAGGTCTGTTCCCTACGATCAGTTGCCACACTTTCTGGGTTGTTTTGGACACTTTACATCTATTTCCTTTCCTTACATATGACTATTTCTAGTCTTCTTGGACAATGTTTGTCTCTTCCCGACCACTTTGCGTCTCATTATACAATTGAGGATATGTTATCCGCTCGTGTGTTGTGTTCTAGACCTTTCTTTTTTAATTCCACACCGTCTCGGGTCCCTTCCGGATATTTTCTGACGTGTTCATGTCATTTTCATGACAGTTTACGATCCTTTCTGACATATTTGCGTCTGTTGCGGTCACTTGTGGATGTTTTCCTCAATCTTTCATTCTATTCCTGAATTATTCGTATGTGTAACCATCAACCTCGTATCCTCTCCCGAAACGTTCGACTCTTTCCTTAACAATCCGTCCCCCAACATTTTCAGTCTGTTTTTGATCGTGTCTTCCCTCCATTTTATGGAAACTTCTGGACTACTTAGGTCTATTCAGCACGGTCTATTCCTTATCCTTTTGGGACTGTATTTTCTCTTCTCTTGACTACTCTTTAGAGCCTGTCCTTGACCCACTTGTATCTATCAGCACCTTCTGTTTCCCAATCTTTTCAGTCTCTCCCTTCTACATTAGAGCCTTACTGATATTTTCCCAACACATTTGGATGTGTTCTCTACATTGGCGGTTCTATGCCCAACCTTATTTCGTCTTTTCTCGAACTCTATACACATATGATCATGACCCTATTGTGTATTTTCGCATTATTAAACCTCTGTCCCATCAGTCTGTTCCTGACCCATTGGGGTCTGTTGTTGATGGTTTCATCCCAACTCTTGTGGTCCTGTTTCCGATACCTTTGTGTCTTTCCCCGACACTTTAGAATGTGTTTCCGTCTGTTACTGATAAGTTGACGAACCATTCTGGTCTGTATCACATCCTTTCGGAAACTTTTGGGGCTATTCCCGTTTCCTGAACCCATTTCCAACAGCTTTTTTCTTTTCCTGAATGTTTAGTATATCCAACCACTTTCTTTCAATTCACGAACATTTCAGTTCTGTTTCCAACAATCTGTTTCTGACGCTTTAGTATCCATCTACCTCCAACTTCTCCCACACTATTATGTCTATTCCTGACTATTTAGGTTATTTTTCATATTTTCCAACAATCTTAAATGTGTTCCGTACTATTTTTGGGCTGTTCTGGCCCATATCGTGTCTGATGTAAATCATTACATTTATAATCACAACTTTAGTGGGTATGTACCCAAACTTTACAGTATTTTTCCAAATTTATCTGATGTGTTTTCGACGCTTTGAGCGGAGTTCTCTATCATTTCTAGTCTGTTCCCTGTCTTTTCAGATATTTTCATGGCCCTTTGTGTCTATTACCGAGCTTTTCTGGTGTTTTCATGACCCTATCGTCGCTGTATCCGATCATTTGTACTGTGTTACAACGAACTTTTTCTGACCCTTCAGGTCGCTTCAAACCCATTTTATAGTCTTTCCAATGTTTTATCAACGCTTTTCAAGTTGTTTTCATCCCATTCTTGTCTGTTGCCGTCCATGACACATCATTTCCGAACCTTTAATGTCTCATCCCGACCCTTACGCGTCTGTTTTCGAAATTTGGCTGTCTGTTGCTGGCACTCAATCTTCTTTTCCTGACACTTACCTATCTGTTATCTACTCTTAAGTGCCTGTTTCTGACAATTTTGCGAGTGTTCACATCGCAGTGTTGCAGAAGCTCTTCGAGTCTGATAGGGATCAATTTTTTTCTATTCATGTCGATCTGTTCCCGAAAATTGCCTTTTCGTTGCTGAAAATTTCTGTTTTGTTCACAATGTCTGTTCCCGAGACTTTTTGGTCTATTCTCAACAATTAATTTATCATTCCCAATTATGTGTTCCAAGTCCTTTCGGACCCGTTGCCAAACATCTGTTCCCCAACATTTCGCGTCGGTTCTGATAATTATTCCTCATACTTTAGGGTCTGTTCTCGAATTCTGCTCCTTTTCTGCACATTTACCATGTGTTGCTGAACCTTTTCGGTGTGTTTGGTGAGTTTTGTGCCTTTTTGCGAGCATTTTGTGTCTGATTCTGACACTTCCGAGTCTGATACCGACGCTAACTGGTCTGGTATTGACCCTTTTGCATGTTTCCAGACTCACGTATTTGTTTCTGACACTTACGGGTCTGGCTACTCTCCCTTACCTGTCTGATGGTGACCCTCGATATTTTTATCCTGACACCTACCTGCCTGTTATCTATTCTCACGTGCCTGTATCGATATTTTGCTTGGTTCCCGACATTTGTACTTTTTTCTCGACGCTCTTTTTCAGTCACCTACGGGTCTGTTAGCAAGTCACTGATCTGATCTTTTCCATACAGCCTGTTCCCAACTATTTACTTCCTTTTCCCGACACTTTACAATAGTCTGTTCCTTAAACTTTCTGGTCAGTTCCCGACAATTTCAGGACTGTTCCTGACGATGTGTTCCAAGCCATTTCAGGTCTGTTTCCTACGATCAGTTGCCACACTTTCTGGTCTGTTCTCAACACTTTACATCTATTACCGTTCTTTACATATGACTCTTTCTAGTCTTCTTGGACAATGTTTGTCTGTTCCCGACCACCTTGCGACTCATCATGACCATTACGGATATGTTCTCCGCTCTGTGTTGTGTTCTAGACCTTTGTGTTTCAATTCCCCTCGCTTTCAGGTCTCTACCCGAACTTTTTTGACGTGTTCTTGTCATTTTCATGTCAGTTTACGATCCTTTCTGACCTATTTGCATCTGTTGCGGTCACTTGTGGATCTGTTTCTGAATCTTTCATTCTATTCCCGAATTATTCGAAAGTGTACCCTTCAATTTCGTGTGTTCTCTCGAAACGTTCGACTCTTTCCTTAACAATCTGTCCCCCAACTTTTTCAGTCTGTTTTTGAACGTGTCTTTCCTCCATTTTATGGAAACTTCCGGACTTCTATGGTCTATTCAGCACGGTCTGTTCCCTATCAATTGGGACTGTATTTGCTCTTCTCTTGACTACTCTTTAGAGCCTGTCCTCGACCCACTTGTATCTATTCAGCACCTTCTGTTTCCCACTCTTTCCAGTCTCTCCCTTCTACGTTAGAGCCTTTCTGATATTTTCCCAACACATTCGGATGTGTTGTCTACATTGGCGGTTCTATGCTCAAACTTATTTCATCTTTCCTCGAAATCTATACACATCTGATCCCGACCCTATTGTGTATTTTCGCATTATTAAATCTCTGTCCCATCAGTCTGTTCTTGACCCACTGGGGTCTGTTGTTGATGGTTTCATCCCGAATCTTGCGGTCCTGTTTCCGATACCTTTGTGTCTTTCCCCTACACCTTAGAATGTGTTTCCGTCTGTCACTTATAAGTTGACGAACCATTCTGGTCTGTATCCCATCCTTTCGGAATCTTTTGGGTCTATTCCCAAATCCGGAACCCGTTTCCATCAGTTTTTTTTCTATTCCGGAATGTTTAGTATATCCAACCAGTTTTTCCAATTCCCGACCATTTCAGGTATGTTTCCAACAATCTTTTTCTGACGCGTTAGTCTCCATCTACCTCCGACTTCTGCCACACTATTATGTCTATTCCTGACTATTTAGGTTATTTTTCATGATTTTCCAACAAACTTAAATGTGTTCTCGACTATTTTTGGACGGTCCAGCCCATTTCGTGTCTGATGTAAATCATTACATTTATAATCACAACTTTAGGGGGTATGTACCCAAACTTTACAGTATTTTTCCAAATTTATCTGATGTGTTTTCGACGCTTTGAGCGGAGTTCTCTATCATTTCTAGTCTGTTCCCTGTCTTTTCAGATATTTTCATGGCCCCTTGTGTCTATTACCGAGCTTTTCTGGTGTGTTCATGACCCTATCGTCGCTGTATCCGATCATTTGTACTGTGTTTACAACGAACTTTTTCTGACCCTTCAGGTCGCTTCAAACCCATTTTATAGTCTTTCCAATGTTTTATCAACGCTTTTCAAGTTGTTTTCATCCCATTCTTGTCTGTTGCCGTCCATGACACATCATTTCCGAACCTTTAATGTCTCATCCCGACCCTTACGCGTCTGTTTTCGAAATTTGGCTGTCTGTTGCTGGCACTCAATCTTCTTTTCCTGACACTTACCTATCTGTTATCTACTCTTAAGTGCCTGTTTCTGACAATTTTGCGAGTGTTCACATCGCAGTGTTGCAGAAGCTCTTCGAGTCTGATAGGGATCAATTTTTTTCTATTCATGTCGATCTGTTCCCGAAAATTGCCTTTTCGTTGCTGAAAATTTCTGTTTTGTTCACAATGTCTGTTCCCGAGACTTTTCGGTCTATTCTCAACAATTAATTTATCATTCCCAATTATGTGTTCCAAGTCCTTTCGGACCCGTTGCCAAACATCTGTTCCCCAACATTTCGCGTCGGTTCTGATCATTATTCCTCAAACTTTAGGGTCTGTTCTCGAATTCTGCTCCTTTTCTGCACATTTACCATGTGTTGCTGAACCTTTACGGTGTGTTTGATGAGTTTTGTGCCTTTTTGCGAGCATTTTGTGTCTGATTCTGACACTTCCGAGTCTGATACCGACGCTAACTGGTCTGGAATTGACCCTTTTGCATGTTTCCAGACTCACGTATTTGTTTCTGACACTTACGGGTCTGGCTACTCTCCCTTACCTGTCTGATGGTGACCCTCGATATTTTTATCTATTCTCACGTGCCTGTATCGATATTTTGCTTGGTTCCCGACATTTGTACTTTTTTCTCGACGCTCTTTTTCAGTCACCTACGGGTCTGTTAGCAAGTCACTGATCTGATCTTTTCCATACAGCCTGTTCCCAACTATTTACTTCCTTTTCCCGACACTTTACAATAGTCTGTTCCTTAAACTTTCTGGTCAGTTCCCGACAATTTCAGGACTGTTCCTGACGATGTGTTCCAAGCCATTTCAGGTCTGTTTCCTACGATCAGTTGCCACACTTTCTGGTCTGTTCTCAACACTTTACATCTATTACCGTTCTTTACATATGACTCTTTCTAGTCTTCTTGGACAATGTTTGTCTGTTTCCGACCACCTTGCGACTCATCATGACCATTACGGATATGTTCTCCGCTCTGTGTTGTGTTCTAGACCTTTGTGTTTCAATTCCCCACGCTTTCAGGTCTCTACCCGAACTTTTCTGACGTGTTCTTGTCATTTTCATGTCAGTTTACGATCCTTTCTGACCTATTTGCATCTGTTGCGGTCACTTGTGGATTTGTTTCTGAATCTTTCATTCTATTCCCGAATTATTCGAAAGTGTACCCTTCAATTTCGTGTCCTCTCTCGAAACGTTCGACTCTTTCCTTAACAATCTGTCCCCCAACTTTTTCAGTCTGTTTTTGAACGTGTCTTACCTCCATTTTATGGAAACTTCCGGACTTCTATGGTCTATTCAGCACGGTCTGTTCCCTATCAATTGGGACTGTATTTGCTCTTCTCTTGACTACTCTTTAGAGCCTGTCCTCGACCCACTTGTATCTATTCAGCACCTTCTGTTTCCCACTCTTTCCAGTCTCTCCCTTCTACGTTAGAGCCTTTCTGATATTTTCCCAACACATTCGGGTGTGTTGTCTACATTGGCGGTTCTATGCTCAAACTTATTTCATCTTTCCTCGAAATCTATACACATCTGATCCCGACCCTATTGTGTATTTTCGCATTATTAAATCTCTGTCCCATCAGTCTGTTCTTGACCCACTGGGGTCTGTTCTTGATGGTTTCATCCCGAATCTTGCGGTCCTGTTTCCGATACCTTTGTGTCTTTCCCCGACACCATAGAATGTGTTTCCGTCTGTCACTTATAAGTTGACGAACCATTCTGGTGTGTATCCCATCCTTTCGGAAACTTTTGGGTCTATTCCCAATTCCTGAACCCGTTTCCAACAGTTTTTTTCTATTCCGGAATATTTAGTATATCCAACCAGTTTTTCCAATTCCCGACCATTTCAGGTATGTTTCCAACAATCTTTTTCTGACGCTTTTGTTTCCATCTACCTCCGACTTCTGCCACACTATTATGTCTATTCCTGACTATTTAGGTTATTTTTCATGATTTTCCAACAAACTTAAATGTGTTCTCGACTATTTTTGGACGGTCCAGCCCATTTCCTGTCTGATGTAAATCATTACATTTATGATCACAACGTTATGGGGGATGTACCCAAATTTTACGGTATTTTTCCAAGTTTATCTGATATGTTTACGATGCTTTCTGAGGAGTTATCGGGTCTGTTCCCTGTCTTTTCAGATATTTTCACGGCCCTTTTGTGTCTATTGCCGAGCTTTTCAGGTGTGTTCATGACTCTGTCGTCCCTGTATCCGATACTTTGTACTCTGTTTCCAATGAACTTTTTCTGACCCTTAAGGTCGCTTCAAACCCATTTTATAGACTTTCCAAAGTTTTATCAACACTTTTCAAGTTGTTTTCATCCCATTCTTGTCTGTTGCAATCCATGACACATCTGTTTCCGAACCTTTCATGTCTCATCCCGACCCTTACGCATCTGATTCCGAAATTTGGCTGTCTGTTGCTGGCGCTCAATCTTCTTTTCCTGACACTTACCTATCTATTATCTACTCTTAAGTGCCTGTTTGTGACAATTTTGCGAGTGTTCACATCGTAGTGTTGCTGAAGCTCTTCGAGTCTGATAGGGACCAATTTTTTTCTATTCATGTCGATCCATTCCAGAACATTGCATTTTCGTTGCTGAAAATTTCTGTTCTGTTCACGATGTCTGCTCCCGTCACTTTTCGGTCTATTCTCAACAATTAATTTTTCATTCCCAATTGTGTGTTCCAAGTCCTTTCGGACCCGTTGCCAAACATCTGTTCCCCAACATTTCACGTCGGTTCTGATCATCTATTGCTCAAACTTTAGGGTCTGTTCTCGAATTCTGCTCTGTTTCCGCAGATTTACCATGTGTTGCTGAACCTTTTCGGATTGTTTGGTGAGTTTTCTGCCTGTTTTCGAGCATTTTGTGTCTGATTCTGACACTTCCGTGTCTGTTACCGACGCTAACTGGTCTGGTATTGACCCTTTTGCATGTTTCCAGACTCACGTATTTTTTTCTGACACTTACGGGTCTGGCTACTCTCCCTTACTTGTCTGATTGTGAGCCTCGATGTTTTTATCCTGTCACCTACCTGCCTGGTATCTATTCTTACGTGCCTGTACCGATAATTTGCTTGGTTCCTGACATTTTTACTTTTATCTCGACGCACTTTTTCAGTCATCTACGGGTCTGTTGGCAAGAAACTGGTCTGATCTTTTCCTTACAGCCTGTTTCCAACTTTTTACTTCCTTTTCCCGACACTTTCGCATATGTGTTCCTTAAACTTTCTTGTTAGTTCCCGACAATTTCAGGTCTGTTCCTGATGTTGTACTCCCAGCCATTTCAGGTCTGTTCCCTACGATCAGTTGCCACACTTTCTGGGTTGTTTTGGACACTTTACATCTATTTCCTTTCCTTACATATGACTCTTTCTAGTCTTCTTGGACAATGTTTGTCTCCGTCCCGAGCACTTGGCGTCTCGTTATACCCTTGAGGATATGTTATCCGCTCGTGTGTTGTGTTCTAGACCTTTCTGTTTTAATTCCACACCGACTCGGGTCTCTTCCCGACCTTTTCTGACGTGTTCCTGTCATTTTCATGACAGTTTACGATCCTTTCTGACATATTTGCGTCTGTTGCGGTCACTTTTGGATCTGTTTCTCAATCTTTCATTCTATTCCCAAATTATTCGTATGTGTAACCTTCAACCTCGTATCCTCTCCCGAAACGTTCGACTCTTTCCTTAACAATCCCACCCCAACATTTTCTGTCTGTTTTTGATCGTGTCTTCCCTCCATTTTATGGAAACTTCTGGACTACTTTGGTCTATTCAGCACGGTCTATTCCTTATCCTTTTGGGACTGTATTTTCTCTTCTCTTGACTACTCTTTTGAGCCTGTCCTCGACCCACTTGTATCTATTCAGCACCTTCTGTTTCCCACTCTTTCCAGTCTCTCCCTTCTACGTTAGAGCCTTTCTGATATTTTCCCAACACATTCGGATGTGCTGTCTACATTGGCGGTTCTATGCCGAAACTTATATCGTCTTTTCTCGAACTCTATACACATCTGATCCCGACCCTATTGTGTATTTTCGTATTATTAAATCTCTGTCCCATCAGTCTTTTCTTGACCCACTGGGGTCTGTTGTTGATGGTTTCATCCCGAATCTTGCGGTCCTGTTTCCGATACCTTTGTGTCTTTCCCCGACACCTTAGAATGTGTTTCCGTCTGTCACTTACAAGTTGACGAACCATTCTGGTCTGTATCCCATCCTTTCGGAAACTTTTGGGTCTATTCCCAATTCCTGAACCCGTTTCCAACAGTTTTTTTCTATTCCGGAATGTTTAGTATATCCAACCAGTTTTTCCAATTCCCGACCATTTCAGGTATGTTTCCAACAATCTTTTTCTGACGCTTTAGTCTCCATCTACCTCCGACTTCTGCCACACTATTATGTCTATTCCTGACTATTTAGGTTATTTTTCATTATTTTCCAACAAATGTAAATGTGTTCTCGACTATTTTTGGACTGTTCTGGCCCATTTCGTGTCTGATGTAAATCATTAAATTTATGATCACAACGTTATGGGGTATGTACCCAAACTTTACGGTATTTTTCCAAATTTATCTGATGTGTTTACGACGCTTTGTGCAGAGTTCTCTATCATTTCTGGTCTGTTCCCTGTCTTTTCAGATATTTTCATGGCCCTTTTGTGTCTATTATCGAGCTTTTCATGTGTGTTCATGACCCTATCGTTCCTGTATCCGATCCTTTGTACTCTGTTTCCTACGAACTTTTTCTGACCCTTCAGGTCGCTTCAAACCCATTTTATAGTCTTTCCAATGTTTTATCAACACTTTTCAAGTTGTTTTCATCCCATTCTTGTCTGTTGCCGTCCATGACAGATCTGTTTCCGAACCTTTCATGTCTGATCCCGACCCTTACGCGTCTGTTTCCGAAATTTGGCTGTCTGTTGCTGGCGCTCAATCTTCTTTTCCTGACACTTACCTATCTGTTGTCTACTCTTAAGTGCCTGTTTCTGACAATTTTGCGAGTGTTCACATCGCAGTGCTGCAGAAGCTCATCGAGTCTGATAGGGACCAATTTTTTTCTATACATGTCGATCCATTCCAGAACATTGCCTTTTCGTTGCTGAAAATTTCTGTTCTGTTCACGATGTCTGTTCCCGAGACTTTTCGGTCTATTCTCAACAATTAATTTTTCATTCCCAATTATGTGTTCCAAGTCCTTTCGGACCCGTTGCCAAACATCTGTTCCCCAACATTTCACGTTGGTTCTGATCATCTATTGCTTAAACTTTAGGGTCTGTTCTCGAATTCTGCTCTGTTTCCGCAGATTTACCATGTGTTGCTGAACCTTTTCGGAGTGTTTGGTGAGTTTTGTGCCTGTTTTCGAGCATTTTGTGTCTGATTCTGACACTTCCGTGTCTGTTACCGACGCTAACTGGTCTGGTATTGACACTTTTGCATGTTTCCAGACTCACGTATTTGTTTCTGACACTTACGGGTCTGGCTACTCTCCCTTACCTATCTGATGGTGACCCTCGATGTATTTATCCTGTCACCTACCTGCCTGTTATCTATTCTTATGTGCCTGTACCGATAATTTGATTGGTTCCCGACATTTTTACTTTTTTATCGACGCTCTTTTTCAGTCATCTACGGGTCTGTTGGCAAGAAACTGGTCTGATCTTTTCCTTACAGCCTGTTTCCAAATTTTTACTTTCTTTTCCCGACACTTTCGCATATGTGTTCCTTAAACTTTCTTGTTAGTTCCCGACAATTTCAGGTATGTTCCTGATGTTGTACTACCAGCCATTTCAGGTCTGTTCCCTACGAGCAGTTGCCACACTTTCTGGGTTGTTTTGGACACTTTACATCTATTTCCTTTCCTTACATATGACTCTTTCTAGTCTTCTTGGTCAATGTTTGTCTCCGTCCCGAGCACTTGGCGTCTCGTTATACCCTTGAGGATATGTTATCCGCTCGTGTGTTGTGTTCTAGACCTTTCTGTTTTAATTCCACACCGACTCGGGTCTCTTCCCGACCTTTTCTGACGTGTTCCTGTCATTTTCATGACAGTTTACGATCCTTTCTGACATATTTGCGTCTGTTGCGGTCACTTGTGGATCTGTTTCTCAATCTTTCATTCTATTCCCGAATTATTCGTATGTGTAACCTTCAACCTCGTATCCTCTCCCGAAACGTTCGACTCTTTCCTTAACAATCCCTCCCCAACATTTTCAATCTGTTTTTTATCGTGTCTTCCCTCCATTTTATGGAAACTTCTGGACTACTTTGGTCTATTCAGCACGGTCTATTCCTTATCCTTTTGGGACTGTATTTTCTCTTCTCTTGACTACTCTTTAGAGCCTGTCCTCGACCCACTTGTATCTATTCAGCACCTTCTGTTTCCCACTCTTTCCAGTTTCTCCCTTCTACGTTAGAGCCTTTCTGATATTTTCCCAACACATTCGGATGTGTTGTCTACATTGGCGGTTCTATGCCCAAACTTATTTCGTCTTTTCTCGAACTCTATACACATCTGATCCCGACCCTATTGTGTATTTTCGCATTATTAAATCTCTGTCCCATCGGTCTGTTCTTGACCCACTGGGGTCTGTTGTTGATGGTTTCATCCCGAATCTTGCGGTCCTGTTTCCGATAACTTTGTGTCTTTCCCCGACACCTTAGAATGTGTTTCGGTCTGTCACTTATAAGTTGACGAACCATTCTGGTCTGTAACCCATCCTTTCGGAAACTTTTGGGTCTATTCCCAATTCCTGAACCCGTTTCCAATAGTTTTTTTCTATTCCGGAATGTTTTGTATATCCAACCAGTTTTTCCAATTCCCGACCATTTCAGGTATGTTTCCAACAATCTTTTTCTGACGCGTTAGTCTCCATCTACCTCCAACTTCTGCCACACTATTATGTCTATTCCTGACTATTTAGGTTATTTTTCATGATTTTCCAACAAACTTAAATGTGTTCTCGACTATTTTTGGACGGTCCAGCCCATTTCGTGTCTGATGTAAATCATTACATTTATGATCACATCGTTATGGGGTATGTACCCAAACTTTACGGTATTTTTCCAAATTTATCTGATGTGTTTACGATGCTTTCTGAGGAGTTATCGGGTCTGTTCCCTGTGTTTTCAGATATTTTCATGGCCCTTTTGTGTCTATTGCCGAGCTTTTCAGGTGTGTTCATGACTCTATCGTCCCTGTATCTGATACTTTGTACTCTGTTTCCAACGAACTTTTTCTGACCCTTCAGGTCACTTCAAACCCATTTTATGGACTTTCCAAAGTTTTATCAACAATTTTCAAGTTGTTTTCATCCCATTCTTGTCTGTTGCCATCCTTGACACATCTGTTTCCGAACCTTTCATGTCTCATCCCGACCCTTATGCATCTGTTTCCGAAATTTGGCTGTCTGTTGCTGGCGCTCAATATTCTTTTCCTGACACTTACCTATCTATTATCTACTCTTAAGTGCCTGTTTGTGACAATTTTGCGAGTGTTCACATCGTAGTGTTGCTGAAGCTCTTCGAGTCTGATAGGGACCAATTTTTTTCTATTCATGTCGATCCATTCCAGAACATTGCCTTTTCGTTGCTGAAAATTTCTGTTCTGTTCACGATGTCTGCTCCCGACATTTTTTGGTCTATTCTCAACAATAAATTTTTCATTCCCAATTATTTGTTCCAAGTCCTTTCGGACCCGTTGCCAAACATCTGTTCCCCAACATTTCACGTCGGTTCTGATCATCTATTGCTTAAACTTTAGGGTCTGTTCTCGAATTCTGCTCTGTTTCCGCAGATTTACCATGTGTTGCTGAACCTTTTTGGAGTGTTTGGTGAGTTTTGTACCTGTTTTCGAGCATTTTGTGTCTGATTCTGACACTTCCGTGTCTGTTACCGACGCTAACTGGTCTGGTATTGACCCTTTTGCATGTTTGCAGACTCACGTATTTGTTTCTGACACTTACGGGTCTGGCTACTCTCCCTTACCTGTCTGATGGTGACCCTTGATGTTTTTATCCTGTCACCTACCTGCCTGTTATCTATTCTTACGTGCCTGTACCGATAATTTGCTTGGTTCCCGACATTTTTACTTTTTTCTCGACGCTCTTTTTCAGTCATCTACGGGTCTGTTGGCAAGAAACTGGTCTGATCTTTTCCTTACAGCCTGTTTCCAACTTTTTACTTCCTTTTCCCGACACTTTCGCATATGTGTTCCTTAAACTTTCTTGTTAGTTCCCGACAATTTCAGGTCTGTTCCTGATGTTGTGCTCCCAGCCATTTCAGGTCTGTTCCCTACGATTAGTTGCCATACTTTCTGGGTTGTTTTGGACACTTTACATCTATTTCCTTTCCTTACATATGACTCTTTCTAGTCTTCTTGGACAATGTTTGTCTCCGTCCCGATCACTTGGCGTCTCATTATACCCTTGAGGATATGTTATACGCTCTTGTGTTGTGTTCTAGACCTTTCTATTTTAATTCCACACCGACTCGGGTCTCTTCCCGACCTTTTCTGACGTTTTCCTGTCATTTTCATGACAGTTTACGATCCTTTCTGACATATTTGCGTCTGATGCGGTCACTTGTGGATCTTTTTCTCAATCTTTCATTCTATTCCCGAATTATTCGTATGTGTAACCTTCAACCTCGTATCCTCTCCCGAAACGTTTGACTCTTTCCTTAACAATCCGTCCCCAACATTTTCAGTCTGTTTTTGATCGTGTCTTCCCTCAATTTTATGGAAACTTCTGGACTACTTTGGTCTATTCAGCACGGTCTATTCCTTATCCTTTTGGGACTGTATTGTCTCTTCTCTTGACTACTCTTTAGAGCCTGTCCTCGACCCACTTGTATCTATTCAGCACCTTCTGTTTCCCACTCTTTCCAGTCTCTCCCTTCTACATTAGAGCCTTTCTGATATTTTCCCAACACATTCGGATGTGTTGTCTACATTGGCGGATCTATGCCCAACCTTATTTCATCTTTTCTCGAACTCTATACACATCTGATCCCGACCCTATTGTGTATTTTCAAATTATTAAACCTCTGTCCCACCATTCTGTTTCTGACCCATTGTGGTCTGTTCTTGATGGTTTCATCACGACTCTTGTGGTCCTGTTTTCGATACCTTTGTGTCTTTCCCCGACACTTTAGAATGTGTCTCCGTCTGTTACTGATAAGTTGACGAACCATTCTGGTCTGTATCCCATCCTTTCGAAACTTTTGGGGTTATTCCCAATTCCTGATTCTGTTTCCAACAGCTTTTTTCTGTTCCGGAATGTTTAGTATATCCAACCACTTTCTTTCAATTTGCGAACATTTCAGGTCTGTTTCCAACAATCTGTTTCTGACGCTTTAGTATCCATCTACCTCCAACTTCTCCCACACTATTATGTCTATTCCTGACTATTTAGGTTATTTTTCATTATTTTCCAACAAATGTAAATGTGTTCTCGACTATTTTTGGACTGTTCTGGCCCATTTCGTGTCTGATGTAAATCATTAAATTTATGATCACAACGTTATGGGGTATGTACCCAAACTTTACGGTATTTTTCCAAATTTATCTGATGTGTTTACGACGCTATGTGCAGAGTTCTCTATCATTTCTGGTCTGTTCCCTGTCTTTTCAGATTTTTTCATGGCCCTTTTGTGTCTATTATCGAGCTTTTCATGTGTGTTCATGACCCTATCGTCCCTGTATCCGATCCTTTGTACTCTGTTTCCTACGAACTTTTTCTGACCCTTCAGGTCGCTTCAAACCCATTTTATAGTCTTTCCAATGTTTTATCAACACTTTTCAAGTTGTTTTCATCCCATTCTTGTCTGTTGCCGTCCATGACAGATCTGTTTCCGAACCTTTCATGTCTGATCCCGACCCTTACGCGTCTGGTTCCGAAATTTGGCTGTCTGTTGCTGGCGCTCAATCTTCTTTTCCTGACACTTACCTATCTGTTGTCTACTCTTAAGTGCCTGTTTCTGACAATTTTGCGAGTGTTCACATCGCAGTGCTGCAGAAGCTCTTCGAGTCTGATAGGGATCAATTTTTTTCTATTCATGTCGATCCATTCCCGAACATTGCCTTTTCGTTGCTGAAAATTTCTGTTCTGTTCACGATGTCTGTTCCCGAGACTTTTCGGTCTATTCTCAACAATTAATTTTTCATTCCCAATTATGTGTTCCAAGTCCTTTCGGACCCGTTGCCAAACATCTATTCCCCAACATTTCACGTCGGTTCTGATCATCTACTCCTCAAACTTTAGGGTCTGTTCTCGAATTCTGCTCTTTTTCTGCACATTTTCCATGTGTTGCTGAACCTTTTCGGTGTGTTTGGTGAGTTGTGTGCCTGTTTTCGAGCATTTTGTGTCTGATTCTGACACTTCCGTGTCTGTTACCGACGCTAATTGGTCTGTGTTGTCCCTTTTGCATGTTTCCAGACTCACGTATTTGTTTCTGACACTTACGGGTCTGGCTACTCTCCCTTACCTGTCTGATGGTGACCCTCGATGTTTTTATCCTGTCACCTACCTGCCTGTTATCTATTCTTACGTGCCTCTACTGATAATTTCTTGGTTCCCGACATTTTTACTTTTTTCTCGACACTCTTTTTCAGTCATCTACGGGTCTGTTGGCAAGAAACTGGTCTGATCTTTTCCTTACAGCCTGTTCCCAACTACTTACTTCCTTTTCCCGACACTTTCGCATATGTGTTCCTTAAACTTTCTTGTTAGTTGCCGACAATTTCAGGTCTGTTCCTGATGTTGTGCTCCCAGCCATTTCAGGTCTGTTCCCTACGATCAGTTGCCTCACTTTCTGGGTTGTTTTGGACACTTTACATCTATTTCCTTTCCTTACATATGACTATTTCTAGTCTTCTTGGACAATGTTTGACTCTTCCCGACCACTTTGCGTCTCAATATACCCTTGAGGATATGTTATCCGCTCGTGTGTTGTGTTCTAGACCTTTCTGTTTTAATTCCACACCGACTCGGGTCTCTTCCCGACCTTTTCTGACGTGTTCCTGTCATTTTCATGACAGTTTACGATCCTTTCTGACATATTTGCGTCTGTTGCCGTCACTTGTGGATGTTCTTCTCAATCTTTCATTCTATTCCTGAATTATTCGTATGTGTAACCATCAACCTCGTATCCTCTCCCGAAACGTTCGACTCTTTCCTTAACAATCCGTCCCCCAACATTTTCAGTCTGTTTTTGATCGTGTCTTCCCTCCATTTTATGGAAACTTCTGGACTACTTTGGTCTATTCAGCACGGTCTATTCCTTATCCTTTTGGGACTGTATTTTCTCTTCTCTTGACTACTCTTTAGAGCCTGTCCTTGACCCACTTGTATCTATCAGCACCTTCTGTTTCCCAAACTTTTCAGTCCCTCCGTTCTACATTAGAGCCTTACTGATATTTTCCCAACACATTCGGACGTGTTCTCTACATTGGCGGTTCTATGCCCAACCTTATTTCGTCTTTTCTCGAACTCTATACACATATGATCATGACCCTATTGTGTATTTTCGCATTATTAAACCTCTGTCCCATCAGTCTGTTCCTGACCCATTGGGGTCTGTTGTTGATGGTTTCATCCCAACTCTTGTGGTCCTGTTTCCGATACCTTTGTGTCTTTCCCCGACACTTTAGAATGTGTTTCCGTCTGTTACTGATAGGTTGACGAACCATTCTGGTCTGTATCACATCCTTTCGGAAACTTTTGGGGCTATTCCCATTTCCTGAACCCATTTCCAACAGCTTTTTTCTATTCCTGAATGTTTAGTATATCCAACCACTTTCTTTCAATTCACGAACATTTCAGTTCTGTTTCCAACAATCTGTTTCTGACGCTTTAGTATCCATCTACCTCCAACTTCTCCCACACTATTATGTCTATTCCTGACTATTTAGGTTATTTTTCATATTTTCGAACAATCTTAAATGTGTTCCGGACTATTTTTGGGCTGTTCTGGCCCATTTCGTGTCTGATGTAAATCATTACATTTATAATCACAACTTTAGTGGGTATGTACCCAAACTTTACAGTATTTTTCCAAATTTATCTGATGTGTTTTCGACGCTTTGAGCGGAGTTCTCTATCATTTCTAGTCTGTTCCCTGTCTTTTCAGATATTTTCATGGCCACTTGTGTCTATTTCCGAGCTTTTCTGGTGTGTTCATGACCCTATCGTCGCTGTATCCGATCATTTGTACTGTGTTTACAACGAACTTTTTCTGACCCTTCAGGTCGCTTCAAACCCATTTTATAGTCTTTCCAATGTTTTATCAACGCTTTTCAAGTTGTTTTCATCCCATTCTTGTCTGTTGCCGTCCATGACACATCATTTCCGAACCTTTAATGTCTCATCCCGACCCTTACGCGTCTGTTTTCGAAATTTGGCTGTCTGTTGCTGGCACTCAATCTTCTTTTCCTGACACTTACCTATCTGTTATCAACTCTTAAGTGCCTGTTTCTGACAATTTTGCGAGTGTTCACATCGCAGTGTTGCCGAAGCTCTTCGAGTCTGATAAGGATCAATTTTTTTCTATTCATGTCGATCTGTTCCCGAAAATTGCCTTTTCGTTGCTGAAAATTTCTGTTTTGTTCACAATGTCTGTTCCCGAGACTTTTCGGTCTATTCTCAACCATTAATTTATCATTCCCAATTATGTGTTCCAAGTCCTTTCGAACCCGTTGCCAAACATCTGTTCCCCAACATTTCGCGTCGGTTCTGATCATTATTCCTCAAACTTTAGGGTCTGTTCTCGAATTCTGCTCCTTTTCTGCACATTTACCATGTGTTGCTGAACCTTTTCGGTGTGTTTGGTGAGTTTTGTGCCTTTTTGCGAGCATTTTGTGTCTGATTCTGACACTTCCGAGTCTGATACCGACGCTAACTGGTCTGGTATTGACCCTTTTGCATGTTTCCAGACTCACGTATTTGTTTCTGACACTTACGGGTCTGGCTACTCTCCCTTACCTGTCTGATGGTGACCCTCGATATTTTTATCCTGACACCTACCTGCCTGTTATCTATTCTCACGTGCCTGTATCGATATTTTGCTTGGTTCCCGACATTTGTACTTTTTTCTCGACGCTCTTTTTCAGTCACCTACGGGTCTGTTAGCAAGTCACTGATCTGATCTTTTCCATACAGCCTGTTCCCAACTATTTACTTCCTTTTCCCGACACTTTACAATAGTCTGTTCCTTAAACTTTCTGGTCAGTTCCCGACAATTTCAGGACTGTTCCTGACGATGTGTTCCAAGCCATTTCAGGTCTGTTTCCTACGATCAGTTGCCACACTTTCTGGTCTGTTCTCAACACTTTACATCTATTACCGTTCTTTACATATGACTCTTTCTAGTCTTCTTGGACAATGTTTGTCTGTTCCCGACCACCTTGCGACTCATCATGACCATTACGGATATGTTCTCCGCTCTGTGGTGTGTTCTAGACCTTTGTGTTTCATTTCCCCACGCTTTCAGGTCTCTACCCGAACTTTTCTGACGTGTTCTTGTCATTTTCATGTCAGTTTACGATCCTTTCTGACCTATTTGCATCTGTTGCGGTCACTTGTGGATCTGTTTCTGAATCTTTCATTCTATTCCCGAATTATTCGAAAGTGTATCCTTCAATTTCGTGTCCTCTCTCGAAACGTTCGACTCTTTCCTTAACAATCTGTCCCCCAACTTTTTCAGTCTGTTTTTGAACGTGTCTTACCTCCATTTTATGGAAACTTCCGGACTTCTATGGTCTATTCAGCACGGTCTGTTCCCTATCAATTGGGACTGTATTTGCTCTTCTCTTGACTACTCTTTAGAGCCTGTCCTCGACCCACTTGTATCTATTCAGCACCTTCTGTTTCCCACTCTTTCCAGTCTCTCCCTTCTACGTTAGAGCCTTTCTGATATTTTCCCAACACATTCGGATGTGTTGTCTACATTGGCGGTTCTATGCTCAAACTTATTTCATCTTTCCTCGAAATCTATACACATCTGATCCCGACCCTATTGTGTATTTTCGCATTATTAAATCTCTGTCCCATCAGTCTGTTCTTGACACACTGGGGTCTGTTGTTGATGGTTTCATCCCGAATCTTGCGGTGCTTTTTCTGATACCTTTGTGTCTTTCCCCGACACCTTAGAATGTGTTTCCGTCTGTCACTTATAAGTTGACGAACCATTCTGGTCTGTATCCCATCCTTTCGGAAACTTTTGGGTCTATTCCCAATTCCTGAACCCGTTTCCAACAGTTTTTTTCTATTCCGGAATGTTTAGTATATCCAACCAGTTTTTCCAATTCCCGACCATTTCAGGTATGTTTCCAACAATCTTTTTCTGACGCTTTAGTCTCCATCTACCTCCGACTTCTGCCACACTATTATGTCTATTCCTGACTATTTAGTTTATGTTTCATGATTTTCCAACAAACTTAAATGTGTTCTCGACTATTTTTGGACGGTCCAGCCCATTTCGTGTCTGATGTAAATCATTACATTTATGATCACAACGTTATGGGGTATGTACCCAAACTTTACGGTATTTTTCCAAATTTATCCGATGTGTTTACGATGCTTTCTGAGGAGTTATCTATCATTTCGGGTCTGTTCCCTGTCTTTTCAGATATTTTCATGGCCCTTTTGTGTCTATTGCCGAGCTTTTCAGGTGTGTTCATGACTCTATCGTCCCTGTATCCGATACTTTGTACTCTGTTTCCAACGAACTTTTTCTGACCCTTCAGGTCGCTTCAAACCCATTTTATAGACTTTCCAAAGGTTTATCAACACTTTTCAAGTTGTTTTTATCCCATTCTTGTCTGTTGCCATCCATGACACATCTGTTTCCGAACCTTTCATGTCTCATCCCGACCCTTATGCATCTGTTTCCGAAATTTGGCTGTCTGTTGCTGGCGCT
The DNA here is from genome assembly GCF_036971445.1 of Narcine bancroftii. Taxonomy (NCBI): domain Eukaryota; kingdom Metazoa; phylum Chordata; class Chondrichthyes; order Torpediniformes; family Narcinidae; genus Narcine; species Narcine bancroftii. The sequence continues at coordinate 999,503 of NW_027211808.1, read as the reverse complement.
CAATCTTCTTTTCCTGACACTTACCTATCTATTATCTACTCTTAAGTGCCTGTTTGTGACAATTTTGCGAGTGTTCACATCGTAGTGTTGCTGAAGCTCTTCGAGTCTGATAGGGACCAATTTTTTTCTATTCATGTCGATCCATTCCAGAACATTGCCTTTTCGTTGCTGAAAATTTCTGTTCTGTTCACGATGTCTGCTCCCGACACTTTTCGGTCTATTCTCAACAATTAATTTTTCATTCCCAATTATGTGTTCCAAGTCCTTTCGGACCCCTTGCCAAACATCTGTTCCCCAACATTTCACGTTGGTTCTGATCATCTATTGCTTAAACTTTAGGGTCTGTTCTCGAATTCTGCTCTGTTTCCGCAGATTTACCATGTGTTGCTGAACCTTTTCGGAGTGTTTGGTGAGTTTTGTGCCTGTTTTCGAGCATTTTGTGTCTGATTCTGACACTTCCGTGTCTGTTACCGACGCTAACTGGTCTGGTATTGACACTTTTGCATGTTTCCAGACTCACGTATTTGTTTCTGACACTTACGGGTCTGGCTACTCTCCCTTACCTGTCTGATGGTGACCCTCGATGTATTTATCCTGTCACCTACCTGCCTGTTATCTATTCTTTTGTGCCTGTACCGATAATTTGCTTGGTTCCCGACATTTTTACTTTTTTATCGACGTTCTTTTTCAGTCATCTACGGGTCTGTTGGCAAGAAACTGGTCTGATCTTTTCCTTACAGCCTGTTTCCAACTTTTTACTTTCTTTTCCCGACACTTTCGCATATGTGTTCCTTAAACTTTCTTGTTAGTTCCCGACAATTTCAGGTCTGTTCCTGATGTTGTACTCCCAGGCATTTCAGGTCTGTTCCCTACGAGCAGTTGCCACACTTTCTGGGTTGTTTTGGACACTTTACATCTATTTCCTTTCCTTACATATGACTCTTTCTAGTCTTCTTGGACAATGTTTGTCTCCGTCCCGAGCACTTGGCGTCTCGTTATACCCTTGAGGGTATGTTATCCGCTCGTGTGTTGTGTTCTAGACCTTTCTGTTTTAATTCCACACCGACTCGGGTCTCTTCCCGACTTTTTCTGACGTGTTCCTGTCATTTTCATGACAGTTTAGGATCCTTTCTGACATATTTGCCTCTGTTGCGGTCACTTGTGGATCTGTTTCTCAATCTTTCATTCTATTCCCAAATTATTCGTATGTGTAACCTTCAACCTCGTATCCTCTCCCGAAACGTTCGACTCTTTCTTTAACAATCCCTCCCCAACATTTTCAGTCTGTTTTTGATCGTGTCTTCCCTCCATTTTATGGAAACTTCTGGACTACTTTGGTCTATTCAGCACGGTCTATTCCTTATCCTTTTGGGACTGTATTTTCTCCTCTCTTGACTACTCTTTAGAGCCTGTCCTCGACCCACTTGTATCTATTCAGCACCTTCTGTTTCCCACTCTTTCCAGTTTCTCCCTTCTACATTAGAGCCTTTCTGATATTTTCCCAACACATTCGGATGTGTTCTCTAAATTGGCGGCTCTATGCCCAACCTTATTTCGTCTTTTCTCGAACTCTATACACATCTGATCCCGACCCTATTGTGTATTTTCGCATTATTAAACCTCTGTCCCACCAGTCTGTTTCTGACCCATTGTGGTCTGTTGTTGATGGTTTCATCACGACTCTTGTGGTCCTGTTTTCGATACCTTTGTGTCTTTCCCCGACACTTTAGAATGTGTCTCCGTCTGTTACTGATAAGTTGACGAACCATTCTGGTCTGTATCCCATCCTATCGAAACTTCTGGTGTTATTCCAAATTCCTGAATCTGTTTCCAACAGCTTTTTTCTATTCCGGAATGTTTAGTATATCCAACCACTTTCTTTCAATTTGCGAACATTTCAGGTCTGTTTCCAACAATCTGTTTCTGACGCTTTAGTATCCATCTACCTCCAACTTCTCCCACACTATTATGTCTATTCCTGACTATTTAGGTTATTTTTCATTATTTTCCAACAAATGTAAATGTGTTCTCGACTATTTTTGGACTGTTCTGGCCCATTTCGTGTCTGATGTAAATCATTACATTTATGATCACAACGTTATGGGGTATGTACCCAAACTTTACGGTATTTTTCCAAATTTATCTGATGTGTTTACGACGCTTTGTGCAGAGTTCTCTATCATTTCTGGTCTGTTCCCTGTCTTTTCAGATATTTTCATGGCCCTTTTGTGTCTATTACCGAGCTTTTCAGGTGTGTTCATGACCCTATCGTCCCTGTATCCGATACTTTGAACTCTGTTTCCAACGAACTTTTTCTGACCTTTCAGGTCGCTTCAATCCCATTTTATAGTCTTTCCAATGTTTTAATCAACAATTTTCAAGTTGTTTTCATCCCATTCTTGTCTGTTGCCGTCCATGACAGATCTGTTTCCGAACCTTTCATGTCTCATCCCGACACTTACGCGTCTGTTTCCGAAATTTGGCTGTCTGTTGCTGGCTCTCAATCTTCTTTTCCTGACACTTACCTATCTTTTATCAACTCTTAAGTGCCTGTTTCTGACAAGTTTGCGAGTGTTCACATCGCAGTGTTGCCGAAGCTCTTCGAGTCTGATAGGGACCAATTTTTTTCTAGTCCTGTCGATCTGTTCCCCAACATTGCCTTTTCGTTCTTGACAATTTCTGTTCTGTTCACGATGTCTGTTCCCGACATTTTTCGGTGTGTTCTCAACAATTAATTTTTAATTCCCAATTATGCGTTCCATGTCCTTTTGCACCTGCTGCCAAACATCTTTTCCCAAACCTTTCGCATCTGTTCTGATTATCTATTCCTCAAACTTTAGGGTCTGTTCTCGAATTCTGCTCTATTTCCGCACCTTTACCATGTGTTGCTGACCCTTCCCGTTGTGTTTGGTGGGTTTTGTGTCTGTTTGCGAGCAATATTTGTTTGATTCTGTCACTTCCGTGTCTGTTACCGACGCTAACTGGTCTGGTACTGACCCTTTTGCATGTGTCCAGACTCACGTGTTTGTTTCAGACCCTTACGGGTCTGGCTACTCTCCCTTACCTGTCTGCTGGTGACCCTCGATGTTTTTATCCTGACATCTACCTGTCTGTTATTTATTCTTATGTGCCTGAACCGATATTTTTCTTGGGTCCCGACATTTGTACTTTATTTGCGACGCTCTTTTTCAGTCACCTACGGGTCTTTTGGCAAGAAACTGGTCTGATCAGTTCCTTACAGCCTGTTCCCAACTATTTACTTCATTTTCCCGACACTCTCTCATATATTTACATTAGTTTGTTCCTTAAACTTTCTTGTTAGTTCCTGACAATTTCAAGTCTGTTCCTGATGATGTGCTCCCAGCCATTTCAGGTCTGATCCCTACGATCAGTTGCCACACTTTCTGGTCTGTCTCAACACTTTACATCTATTTCCGTTCCTTACATATGAATCTTCTTGGACAATGTTTGTCTGTTCCCGACCACTTTGCGTCTCATTATGACCCTTGTGGATATGTTCTCCGCTCGTGTGTTGTGTTCTAGACCTTCCTAATTTAATTCCCCACGCTTTCGGGTCTCTTCCCGACCTTTTATGACGTGTTCTTGTCATTTTCATGATAGTTTACGATCCTTTCTGACCTATTTGTGTCTGTTGCGGTCACTTGTGGAACTGTTTCTCAATCTTTCATTCTATTCCCGAATTATTCGTATGTGTAACCTTCAATTTCGAATCCTCTCCCGAAACTTTCGAATCTTTCCTTAACAATCTGTCCCCCAACTTTTTCAGTCTGTTTTTGATCGTTTATTCCCTCCATTTTATGGAACCTTCCAGAATTCTTTGGTCTATTAAGCACGATCTGTTCCTTATGCTTTTGGGACTGTATTTGCTCTTCTCTTGACTACTCTTTCTAGCCTGTCCTCGACCCAGTTGTATCTATTCAGCACCTTCTGTTCCCCACGTTTTCCAGTCTCTCCCTTCTATGTTAGCACCTTTCTGATACTCTCCCAACACATTCGGATGTGTTGTCTACATTGGCGGTTCTATACCCAACCTTATTTCGTCTTTTCTCGATCTCTATACTCGTGTGATCACGACCCTATGCTGTATTTTCGCATTTTTTACAACTCTGTCCCATCAGTCTGTTCCTTACCCATTGGTGTCTGTTGTTGATGGTCTCATCCCGACTCTTGCGGTCCTGTTTCCAATCCCTTTGTGTCTTTCCCCGACACTTTACAATGTGTTTCCGTCTGTTACTGATAAGTTGATGACACATTCTGGTCTGTATCCCATCCTTTCGGGAACTTTTGGGTCTATTCCCAATTTCTGAATCCGTTTCCAACAGCTTTTTTCTATTCCGGATTGTTTAGTATATCCAACCATTTTCTGTCAATTCCCGACCATTTCAGGTCTGTTTCCAACAATTTGTTTCTGACCCTTTAGTATCCATCTAACTCCGACTGCTCCCACACTATTATGTCTATTCCTGACTATTTAGGTCATTTTTCATGATTTTCCTTCAAACTTAAATGTGTTCCCGACTATTTTAGGACTGTTCCGACCCATTTTGTGTCTGATGTAAATGATTACATTTATGATCACATCGTTATGGGGTATGTACACAAACTTTACGGTATTTTCCCAAATTTATCTGATGTGTTTACGATGCTTTCTGAGGAGTTCACTTTCATTCCTCGTCTGTTCCCTGACTTTTCATTTATTTTCATGGACCTTTTGTGTGCATTCTCGACCATTTCGTGTCTATTGCCAAGATTTTCAGGTGTGTTCATGACCCTATCGTCCCTATATCCGATCCTTTGTACTCTGTTTCCAACTATCTTTTTCTGACCCTTCAGGTCGCTTCAAAACTATTTTGTAGTCTTTCCTATGTTTTATCAACACTTTCCAAGTTGTTTTCATCCCATACTTTTCTGTTGCCGTTGAACCTTTCATGTCCCATCCTGACCCACATGCGTCTGTTTCCGAAATTTTGCTGTCTGTTGCTGGTGCTCAATCTTCTTTTCCTGACACTTACCTATCTGTTATGTACTCTTAAGTGCCTGTTTCTGACAATTTTACGAGTGTTCACATCGCAGTGTTCCCGAAGCTCTTCAAGTCTGATAGGGACCATTTTTTTGCTATTCATGTCGATCTGTTCTCGAACATTGCATTTTCGTTCCTGAAAATATCTGTTTTGTTCACGATGTCTATTCCCGAGACTTTTCTGGCTATTCTCAACAATTATTTTTTCATTCCCAATTATGTGTTCCAAGTCCTTTCGGAGCTGTTTCCAAACATCTGTTCCCAAACCTTTCGCATCTGTTCTGATTATCTATTCCTAAATCTTTAGGGTCTGTTCTCAAATTCTGCTCTATTTCCACACCTTTACCATGTGTTGCTGACCCTTTCCGGTGTGTTTGGTGAGTTTTGTGCCTGTTTGCGAGCATTTTGTGTCGGATTCTGACACTTCCGAGTCTCTTACCGACGCAAACTGGTCTGGTATTGTCCCTTTTGCATGTTTCCAGACTCACGTATTTGTTTCTGACACTTACGGGTCTGGCTACTCTCACTTACCTGTCTGCTAGTGACCCACGAAATTTTCATCCTGACACTTACCTGTCTGTTATCTATTCTTATGTGCCTGTACCGATATTTTGCTTGGTTCCCGACATTTGTACTGTTTTCTCGACGCTCTTTTTCAATCACCTACGGGTCTTTTAGCAAGAAACTGGTCTGATCTTTTCCTTACAGCCTGTTCCCAACTATTTAATTCCTTTTGCGGACACTTTCGCATATGTTTACAATAGTCTGTTTCTTAAACATTCATGTTAGTTCGCGATAATTTCAGGTCTGTTGCTGATGATGTGCTCCCAGCCTTTTCAGGTCTGTTTCCTACGATCAGTTGCCAAATTTTCTGGTTTATTCTCGACACTTTTCATCTATTTGCATTCCTTACATATGACTGTTTTTAGTATTCTTGGACAATGTTTGTCTGTTCCCCACCAATTTCCGTCTCATTATGACCCTTGAGGATATGTTCTCCACTGGTGTGTTGTGTTCTAGACCTTTCTGTTTTAATTTCCCACGCTCTCGGGTCTCTTCCCGACCTTTTCTGACGTGTTCTTTTCATTTTCATGTCAGTTTAGGATCCTTTCTGTCCTATTTGCGTCTGTTACGGTCACTTGTGGAACGGTCTCTAAATCTTTCATTCTATTCCCGATATTAATATACACATACTAATGTATGTGTATCCTTCAATCTCATATCCTCTCCCCTAACGTTCGACTCTTTCCTTAACAATCTGTCCCCCAACATTTTCAGTCTGTTTTTGATCGTGTCTTCCCTCCATTTTATGGAAACTACTGGACTTCTTTGGTCTATTCAGCACGGTCTATTCCTTATTCTTTAGGGACTCTATTTGCTCTTCTCTTGACTGATCTTTAGAGCCTGTCCCCGACCCACTTGTATCTATTCAGCACCTTCTGTTCCCCACTCTTTCCAGTCTCACCCTTCTACGTTAGAGCCTATCTGATATTTTCCCAACACATTCGGATATATTGTCTACATTGGCGGTTCTATGCCCAAACTTATTTCGTCTTTTCTCGAACTCTATACACATCTGATCCCGACCCTATTGTGTATTTTCGCATTATTATATCTCTGTCCCATCAGTCTGTTCCTGACCCATTGGGGTCTGTTGTTGATGGTTTCATCCCGACTCATGCGGTCCTGTTTCCGATACCTTTGTGTCTTTCCCCGACACTTTAGAATGTGTTTCCGTTTGTCACTGATAAGTTGACGAACCATTCTGGTCTGTATCCCATCCCTTCGGAAACTTTTGGGTCTATTCCTAATTCCTGAACCCGTTTCCAACAGTTTTTTTCTATTCCGGAATGTTTAGTATATCCAACCACCTTCTTTCAATTCCCGACCATTTCAGGTCTGTTTCCAACAATCTGTTTCTGACGCTTTAGTATCCATCTACCTCCGACTTCTGCCACACTATTATGTCTATTCCTGACTATTTATGTTATTTTTCATGATTTTCCAACAAACTTAAATGTGTTCTCGACTATTTTTGGATGGTCTATCATTTCGGGTCTGTTCCCTGTCTTTTCAGATATTTTCATGGCCCTTTTGTGTCTATTGCCGAGCTTTTCAGGTGTGTTCATGACTCTATCGTCCCTGTATCCGATACTTTGTACTCTGTTTCCAACGAACTTTTTCTGACCCTTCAGGTCGCTTCAAACCCATTTTATAGACTTTCCAAAGGTTTATCAACACTTTTCAAGTTGTTTTTATCCCATTCTTGTCTGTTGCCATCCATGACACATCTGTTTCCGAACCTTTCATGTCTCATCCCGACCCTTATGCATCTGTTTCCGAAATTTGGCTGTCTGTTGCTGGCGCTCAATCTTCTTTTCCTGACACTTACCTATCTATTATCTACTCTTAAGTGCCTGTTTGTGACAATTTTGCGAGTGTTCACATCGTAGTGTTGCTGAAGCTCTTCGAGTCTGATAGGGACCAATTTTTTTCTATTCATGTCGATCCATTCCAGAACATTGCCTTTTCGTTGCTGAAAATTTCTGTTCTGTTCACGATGTCTGCTCCCGACACTTTTCGGTCTATTCTCAACAATTAATTTTTCATTCCCAATTATGTGTTCCAAGTCCTTTCGGACCCCTTGCCAAACATCTGTTCCCCAACATTTCACGTTGGTTCTGATCATCTATTGCTTAAACTTTAGGGTCTGTTCTCGAATTCTGCTCTGTTTCCGCAGATTTACCATGTGTTGCTGAACCTTTTCGGAGTGTTTGGTGAGTTTTGTGCCTGTTTTCGAGCATTTTGTGTCTGATTCTGACACTTCCGTGTCTGTTACCGACGCTAACTGGTCTGGTATTGACACTTTTGCATGTTTCCAGACTCACGTATTTGTTTCTGACACTTACGGGTCTGGCTACTCTCCCTTACCTGTCTGATGGTGACCCTCGATGTATTTATCCTGTCACCTACCTGCCTGTTATCTATTCTTTTGTGCCTGTACCGATAATTTGCTTGGTTCCCGACATTTTTACTTTTTTATCGACGTTCTTTTTCAGTCATCTACGGGTCTGTTGGCAAGAAACTGGTCTGATCTTTTCCTTACAGCCTGTTTCCAACTTTTTACTTTCTTTTCCCGACACTTTCGCATATGTGTTCCTTAAACTTTCTTGTTAGTTCCCGACAATTTCAGGTCTGTTCCTGATGTTGTACTCCCAGGCATTTCAGGTCTGTTCCCTACGAGCAGTTGCCACACTTTCTGGGTTGTTTTGGACACTTTACATCTATTTCCTTTCCTTACATATGACTCTTTCTAGTCTTCTTGGACAATGTTTGTCTCCGTCCCGAGCACTTGGCGTCTCGTTATACCCTTGAGGGTATGTTATCCGCTCGTGTGTTGTGTTCTAGACCTTTCTGTTTTAATTCCACACCGACTCGGGTCTCTTCCCGACTTTTTCTGACGTGTTCCTGTCATTTTCATGACAGTTTAGGATCCTTTCTGACATATTTGCCTCTGTTGCGGTCACTTGTGGATCTGTTTCTCAATCTTTCATTCTATTCCCAAATTATTCGTATGTGTAACCTTCAACCTCGTATCCTCTCCCGAAACGTTCGACCCTTTCTTTAACAATCCCTCCCCAACATTTTCAGTCTGTTTTTGATCGTGTCTTCCCTCCATTTTATGGAAACTTCTGGACTACTTTGGTCTATTCAGCACGGTCTATTCCTTATCCTTTTGGGACTGTATTTTCTCCTCTCTTGACTACTCTTTAGAGCCTGTCCTCGACCCACTTGTATCTATTCAGCACCTTCTGTTTCCCACTCTTTCCAGTTTCTCCCTTCTACATTAGAGCCTTTCTGATATTTTCCCAACACATTCGGATGTGTTCTCTAAATTGGCGGCTCTATGCCCAACCTTATTTCGTCTTTTCTCGAACTCTATACACATCTGATCCCGACCCTATTGTGTATTTTCGCATTATTAAACCTCTGTCCCACCAGTCTGTTTCTGACCCATTGTGGTCTGTTGTTGATGGTTTCATCACGACTCTTGTGGTCCTGTTTTCGATACCTTTGTGTCTTTCCCCGACACTTTAGAATGTGTCTCCGTCTGTTACTGATAAGTTGACGAACCATTCTGGTCTGTATCCCATCCTATCGAAACTTCTGGGGTTATTCCAAATTCCTGAATCTGTTTCCAACAGCTTTTTTCTATTCCGGAATGTTTAGTATATCCAACCACTTTCTTTCAATTTGCGAACATTTCAGGTCTGTTTCCAACAATCTGTTTCTGACGCTTTAGTATCCATCTACCTCCAACTTCTCCCACACTATTATGTCTATTCCTGACTATTTAGGTTATTTTTCATTATTTTCCAACAAATGTAAATGTGTTCTCGACTATTTTTGGACTGTTCTGGCCCATTTCGTGTCTGATGTAAATCATTACATTTATGATCACAACGTTATGGGGTATGTACCCAAACTTTACGGTATTTTTCCAAATTTATCTGATGTGTTTACGACGCTTTGTGCAGAGTTCTCTATCATTTCTGGTCTGTTCCCTGTCTTTTCAGATATTTTCATGGCCCTTTTGTGTCTATTACCGAGCTTTTCAGGTGTGTTCATGACCCTATCGTCCCTGTATCCGATACTTTGTACTCTGTTTCCAACGAACTTTTTCTGACCTTTCAGGTCGCTTCAATCCCATTTTATAGTCTTTCCAATGTTTTAATCAACAATTTTCAAGTTGTTTTCATCCCATTCTTGTCTGTTGCCGTCCATGACAGATCTGTTTCCGAACCTTTCATGTCTCATCCCGACCCTTACGCGTCTGTTTCCGAAATTTGGCTGTCTGTTGCTGGCTCTCAATCTTCTTTTCCTGACACTTACCTATCTTTTATCAACTCTTAAGTGCCTGTTTCTGGCAAGTTTGCGAGTGTTCACATCGCAGTGTTGCCGAAGCTCTTCGAGTCTGATAGGGACCAATTTTTTTCTAGTCCTGTCGATCTGTTCCCCAACATTGCCTTTTCGTTCTTGACAATTTCTGTTCTGTTCACGATGTCTGTTCCCGACATTTTTCGGTGTGTTCTCAACAATTAATTTTTAATTCCCAATTATGCGTTCCATGTCCTTTTGCACCTGCTGCCAAACATCTTTTCCCAAACCTTTCGCATCTGTTCTGATTATCTATTCCTCAAACTTTAGGGTCTGTTCTCGAATTCTGCTCTATTTCCGCACCTTTACCATGTGTTGCTGACCCTTCCCGTTGTGTTTGGTGGGTTTTGTGTCTGTTTGCGAGCAATATTTGTTTGATTCTGTCACTTCCGTGTCTGTTACCGACGCTAACTGGTCTGGTACTGACCCTTTTGCATGTGTCCAGACTCACGTGTTTGTTTCAGACCCTTACGGGTCTGGCTACTCTCCCTTACCTGTCTGCTGGTGACCCTCGATGTTTTTATCCTGACATCTACCTGTCTGTTATTTATTCTTATGTGCCTGAACCGATATTTTTCTTGGGTCCCGACATTTGTACTTTATTTGCGACGCTCTTTTTCAGTCACCTACGGGTCTTTTGGCAAGAAACTGGTCTGATCAGTTCCTTACAGCCTGTTCCCAACTATTTACTACATTTTCCCGACACTCTCTCATATATTTACATTAGTTTGTTCCTTAAACTTTCTTGTTAGTTCCTGACAATTTCAAGTCTGTTCCTGATGATGTGCTCCCAGCCATTTCAGGTGTGATCCCTACGATCAGTTGCCACACTTTCTGGTCTGTCTCAACACTTTACATCTATTTCCGTTCCTTACATATGAATCTTCTTGGACAATGTTTGTCTGTTCCCGACCACTTTGCGTCTCATTATGACCCTTGTGGATATGTTCTCCGCTCGTGTGTTGTGTTCTAGACCTTCCTAATTTAATTCCCCACGCTTTCGGGTCTCTTCCCGACCTTTTATGACGTGTTCTTGTCATTTTCATGATAGTTTACGATCCTTTCTGACCTATTTGTGTCTGTTGCGGTCACTTGTGGAACTGTTTCTCAATCTTTCATTCTATTCCCGAATTATTCGTATGTGTAACCTTCAATTTCGAATCCTCTCCCGAAACTTTCGAATCTTTCCTTAACAATCTGTCCCCCAACTTTTTCAGTCTGTTTTTGATCGTTTATTCCCTCCATTTTATGGAACCTTCCAGAATTCTTTGGTCTATTAAGCACGATCTGTTCCTTATGCTTTTGGGACTGTATTTGCTCTTCTCTTGACTACTCTTTCTAGCCTGTCCTCGACCCAGTTGTATCTATTCAGCACCTTCTGTTCCCCACGTTTTCCAGTCTCTCCCTTCTATGTTAGCACCTTTCTGATACTCTCCCAACACATTCGGATGTGTTGTCTACATTGGCGGTTCTATACCCAACCTTATTTCGTCTTTTCTCGATCTCTATACTCGTGTGATCACGACCCTATGCTGTATTTTCGCATTTTTTACAACTCTGTCCCATCAGTCTGTTCCTTACCCATTGGTGTCTGTTGTTGATGGTCTCATCCCGACTCTTGCGGTCCTGTTTCCAATCCCTTTGTGTCTTTCCCCGACACTTTACAATGTGTTTCCGTCTGTTACTGATAAGTTGATGACACATTCTGGTCTGTATCCCATCCTTTCGGGAACTTTTGGGTCTATTCCCAATTTCTGAATCCGTTTCCAACAGCTTTTTTCTATTCCGGATTGTTTAGTATATCCAACCATTTTCTGTCAATTCCCGACCATTTCAGGTCTGTTTCCAACAATTTGTTTCTGACCCTTTAGTATCCATCTAACTCCGACTGCTCCCACACTATTATGTCTATTCCTGACTATTTAGGTCATTTTTCATGATTTTCCTTCAAACTTAAATGTGTTCCCGACTATTTTAGGACTGTTCCGGCCCATTTTGTGTCTGATGTAAATGATTACATTTATGATCACATCGTTATGGGGTATGTACACAAACTTTACGGTATTTTCCCAAATTTATCTGATGTGTTTACGATGCTTTCTGAGGAGTTCACTTTCATTCCTCGTCTGTTCCCTGACTTTTCATTTATTTTCATGGACCTTTTGTGTGCATTCTCGACCATTTCGTGTCTATTGCCAAGATTTTCAGGTGTGTTCATGACCCTATCGTCCCTATATCCGATCCTTTGTACTCTGTTTCCAACTATCTTTTTCTGACCCTTCAGGTCGCTTCAAAACTATTTTGTAGTCTTTCCTATGTTTTATCAACACTTTCCAAGTTGTTTTCATCCCATACTTTTCTGTTGCCGTTGAACCTTTCATGTCCCATCCTGACCCACATGCGTCTGTTTCCGAAATTTTGCTGTCTGTTGCTGGTGCTCAGTCTTCTTTTCCTGACACTTACCTATCTGTTATGTACTCTTAAGTGCCTGTTTCTGACAATTTTACGAGTGTTCACATCGCAGTGTTCCCGAAGCTCTTCAAGTCTGATAGGGACCATTTTTTTGCTATTCATGTCGATCTGTTCTCGAACATTGCATTTTCGTTCCTGAAAATATCTGTTTTGTTCACGATGTCTATTCCCGAGACTTTTCTGGCTATTCTCAACAATTATTTTTTCATTCCCAATTATGTGTTCCAAGTCCTTTCGGAGCTGTTTCCAAACATCTGTTCCCAAACCTTTCGCATCTGTTCTGATTATCTATTCCTAAATCTTTAGGGTCTGTTCTCAAATTCTGCTCTATTTCCACACCGTTACCATGTGTTGCTGACCCTTTCCGGTGTGTTTGGTGAGTTTTGTGCCTGTTTGCGAGCATTTTGTGTCGGATTCTGACACTTCCGAGTCTCTTACCGACGCAAACTGGTCTGGTATTGTCCCTTTTGCATGTTTCCAGACTCACGTATTTGTTTCTGACACTTACGGGTCTGGCTACTCTCACTTACCTGTCTGCTAGTGACCCACGAAATTTTCATCCTGACACTTACCTGTCTGTTATCTATTCTTATGTGCCTGTACCGATATTTTGCTTGGTTCCCGACATTTGTACTGTTTTCTCGACGCTCTTTTTCAATCACCTACGGGTCTTTTAGCAAGAAACTGGTCTGATCTTTTCCTTACAGCCTGTTCCCAACTATTTAATTCCTTTTGCGGACACTTTCGCATATGTTTACAATAGTCTGTTTCTTAAACATTCATGTTAGTTCGCGATAATTTCAGGTCTGTTGCTGATGATGTGCTCCCAGCCTTTTCAGGTCTGTTTCCTACGATCAGTTGCCAAATTTTCTGGTTTATTCTCGACACTTTTCATCTATTTGCATTCCTTACATATGACTGTTTTTAGTATTCTTGGACAATGTTTGTCTGTTCCCCACCAATTTCCGTCTCATTATGACCCTTGAGGATATGTTCTCCACTGGTGTGTTGTGTTCTAGACCTTTCTGTTTTAATTTCCCACGCTCTCGGGTCTCTTCCCGACCTTTTCTGACGTGTTCTTTTCATTTTCATGTCAGTTTAGGATCCTTTCTGTCCTATTTGCGTCTGTTACGGTCACTTGTGGAACGGTCTCTAAATCTTTCATTCTATTCCCGATATTAATATACACATACTAATGTATGTGTATCCTTCAATCTCATATCCTCTCCCCTAACGTTCGACTCTTTCCTTAACAATCTGTCCCCCAACATTTTCAGTCTGTTTTTGATCGTGTCTTCCCTCCATTTTATGGAAACTACTGGACTTCTTTGGTCTATTCAGCACGGTCTATTCCTTATTCTTTAGGGACTCTATTTGCTCTTCTCTTGACTGATCTTTAGAGCCTGTCCCCGACCCACTTGTATCTATTCAGCACCTTCTGTTCCCCACTCTTTCCAGTCTCACCCTTCTACGTTAGAGCCTATCTGATATTTTCCCAACACATTCGGATATATTGTCTACATTGGCGGTTCTATGCCCAAACTTATTTCGTCTTTTCTCGAAATCTATACACATCTGATCCCGACCCTATTGTGTATTTTCGCATTATTATATCTCTGTCCCATCAGTCTGTTCCTGACCCATTGGGGTCTGTTGTTGATGGTTTCATCCCGACTCATGCGGTCCTGTTTCCGATACCTTTGTGTCTTTCCCCGACACTTTAGAATGTGTTTCCGTTTGTCACTGATAAGTTGACGAACCATTCTGGTCTGTATCCCATCCCTTCGGAAACTTTTGGGTCTATTCCTAATTCCTGAACCCGTTTCCAACAGTTTTTTTCTATTCCGGAATGTTTAGTATATCCAACCACCTTCTTTCAATTCCCGACCATTTCAGGTCTGTTTCCAACAATCTGTTTCTGACGCTTTAGTATCCATCTACCTCCGACTTCTGCCACACTATTATGTCTATTCCTGACTATTTATGTTATTTTTCATGATTTTCCAACAAACTTAAATGTGTTCTCGACTATTTTTGGATGGTCTATCATTTCGGGTCTGTTCCCTGTTTTTTCAGATATTTTCATGGCCCTTTTGTGTCTATTGCCGAGCTTTTCAGGTGTGTTCATGACTCTATCGTCCCTGTATCCGATACTTTGTACTCTGTTTCCAACGAACTTTTTCTGACCCTTCAGGTCGCTTCAAACCCATTTTATAGATTTTCCAAAGGTTTATCAACACTTTTCAAGTTGTTTTTATCCCATTCTTGTCTGTTGCCATCCATGACACATCTGTTTCCGAACCTTTCATGTCTCATCCCGACCCTTATGCATCTGTTTCCGAAATTTGGCTGTCTGTTGCTGGCGCTCAATCTTCTTTTCCTGACACTTACCTATCTATTATCTACTCTTAAGTGCCTGTTTGTGACAATTTTGCGAGTGTTCACATCGTAGTGTTGCTGAAGCTCTTCGAGTCTGATAGGGACCAATTTTTTTCTATTCATGTCGATCCATTCCAGAACATTGCCTTTTCGTTGCTGAAAATTTCTGTTCTGTTCACGATGTCTGCTCCCGACACTTTTCGGTCTATTCTCAACAATTAATTTTTCATTCCCAATTATGTGTTCCAAGTCCTTTCGGACCCCTTGCCAAACATCTGTTCCCCAACATTTCACGTTGGTTCTGATCATCTATTGCTTAAACTTTAGGGTCTGTTCTCGAATTCTGCTCTGTTTCCGCAGATTTACCATGTGTTGCTGAACCTTTTCGGAGTGTTTGGTGAGTTTTGTGCCTGTTTTCGAGCATTTTGTGTCTGATTCTGACACTTCCGTGTCTGTTACCGACGCTAACTGGTCTGGTATTGACACTTTTGCATGTTTCCAGACTCACGTATTTGTTTCTGACACTTACGGGTCTGGCTACTCTCCCTTACCTGTCTGATGGTGACCCTCGATGTATTTATCCTGTCACCTACCTGCCTGTTATCTATTCTTTTGTGCCTGTACCGATAATTTGCTTGGTTCCCGACATTTTTACTTTTTTATCGACGTTCTTTTTCAGTCATCTACGGGTCTGTTGGCAAGAAACTGGTCTGATCTTTTCCTTACAGCCTGTTTCCAACTTTTTACTTTCTTTTCCCGACACTTTCGCATATGTGTTCCTTAAACTTTCTTGTTAGTTCCCGACAATTTCAGGTCTGTTCCTGATGTTGTACTCCCAGGCATTTCAGGTCTGTTCCCTACGAGCAGTTGCCACACTTTCTGGGTTGTTTTGGACACTTTACATCTATTTCCTTTCCTTACATATGACTCTTTCTAGTCTTCTTGGACAATGTTTGTCTCCGTCCCGAGCACTTGGCGTCTCGTTATACCCTTGAGGGTATGTTATCCGCTCGTGTGTTGTGTTCTAGACCTTTCTGTTTTAATTCCACACCGACTCGGGTCTCTTCCCGACCTTTTCTGACGTGTTCCTGTCATTTTCATGACAGTTTAGGATCCTTTCTGACATATTTGCCTCTGTTGCGGTCACTTGTGGATCTGTTTCTCAATCTTTCATTCTATTCCCAAATTATTCGTATGTGTAACCTTCAACCTCGTATCCTCTCCCGAAACGTTCGACTCTTTCTTTAACAATCCCTCCCCAACATTTTCAGTCTGTTTTTGATCGTGTCTTCCCTCCATTTTATGGAAACTTCTGGACTACTTTGGTCTATTCAGCACGGTCTATTCCTTATCCTTTTGGGACTGTATTTTCTCCTCTCTTGACTACTCTTTAGAGCCTGTCCTCGACCCACTTGTATCTATTCAGCACCTTCTGTTTCCCACTCTTTCCAGTTTCTCCCTTCTACATTAGAGCCTTTCTGATATTTTCCCAACACATTCGGATGTGTTCTCTAAATTGGCGGCTCTATGCCCAACCTTATTTCGTCTTTTCTCGAACTCTATACACATCTGATCCCGACCCTATTGTGTATTTTCGCATTATTAAACCTCTGTCCCACCAGTCTGTTTCTGACCCATTGTGGTCTGTTGTTGATGGTTTCATCACGACTCTTGTGGTCCTGTTTTCGATACCTTTGTGTCTTTCCCCGACACTTTAGAATGTGTCTCCGTCTGTTACTGATAAGTTGACGAACCATTCTGGTCTGTATCCCATCCTATCGAAACTTCTGGGGTTATTCCCAATTCCTGAATCTGTTTCCAACAGCTTTTTTCTATTCCGGAATGTTTAGTATATCCAACCACTTTCTTTCAATTTGCGAACATTTCAGGTCTGTTTCCAACAATCTGTTTCTGACGCTTTAGTATCCATCTACCTCCAACTTCTCCCACACTATTATGTCTATTCCTGACTATTTAGGTTATTTTTCATTATTTTCCAACAAATGTAAATGTGTTCTCGACTATTTTTGGACTGTTCTGGCCCATTTCGTGTCTGATGTAAATCATTACATTTATGATCACAACGTTATGGGGTATGTACCCAAACTTTACGGTATTTTTCCAAATTTATCTGATGTGTTTACGACGCTTTGTGCAGAGTTCTCTATCATTTCTGGTCTGTTCCCTGTCTTTTCAGATATTTTCATGGCCCTTTTGTGTCTATTACCGAGCTTTTCAGGTGTGTTCATGACCCTATCGTCCCTGTATCCGATACTTTGTACTCTGTTTCCAACGAACTTTTTCTGACCTTTCAGGTCGCTTCAATCCCATTTTATAGTCTTTCCAATGTTTTAATCAACAATTTTCAAGTTGTTTTCATCCCATTCTTGTCTGTTGCCGTCCATGACAGATCTGTTTCCGAACCTTTCATGTCTCATCCCGACCCTTACGCGTCTGTTTCCGAAATTTGGCTGTCTGTTGCTGGCTCTCAATCTTCTTTTCCTGACACTTACCTATCTTTTATCAACTCTTAAGTGCCTGTTTCTGACAAGTTTGCGAGTGTTCACATCGCAGTGTTGCCGAAGCTCTTCGAGTCTGATAGGGACCAATTTTTTTCTAGTCCTGTCGATCTGTTCCCCAACATTGCCTTTTCGTTCTTGACAATTTCTGTTCTGTTCACGATGTCTGTTCCCGACATTTTTCGGTGTGTTCTCAACAATTAATTTTTAATTCCCAATTATGCGTTCCATGTCCTTTTGCACCTGCTGCCAAACATCTTTTCCCAAACCTTTCGCATCTGTTCTGATTATCTATTCCTCAAACTTTAGGGTCTGTTCTCGAATTCTGCTCTATTTCCGCACCTTTACCATGTGTTGCTGACCCTTCCCGTTGTGTTTGGTGGGTTTTGTGTCTGTTTGCGAGCAATATTTGTTTGATTCTGTCACTTCCGTGTCTGTTACCGACGCTAACTGGTCTGGTACTGACCCTTTTGCATGTGTCCAGACTCACGTGTTTGTTTCAGACCCTTACGGGTCTGGCTACTCTCCCTTACCTGTCTGCTGGTGACCCTCGATGTTTTTATCCTGACATCTACCTGTCTGTTATTTATTCTTATGTGCCTGAACCGATATTTTTCTTGGGTCCCGACATTTGTACTTTATTTGCGACGCTCTTTTTCAGTCACCTACGGGTCTTTTGGCAAGAAACTGGTCTGATCAGTTCCTTACAGCCTGTTCCCAACTATTTACTTCATTTTCCCGACACTCTCTCATATATTTACATTAGTTTGTTCCTTAAACTTTCTTGTTAGTTCCTGACAATTTCAAGTCTGTTCCTGATGATGTGCTCCCAGCCATTTCAGGTCTGATCCCTACGATCAGTTGCCACACTTTCTGGTCTGTCTCAACACTTTACATCTATTTCCGTTCCTTACATATGAATCTTCTTGGACAATGTTTGTCTGTTCCCGACCACTTTGCGTCTCATTATGACCCTTGTGGATATGTTCTCCGCTCGTGTGTTGTGTTCTAGACCTTCCTAATTTAATTCCCCACGCTTTCGGGTCTCTTCCCGACCTTTTATGACGTGTTCTTGTCATTTTCATGATAGTTTACGATCCTTTCTGACCTATTTGTGTCTGTTGCGGTCACTTGTGGAACTGTTTCTCAATCTTTCATTCTATTCCCGAATTATTCGTATGTGTAACCTTCAATTTCGAATCCTCTCCCGAAACTTTCGAATCTTTCCTTAACAATCTGTCCCCCAACTTTTTCAGTCTGTTTTTGATCGTTTATTCCCTCCATTTTATGGAACCTTCCAGAATTCTTTGGTCTATTAAGCACGATCTGTTCCTTATGCTTTTGGGACTGTATTTGCTCTTCTCTTGACTACTCTTTCTAGCCTGTCCTCGACCCAGTTGTATCTATTCAGCACCTTCTGTTCCCCACGTTTTCCAGTCTCTCCCTTCTATGTTAGCACCTTTCTGATACTCTCCCAACACATTCGGATGTGTTGTCTACATTGGCGGTTCTATACCCAACCTTATTTCGTCTTTTCTCGATCTCTATACTCGTGTGATCACGACCCTATGCTGTATTTTCGCATTTTTTACAACTCTGTCCCATCAGTCTGTTCCTTACCCATTGGTGTCTGTTGTTGATGGTCTCATCCCGACTCTTGCGGTCCTGTTTCCAATCCCTTTGTGTCTTTCCCCGACACTTTACAATGTGTTTCCGTCTGTTACTGATAAGTTGATGACACATTCTGGTCTGTATCCCATCCTTTCGGGAACTTTTGGGTCTATTCCCAATTTCTGAATCCGTTTCCAACAGCTTTTTTCTATTCCGGATTGTTTAGTATATCCAACCATTTTCTGTCAATTCCCGACCATTTCAGGTCTGTTTCCAACAATTTGTTTCTGACCCTTTAGTATCCATCTAACTCCGACTGCTCCCACACTATTATGTCTATTCCTGACTATTTAGGTCATTTTTCATGATTTTCCTTCAAACTTAAATGTGTTCCCGACTATTTTAGGACTGTTCCGGCCCATTTTGTGTCTGATGTAAATGATTACATTTATGATCACATCGTTATGGGGTATGTACACAAACTTTACGGTATTTTCCCAAATTTATCTGATGTGTTTACGATGCTTTCTGAGGAGTTCACTTTCATTCCTCGTCTGTTCCCTGACTTTTCATTTATTTTCATGGACCTTTTGTGTGCATTCTCGACCATTTCGTGTCTATTGCCAAGATTTTCAGGTGTGTTCATGACCCTATCGTCCCTATATCCGATCCTTTGTACTCTGTTTCCAACTATCTTTTTCTGACCCTTCAGGTCGCTTCAAAACTATTTTGTAGTCTTTCCTATGTTTTATCAACACTTTCCAAGTTGTTTTCATCCCATACTTTTCTGTTGCCGTTGAACCTTTCATGTCCCATCCTGACCCACATGCGTCTGTTTCCGAAATTTTGCTGTCTGTTGCTGGTGCTCAATCTTCTTTTCCTGACACTTACCTATCTGTTATGTACTCTTAAGTGCCTGTTTCTGACAATTTTACGAGTGTTCACATCGCAGTGTTCCCGAAGCTCTTCAAGTCTGATAGGGACCATTTTGTTGCTATTCATGTCGATCTGTTCTCGAACATTGCATTTTCGTTCCTGAAAATATCTGTTTTGTTCACGATGTCTATTCCCGAGACTTTTCTGGCTATTCTCAACAATTATTTTTTCATTCCCAATTATGTGTTCCAAGTCCTTTCGGAGCTGTTTCCAAACATCTGTTCCCAAACCTTTCGCATCTGTTCTGATTATCTATTCCTAAATCTTTAGGGTCTGTTCTCAAATTCTGCTCTATTTCCACACCTTTACCATGTGTTGCTGACCCTTTCCGGTGTGTTTGGTGAGTTTTGTGCCTGTTTGCGAGCATTTTGTGTCGGATTCTGACACTTCCGAGTCTCTTACCGACGCAAACTGGTCTGGTATTGTCCCTTTTGCATGTTTCCAGACTCACGTATTTGTTTCTGACACTTACGGGTCTGGCTACTCTCACTTACCTGTCTGCTAGTGACCCACGAAATTTTCATCCTGACACTTACCTGTCTGTTATCTATTCTTATGTGCCTGTACCGATATTTTGCTTGGTTCCCGACATTTGTACTGTTTTCTCGACGCTCTTTTTCAATCACCTACGGGTCTTTTAGCAAGAAACTGGTCTGATCTTTTCCTTACAGCCTGTTCCCAACTATTTAATTCCTTTTGCGGACACTTTCGCATATGTTTACAATAGTCTGTTTCTTAAACATTCATGTTAGTTCGCGATAATTTCAGGTCTGTTGCTGATGATGTGCTCCCAGCCTTTTCAGGTCTGTTTCCTACGATCAGTTGCCAAACTTTCTGGTTTATTCTCGACACTTTTCATCTATTTGCATTCCTTACATATGACTGTTTTTAGTATTCTTGGACAATGTTTGTCTGTTCCCCACCAATTTCCGTCTCATTATGACCCTTGAGGATATGTTCTCCACTGGTGTGTTGTGTTCTAGACCTTTCTGTTTTAATTTCCCACGCTCTCGGGTCTCTTCCCGACCTTTTCTGACGTGTTCTTTTCATTTTCATGTCAGTTTAGGATCCTTTCTGTCCTATTTGCGTCTGTTACGGTCACTTGTGGAACGGTCTCTAAATCTTTCATTCTATTCCCGATATTAATATACACATATCCTTCAATCTCATATCCTCTCCCCTAACGTTCGACTCTTTCCTTAACAATCTGTCCCCCAACATTTTCAGTCTGTTTTTGATCGTGTCTTCCCTCCATTTTATGGAAACTACTGGACTTCTTTGGTCTATTCAGCACGGTCTATTCCTTATTCTTTAGGGACTCTATTTGCTCTTCTCTTGACTGATCTTTAGAGCCTGTCCCCGACCCACTTGTATCTATTCAGCACCTTCTGTTCCCCACTCTTTCCAGTCTCACCCTTCTACGTTAGAGCCTATCTGATATTTTCCCAACACATTCGGATATATTGTCTACATTGGCGGTTCTATGCCCAAACTTATTTCGTCTTTTCTCGAACTCTATACACATCTGATCCCGACCCTATTGTGTATTTTCGCATTATTATATCTCTGTCCCATCAGTCTGTTCCTGACCCATTGGGGTCTGTTGTTGATGGTTTCATCCCGACTCATGCGGTCCTGTTTCCGATACCTTTGTGTCTTTCCCCGACACTTTAGAATGTGTTTCCGTTTGTCACTGATAAGTTGACGAACCATTCTGGTCTGTATCCCATCCCTTCGGAAACTTTTGGGTCAATTCCTAATTCCTGAACCCGTTTCCAACAGTTTTTTTCTATTCCGGAATGTTTAGTATATCCAACCACCTTCTTTCAATTCCCGACCATTTCAGGTCTGTTTCCAACAATCTGTTTCTGACGCTTTAGTATCCATCTACCTCCGACTTCTGCCACACTATTATGTCTATTCCTGACTATTTATGTTATTTTTCATGATTTTCCAACAAACTTAAATGTGTTCTCGACTATTTTTGGATGGTCCAGCCCATTTCGTGTCTGATGTAAATCATTACATTTATGATCACAACGTTATGGGGTATGTACCCAAACTTTATCTGATGTGTTTACGACGCTTTCTGAGGAGTTATCTATCATTTCGGGTCTGTTCCCTGTCTTTTCAGATATTTTCATGGCCCTTTTGTGTCTATTGCCGAGCTTTTCAGGTGTGTTCATGACTCTATCGTCCCTGTATCCGATCCTTTGTACTCTGTTTCCAACGAACTTTTTCTGACCCTTCAGGTCGCTTCAAACCCATTTTATAGACTTTCCAAAGTTTTATCAACACTTTTCAAGTTGTTTTCATCCCATTCTTGTCTGTTGCCATCCATGACACATCTGTTTCCGAACCTTTCATGTCTAATCCCGACCCTTACGCATCTGTTTCCGAAATTTGGCTGTCTGTTGCTGGCGCTCAATCTTCTTTTCCTGACACTTACGTATCTATTATCTACACTTAAGTGCCTGTTTCTGAAAATTTTGCGAGTGTTCACATCGTAGTGTTGCTGAAGCTCTTCGAGTCTGATAGGGACCAATTTTTTTCTATTCATGTCGATCCATTCCAGAACATTGCCTTTTCGTTGCTGAAAATTTCTGTTCTGTTCACGATGTCTGTTCCCAAGACTTTTCGGTCTATTCTCAACAATTAATTTTTCATTCCCAATTATGTGTTCCAAGTCCTTTCGGACCCGTTGCCACACATCTGTTCCCCAACATTTCGCGTCGGTTCTGATCATCTATTCCTTAAACTTTAGGGTGTGTTCTCGAATTCTGGTCTGTTTCCGCAGATTTACCATGTGTTGCTGAACCTTTTCGGAGTGTTTGGTGAGTTTTGTGCCTGTTTTCGAGCATTTTGTGTCTGATTCTGACACTTCCGAGTCTGTTACCGACGCTAACTGGTCTGGTACTGACCCTTTTGCATGTTTCCAGACTCACGTGTTTGTTTCTGACACTTACGGGTCTGGCTACTCTCCCTTACCTGTCTGATGGTGATCCTCGATGTTTTTATAATGTCACCTACCTGCCTGTTATCTATTCTTACGTGCCTGTACCAATAATTTCTTGGTTCCCGACATTTTTACTTTTTTCTCGACGCTCTTTTTCAGTCATCTACGGGTCTGTTGGCAAGAAACTGATCTGACCTTTCCCTTACAGCCTGTTCCCAACTATTTACTTCCTTTTCCCGACACTTTCGCATATGTGTTCCTTAAACTTTCTTGTTAGTTCCCGACAATTTCAGGTCTGTTCCTGATGTTGTGCTCCCAGCCATTTCAGGTCTGTTCCCTACGATCAGTTGCCACACTTTCTGGGTTGTTTTGGACACTTTACATATATTTCCTTTTTTTACATATGACTCTTTCTAGTCTTCTTGGACAATGTTTGTCTCTTCCCGACCACTTTGCGTCTCGTTATACCCTTGAGGGTATGTTATCCGCTCGTGTGTTGTGTTCTAGACCTTTCTGTTTTAATTCCACACCGTCTCGGGTCCCTTGCGGACCTTTTCTGACGTGTTCATGTCATTTTCATGACAGTTTACGATCCTTTCTGACATATTTGCGTCTGTTGCGGTCACTTGTGGATGTTCTTCTCAATCTTTCATTCTATTCCTGAATTATTCGTATATGTAACATTCAACCTCGTATCCTCTCCCGAAACGTTCGACTCTTTCCTTAACAATCCGTCCCCCAACATTTTCAGTCTGTTTTTGATCGTGTCTTCCCTCCATTTTATGGAAACTTCTGGACTACTTTGGTCTATTCAGCACGGTCTATTCCTTATCCTTTTGGGACTGTATTGTCTCTTCTCTTGACTACTCTTTAGAGCCTGTCCTCGACCCACTTGTATCTATTCAGCACCTTCTGTTTCCCACTCTTTCCAGTCTCTCCCTTCTACATTAGAGCCTTTCTGATATTTTCCCAACACATTCGGATGTGTTGTCTACATTGGCGGTTCTATGCCCAACCTTATTTCATCTTTTCTCGAACTCTATGCACATCTGATCCTGACCCTATTGTGTATTTTCGCATTATTAAACCTCTGTCCCATCAGTCTGTTCCTGACCCATTGGGGTTTGTTGTTGATGGTTTCATCACGACTCTTGTGGTCCTGTTTTCGATACCTTTGTGTCTTTCCCCGACACTTTAGAATGTGTCTCCGTCTGTTACTGATAAGTTGACGAACCATTCTGGTCTGTATCCCATCCTTTCGAAACTTCTGGGGTTATTCCCAATTCCTGAATCTGTTTCCAACAGCTTTTTTCTATTCCGGAATGTTTAGTATATCCAACCACTTTCTTTCAATTTGCGAACATTTCAGGTCTGTTTCCAACAATCTGTTTCTGACGCTTTAGTATCCATCTACCTCCAACTTCTCCCACACTATTATGTCTATTCCTGACTATTTAGGTTATTTTTCATTATTTTCCAACAAATGTAAATGTGTTCTCGACTATTTTTGGACTGTTCTGGCCCATTTCGTGTCTGATGTAAATCATTACATTTATGATCACAACGTTATGGGGTATGTACCCAAACTTTACGGTATTTTTCCAAATTTATCTGATGTGTTTACGACGCTTTGTGCAGAGTTATCTATCATTTCTGGTCTGTTCCCTGTCTTTTCAGATATTTTCATGGCCCTTTTGTGTCTATTACCTAGCTTTTCAGGTGTGTTCATGACCCTATTGTCCCTGTATCCGATACTTTGTACTCTGTTTCCAACGAACTTTTTCTGACCCTTCAGGTCTCTTCAATCCCATTTTATAGTCTTTCCAATGTTTTAATCAACAATTTTCAAGTTGTTTTCATCCCATTCTTGTCTGTTGCCGTCCATGACAGATCTGTTTCCGAACCTTTCATGTCTCATCCCGACCCTTACGCGTCTGTTTCCGAAATTTGGCTGTCTGTTGCTGGCTCTCAATCTTCTTTTCCTGACACTTACCTATCTTTTATCAACTCTTAAGTGCCTGTTTCTGACAAGTTTGCGAGTGTTCACATCGCAGTGTTACCGAAGATCTTCGAGTCTGATAGGGACCAATTTTTTTCTAGTCCTGTCGATCTGTTCCCCAACATTGCCTTTTCGTTCTTGACAATTTCTGTTCTGTTCACGATGTCTGTTCCCGACAATTTTCGGTGTATTCTCAACAATTAATTTTTAATTCCCAATTATGCGTTCCATGTCCTTTTGCACCTGCTGCCAAACATCTTTTCCCAAACGTTTCGCATCTGTTCTGATTATCTATTCCTCAAACTTTAGGGTCTGTTCTCGAATTCTGCTCTATTTCCGCACCTTTACCATGTGTTGCTGACCCTTCCCGTTGTGTTTGGTGGGTTTTGTGTCTGTTTGCGAGCAATATTTGTTTGATTCTGTCACTTCCGTGTCTGTTACCGACGCTAACTGGTCTGGTACTGACCCTTTTGCATGTGTCCAGACTCACGTGTTTGTTTCAGACCCTTACGGGTCTGGCTACTCTCCCTTACCTGTCTGCTGGTGACCCTCGATGTTTTTATCCTGACATCTACCTGTCTGTTATTTATTCTTATGTTCCTGAACCGATATTTTTCTTGGGTCCCGACATTTGTACTTTATTTGCGACGCTCTTTTTCAGTCACCTACGGGTCTTTTGGCAAGAAACTGGTCTGATCAGTTCCTTACAGCCTGTTCCCAACTATTTACTTCATTTTCCCGACACTCTCTCATATATTTACATTAGTTTGTTCCTTAAACTTTCTTGTTAGTTCCTGACAATTTCAAGTCTGTTCCTGATGATGTGCTCCCAGCCATTTCAGGTCTGATCCCTACGATCAGTTGCCACACTTTCTGGTCTGTCTCAACACTTTACATCTATTTCCGTTCCTTACACATGAATCTTCTTGGACAATGTTTGTCTGTTCCCGACCACTTTGCGTCTCATTATGACCCTTGTGGATATGTTCTCCGCTCGTGTGTTGTGTTCTAGACCTTCCTAATTTAATTCCCCACGCTTTCGGGTCTCCTCCCGACCTTTTATGACGTGTTCTTGTCATTTTCATGATAGTTTACGATCCTTTCTGACCTATTTGTGTCTGTTGCGGTCACTTGTGGATCTGTTTTTCAATCTTTCATTCTATTCCAGAATTATTCGTATGTGTAACCTTCAATTTCGAATCCTCTCCCGAAACTTTCGAATCATTCCTTAACAATCTGACCCCCAACTTTTTCAGTCTGTTTTTGATCGTGTATTCCCTCCATTTTATGGAACCTTCCAGAATTCTTTGGTCTATTCAGCACGATCTGTTCCTTGTGCTTTTGGGACTGTATTTGCTCTTCTCTTGACTACTCTTTCTAGCCTGTCCTCGACCCAGTTGTATCTATTCAGCACCTTCTGTTCCCCACGTTTTCCAGTCTCTCCCTTCTATGTTAGCACCTTTCTGATACTCTCCCAACACATTCGGATGTGTTGTCTACATTGGCGGTTCTATACCCAACCTTATTTCGTCTTTTCTCGATCTCTATACTCGTGTGATCACGACCCTATGCTGTATTTTCGCATTTTTTACAACTCTGTCCCATCAGTCTGTTCCTTACCCATTGGTGTCTGTTGTTGATGGTCTCATCCCGTCTCTTGCGGTCCTGTTTCCAATCCCTTTGTGTCTTTCCCCGACACTTTACAATGTGTTTCCGTCTGTTACTGATAAGTTGATGACACATTCTGGTCTGTATCCCATCCTTTCGGGAACTTTTGGGTCTATTCCCAATTTCTGAATCCGTTTCCAACAGCTTTTTTCTATTCCGGATTGTTTAGTATATCCAACCATTTTCTGTCAATTCCCGACCATTTCAGGTCTGTTTCCAACAATTTGTTTCTGACCCTTTAGTATCCATCTAACTCCGACTGCTCCCACACTATTATGTCTATTCCTGACTATTTAGGTCATTTTTCATGATTTTCCTTCAAACTTAAATGTGTTCCGGACTATTTTAGGACTGTTCCGGCCCATTTTGTGTCTGATGTAAATGATTACATTTATGATCACATCGTTATGGGGTATGTACACAAACTTTACGGTATTTTCCCAAATTTATCTGATGTGTTTACGATGCTTTCTGAGGAGTTCACTTTCATTCCTCGTCTGTTCCCTGACTTTTCATTTATTTTCATGGACCTTTTGTGTGCATTCTCGACCATTTCGTGTCTATTGCCAAGATTTTCAGGTGTGTTCATGACCCTATCGTCCCTATATCCGATCCTTTGTACTCTGTTTCCAACTATCTTTTTCTGACCCTTCAGGTCGCTTCAAAACTATTTTGTAGTCTTTCCTATGTTTTATCAACACTTTCCAAGTTGTTTTCATCCCATACTTTTCTGTTGCCGTTGAACCTTTCATGTCCCATCCTGACCCACATGCGTCTGTTTCCGAAATTTTGCTGTCTGTTGCTGGTGCTCAATCTTCTTTTCCTTACACTTACCTATCTGTTATGTACTCTTAAGTGCCTGTTTCTGACAATTTTACGAGTGTTCACATCGCAGTGTTCCCGAAGCTCTTCAAGTCTGATAGGGACCATTTTTTTGCTATTCATGTCGATCTGTTCTCGAACATTGCATTTTCGTTCCTGAAAATATCTGTTTTGTTCACGATGTCTATTCCCGAGACTTTTCTGGCTATTCTCAACAATTATTTTTTCATTCCCAATTATGTGTTCCAAGTCCTTTCGGAGCTGTTTCCAAACATCTGTTCCCAAACCTTTCGCATCTGTTCTGATTATCTATTCCTAAATCTTTAGGGTCTGTTCTCAAATTCTGCTCTATTTTCACACCTTTAGCATGTGTTGCTGACCCTTTTCGGTGTGTTTGGTGAGTTTTGTGCCTGTTTGCGAGCATTTTGTGTCGGATTCTGACACTTCCGAGTCTCTTACCGACACAAACTGGTCTGGTATTGTCCCTTTTGCATGTTTCCAGACTCACGTATTTGTTTCTGACACTTACGGGTCTGGCTACTCTCACTTACCTGTCTGCTAGTGACCCACGAAGTTTTCATCCTGACACTTACCTGTCTGTTATCTATTCTTATGTGCCTGTACCGAAATTTTGCTTGGTTCCCGACATTTGTACTGTTTTCTCGACGCTCTTTTTCAATCACCTACGGGTCGTTTAGCAAGAAACTGGTCTGATCTTTTCCTTACAGCCTGTTCCCAACTATTTAATTCCTTTTGCGGACACTTTCGCATATGTTTACAATAGTCTGTTTCTTAAACATTCATGTTAGTTCGCGATAATTTCAGGTCTGTTGCTGATGATGTGCTCCCAGCCTTTTCAGGTCTGTTTCCTACGATCAGTTGCCAAATTTTCTGGTTTATTCTCGACACTTTTCATCTATTTGCATTCCTTACATATGACTGTTTTTAGTATTCTTGGACAATGTTTGTCTGTTCCCCACCAATTTCCGTCTCATTATGACCCTTGAGGATATGTTCTCCACTGGTGTGTTGTGTTCTAGACCTTTCTGTTTTAATTTCCCACGCTCTCGGGTCTCTTCCCGAACTTTTCTGACGTGTTCTTTTCATTTTCATGTCAGTTTACGATCCTTTCTGTCCTATTTGCGTCTGTTACGGTCACTTGTGGAACGGTTTCTAAATCTTTCATTCTATTCCCGATATTAATATACACATACTAATGTATGTGTATCCTTCAATCTCATATCCTCTCCCCTAACGTTCGACTCTTTCCTTAACAATCTGTCCCCCAACATTTTCAGTCTGTTTTTGATCGTGTCTTCCCTCCATTTTATGGAAACTACTGGACTTCTTTGGTCTATTCAACACGGTCTATTCCTTATTCTTTAGGGACTCTATTTGCTCTTCTCTTGACTGATCTTTAGAGCCTGTCCTCGACCCACTTGTATCTATTCAGCACCTTCTGTTCCCCACTCTTTCCAGTCTCACCCTTCTACGTTAGAGCCTATCTGATATTTTCCCAACACATTCGGATATATTGTCTACATTGGCGGTTCTATGCCCAAACTTATTTCGTCTTTTCTCGAACTCTATACACATCTGATCCCGACCCTATTTTGTATTTTCGCATTATTATATCTCTGTCCCATCAGTCTGTTCCTGACCCATTGGGGTCTGTTGTTGATGGTTTCATCCCGACTCATGCGGTCCTGTTTCCGATACCTTTGTGTCTTTCCCCGACACTTTAGAATGTGTTTCCGTTTGTCACTGATAAGTTGACGAACCATTCTGGTCTGTATCCCATCCCTTCGGAAACTTTTGGGTCTATTCCTAATTCCTGAACCCGTTTCCAACAGTTTTTTTCTATTCCGGAATGTTTAGTATATCCAACCACCTTCTTTCAATTCCCGACCATTTCAGGTCTGTTTCCAACAATCTGTTTCTGACGCTTTAGTATCCATCTACCTCCGACTTCTGCCACACTATTATGTCTATTCCTGACTATTTATGTTATTTTTCATGATTTTCCAACAAACTTAAATGTGTTCTCGACTATTTTTGGATGGTCCAGCCCATTTCGTGTCTGATGTAAATCATTACATTTATGATCACAACGTTATGGGGTATGTACCCAAACTTTATCTGATGTGTTTACGACGCATTCTGAGGAGTTATCTATCATTTCGGGTCTGTTCCCTGTCTTTTCAGATATTTTCATGGCACTTTTGTGTCTATTGCCGAGCTTTTCAGGTGTGTTCATGACTCTATCGTCCCTGTATCCGATCCTTTGTACTCTGTTTCCAACGAACTTTTTCTGACCCTTCAGGTCGCTTGAAACCCATTTTATAGACTTTCCAAAGTTTTATCAACACTTTTCAAGTTGTTTTCATCCCATTCTTGTCTGTTGCCATCCATGACACATCTGTTTCCGAACATTTCATGTCTAATCCCGACCCTTACGCATCTGTTTCCGAAATTTGGCTGTCTGTTGCTGGCGCTCAATCTTCTTTTCCTGACACTTACGTATCTATTATCTACACTTAAGTGCCTGTTTCTGAAAATTTTGCGCGGTTCACATCGCAGTGCTGCAGAAGCTCTTCGAGTCTGATAGGGATCAATTTTTTTCTATTCATGTCGATCCATTCCCGAACATTGCCTTTTCGTTGCTGAAAATTTCTGTTCTGTTCACGATGTCTGTTCCCGAGACTTTTCGGTCTATTCTCAACAATTAATTTTTCATTCCCAATTATGTGTTCCAAGTCCTTTCGGACCCGTTGCCAAACATCTGTTCCCCAACATTTCACGTCGGTTCTGATCATCTATTCCTCAAACTTTAGGGTCTGTTCTCGAATTCTGCTCTTTTTCTGCACATTTTCCATGTGTTGCTGAACCTTTTCGGTGTGTTTGGTGAGTTGTGTGCCTGTTTACGAGCATTTTGTGTCTGATTCTGACACTTCCGTGTCTGTTTCCGACGCTAACTGGTCTGGTATTGTCCCTTTTGCATGTTTCCAGACTCACGTATTTGTTTCTGACACTTACGGGTCTGGCTACTCTCCCTTACCTGTCTGATGGTGACCCTCGATGTTTTTATCCTGTCACCTACCTGCCTGTTATCTATTCTTACGTGCCTCTACCGATAATTTCTTGGTTCCCGACATTTTTACTTTTTTCTCGACACTCTTTTTCAGTCATCTACGGGTCTGTTGGCAAGAAACTGGTCTGATCTTTTCCTTACAGCCTGTTCCCAACTATTTACTTCCTTTTCCCGACTCTTTCGCATATGTGTTCCTTAAACTTTCTTGTTAGTTGCCGACAATTTCAGGTCTGTTCCTGATGTTGTGCTCCCAGCCATTTCAGGTTTGTTCCCTACGATCAGTTGCCACACTTTCTGGGTTGTTTTGGACACTTTACATCTATTTCCTTTCCTTACATATGACTCTTTCTAGTCTTCTTGGACAATGTTTGACTCTTCCCGACCACTTTGCGTCTCATTATACCCTTGAGGATATGTTAACCGCTCGTGTGTTGTGTTCTAGACCTTTCTTTTTTAATTCCACACCGTCTCGGGTCCCTTCCGGACCTTTTCTGACGTGTTCATGTCATTTTCATGACAGTTTACGATCCTTTCTGACATATTTGCGTCTGTTGCCGTCACTTATGGATGTTCTTCTCAATCTTTCATTCTATTCCTGAATTATTCGTATGTGTAACCATCAACCTCGTATCCTCTCCCGAAACGTTCGACTCTTTCCTTAACAATCCGTCCCCCAACATTTTCAGTCTGTTTTTTATCGTGTCTTCCCTCCATTTTATGGAAACTTCTGGACTACTTTGGTCTATTCAGCACGGTCTATTCCTTATCCTTTTGGGACTGTATTTTCTCTTCTCTTGACTACTCTTTAGAGCCTGTCCTTGACCCACTTGTATCTATCAGCACCTTCTGTTTCCCAATCTTTTCAGTCCCTCCCTTCTACATTAGAGCCTTACTGATATTTTCC
This sequence comes from Narcine bancroftii, assembly GCF_036971445.1. NCBI lineage: Eukaryota > Metazoa > Chordata > Chondrichthyes > Torpediniformes > Narcinidae > Narcine > Narcine bancroftii. The sequence continues at coordinate 968,167 of NW_027211808.1, read as the reverse complement.
CAACACATTCGGACGTGTTCTCTACATTGGCGGTTCTATGCCCAAACTTATATCGTCTTTTCTCGAACTCTATACACATATGATCATGACCCTATTGTGTATTTTCGCATTATTAAACCTCTGTCCCATCAGTCTGTTCCTGACCCATTGGGGTCTGTTGTTGATGGTTTCATCCCAACTCTTGTGGTCCTGTTTCCGATACCTTTGTGTCTTTCCCCGACACTTTAGAATGTGTTTCCGTCTGTTACTGATAAGTTGACGAACCATTCTGGTCTGTATCACATCCTTTCGGAAACTTTAGGGGCTATTCCCATTTCCTGAACCCATTTCCAACAGCTTTTTTCTATTCCTGAATGTTTAGTATATCCAACCACTTTCTTTCAATTCACGAACATTTCAGTTCTGTTTCCAACAATCTGTTTCTGACGCTTTAGTATCCATCTACCTCCAACTTCTCCCACACTATTACGTCTATTCCTGACTATTTAGGTTATTTTTCATATTTTCCAACAATCTTAAATGTGTTCCGGACTATTTTTGGGCTGTTCTGGCCCATTTCGTGTCTGATGTAAATCATTACATTTATAATCACAACTTTAGGGGGTATGTACCCAAACTTTACAGTATTTTTCCAAATTTATCTGATGTGTTTTCCACGCTTTGAGCGGAGTTCTCTATCATTTCTAGTCTGTTCCATGTCTTTTCAGATATTTTCATGGCCCCTTGTGTCTATTACCGAGCTTTTCTGGTGTGTTCATGACCCTATCGTCGCTGTATCCGATCATTTGTACTGTGTTTACAACGAACTTTTTCTGACCCTTCAGGTCGCTTCAAACCCATTTTATAATCTTTCCAATGTTTTATCAACGCTTTTCAAGTTGTTTTCATCCCATTCTTGTCTGTTGCCGTCCATGACACATCATTTCCGAACCTTTAATGTCTCATCCCGACCCTTACGCGTCTGTTTTCGAAATTTGGCTGTCTGTTGCTGGCACTCAATCTTCTTTTCCTGACACTTACCTATCTGTTATCTACTCTTAAGTGCCTGTTTCTAACAATTTTGCGAGTGTTCACATCGCAGTGTTGCAGAAGCTCTTCGAGTCTGATAAGGATCAATTTTTTTCTATTCATGTCGATCTGTTCCCGAAAATTGCCTTTTCGTTGCTGAAAATTTCTGTTTTGTTCACAATGTCTGTTCCCGAGACTTTTCGGTCTATTCTCAACAATTAATTTATCATTCCCAATTATGTGTTCCAAGTCCTTTCGGACCCGTTGCCAAACATCTGTTCCCCAACATTTCGCGTCGGTTCTGATCATTATTCCTCAAACTTTAGGGTCTGTTCTCGAATTCTGCTCCTTTTCTGCACATTTACCATGTGTTGCTGAACCTTTTCGGAGTGTTTGGTGAGTCCTGTGCCTTTTTGCGAGCATTTTGTGTCTGATTCTGACACTTCCGAGTCTGACACCGACGCTAACTGGTCTGGTATTGACCCTTTTGCATGTTTCCAGACTCACGTATTTGTTTCTGACACTTACGGGTCTGGCTACTCTCCCTTACCTGTCTGATGGTGATCCTCGATATTTTTATCCTGACACCTACCTGCCTGTTATCTATTCTCACGTGCCTGTATCGATATTTTGCTTGGTTGCCGACATTTGTACTTTTTTCTCGACGCTCTTTTTCAGTCACCTACGGGTCTGTTAGCAAGTCACTGATCTGATCTTTTCCATACAGCCTGTTCCCAACTATTTACTTCCTTTTCCCGACACTTTACAATAGTCTGTTCCTTAAACTTTCTGGTCAGTTCCCGACAATTTCAGGACTGTTCCTGACGATGTGTTCCAAGCCATTTCAGGTCTGTTTCCTACGATCAGTTGCCACACTTTCTGGTCTGTTCTCAACACTTTACATCTATTACCGTTCTTTACATATGACTCTTTCTAGTCTTCTTGGACAATGTTTGTCTGTTCCCGACCACCTTGCGACTCATCATGACCATTACGGATATGTTCTCCGCTCTGTGGTGTGTTCTAGACCTTTGTGTTTCAATTCCCCACGCTTTCAGGTCTCTACCCGAACTTTTCTGACGTGTTCTTGTCATTTTCATGTCAGTTTAGGATCCTTTCTGACCTATTTGCATCTGTTGCGGTCACTTGTGGATCTGTTTCTGAATCTTTCATTCTATTCCCGAATTATTCGAAAGTGTACCCTTCAATTTCGTGTCCTCTCTCGAAACGTTCGACTCTTTCCTTAACAATCCGTCCCCCAACATTTTCAGTCTGTTTTTGATCGTGTCTTCCCTCCATTTTATGGAAACCTCTGGACTACTTTGGTCTATTCAGCACGGTCTATTCCTTATCCTTTTGGGACTGTATTTTCTCTTCTCTTGACTACTCTTTAGAGCCTGTCCTCGACCCACTTGTATCTATCAGCACCTTCTGTTTCCCAATCTTTTCAGTCTCTCCCTTCTACATTAGAGCCTTACTGATATTTTCCCAACACATTCGGATGTGTTCTCTACATTGGCGGTTCTATGCCCAACCTTATTTCGTCTCTTCTCGAACTCTATACACATATGATCATGACCCTATTGTGTATTTTCGCATTATTAAACCTCTGTCCCATCAGTCTGTTCCTGACCCATTGGGGTCTGTTGTTGATGGTTTCATCCCAACTCTTGTGGTCCTGTTTCCGATACCTTTGTGTCTTTCCCCGACACTTTAGAATGTGTTTCCGTCTGTTACTGATAAGTTGACGAACCATTCTGGTCTGTATCACATCCTTTCGGAAACTTTTGGTGCTATTCCCATTTCATGAACCCATTTCCAACAGCTTTTTTCTATTCCGGAATGTTTAGTATATCCAACCACTTTCTTTCAATTCACAAACATTTCAGTTCTGTTTCCAACAATCTGATTCTGACGCTTTAGTATCCATCTACCTCCAACTTCTCCCACACTATTATGTCTATTCCTGACTATTTAGGTTATTTTTCATATTTTCCAACAATCTTAAATGTGTTCCCGACTATTTTTGGTCTGTTCTGGCCCATTTCGTGTCTGATGTAAATCATTAAATTTATAATCACAACTTTAGGGGGTATGTACCCAAATTTTACAGTATTTTTCCAAATTTATCTGATGTGTTTTCGACGCTTTGAGCGGAGTTCTCTATCATTTCTAGTCTGTTCCCTGTCTTTTCAGATATTTTCATGGCCCTTTGTGTCTATTACCGAGCTTTTCTGCTGTGTTGATGACCCTATCGTCGTTGTATCTGATCATTTGTACTGTGTTTACAACGAACTTTTTCTGACCCTTCAGTTCGCTTCAAACCCATTTTATAGTCTTTCCAATGTTTTATCAACGCTTTTCAATTTGTTTTCATCCCATTCTTGTCTGTTGCCGTCCATGACACATCATTTCCGAACCTTTAATGTCTCATCCCGACCCTTACGCGTCTGTTTTCGAAATTTGGCTGTCTGTTGCTGGCACTCAATCTTCTTTTCCTGACACTTACCTATCTGTTATCTACTCTTAAGTGCCTGTTTCTGACAATTTTGCGAGTGTTCACATCGCAGTGTTGCAGAAGCTCTTCGAGTCTGATAGGGAACAATTTTTTTCTATTCATGTCGATCTGTTCCCGAAAATTGCCTTTTCGTTGCTGAAAATTTCTGTTTTGTTCACAATGTCTGTTCCCGAGACTTTTCGGTCTATTCTCAACAATTAATTTTTCATTCCCAATTATGTGTTCCAAGTCCTTTCGGACCCGTTGCCAAACATCTGTTCCCCAACATTTCGCGTCGGTTCTGATCACTATTCCTCAAACTTTAGGGTCTGTTCTCTAATTCTGCTCCTTTTCTGCACATTTACCATGTGTTGCTGAACCTTTTCGGTGTGTTTGGTGAGTTTTGTGCCTTTTTGCGAGCATTTTGTGTCTGATTCTGGCACTTCCGAGTCTGATACCCACGCTAACTGGTCTGGTATTGACCCTTTTGCATATTTCCAGACTCACGTATTTGTTTCTGACACTTACGGGTCTGGCTACTCTCCCTTACCTGTCTGATGGTGACCCTCGATATTTTTATCGTGACACCTACCTGCCTGTTATCTATTCTCACGTGCCTGTATCGATATTTTGCTTGGTTCCCGACATTTGTACTTTTTTCTCGACGCTCTTTTTCAGTCACCTACGGGTCTGTTAGCAGGTCACAGATCTGATCTTTTCCATACAGCCTGTTCCCAACTATTTACTTCCTTTTCCCGACACTTTACAATAGTCTGTTCCTTAAACTTTCTGGTCAGTTCCCGACAATTTCAGGACTGTTTCTGACGATGTGTTCCAAGCCATTTCAGGTCTGTTTCCTACGATCAGTTGCCACACTTTCTAGTCTGTTCTCAACACTTTACATCTATTACCGTTCTTTACATATGACTCTTTCTAGTCTTCTTGGACAATGTTTGTCTGTTCCCGACCACCTTGCGACTCATCATGACCATTACGGATATGTTCTCCGCTCTGTGTTGTGTTCTAGACCTTTGTGTTTCAATTCCCCACGCTTTCAGGTCTCTACCCGAACTTTTCTGACGTGTTCTTGTCATTTTCATGTCAGTTTACGATCCTTTCTGACCTATTTGCATCTGTTGCGGTCACTTGTGGATCTGTTTCTGAATCTTTCATTCTATTCCCGAATTATTCGAAAGTGTACCCTTCAATTTCGTGTCCTCTCTCGAAACGTTCGACTCTTTCCTTAACAATCTGTCCCCCAACTTTTTCAGTCTGTTTTTGAACGTGTCTTACCTCCATTTTATGGAAACTTCCGGACTTCTATGGTCTATTCAGCACGGTCTGTTCCCTATCAATTGGGACTGTATTTGCTCTTCTCTTGCCTACTCTTTAGAGCCTGTCCTCGACCCACTTGTATCTATTCAGCACCTTCTGTTTCCCACTCTTTCCAGTCTCTCCCTTCTACGTTAGAGCCTTTCTGATATTTTCCCAACACATTCGGATGTGTTGTCTACATCGGCGGTTCTATGCTCAAACTTATTTCATCTTTCCTCGAAATCTATACACATCTGATCCCGACCCTATTGTGTATTTTCGCATTATTAAATCTCTGTCCCATCAGTCTGTTCTTGACCCACTGGGGTCTGTTGTTGATGGTTTCATCCCGAATCTTGCGGTCCTGTTTCCGATACCTTTGTGTCTTTCCCCGACACCTTAGAATGTGTTTCCGTCTGTCACTTATAAGTTGACGAACCATTCTGGTCTGTATCCAATCCTTTCGGAAACTTTTGGGTCTATTCCCAATTCCTGAACCCGTTTCCAATAGTTTTTTTCTATTCCGGAATGTTTAGTATATCCAACCAGTTTTTCCAATTCCCGACCATTTCAGGTATGTTTCCAACAATCTTTTTCTGACGCTTTAGTCTCCATCTACCTCCGACTTCTGCCACACTATTATGTCTATTCCTGACTATTTAGGTTATTTTTCATGATTTTCCAACAAACTTAAATGTGTTCTAGACTATTTTTGGACGGTCCAGCCCATTTCGTGTCTGATGTAAATCATTACATTTATGATCACAACGTTATGGGGTATGTACCCAAACTTTACGGTATTTTTCCAAATTTATCTGATGTGTTTACGATGTTTTCTGAGGAGTTATCTATCATTTCGTGTCTGTTCCCTGTCTTTTCAGATATTTTCATGGCCCTTTTGTGTCTATTGCCGAGCTTTTCAGGTGTGTTCATGACTCTATCGTCCCTGTATCTGATACTTTGTACTCTGTTTCCAACGAACTTTTTCTGACCCTTCAGGTCGCTTCAAACCCATTTTATAGACTTTCCAAAGGTTTATCAAAACTTTTCAAGTTGTTTTCATCCCATTCTTGTCTGTTGCCATCCATGACACATCTGTTTCCGAACCTTTCATGTCTCATCCCGACCCTTACGCATCTGTTTCCGAAATTTGGCTGTGTGTTGCTGGTGCTCAATCTACTTTTCCTGACACTTACCTATCTATTATCTACTCTTAAGTGCCTGTTTGTGACAAATTTGCGAGTGTTCACATCGTAGTGTTGCTGAAGCTCTTCGAGTCTGATAGGGACCAATTTTTTTCTATTCATGTCGATCCATTCCAGAACATTGCTTTTTCGTTGCTGAAAATTTCTGTTCTGTTCACGATGTCTGCTCCCGACACTTTTCGGACTATTCTCAACAATTAAGTTTTCATTCCCAATTATGTGTTCCAAGTCCTTTCGGACCCCTTGCCAAACATCTGTTCCCCAACATTTCACGTTGGTTCTGATCATCTATTGCTTAAACTTTAGGGTCTGTTCTCGAATTCTGCTCTGTTTCCGCAGATTTACCATGTGTTGCTGAACCTTTTCGGAGTGTTTGGTGAGTTTTGTGCCTGTTTTCGAGCATTTTGTGTCTGATTCTGACACTTCCGTGTCTGTTACCGACGCTAACTGGTCTGGTATTGACACTTTTGCATGTTTCCAGACTCACGTATTTGTTTCTGACACTTACGGGTCTGGCTACTCTCCCTTACCTGTCTGATGGTGACCCTCGATGTTTTTATCCTGTCACCTACCTGCCTGTTATCTATTCTTACGTGCCTGTACCGATAATTTGCTTGGTTCCCGACATTTTTACTTTTTTATCGACGCTCTTTTTCAGTCATCTACGGGTCTGTTGGCAAGAAACTGGTCTGATCTTTTCCTTACAGCCTGTTTCCAACTTTTTACTTTCTTTTCCCGACACTTTCGCATATGTGTTCCTTAAACTTTCTGTTAGTTCCCGACAATTTCAGGTCTGTTCCTGATGTTGTGCTCCCAGCCATTTCAGGTCTGTTCCCTACGATCAGTTGCCACACTTGCTGGGTTGTTTTGGACACTTTACATCTATTTCCTTTCCTTACATATGCCTCTTTCTAGTCTTCTTGGACAATGTTTGTCTCCGTCCCGAGCACTTGGCGTCTCATTATACCCTTGAGGATATGTTATCCGCTCGTGTGTTGTGTTCTAGACCTTTCTGTTTTAATTCCATACCGACTCGGGTCTCTTCCCGACCTTTTCTGACGTGTTCCTGTCATTTTCATGACAATTTACGATCCTTTCTGACATATTTGCGTCTGTTGCGGTCACTTGTGGATCTGTTTCTCAATCTTTCATTCTATTCCCAAATTATTCGTATGTGTAACCTTCAACCTCGTATCTTCTCCCGAAACGTTCGACTCTTTCCTTTACAATCCGTCCCCAAAATTTTCAGTCTGTTTTTGATCGTGTCTTCCCTCCATTTTATGGAAACTTCTGGACTACTTTGGTCTATTCAGCACGGTCTATTCCTTAATCCTTTTGGGACTGTATTTTCTCTTCTCTTGACTACTCTTTAGAGCCTTTCCTCGACCCACTTGTATCTATTCAGCACCTTCTGTTTCCCACTCTTTCCAGTCTCTCCCTTCTACGTTAGAGCCTTTCTGATATTTTCCCAACACATTCGGATGTGTTGTCTACATTGGCGGTTCTATGCTCAAACTTATTTCATCTTTCCTCGAAATCTATACACATCGGATCCCGACCCTATTGTGTATTTTCGCATTATTAAATCTCTGTCCCATCAGTCTGTTCTTGACCCACTGGGGTCTGTTGTTGATGGTTTCATCCCGAATCTTGCGGTCCTGTTTCCGATACCTTTGTGTCTTTCCCCGACACCTTAGAATGTGTTTCCGTTTGTCACTTATAAGTTGACGAACCATTCTGGTCTGTATCCCATCCTTTCGGAAACTTTTGGGTCTATTCCCAATTCCTGAACCCGTTTCCAATAGTTTTTTTCTATTCCGGAATGTTTAGTATATCCAACCAGTTTTTCCAATTCCCGACCATTTCAGGTATGTTTCCAACAATCTTTTTCTGACGCTTTAGTCTCCATCTACCTCCGACTTCTGCCACACTATTATGTCTATTCCTGACTATTTAGGTTATTTTTCATGATTTTCCAACAAACTTAAATGTGTTCTAGACTATTTTTGGACGGTCCAGCCCATTTCGTGTCTGATGTAAATCATTACATTTATGATCACAACGTTATGGGGTATGTACCCAAACTTTACGGTATTTTTCCAAATTTATCTGATGTGTTTACGATGTTTTCTGAGGAGTTATCTATCATTTCGTGTCTGTTCCCTGTCTTTTCAGATATTTTCATGGCCCTTTTGTGTCTATTGCCGAGCTTTTCAGGTGTGTTCATGACTCTATCGTCCCTGTATCTGATACTTTGTACTCTGTTTCCAACGAACTTTTTCTGACCCTTCAGGTCGCTTCAAACCCATTTTATAGACTTTCCAAAGGTTTATCAAAACTTTTCAAGTTGTTTTCATCCCATTCTTGTCTGTTGCCATCCATGACACATCTGTTTCCGAACCTTTCATGTCTCATCCCGACCCTTACGCATCTGTTTCCGAAATTTGGCTGTGTGTTGCTGGTGCTCAATCTACTTTTCCTGACACTTACCTATCTATTATCTACTCTTAAGTGCCTGTTTGTGACAAATTTGCGAGTGTTCACATCGTAGTGTTGCTGAAGCTCTTCGAGTCTGATAGGGACCAATTTTTTTCTATTCATGTCGATCCATTCCAGAACATTGCTTTTTCGTTGCTGAAAATTTCTGTTCTGTTCACGATGTCTGCTCCCGACACTTTTCGGACTATTCTCAACAATTAAGTTTTCATTCCCAATTATGTGTTCCAAGTCCTTTCGGACCCCTTGCCAAACATCTGTTCCCCAACATTTCACGTTGGTTCTGATCATCTATTGCTTAAACTTTAGGGTCTGTTCTCGAATTCTGCTCTGTTTCCGCAGATTTACCATGTGTTGCTGAACCTTTTCGGAGTGTTTGGTGAGTTTTGTGCCTGTTTTCGAGCATTTTGTGTCTGATTCTGACACTTCCGTGTCTGTTACCGACGCTAACTGGTCTGGTATTGACACTTTTGCATGTTTCCAGACTCACGTATTTGTTTCTGACACTTACGGGTCTGGCTACTCTCCCTTACCTGTCTGATGGTGACCCTCGATGTTTATATCCTGTCACCTACCTGCCTGTTATCTATTCTTACGTGCCTGTACCGATAATTTGCTTGGTTCCCGACATTTTTACTTTTTTATCGACGCTCTTTTTCAGTCATCTACGGGTCTGTTGGCAAGAAACTGGTCTGATCTTTTCCTTACAGCCTGTTTCCAACTTTTTACTTTCTTTTCCCGACACTTTCGCATATGTGTTCCTTAAACTTTCTGTTAGTTCCCGACAATTTCAGGTCTGTTCCTGATGTTGTGCTCCCAGCCATTTCAGGTCTGTTCCCTACGATCAGTTGCCACACTTGCTGGGTTGTTTTGGACACTTTACATCTATTTCCTTTCCTTACATATGCCTCTTTCTAGTCTTCTTGGACAATGTTTGTCTCCGTCCCGAGCACTTGGCGTCTCATTATACCCTTGAGGATATGTTATCCGCTCGTGTGTTGTGTTCTAGACCTTTCTGTTTTAATTCCATACCGACTCGGGTCTCTTCCCGACCTTTTCTGACGTGTTCCTGTCATTTTCATGACAATTTACGATCCTTTCTGACATATTTGCGTCTGTTGCTGTCACTTGTGGATCTGTTTCTCAATCTTTCATTCTATTCCCAAATTATTCGTATGTGTAACCTTCAACCTCGTATCTTCTCCCGAAACGTTCGACTCTTTCCTTTACAATCCGTCCCCAAAATTTTCAGTCTGTTTTTGATCGTGTCTTCCCTCCATTTTATGGAAACTTCTGGACTACTTTGGTCTATTCAGCACGGTCTATTCCTTATCCTTTTGGGACTGTATTTTCTCTTCTCTTGACTACTCTTTAGAGCCTTTCCTCGACCCACTTGTATCTATTCAGCACCTTCTGTTTCCCACTCTTTCCAGTCTCTCCCTTCTACGTTAGAGCCTTTCTGATATTTTCCCAACACATTCGGATGTGTTGTCTACATTGGCGGTTCTATGCCCAAACTTATTCCGTCTTTTCTCGAACTTTATACACATCTGATCCCGACCCTATTGTGTATTTTCGCATTATTAAATCTCTGTCCCATCAGTCTGTTCTTGACCCACTGGGGTCTTTTGTTGATGGTTTCATCCCGAATCTTGCGGTCCAGTTTCCGATACCTTTGTGTCTTTCCCCGACACCTTAGAGTGTGTTTCCGTCTGTCACTTATAAGTTGACGAACCATTCTGGTCTGTAACCCATCCTTTCGGAAACTTTTGGGTCTATTCCCAATTCCTGAACCCGTTTCCAATAGTTTTTTTCTATTCCGGAATGTTTAGTATATCCAACCAGTTTTTCCAATTCCCGACCATTTCAGGTATGTTTCCAACAATCTTTTTCTGACGCTTTAGTCTCCATCTACCTCCGACTTCTGCCACACTATTATGTCTATTCCTGACTATTTAGGTTATTTTTCATGATTTTCCAACAAACTTAAATGTGTTCTAGACTATTTTTGGACGGTCCAGCCCATTTCGTGTCTGATGTAAATCATTATATTTATGATCACAACGTTATGGGGTATGTACCCAAACTTTACGGTATTTTTCCAAATTTATCTGATGTGTTTACGATGTTTTCTGAGGAGTTATCTATCATTTCGGGTCCGTTCCCTGTCTTTTCAGATATTTTCATGGCCCTTTTGTGTCTATTGCCGAGCTTTTCAGGTGTGTTCATGACTCTATCGTCCCTGTATCCGATACTTTGTACTCTGTTTCCAATGAACTTTTTCTGACCCTTCAGGTCGCTTCAAACCCATTTTATAGACTTTCCAAAGGTTTATCAACACTTTTCAAGTTGTTTTCATCCCATTCTTGTCTGTTGCCATCCATGACACATCTGTTTCCGAACCTTTCATGTCTCATCCCGACCCTTACGCATCTGTTTCCGAAATTTGGCTGTGTGTTGCTGGTGCTCAATCTTCTTTTCCTGACACTTACCTATCTATTATCTACTCTTAAGTGCCTGTTTGTGACAATTTTGCGAGTGTTCACATCGTCGTGTTGCTGAAGCTCTTCGAGTCTGATAGGGACCAATTTTTTTCTATTCATGTCGATCCATTCCCGAACATTGCCTTATCGTTGCTGAAAATTTCTGTTCTGTTCACGATGTCTGCTCCCGACACTTTTCGGACTATTCTCAACAATAAATTTTTCATTCCCAATTATGTGTTCCAAGTCTTTTCGGACCCGTTGCCAAACATCTGTTCCCCAACATTTCACGTCGGTTCTGATCATCTATTCCTCAAACTTTATGGTCTGTTCTCGAATTCTGCTCTATTTCCGCACCTTTACCATGTGTTGCTGACCCTTCCCGTTGTGTTTGGTGGGTTTTGTGTCTGTTTGCGAGCAATATTTGTTTGATTCTGTCAATTCCGTGTCTGTTACCGACGCTAACTGGTCTGGTACTGACCCTTTTGCATGTGTCCAGACTCACGTGTTTGTTTCCGACCCTTACGGGTCTGGCTACTCTCCCTTACCTGTCTGCTGGTGACCCTCGATGTTTTTATCCTGACATCTACCTGTCTGTTATTTTTTCTTATGTGCCTGTACCGATATTTTTCTTGGGTCCCGACATTTGTACTTTATTAGCGACGCTCTTTTTCAGTCACCTACGGGTCTTTTGGCAAGAAACTGGTCTGATCAGTTCCTTACAGCCTGTTCCCAACTATTTACTTCATTTTCCCGACACTCTCTCATCTATTTACATTAGTTTGTTCCTTAAACTTTCTTGTTAGTTCCTGACAATTTCAAGTTGTTCCTGATGATGTGCTCCCAGCCATTTCAGGTCTGATCCCTACGATCAGTTGCCACACTTTCTGGTCTGTCTCAACACTTTACATCTATTTCCGTTCCTTTCATATGAATCTTCTTGGACAATGTTTGTCTGTTCCCGACCACTTTGCGTCTCATTATGACCCTTGTGGATATGTTCTCCGCTCGTGTGTTGTGTTCTAGACCTTCCTAATTTAATTCCCCACGCTTTCGGGTCTCTTCCCGACCTTTTATGACGTGTTCTTGTCATTGTCATGATAGTTTACGATCCTTTCTGACCTATTTGTGTCTGTTGCGGTCACTTGTGGATCTGTTTCTCAATCTTTCATTCTATTCCCGAATTATTCGTATGTGTAACCTTCAATTTCGAATCCTCTCCCGAAACTTTCGAATCTTTCCTTAACAATCTGTCCCCCAACTTTTTCAGTCTGTTTTTGATCGTGTATTCCCTCCATTTTATGGAACCTTCCAGAATTCTTTGGTCTATTCAGCACAATCTTTTCCTTATGCTTTTGGGACTGTATTTGCTCTTCTCTTGACTACTCTTTCTAGCCTGTCCTCGACCCAGTTGTATCTATTCAGCACCTTCTGTTCCCCACATTTTCCAGTCTCTCCCTTCTATGTTAGCACCTTTCTGATACTCTCCCAACACATTCGGATGTGTTGTCTACATTGGCGGTTCTATGCCCAAACTTATTTCGTCTTTTCTCGAACTCTATACACATCTGATCCCGACCCTATTGTGTATTTTCGCATTATTAAATCTCTGTCCCATCAGTCTGTTCTTGACCCACTGGGGTCTGTTGTTGATGGTTTCATCCCGAATCTTGCGGTCCTGTTTCCGATACCTTTGCGTCTTTCCCCGACACCTTAGAATGTGTTTCCATCTGTCACTTATAAGTTGACGAACCATTCTGGTCTGTATCCCATCCTGTCGGAAACTTTTGGGTCTATTCCCAATTCCTGAACCCGTTTCCAACAGTTTTTTTCTATTCCGGAATGTTTGGTATATCCAACCAGTTTTTCCAATTCCCGACCATTTCAGGTATGTTTCCAACAATCTTTTTCTGACGCTTTAGTCTCCATCTACCTCCGACTTCTGCCACACTATTATGTCTATTCCTGAGTATTTAGGTTATTTTTCATGATTTTCCAACAAACTTAAATGTGTTCTCGACTATTTTTGGACGGTCCAGCCCATTTCGTGTCTGATGTAAATCATTACATTTATGATCACAACCTTATGGGGTATGTACCCAAACTTTACGGTTTTTTTCCAAATTTATCTGATGTGTTTACGATGCTTTCTGAGGAGTTATCTATCATTTCGGGTCTTTTCCCTGTGTTTTCAGATATTTTCATGGCCCTTTTGTGTCTATTGCCGAGCTTTTCAGGTGTGTTCATGACTCTATCGTCCCTGTATCTGATACTTTGTACTCTGTTTCCAACGAACTTTTTCTGACCCTTCAGGTCACTTCAAACCCATTTTATAGACTTTCCAAAGTTTTATCAACACTTTTCAAGTTGTTTTCATCCCATTCTTGTCTGTTGCCATCCATGACACATCTGTTTCCGAACCTTTCATGTCTCATCCCGACCCTTACGCATCTGTTTCCGAAATTTGGCAGTCTGTTGCTGGCGCTCAATCTTCTTTTCCTGACACTTACCTATCTATTATCTACTCTTAAGTGCCTGTTTGTGACAATTTTGCGAGTGTTCACATCGTAGTGTTGCTGAAGCTCTTCGAGTCTGATAGGGACCAATTTTTTTTCTATTCATGTCGATCCATTCCAGAACATTGCCTTTTCGTTGCTGAAAATTTCTGTTCTGTTCACGATGTCTGCTCCCGACACTTTTCGGTCTATTCTCAACAATAAATTTTTCATTCCCAATTATGTGTTCCAAGTCCTTTCGGACCCGTTGCCAAACATCTGTTCCCCAACATTTCACGTCGGTTCTGATCATCAATTGCTTAAACTTTAGGGTCTGTTCTCGAATTCTGCTCTGTTTCCGCAGATTTACCATGTGTTGCTGAACCTTTTCGGAGTGTTTGGTGAGTTTTGTGCCTGTTTTCGAGCATTTTGTGTCTGATTCTGACACTTCCGTGTCTGTTACCGACGCTAACTGGTCTGGTATTGACCCTTTTGCATGTTTGCAGACTCACGTATTTGTTTCTGACACTTACGGGTCTGGCTACTCTCCCTTACCTGTCTGATGGTGACCCTCGATGTTTTTATCCTGTCACCTACCTGCCTGTTATCTATTCTTACGTGCCTGTACCGATAATTTGCTTGGTTCCCGACATTTTTACTTTTTTCTCGACGCTCTTTTTCAGTCATCTACGGGTCTGTTGGCAAGAAACTGGTCTGATCTTTTCCTTACAGCCTGTTTCCAACTTTTTACTTCCTTTTCCCGACACTTTCGCATATGTGTTCCTTAAACTTTCTTGTTAGTTCCCGACAATTTCAGGTCTGTCCTGATGTTTTGCTCCCAGCCATTTCAGGTCTGTTCCCTACGATTAGTTGCCACACTTTCTGGGTTTTTTGGACACTTTACATCTATTTCCTTTCCTTACATATGACTCTTTCTAGTCTTCTTGGACAATGTTTGTCTCCGTCCCGAGCACTTGGCGTCTCATTATACCCTTGAGGATATGTTATCCGCTCGTGTGTTGTGTTCTAGACCTTTCTGTTTTAATTCCACACCGACTCGGGTCTCTTCCCGACCTTTTCTGACGTGTTCCTGTCATTTTCATGACAGTTTACGATCCTTTCTGACATATTTGCGTCTGTTGCGGTCACTTGTGGATCTGTTTCTCAATCTTTCATTCTATTCCCGAATTATTCGTATGTGTAACCTTCAACCTCGTATCCTCTCCCGAAACGTTTGACTCTTTCCTTAACAATCCGTCCCCAACATTTTCAGTCTGTTTTTGATCGTGTCTTCCCTCCATTTTATGGAAACTTCTGGACTACTTTGGTCTATTCAGCACGGTCTATTCCTTATCCTTTTGGGACTGTATTTTCTCTTCTCTTGACTACTCTTTAGAGCCTGTCCTCGACCCACTTGTATCTATTCAGCACCTTCTGTTTTCCACTCTTTCCAGTCTCTCCCTTCTACATTAGAGCCTTTCTGATATTTTCCCAACACATTCGGATGTGTTCTCTACATTGGCGGCTCTATGCCCAACCTTATTTCGTCTTTTCTCGAACTCTATACACATCTGATCCCGACCCTATTGTGTATTTTCGCATTATTAAACCTCTGTCCCACCAGTCTGTTTCTGACCCATTGTGGTCTGTTGTTGATGGTTTCATCACGACTCCTGTGGTCCTGTTTTCGATACCTTTGTGTCTTTCCCCGACACTTTAGAATGTGTCTCCGTCTGTTACTGATAAGTTGACGGACCATTCTGGTCTGTATCCCATCCTTTCGAAACTTTTGGGGTTATTTCCAATTCCTGAATCTGTTTCCAACAGCTTTTTTCTATTCCGGAATGTTTAGTATATCCAACCACTTTCTTTCAATTTGCGAACATTTCAGGTCTGTTTCCAACAATCTGTTTCTGACGCTTTAGTATCCATCTACCTCCAACTTCTCCCACACTATTATGTCTATTCCTGACTATTTAGGCTATTTTTCATTATTTTCCAACAAATGTAAATGTGTTCTCGACTATTTTTGGACTGTTCTGGCCCATTTCGTGTCTGATGTAAATCATTACATTTATGATCACAACGTTTTGGGGTATGTACCCAAACTTTATGGTATTTTTCCAAATTTATCTTATGTGTTTACGACGCTTTGTGCGGAGTTCTCTATCATTTCTGGTCTGTTCCCTGTCTTTTCAGATATTTTCATGGCCCTTTTGTGTCTATTACCGAGCTTTTCAGGTGTGTTCATGACCCTATCGTCCCTGTATCCGATACTTTGTACTCTGTTTCCAACGAACTTTTTCTGACCCTTCAGGTCGCTTCAATCCCATTTTATTGTCTTTCCAATGTTTTAATCAACAATTTTCAAGTTGTTTTCATCCCATTCTTGTCTGTTGCCGTCCATGACAGATCTGTTTCCGAACCTTTCATGTCTCATCCCCACCCTTACGCGTCTGTTTCCGAAATTTGGCTGTCTGTTGCTGGCTCTCAATCTTCTTTTCCTGACACTTACCTATCTTTTATCAACTCTTAAGTGCCTGTTTCTGACAAGTTTGCGAGTGTTCACATCGCAGTGTTGCCGAAGCTCTTCGAGTCTGATAGGGACCAATTTTTTTCTAGTCCTGTCTATCTGTTCCCCAACATTGCCTTTTCGTTCTTGACAATTTCTGTTCTGTTCACGATGACTGTTCCCGAAAATTTTCGGTGTATTCTCAACAATTAATTTTTAATTCCCAATTATGCGTTCCATGTCCTTTTGCACCTGCTGCCAAACATCTTTTCCCAAACCTTTCGCATCTGTTCTGATTATCTATTCCTCAAACTTTAGGGTCTGTTCTCGAATTCTGCTCTATTTCCGCACCTTTACCATGTGTTGCTGACCCTTCCCGTTGTGTTTGGTGGGTTTTGTGTCTGTTTGCGAGCAATATTTGTTTGATTCTGTCACTTCCGTGTCTGTTACCGACGCTAACTGGTCTGGTACTGACCCATTTGCATGTGTCCAGACTCACGTGTTTGTTTCAGACCCTTACGGGTCTGGCTACTCTCCCTTACCTGTCTGCTGGTGACCCTCGATGTTTTTATCCTGACATCTACCTGTCTGTTATTTATTCTTATGTGCCTGTACCGATATTTTTCTTGGGTCCCGACATTTGTACTTTATTAGCGACGCTCTTTTTCAGTCACCTACGGGTCTTTTGGCAAGAAACTGGTCTGATCAGTTCCTTACAGCCTGTTCCCAACTATTTACTTCATTTTCCCGACACTCTCTCATATATTTACATTAGTTTGTTCCTTAAACTTTCTTGTTAGTTCCTGACAATTTCAAGTCTGTTCCTGATGATGTGCTCCCAGCCATTTCAGGTCTGATCCCTACGATCAGTTGCCACACTTTCTGGTCTGTCTCAACATTTTACATCTATTTCCGTTCCTTACGTATGAAACTTCTTGGACAATGTTTGTCCGTTCCCGACCACTTTGCGTCTCATTATGACCCTTGTGGATATGTTCTCCGCTCGTGTGTTGTGTTATAGACCTTCCTAATTTAATTCCCCACGCTTTCGGGTCTCTTCCCGACCTTTTATGACGTGTTCTTGTCATTTTCATGATAGTTTACGATCCTTTCTGACCTATTTGTGTCTGTTGCGGTCACTTGTGGATCTGTTTCTCAATCTTTCATTCTATTCCCGAATTATTCGTATGTGTAACCTTCAATTTCGAATCCTCTCCCGAAACTTTCGAATCTTTCCTTAACAATCTGTCCCCCAACTTTTTCAGTCTGTTTTTGATCGTGTATTCCCTCCATTTTATGGAACCTTCCAGAATTCTTTGGTCTATTCAGCACGATCTGTTCCTTATGCTTTTGGGACTGTATTTGCTCTTCTCTTGAATACTCTTTCTAGCCTGTCCTCGACCCAGTTGTATCTATTCAGCACCTTCTGTCCCCCACGTTTTCCAGTCTCTCCCTTCTATGTTAGCACCTTTCTGATACTCTCCCAACACATTCGGATGTGTTGTCTACATTGGCGATTCTATACCCAACCTTATTTCGTCTTTTCTCGATCTCTATACTCGTGTGATCACGACCCTATGCTGTATTTTCGCATTTTTTACAACTCTGTCCCATCAGTCTGTTCCTTACCCATTGGTGTCTGTTGTTGATGGTCTCATCCCGACTCTTGCGGTCCTGTTTCCAATCCCTTTGTGTCTTTCCCCGACACTTTACAATGTGTTTCCGTCTGTTACTGATAAGTTGATGACACATTCTGGTCTGTATCCCATCCTTTCGGGAACTTTTGGGTCTATTCCCAATTTCTGAATCCGTTTCCAACATTTTTTTTTCTATTCCGGATTGTTTAGTATATCCAACCATTTTCTGTCAATTCCCGACCATTTCAGGTCTGTTTCCAACAATTTGTTTCTGACCCTTTAGTATCCATCTAACTCCGACTGCTCCCACACTATTATGTCTATTCCTGACTATTTAGGTCATTTTTCATGATTTTCCTTCAAACTTAAATGTGTTCCCGACTATTTTAGGACTGTTCCGGCCCATTTTGTGTCTGATGTAAATGATTACATTTATGATCACATCGTTATGGGTTATGTACACAAACTTTACGGTATTTTCCCAAATTTATCTGATGTGTTTACGATGCTTTCTGAGGAGTTCACTTTCATTCCTCGTCTGTTCCCTGACTTTTCATTTATTTTCATGGACCTTTTGTGTGCATTCTTGACCATTTCGTGTCTATTGCCAAGATTTTCAGGTGTGTTCATGACCCTATCGTCCCTATATCCGATCCTTTGTACTCTGTTTCCAACTATCTTTTTCTGACCCTTCAGGTCGCTTCAAAACTATTTTGTAGTCTTTCCTATGTTTTATCAACACTTTCCAAGTTGTTTTCATCCCATACTTTTCTGTTGCCGTTGAACCTTTCATATCTCATCCTGACCCACATGCGTCTGTTTCCGAAATTTTGCTGTCTGTTCCTGGTGCTCAATCTTCTTTTCCTGACACTTACCTATCTGTTATGTACTCTTAAGTGCCTGTTTCTGACAATTTTACGAGTGTTCACATCGCAGTGTTCCCGAAGCTCTTCAAGTCTGATAGGGACCATTTTTTTGCTATTCATGTCGATCTGTTCTCGAACATTGCATTTTCGTTCCTGAAAATATCTGTTTTGTTCACGATGTCTATTCCCGAGACTTTTCTGGCTATTCTCAACAATTATTTTTTCATTCCCAATTATGTGTTCCAAGTCCTTTCGGAGCTGTTTCCAAACATCTGTTCCCAAACCTTTCGCATCTGTTCTGATTATCTATTCCTAAATCTTTAGGGTCTGTTCTCAAATTCTGCTCTATTTCCACACCTTTACCATGTGTTGCTGACCCTTTCCGGTGTGTTTGGTGAGTTTTGTGCCTGTTTGCGAGCATTTTGTGTCGGATTCTGACACTTCCGAGTCTCTTACCGACGCAAACTGGTCTGGTACTGACCCTTTTGCATGTTTCCAGACTCACGTGTTTGTTTCTGACACTTACGGGTCTGGCTACTCTCACTTACCTGTCTGCTAGTGACCCACGAAGTTTTCATCCTGACACTTACCTGTCTGTTATCTATTCTTATGTGCCTGTACCGATATTTTGCTTGGTTCCCGACATTTGTACTGTTTTCTCGACGCTCTTTTTCAATCACCTACGGGTCTTTTAGCAAGAAACTGGTCTGATCTTTTCCTTACAGCCTGTTCCCAACTATTTAATTCCTTTTGCCGACACTTTCGCATATGTTTACAATAGTCTGTTTCTTAAACATTCATGTTAGTTCCCGATAATTTCAGGTCTGTTCCTGATGATGTGCTCCCAGCCTTTTCAGGTCTGTTTCCTACGATCAGTTGCCAAATTTTCTGGTTTATTCTCGACACTTTTCATCTATTTGCATTCCTTACATATGACTGTTTTTAGTATTCTTGGACAATGTTTGTCTGTTCCCAACCAATTTCCGTCTCATTATGACCCTTGAGGATATGTTCTCCACTGGTGTGTTGTGTTCTAGACCTTTCTGTTTTAATTCCCCACGCTCTCGGTTCTCTTCCTGACCTTTTCTGTCGTGTTCTTTTCATTTTCATGTCAGTTTACGATCCTTTCTGTCCTATTTGCGTCTGTTACGGTCACTTGTGGAACGGTTTCTAAATCTTTCATTCTATTCCCGATATATTAGTATGTGTATCCTTCAATCTCATATCCTCTCCCCTAACGTTCGACTCTTTCCTTAACAATCTGTCCCCCAACATTTTCAGTCTGTTTTTGATCGTGTCTTCCCTCCATTTTATGGAAACTACTGGACTTCTTTGGTCTATTCAGCACGGTCTATTCCTTATTCTTTAGGGACTCTATTTGCTCTTCTCTTGACTAATCTTTAGAGACTGTCCTCGACCCACTTGTATCTATTCAGCACCTTCTGTTCCCCACTCTTTCCAGTCTCACCCTTCTACGTTAGAGCCTATCTGATATTTTACCAACACATTCGGATATATTGTCTACATTGGTGGTTCTATGCCCAAACTTATTTCGTCTTTTCTCGAACTCTATACACATCTGATCCCGACCCTATTGTGTATTTTCGCATTATTATATCTCTGTCCCATCAGTCTGTTCCTGACCCATTGGGGTCTGTTGTTAATGGTTTCATCCCGACTCATGCGGTCCTGTTTCCGATACCTTTGTGTCTTTCCCCGACACGTTAGAATGTGTTTCCGTTTGTCACTGATAAGTTGACGAACCATTCTGGTCTGTATCCCATCCCTTCGGAAACTTTTGGGTCTATTCCTAATTCCTGAACCCGTTTCCAACAGTTTTTTTCTATTCCGGAATGTTTATATCCAACCAATTTCTTTCAATTCCCGACCATTTCAGGTCTGTTTCCAACAATCTGTTTCTGACGCTTTAGTATCCATCTACCTCCGACTTCTGCCACACTATTATGTCTATTCCTGACTATTTATGTTATTTTTCATGATTTTCCAACAAACTTAAATGTGTTCTCGACTATTTTTGGATGGTCCAGCCCATTTCGTGTCTGATGTAAATCATTACATTTATGATCACAACGTTATGGGGTATGTACCCAAACTTTATCTGATGTGTTTACGACGCTTTCTGAGGAGTTATCTATCATTTCGGGTCTGATCCCTGTCTTTTCAGATATTTTCATGGCCCTTTTGTGTCTATTGCCGAGCTTTTCAGGTGTGTTCATGACTCTATCGTCCCTGTATCCGATACTTTGTACTCTGTTTCCAACGAACTTTTTCTGACCCTTCAGGTCGCTTCAAACCCATTTTATAGACTTTCCAAAGTTTTATCAACACTTTTCAAGTTGTTTTCATCCCATTCTTGTCTGTTGCCATCCATGACACATCTGTTTCCGAACCTTTAATGTCTCATCCCGACCCTTACGCATTTGTTTCCGAAATTTGGCAGTCTGTTGCTGGCGCTCAATCTTCTTTTCCTGACACTTACCTATCTATTATCTACTCTTAAGTGCCTGTTTGTGACAATTTTGCGAGTGTTCACATCGTAGTGTTGCTGAAGCTCTTCGAGTCTGATAGGGACCAATTTATTTCTATTCATGTCGATCCATTCCCGAACATTGCCTTTTCATTGCTGAAAATTTCTGTTCTGTTCACGATGTCTGTTCCCGAGACTTTACGGTCTATTCTCAACAATTAATTTTTCATTCCCAATTATGTGTTCCAAGTCCTTTCGGACCCGTTGCCAAACATCTGTTCCCCAACATTTCACGTCGGTTCTGATCATCTATTCCTCAAACTTTAGGGTCTGTTCTCGAATTCTGCACTTTTTCCGCACATTTTCCATGTGTTGCTGAACCGTTTCGGTGTGTTTGGTGAGTTGTGTGCCTTTTTGCGAGCATTTTGTATCTGATTCTGACATTTCCGAGTCTGTTACGGACGCAAACTTGTCTGTTACTGACACTTCTGCACGTTTCCAGACTCACGTGTTTGTTTCTGACACATACGGGTCTGGCAACTCTCCCTTACCTGTCTGCTGGTGACCATCCATATTTTTATCCTGACACCTACCTGTTTGTTATCTATTGTCACGTGCCTGTATCGATATTTTGCTTGGTTCCCGACATTTGTACTTTTTTCTCGACGCTCTTTTTCAGTCACCTGCGGGTCTGTTAGCAAGACACTGATCTGATCTGTTCCATACAGCCTGTTCCCAACTAATTACTTCCTTTTCCCGACACTTTACAATAGTCTGTTCCTTAAACTTTCTGGTCAGTTCCCGACAATTTAAGGACTGTTCCTGACGGTGTGTTCCAAGCCATTTCAGGTCTGTTTCCTACGATCAGTTGCCACACTTTCTGGTCTGTTCTCAACACTTTACATCTATTACCGTTCTTTACATATGACTCTTTCTAGTCTTCTTGGACAATGTTTGTCTGTTTCCGACCACCTTGCGACTCATCATGACCCTTACGGATATGTTCTCCGCTCTGTGTTGTGTTCTAGACCTTTGTGTTTCAATTCCCCACGCTTTCAGGTCTCTACTCGAACTTTTCTGACATGTTCTTGTAATTTTCATGTCAGTTTACGATCCTTTCTGACATATTTGCATCGGTTGCGGTCACTTGTGGATCTGTTTCTGAATCTTTCATTCTATTCCCTACTTATTCGAATGTGTACCCTTCAATTTCGTGTCCTCTCTCGAAACGTCCGACTCTTTCCTTAACAATCTGTCCCCCAACTTTTTCAGTCTGTTTTTGAACGTGTCTTCCCTCCATTTTATGGAAACTTCCGGACTTCTATGGTCTATTCAGCACGGTCTGTTCCTTATCATTTGGGACTGTATTTGCTCTTCTCTTGACTAATCTTTAGAGCCTGTCCTCGACCCACTTGTATCTATTCAGCACCTTCTGTTCCCCACTCTTTCCAGTCTCTCCCTTCTACGTTAGAGCCTTTCTGATATTTTCCCAACACATTCGGATGTGTTGTCTACATTGGCGGTTCTATGCCCAAACTTATTTCGTCTTTTCTCGAACTCTATATACATCTGATCCCGACCCTATTGTGTATTTTCGCATTATTAAATCTCTGTCCCATCAGTCTGTTCTTGACCCACTGGGGTCTGTTGTTGATGGTTTCATCCCGAATCTTGCGGTCCTGTTTCCGATACCTTTGTGTCTTTTCCCGACACTTTAGAATGTGTTTCCGTCCGTCACTGATAAGTTGACGAACCATTCTGGTCTGTATCCCATCCTTTCGGATACTTTTGGGTCTATTCCCAATTCCTGAACCCATTTCCAACAGTTTCTTTCTATTCCGGAATGATTAGTACATCTAACCAGTTTTTTCAATTCCCGACCATTTAAGGTCTGTTTCCAACAATCTTTTTCTGACGCTTAAGTATCCATCTACCTCCGACTTCTGCCACACTATTATGTCTATTCCTGACTATTTAGGTTACTTTACATGATTTTCCAACAAACTTAAATGTGTTCTCGACTATTTTTGGACGGTCCAGCCCATTTCGTGTCTAATCTAAATCATTATATTTATTTTCACAACGTTATGGGGTATGTACCCAAACTTTACGGTATTTTTCCAAATTTATGTGATGTGTTTACGATGCTTTCTGAGGCGTTATCTATCATTTCGGGTCTGTTCCCTGTCTTTTCAGATATTTTCATGGCCCTTTTGTGTCTATTGCCGAGCTTTTCAGGTGTGTTCATGACTCTATCCTCCCTGTATCCGATACTCTATCCTCCCTGTATCCGACCCTTCAGGTCGCTTCAAACCCATTTTATAGACTTTCCAAAGTTTTATCAACACTTTTCAAGTTGTTTTCATCCCATTCTTGTCTGTTGCCATCCATGACACATCTGTTTCCGAACCTTTCATGTCTCATCCCGACCCTTACGCATCTGTTTCCGAAATTTGGCTGTCTGTTGCTGGCGCTCAATCTTCTTTTCCTGACACTTACCTATCTATTATCTACTCTTAAGTGCCTGTTTCTGACAATTTTGCGAGTGTTCACATCGTAGAGTTGCTGAAGCTCTTCGAGTCCGATAGGGACCAATTTTTTTCTATTCAGGTCGATCCATTCCCGAACATTGCCTTTTCGTTGCTGAAAATTTCTGTTCTGTTCACGATGTCTGTTCCCGAGACTTTTCGGTCTATTCTCAACAATTAATTTTTCATTCCCAATTATGTGTTCCAAGTCCTTTCGGACCCGTTGCCAAACATTTGTTCCCCAACATTTCACGTCGGTTCTGATTATCTATTCCGTAAACTTTAGGGTCTGTTCTCGAATTCTGCTCTGTTTCCGCAGATTTACCATGTGTTGCTGCACCTTTTCGGAGTATTTGGTGAGTTTTGTGCCTGTCTTCGAGCATTTTGTGCCTGATTCTGACACTTCCGAGTCTGTTACCGACGCTAACTGGTCTGGTATTGATCCTTTTGCATGTTTCCAGACTCACGTGTTTGTTTCTGACACTTACGGGTCTGGCTACTCTCCCTTACCTGTCTGATGGTGACCCTCGATGTTTTTATCCTGTCACCTACCTGCGTGTTATCTATTCTTACGTGCCAGAACCGATAATTTGCTTGGTTCCCGACATTTTTACTTTTTTCTCGACGCTCTTTTTCAGTCATCTACGGGTCTGTTGGCAAGAAACTGGTCTGATCTTTTCCTTACAGCCTGTTCCCAACTTTTTACTTCCTTTTCCCGACACTTTCGCATATGTGTTCCTTAAACTTTCTTGTTAGTTGCCGACAATTTCAGGTCTGTTCCTGATGTTGTGCTCCCAGCCATTTCAGGTCTGTTCCCTACGGTCAGTTGCCACACTTTCTGGGTTGTTTTGGACACTTTACATCTATTTCCTTTCCTTACATATGACTCATTCTAGACTTCTTGGACAATGTTTGTCTCCGTCCCGACCACTTTTCGTCTCATTATACCCTTGAGGATATGTTATCCGCTCGTGTGTTGTGTTCTAGACCTTTCTGTTTTAATTCCACACCGAATCGGATCTCTTCCCGACCTTTTCTGACGTGTTCCTGTCATTTTCATGACAGTTTACGATCCTTTCTGACATATTTGCGTCTGTTGCGGTCACTTGTGGATCTGTTTCTCAATCTTTCATTCTATTCCCAAATTATTCGTATGTGTAACCTTCAACCTCGTATCCTCTCCTGAAACGTTTGACTCTTTCCTTAACAATCCGTCCCCAACATTTTCAGTCTGTTTTTGATCGTGTCTTCCCTCCATTTTATCGAAACTTCTGGACTACTTTGGTCTATTCAGCACCGTCTATTCCTTATCCTTTTGGGACTGTATTTTCTCTTCTCTTGACTACTCTTTAGAGCCTTTCCTCGACACACTTGTATCTATTCAGCACCTTCTGTTTCCCACTCTTTCCAGTCTCTCCCTTCTACGTTAGAGCCTTTCTGATATTTTCCCAACACATTCGGATGTGTTGTCTACATTGGCGGTTCTATGCCCAAACTTATTCCGTCTTTTCTCGAACTCTATACACATCTGATCCCGACCCTATTGTGTATTTTCGCATTATTAAATCTCTGTCCCATCAGTCTGTTCTTGACCCACTGGGGTCTGTTGTTGATGGTTTCATCCCGAATCTTGTGGTCCTGTTTCCGATACCTTTGTGTCTTTCCCCGACACCTTACAATGTGTTTCCGTCTGTCACTTATAAGTTGACGAACCATTCTGGTTTGTATCCCATCCTTTAGGAAACTTTTGGGTCTATTCCCAATTCCTGAACCCGTTTCCAACAGTTTTTTTCTATTCCGGAATGTTTAGTATATCCAACCAGTTTTTCCAATTCCCGACCATTTCAGGTATGTTTCCAACAATCTTTTTCTGACGCGTTAGTCTCCATCTACCTCCGACTTCTTCCACACTATTATGTCTATTCCTGAGTATTTAGGTTATTTTTCATGATTTTCCAACAAACTTAAATGTGTTCTCGACTATTTTTGGACGGTCCAGCCCATTTCGTGTCTGATGTAAATCATTACATTTATGATCACAACGTTATGGGGTATGTACCCAAACTTTACGTTTTTTTTCCAAATTTATCTGATGTGTTTACGATGCTTTCTGAGGAGTTATCTATCATTTCGGGTCTTTTCCCTGTGTTTTCAGATATTTTCATGGCCCTTTTGTGTCTATTGCCGAGCTTTTCAGGTGTGTTCATGACTCTATCGTCCCTGTATCTGATACTTTGAACTCTGTTTCCAACGAACTTTTTCTGACCCTTCAGGTCACTTCAAACCCATTGTATAGACTTTCCAAAGTTTTATCAACACTTTTCAAGTTGTTTTCATCCCATTCTTGTCTGTTGCCATCCATGACACATCTGTTTCCGAACCTTTCATGTCTCATCCCGACCCTTACGCATCTGTTTCCGAAATTTGGCAGTATATTGCTGGCGCTCAATCTTCTTTTCCTGACACTTACCTATCTATTATCTACTCTTAAGTGCCTGTTTGTGACAATTTTGCGAGTGTTCACATCGTAGTGTTGCTGAAGCTCTTCGAGACTGATAGGGACCAATTTTTTTCTATTCATGTCGATCCATTCCAGAACATTGCCTTTTCGTTGCTGAAAATTTCTGTTCTGTTCACGATGTCTGCTTCCGACACTTTTCGGACTATTCGCAACAATTAAGTTTTCATTCCCAATTATGTGTTCCAAGTCCTTTCGGACCCGTTGCCAAACATCTGTTCCCCAACATTTCACGTCGGTTCTGATCATCTATTGCTTAAACTTTAGCGTCTGTTCTCGAATTCTGCTCTGTTTCCGCAGATTTACCATGTGTTGCTGAACCTTTTCGGAGTGTTTGGTGAGTTTTGTGCCTGTTTTCGAGCATTTTGTGTCTGATTCTGACACTTCCGTGTCTGTTACCAACGCTAACTGGTCTGGTATTGACCCTTTTGCATGTTTGCAGACTCATGTATTTGTTTCTGACACTTACGGGTCTGGCTACTCTCCCTTACCTGTCTGATTGTGACCCTCGATGTTTTTATCCTGTCACCTACCTGCCTGTTATCTATTCTTACGTGCCGGTACCGATAATTTGCTTGGTTCCCGACATTTTTACTTTTTTCTCGACGCTCTTTTTCAGTCATCTACGGGTCTGTTGGCAATAAACTGGTCTGATCTTTTCCTTACAGCCTGTTTCCAACTTTTTACTTCCTTTTCCCGACACTTTCGCATATGTGTTCCTTAAACTTTCTTGTTAGTTCCCGACAATTTCAGGTCTGTTCCTGATGTTGTGCTCCCAGCCATTTCAGGTCTGTTCCCTACGATTAGTTGCCACACTTTCTGGGTTGTTTTGGACACTTTACATCTATTTCCTTTCCTTACATATGACTCTTTCTAGTCTTGTTGGACAATGTTTGTCTCCGTCCCGAGCACTTGGCGTCTCATTATACCCTTGAGGATATGTTATCCGCTCGTGTGTTGTGTTCTAGACCTTTCTGTTTTAATTCCACACCGACTCGGGTCTCTTCCAGACCTTTTCTGACGTGTTCCTGTCATTTTCATGACAGTTTACGATCCTTTCTGACATATTTGCGTCTGTTGCAGTCACTTGTGGATCTGTTTCTCAATCTTTCATTCTATTCCCGAATTATTCGTATGTGTAACCTTCAACCTCGTATCCTCTCCCGAAACGTTTGACTCTTTCCTTAACAATCCGTCCCCAACATTTTCAGTCTGTTTTTGATCGTGTCTTCCCTCCATTTTATGGAAACTTCTGGACTACTTTGGTCTATTCAGCACGGTCTATTCCTTATCCTTTTGGGACTGTATTTTCTCTTCTCTTGACTACTCTTTAGAGCCTGTCCTCGACCCACTTGTATCTATTCAGCACCTTCTGTTTCCCACTATTTCCAGTCTCTCCCTTCTACATTAGAGCCTTTCTGATATTTTCCCAACACATTCGGATGTGTTGTCTACATTGGCGGCTCTATGCCCAACCTTATTTCTTCTTTTCTCGAACTCTATACACATCTGATCCCGACCCTATTGTGTATTTTCGCATTATTAAACCTCTGTCCCACCAGTCTGTTTCTGACCCATTGTGGTCTGTTGTTGATGGTTTCATCGCGACTCTTGTGGTCCTCTTTTCGATACCTTTGTGTCTTTCCCCGACACTTTAGAATGTGTCTCCGTCTGTTACTGATAAGTTGACGAACCATTCTGGTCTGTATCCCATCCTTTCGAAACTTTTGGGGTTATTCCCAATTCCTGAATCTGTTTCCAACAGCTTTTTTCTATTCCGGAATGTTTAGTATATCCAACCACTTTCTTTCAATTTGCGAACATTTCAGGTCTGTTTCCAACAATCTGTTTCTGACGCTTTAGTATCCATCGACCTCCAACTTCTCCCACACTATTATGTCTATTCCTGACTATTTAGGTTATTTTTCATTATTTTCCAACAAATGTAAATGTGTTCTCGACTATTTTTGGACTGTTCTGGCCCATTTCGTGTCTGATGTAAATCATTACATTTATGATCACAACGTTATGGGGTATGTACCCAAACTTTACGGTATTTTTCCAAATTTATCTGATGTGTTTACTACGCTTTGTGCGGAGTTATCTATCATTTCTGGTCTGTTCCCTGTCTTTTCATATATTTTCATGGCCCTTTTGTGTCTATTACCGAGCTTTTCAGGTGTGTTCATGACCCTATCGTCCCTGTATCCGATACTTTGTACTCTGTTTCCAACGAACTTTTTCTGACCCTTCAGGTCGCTTCAATCCCATTTTATAGTCTTTCCAATGTTTTAATCAACAATTTTCAAGTTGTTTTCATCCCATTCTTGTCTGTTGCCGTCCATGACAGATCTGTTTCCGAACCTTTCATGTCTCATCCCGACCCTTACGCGTCTGTTTCCGAAATTTGCCTGTCTGTTGCTGGCTCTCAATCTTCTTTTCCTGACACTTACCTATCTTTTATCAACTCTTAAGTGCCTGTTTCTGACAAGTTTGCGAGTGTTCACATCGCAGTGTTGCCGAAGCTCTTCGAGTCTGATAGGGACCAATTTTTTTCTAGTCCTGTCGATCTGTTCCCCAACATTGCCTTTTCGTTCTTGACAATTTCTGTTCTGTTCACGATGTCTGGTCCCGACAATTTTCAGTGTATTCTCAACAATTAATTTTTAATTCCCAATTATGCGTTCCATGTCCTTTTGCACCTGCTGCCAAACATCTTTTCCCAAACCTTTCGCATCTGTTCTGATTATCTATTCCTCAAACTTTAGGGTCTGTTCTCGAATTCTGCTCTATTTCCGCACCTTTACCATGTGTTGCTGACCCTTCCCGTTGTGTTTGGTGGGTTTTGTGTCTGTTTGCGAGCAATATTTGTTTGATTCTGTCACTTCCATGTCTGTTACCGACGCTAACTGGTCTGGTACTGACCCTTTTGCATGTGTCCAGACTCACGTGTTTGTTTCAGACCCTTACGGGTCTGGCTACTCTCCCTTACCTGTCTGCTGGTGACCCTCGATGTTTTTATCATGACATCTACCTGTCTGTTATTTATTCTTATGTGCCTGTACCGATATTTTTCTTGGGTCCCGACATTTGTACTTTATTAGTGACGCTCTTTTTCAGTCACCTACGGGTCTTTTGGCAAGAAACTGGTCTGATCAGTTCCTTACAGCCTGTTCCCAACTATTTACTTCATTTTCCCGACACTCTCTCATATATTTACATTAGTTTGTTCCTTAAACTTTCTTGTTAGTTCCTGACAATTTCAAGTCTGTTCCTGATGATGTGCTCCCAGCCATTTCAGGTCTGATCCCTACGATCAGTTGCCACACTTTCTGGTCTGTCTCAACACTTTACATCTATTTCCGTTCCTTACATATGAATCTTCTTGGACAATGTTTGTCTGTTCCCGACCACTTTGCGTCTCATTATGACCCTTGTGGATATGTTCTCCGCTCGTGTGTTGTGTTCTAGACCTTCCTAATTTAATTCCCCACGCTTTCGGGTCTCTGCCCGACCTTTTATGACGTGTTCTTGTCATTTTCATGATAGTTTACGATCCTTTCTGACCTATTTGTGTCTGTTGCGGTCACTTGTGGATCTGTTTCTCAATCTTTCATTCTATTCCCGAATTATTCGTATGTGTAACCTTCAATTTCGAATCCTCTCCCGAAACCTTCGAATCTTTCCTTAACAATCTGTCCCCCAACTTTTTCAGTCTGTTTTTGATCGTGTATTCCCTCCATTTTATGGAACCTTCCAGAATTCTTTGGTCTATTCAGCACGATCTGTTCCTTATGCTTTTGGGACTGTATTTGCTCTTCTCTTGACTACTCTTTCTAGCCTGTCCTCGACCCAGTTGTATCTATTCAGCACCTTCTGTTCCCCACGTTTTCCAGTCTCTCCCTTCTATGTTAGCACCTTTCTGATACTCTCCCAACACATTCGGATGTGTTGTCTACATTGGCGGTTCTATGCCCAAACTTATTTCGTCTTTTCTCGAACTCTATACACATCTGATCCCGACCCTATTGTGTATTTTCGCATTATTAAATCTCTGTCCCATCAGTCTGTTCTTGACCCACTGGTGTCTGTTGTTGATGGTTTCATCCCGAATCTTGCGGTCCTGTTTCCGATACCTTTGTGTCTTTCCCCGACACCATAGAATGTGTTTCCGTCTGTCACTTATAAGTTGACGAACCATTCTGGTCTGTATCCCATCCTTTCGGAAACTTTTGGGTCTATTCCCAATTCCTGAACCCGTTTCCAACAGTTTTTTTCTATTCCGGAATGTTTAGTATATCCAACCAGTTTTTCCAATTCCCGACCATTTCAGGTATGTTTCCAACAATCTTTTTCTGACGCTTTAGTCTCCATCTACCTCCGACTTCTGCCACACTATTATGTCTATTCCTGAGTATTTAGGTTATTTTTCATGATTTTCCAACTAACTTAAATGTGTTCTCGACTATTTTTGGACGGTCCAGCCCATTTCGTGTCTGATGTAAATCATTACATTTATGATCACAACGTTATGGGGTATGTACCCAAACTTTACGGTATTTTTCCAAATTTATCTGATGTGTTTACAATGCTTTCTGAGGAGTTATCTATCATTTCGGGTCTGTTCCCTGTCTTTTCAGATATTTTCATGGCCCTTTTGTGTCTATTGCCGAGCTTTTCAGGTGTGTTCATGACTCTGTCGTCCCTGTATCCGATACTTTGTACTCTGTTTCCAACGAACTTTTTCTGACCCTTCAGGTCACTTCAAGCCCATTTTATAGACTTTCCAAAGTTTTACCAACAATTTTCAAGTTGTTTTCATCCCATTCTTGTCTGTTGCCATCCATGACACATCTGTTTCCGAACCTTTCATGTCTCATCACGACCCTTACGCATCTGTTTCCGAAATTTGTCTGTCTGTTGCTGGCGCTCAATCTTCTTTTCCTGACACTTACCTATCCATTATCTACTCTCAAGTGCCTGTTTGTGACAATTTTGCGAGTGTTCACATCGTAGTGTTGCTGAAGCTCTTCGAGTCTGATAGGGACCAATTTTTTTCTATTCATGTCGATCCATTCCAGAACATTGCCTTTTCGTTGCTGAAAATTTCTGTTCTGTTCACGATGTCTGCTCCCGTCACTTTTCGGTCTATTCTCAACAATTAATTTTTCATTCCCAATTATGTGTTCCAAGTCCTTTCGGACCCGTTGCCAAACATCTGCTCCCCAACTTTTCACGTCGGTTCTGATCATCTATTGCTTAAACTTTAGGGTCTGTTCTCGAATTCTGCTTTGTTTCCGCAGATTTACCATGTGTTGTTGAACCTTTTCGGATTGTTTGGTGAGTTTTGTGCCTGTTTACGAGCATTTTGTGTCTGATTCTGACACTTCCGTGTCTGTTACCGACGATAACTGGTCTGGTGTTGACCCTTTTGCATGTTTCCAGACTCACGTATTTGTTTCTGACACTTACGGGTCTGGCTACTCTCCCTTACCTGTCTGATTGTGACCCTCGATGTTTTTATCCTGTCACCTACCTGCCTGTTATCTATTCTTACGTGCCTGTACCGATAATTTGCTTTGTTCCTGACATTTTTACTTTTTTCTCGACGCTCTTTTTCAGTCATCTACGGGTCTGTTGGCAAGAAACTGGTCTGATCTTTTCCTTACAGCCTGTTTCCAACTTTTCACTTCCTTTTCCCGACACTTTCGCATATGTGTTCCTTAAACTTTCTTGTTAGTTCCCGACAATTTCAGGTCTGTTCCTGATGTTGTGCTCCCAGCCATTTCAGGTCTGTTCCCTACGATCAGTTGCCACACTTTCTGGGTTGTTTTGGACACTTTACATCTATTTCCTTTCCTTACATATGACTCTTTCTAGTCTTCTTGGACAATGTTTGTCTCCGTACCGAGCACTTGGCGTCTCGTTATACCCTTGAGGATATGTTATCCGCTCGTGTGTTGTGTTCTAGACCTTTCTGTTTTAATTTTACACCGACTCGGTTCTCTTCCCGTCCTTTTCTGACGTGTTCCTGTCATTTTCATGACAGTTTACGATCCTTTCTGACATATTTGCGTCTGTTGCGGTCACTTGTGGATCTGTTTCTCAATCTTTCATTCTATTCCCAAATTATTCGTATGTGTAACCTTCAACCTCGTATCCTCGCCCGAAACGTTCGACTCTTTCCTTAACAATCCCTCCCCAACATTTTCAGTCTGTTTTTGATCGTGTCTTCCCTCCATTTTATGTAAACTTCTGGACTACTTTGGTCTATTCAGCACGGTCTATTCCTTATCCTTTTGGGACTGTATTTTCTCTTCTCTTGACTACTCTTTAGAGGCTGTCCTCGACACACTTGTATCTATTCAGCACCTTCTGTTTCCCACTCTTTCCAGTCTCTCCCTTCTACGTTAGAGCCTTTCTGATATTTTCCCAACACATTTGGATGTGTTGTCTACATTGGCGGTTCTATGCCCAAACTTATTTCGTCTTTTCTCGAACTCTATACACATCTGATCCCGACCCTATTGTGTATTTTCGCATTATTAAATCTCTGTCCCATCAGTCTGTTCTTGACCCACTGGGGTCTGTTGTTGATGGTTTCATCCCGAATCTTGCGGTCCTGTTTCCGATACCTTTGTGTCTTTCCCCGACACCTTAGAATGTGTTTCCGTCTGTCACTTATAAGTTGACGAACCATTCTGGTCTGTATCCCATCCTTTAGGAAACTTTTGGGTCTATTCCCAATTCCTGAACCCGTTTCCAACAGTTTTTTTCTATTCCGGAATGTTTAGTATATCCAACCAGTTTTTCCAATTCCCGACCATTTCAGGTATGTTTCCAACAATCTTTTTCTGACGCTTTAGTCTCCATCTACCTCCGACTTCTGCCACACTATTATGTCGATTCCTGAGTATTTAGGTTATTTTTCATGATCTTCCAACAAACTTAAATGTGTTCTCGACTATTTTTGGACGGTCCAGCCCATTTCGTGTCTGATGTAAATCATTACATTTATGATCACAACGTTATGGGGTATGTACCCAAACTTTACGTTTTTGTTCCAAATTTATCTGATGTGTTTACGATGCTTTCTGAGGAGTTATCTATCATTTCGGGTCTTTTCCCTGTGTTTTCAGATATTTTCATGGCCCTTTTGTGTCTATTGCCGAGCTTTTCAGGTGTGTTCATGACTCTATCGTCCCTGTATCTGATACTTTGAACTCTGTTTCCAACGAACTTTTTCTGACCCTTCAGGTCACTTCAAACCCATTTTATAGACTTTCCAAAGTTTTATCAACACTTTTCAAGTTGTTTTCATCCCATTCTTGTCTGTTGCCATCCATGACACATCTGTTTCCGAACCTTTCATGTCTCATCCCGACCCTTACGCATCTGTTTCCGAAATTTGGCAGTCTGTTGCTGGCGCTCAATCTTCTTTTCCTGACACTTACCTATCTATTATCTACTCTTAAGTGCCTGTTTGTGACAATTTTGCGAGTGTTCACATCGTAGTGTTGCTGAAGCTCTTCGAGTCTGATAGGGACCAATTTTTTTCTATTCATGTCGATCCATTCCAGAACATTGCCTTTTCGTTGCTGAAAATTTCTGTTCTGTTCGCGATGTCTGCTCCCGACACTTTTCGGTCTATTCTCAACAATTAAGTTTTCATTCCCAATTATGTGTTCCAAGTCCTTTCGGACCCGTTGCCAAACATCTGTTCCCCAACATTTCACGTCGGTTCTGATCATCTATTGCTTAAACTTTAGGGTCTGTTCTCGAATTCTGCTCTGTTTCCGCAGATTTACCATGTGTTGCTGAACCTTTTCGGAGTGTTTGGTGAGTTTTGTGCCTGTTTTCGAGCATTTTGTGTCTGATTCTGACACTTCCGTGTCTGTTACCGACGCTAACTGGTCTGGTATTGACCCTTTTGCATGTTTGCAGACTCAAGTATTTGTTTCTGACACTTACGGGTCTGGCTACTCTCCCTTACCTGTCTGATGGTGACCCTCGATGTTTTTATCCTGTCACCTACCTGCCTGTTATCTATTCTTACGTGCCTGTACCGATAATTTGCTTGGTCCCCGACATTTTTACTTTTTTCTCGACGCTCTTTTTCAGTCATCTACGGGTCTGTTGGCAAGAAACTGGTCTGATCTTTTCCTTACAGCCTGTTTCCAACTTTTTACTTCCTTTTCCCGACACTTTCGCATATGTGTTCCTTAAACTTTCTTGTTAGTTCCCGACAATTTCAGGTCTGTTCCTGATGTTGTGCTCCCAGCCATTTCAGGTCTGTTCCCTACGATTAGTTGCCACACTTTCTGGGTTGTTTTGGACACTTTACATCTATTTCCTTTCCTTACATATGACTCTTTCTAGTCTTGTTGGACAATGTTTGTCTCCGTCCCGAGCACTTGGCGTCTCATTATACCCTTGAGGATATGTTATCCGCTCGTGTGTTGTGTTCTAGACCTTTCTGTTTTAATTCCACACCGACTCGGGTCTCTTCCCGACCTTTTCTGACGTCTTCCTGTCATTTTCATGACAGTTTACGATCCTTTCTGACATATTTGCGTCTGTTGCGGTCACTTGTGGATCTGTTTCTCAATCTTTCATTCTATTCCCGAATTATTCGTATGTGTAACCTTCAACCTCGTATCCTCTCCCGAAACGTTTGACTCTTTCCTTAACAATCCGTCCCCAACATTTTCAGTCTGTTTTTGATCGTGTCTTCCCTCCATTTTATGGAAACTTCTGGACTACTTTGGTCTATTCAGCACGGTCTATTCCTTATCCTTTTGGGACTGTATTTTCTCTTCTCTTGACTACTCTTTAGAGCCTGTCCTCGACCCACTTGTATCTATTCAGCACTTTCTGTTTCCCACTCTTTCCAGTCTCTCCCTTCTACATTAGAGCCTTTCTGATATTTTCCCAACACATTCGGATGTGTTCTCTACATTGGCGGCTCTATGCCCAACCTTATTTCGTCTTTTCTCGAACTCTATACACATCTGATCCCGACCCTATTGTGTATTTTCGCATTATTAAACCTCTGTGCCACCAGTCTGTTTCTGACCCATTGTGGTCTGTTGTTGATGGTTTCATCACGACTCTTGTGGGCCTGTTTTCGATACCTTTGTGTCTTTCCCCGACACTTTAGAATGTGTCTCCGTCTGTTACTGAGAAGTTGACGAACCATTCTGGTCTGTATCCCATCCTTTCGAAACTTTTGGGGTTATTCCCAATTCCTGAATCTGTTTCCAACAGCTTTTTTCTATTCCGGAATGTTTAGTATATCCAACCACTTTCTTTCAATTTGCGAACATTTCAGGTCTGTTTCCAACAATCTGTTTCTGACGCTTTAGTATCCATCTACCTCCAACTTCTCCCACACTATTATGTCTATTCCTGACTATTTAGGTTATTTTTCATTATTTTCCAACAAATGTAAATGTGTTCTCGACTATTTTTGGACTGTTCTGGCCCATTTCGTGTCTGATGTAAATCATTACATTTATGATCACAACGTTATGGGGTATTTACCCAAACTTTACGGTATTTTTCCAAATTTATCTGATGTGTTTACGACGCTTTGTGCGGAGTTCTCTATCATTTCTGGTCTGTTCCCTGTCTTTTCAGATATTTTCATGGCCCTTTTGTGTCTATTACCGAGCTTTTCAGGTGTGTTCATGACCCTATCGTCCCTGTATCCGATACTTTGTACTCTGTTTCCAACGAACTTTTTCTGACCCTTCAGGTCGCTTCAATCCCATTTTATAGTCTTTCCAATGTTTTAATCAACAATTTTCAGGTTGTTTTCATCCTATTCTTGTCTGTTGCCGTCCATGACAGATCTGTTTCCGACCCTTTCATGTCTCATCCCGACCCTTACGCGTCTGTTTCCGAAATTTGGCTGTCTGTTGCTGGCTCTCAATCTTCTTTTCCTGACACTTACCTATCTTTTATCAACTCTTAAGTGCCTGTTTCTGACAAGTTTGCGAGTGTTCACATCGCAGTGTTGCCGAAGCTCTTCGAGTCTGATAGGGACCAATTTTTTTCTAGTCCTGTCGATCTGTTCCCCAACATTGCCTTTTCGTTCTTGACAATTTCTGTTCTGTTCACGATGTCTGTTCCCGACAATTTTCAGTGTATTCTCAACAATTAATTTTTAATTCCCAATTATGCGTTCCACGTCCGTTTGCACCTGCTGCCGAACATCTTTTCCCAAACCTTTCGCATCTGTTCTGATTATCTATTCCTCAAACTTTAGGGTCTGTTCTCGAATTCTGCTCTATTTCCGCACCTTTACCATGTGTTGCTGACCCTTCCCGTTGTGTTTGGTGGGTTTTGTGTCTGTTTGCGAGCAATATTTGTTGGATTCTGTCACTTCCGTGTCTGTTACCGACGCTAACTGGTCTGGTACTGACCCTTTTGCATGTGTCCAGACTCACGTGTTTGTTTCAGACCCTTACGGGTCTGGCTACTCTCCCTTACCTGTCTGCTGGTGACCCTCGATGTTTTTATCCTGACATCTACCTGTCTGTTATTTATTCTTATGTGCCTGTACCGATATTTTTCTTGGGTCCCGACATTTGTACTTTATTAGCGACGCTCTTTTTCAGTCACCTACGGGTCTTTTGGCAAGAAACTGGTCTGATCAGTTCCTTACAGCCTGTTCCCAACTATTTACTTCCTTTTCCCGACACTCTCTCATATATTTACATTAGTTTGTTCCTTAAACTTTCTTGTTAGTTCCTGACAATTTCAAGTCTGTTCCTGATGATGTGCTCCCAGCCATTTCAGGTCTGATCCCTACGATCAGTTGCCACATTTTCTGGTCTGTCTCAACACTTTACATCTATTTCCGTTCCTTACATATGAATCTTCTTGGACAATGCTTGTCTGTTCCCGACCACTTTGCGTCTCATTATGACCCTTGTGGATATGTTCTCCGCTCGTGTGTTGTGTTCTAGACCTTCCTAATTTAATTCCCCACGCTTTCGGGTCTCTGCCCGACCTTTTATGACGTGTTCTTGTCATTTTCATGATAGTTTACGATCCTTTCTGACCTATTTGTGTCTGTTGCGGTCACTTGTGGATCTGTTTCTCAATCTTTCATTCTATTCCCGAATTATTCGTATGTGTAACCTTCAATTTCGAATCCTCTCCAGAAACTTTCGAATCTTTCCTTAACAATCTGTCCCCCAACTTTTTCAGTCTGTTTTTGATCGTGTATTCCCTCCATTTTATGGAACCTTCCAGAATTCTTTGGTCTATTCAGCACGATCTGTTCCTTATGCTTTTGGGACTGTATTTGCTCTTCTCTTGACTACTCTTTCTAGCCTGTCCTCGACCCAGTTGTATCTATTCAGCACCTTCTGTTCCCCACGTTTTCCAGTCTCTCCCTTCTATGTTAGCACCTTTCTGATACTCTCCCAACACATTCGGATGTGTTGTCTACATTGGCGGTTCTATGCCCAAACTTATTTCGTCTTTTCTCGAAATCTATACACATCTGATCCCGACCCTATTGTGTATTTTCGCATTATTAAATCTCTGTCCCATCAGTCTGTTCTTGACCCACTGGGGTCTGTTCTTGATGGTTTCATCCCGAATCTTGCGGTCCTGTTTCCGATACCTTTGTGTCTTTCCCCGACACCTTAGAATGTGTTTCCGTCTGTCACTTATAAGTTGACGAACCATTCTGGTCTGTATCCCATCCTTTCGGAAACTTTTGGGTCTATTCCCAATTCCTGAACCCGTTTCCAACAGTTTTTTTCTATTCCGGAATGTTTAGTATATCCAACCAGTTTTTCCAATTCCAAACCATTTCAGGTATGTTTCCAACAATCTTTTTCTGATGCTTTAGTCTCCATCTACCTCCGACTTCTGCCACACTATTATGTCTATTCCTGAGTATTTAGGTTATTTTTCATGATTTTCCAACAAACTTAAATGTGTTCTCGACTATTTTTGGACGGTCCAGCCCATTTCGTGTCTGATGTAAATCATTACATTTATGATCACAACGTTATGGGGTATGTACCCAAACTTTACGGTATTTTTCCAAATTTATCTGATGTGTTTACAATGCTTTCTGAGGAGTTATCTATCATTTCGGGTCTGTTCCCTGTCTTTTCAGATATTTTCATGGCCCTTTTGTGTCTATTGCCGAGCTTTTCAGGTGTGTTCATGACTCTGTCGTCCCTGTATCCGATACTTTGTACTCTGTTTCCAACGAACTTTTTCTGACCCTTCAGGTCACTTCAAGCCCATTTTATAGACTTTCCAAAGTTTTACCAACAATTTTCAAGTTGTTTTCATCCCATTCTTGTCTGTTGCCATCCATGACACATCTGTTTCCGAACCTTTCATGTCTCATCACGACCCTTACGCATCTGTTTCCGAAATTTGTCTGTCTGTTGCTGGCGCTCAATCTTCTTTTCCTGACACTTACCTATCCATTATCTACTCTCAAGTGCCTGTTTGTGACAATTTTGCGAGTGTTCACATCGTAGTGTTGCTGAAGCTCTTCGAGTCTGATAGGGACCAATTTTTTTCTATTCATGTCGATCCATTCCAGAACATTGCCTTTTCGTTGCTGAAAATTTCTGTTCTGTTCACGATGTCTGCTCCCGTCACTTTTCGGTCTATTCTCAACAATTAATTTTTCATTCCCAATTATGTGTTCCAAGTCCTTTCGGACCCGTTGCCAAACATCTGCTCCCCAACATTTCACGTCGGTTCTGATCATCTATTGCTTAAACTTTAGGGTCTGTTCTCGAATTCTGCTTTGTTTCCGCAGATTTACCATGTGTTGTTGAACCTTTTCGGATTGTTTGGTGAGTTTTGTGCCTGTTTACGAGCATTTTGTGTCTGATTCTGACACTTCCGTGTCTGTTACCGACGATAACTGGTCTGGTGTTGACCCTTTTGCATGTTTCCAGACTCACGTATTTGTTTCTGACACTTA
The DNA here is from genome assembly GCF_036971445.1 of Narcine bancroftii. Taxonomy (NCBI): domain Eukaryota; kingdom Metazoa; phylum Chordata; class Chondrichthyes; order Torpediniformes; family Narcinidae; genus Narcine; species Narcine bancroftii. Next base: position 929,147 of record NW_027211808.1, on the reverse strand, counting down.
CGGGTCTGGCTACTCTCCCTTACCTGTCTGATTGTGACCCTCGATGTTTTTATCCTGTCACCTACCTGCCTGTTATCTATTCTTACGTGCCTGTACCGATAATTTGCTTTGTTCCTGACATTTTTACTTTTTTCTCGACGCTCTTTTTCAGTCATCTACGGGTCTGTTGGCAAGAAACTGGTCTGATCTTTTCCTTACAGCCTGTTTCCAACTTTTCACTTCCTTTTCCCGACACTTTCGCATATGTGTTCCTTAAACTTTCTTGTTAGTTCCCGACAATTTCAGGTCTGTTCCTGATGTTGTGCTCCCAGCCATTTCAGGTCTGTTCCCTACGATCAGTTGCCACACTTTCTGGGTTGTTTTGGACACTTTACATCTATTTCCTTTCCTTACATATGACTCTTTCTAGTCTTCTTGGACAATGTTTGTCTCCGTACCGAGCACTTGGCGTCTCGTTATACCCTTGAGGATATGTTATCCGCTCGTGTGTTGTGTTCTAGACCTTTCTGTTTTAATTTTACACCGACTCGGTTCTCTTCCCGTCCTTTTCTGACGTGTTCCTGTCATTTTCATGACAGTTTACGATCCTTTCTGACATATTTGCGTCTGTTGCGGTCACTTGTGGATCTGTTTCTCAATCTTTCATTCTATTCCCAAATTATTCGTATGTGTAACCTTCAACCTCGTATCCTCGCCCGAAACGTTCGACTCTTTCCTTAACAATCCCTCCCCAACATTTTCAGTCTGTTTTTGATCGTGTCTTCCCTCCATTTTATGTAAACTTCTGGACTACTTTGGTCTATTCAGCACGGTCTATTCCTTATCCTTTTGGGACTGTATTTTCTCTTCTCTTGACTACTCTTTAGAGGCTGTCCTCGACACACTTGTATCTATTCAGCACCTTCTGTTTCCCACTCTTTCCAGTCTCTCCCTTCTACGTTAGAGCCTTTCTGATATTTTCCCAACACATTTGGATGTGTTGTCTACATTGGCGGTTCTATGCCCAAACTTATTTCGTCTTTTCTCGAACTCTATACACATCTGATCCCGACCCTATTGTGTATTTTCGCATTATTAAATCTCTGTCCCATCAGTCTGTTCTTGACCCACTGGGGTCTGTTGTTGATGGTTTCATCCCGAATCTTGCGGTCCTGTTTCCGATACCTTTGTGTCTTTCCCCGACACCTTAGAATGTGTTTCCGTCTGTCACTTATAAGTTGACGAACCATTCTGGTCTGTATCCCATCCTTTAGGAAACTTTTGGGTCTATTCCCAATTCCTGAACCCGTTTCCAACAGTTTTTTTCTATTCCGGAATGTTTAGTATATCCAACCAGTTTTTCCAATTCCCGACCATTTCAGGTATGTTTCCAACAATCTTTTTCTGACGCTTTAGTCTCCATCTACCTCCGACTTCTGCCACACTATTATGTCGATTCCTGAGTATTTAGGTTATTTTTCATGATCTTCCAACAAACTTAAATGTGTTCTCGACTATTTTTGGACGGTCCAGCCCATTTCGTGTCTGATGTAAATCATTACATTTATGATCACAACGTTATGGGGTATGTACCCAAACTTTACGTTTTTGTTCCAAATTTATCTGATGTGTTTACGATGCTTTCTGAGGAGTTATCTATCATTTCGGGTCTTTTCCCTGTGTTTTCAGATATTTTCATGGCCCTTTTGTGTCTATTGCCGAGCTTTTCAGGTGTGTTCATGACTCTATCGTCCCTGTATCTGATACTTTGAACTCTGTTTCCAACGAACTTTTTCTGACCCTTCAGGTCACTTCAAACCCATTTTATAGACTTTCCAAAGTTTTATCAACACTTTTCAAGTTGTTTTCATCCCATTCTTGTCTGTTGCCATCCATGACACATCTGTTTCCGAACCTTTCATGTCTCATCCCGACCCTTACGCATCTGTTTCCGAAATTTGGCAGTCTGTTGCTGGCGCTCAATCTTCTTTTCCTGACACTTACCTATCTATTATCTACTCTTAAGTGCCTGTTTGTGACAATTTTGCGAGTGTTCACATCGTAGTGTTGCTGAAGCTCTTCGAGTCTGATAGGGACCAATTTTTTTCTATTCATGTCGATCCATTCCAGAACATTGCCTTTTCGTTGCTGAAAATTTCTGTTCTGTTCGCGATGTCTGCTCCCGACACTTTTCGGTCTATTCTCAACAATTAAGTTTTCATTCCCAATTATGTGTTCCAAGTCCTTTCGGACCCGTTGCCAAACATCTGTTCCCCAACATTTCACGTCGGTTCTGATCATCTATTGCTTAAACTTTAGGGTCTGTTCTCGAATTCTGCTCTGTTTCCGCAGATTTACCATGTGTTGCTGAACCTTTTCGGAGTGTTTGGTGAGTTTTGTGCCTGTTTTCGAGCATTTTGTGTCTGATTCTGACACTTCCGTGTCTGTTACCGACGCTAACTGGTCTGGTATTGACCCTTTTGCATGTTTGCAGACTCAAGTATTTGTTTCTGACACTTACGGGTCTGGCTACTCTCCCTTACCTGTCTGATGGTGACCCTCGATGTTTTTATCCTGTCACCTACCTGCCTGTTATCTATTCTTACGTGCCTGTACCGATAATTTGCTTGGTCCCCGACATTTTTACTTTTTTCTCGACGCTCTTTTTCAGTCATCTACGGGTCTGTTGGCAAGAAACTGGTCTGATCTTTTCCTTACAGCCTGTTTCCAACTTTTTACTTCCTTTTCCCGACACTTTCGCATATGTGTTCCTTAAACTTTCTTGTTAGTTCCCGACAATTTCAGGTCTGTTCCTGATGTTGTGCTCCCAGCCATTTCAGGTCTGTTCCCTACGATTAGTTGCCACACTTTCTGGGTTGTTTTGGACACTTTACATCTATTTCCTTTCCTTACATATGACTCTTTCTAGTCTTGTTGGACAATGTTTGTCTCCGTCCCGAGCACTTGGCGTCTCATTATACCCTTGAGGATATGTTATCCGCTCGTGTGTTGTGTTCTAGACCTTTCTGTTTTAATTCCACACCGACTCGGGTCTCTTCCCGACCTTTTCTGACGTCTTCCTGTCATTTTCATGACAGTTTACGATCCTTTCTGACATATTTGCGTCTGTTGCGGTCACTTGTGGATCTGTTTCTCAATCTTTCATTCTATTCCCGAATTATTCGTATGTGTAACCTTCAACCTCGTATCCTCTCCCGAAACGTTTGACTCTTTCCTTAACAATCCGTCCCCAACATTTTCAGTCTGTTTTTGATCGTGTCTTCCCTCCATTTTATGGAAACTTCTGGACTACTTTGGTCTATTCAGCACGGTCTATTCCTTATCCTTTTGGGACTGTATTTTCTCTTCTCTTGACTACTCTTTAGAGCCTGTCCTCGACCCACTTGTATCTATTCAGCACTTTCTGTTTCCCACTCTTTCCAGTCTCTCCCTTCTACATTAGAGCCTTTCTGATATTTTCCCAACACATTCGGATGTGTTCTCTACATTGGCGGCTCTATGCCCAACCTTATTTCGTCTTTTCTCGAACTCTATACACATCTGATCCCGACCCTATTGTGTATTTTCGCATTATTAAACCTCTGTGCCACCAGTCTGTTTCTGACCCATTGTGGTCTGTTGTTGATGGTTTCATCACGACTCTTGTGGGCCTGTTTTCGATACCTTTGTGTCTTTCCCCGACACTTTAGAATGTGTCTCCGTCTGTTACTGAGAAGTTGACGAACCATTCTGGTCTGTATCCCATCCTTTCGAAACTTTTGGGGTTATTCCCAATTCCTGAATCTGTTTCCAACAGCTTTTTTCTATTCCGGAATGTTTAGTATATCCAACCACTTTCTTTCAATTTGCGAACATTTCAGGTCTGTTTCCAACAATCTGTTTCTGACGCTTTAGTATCCATCTACCTCCAACTTCTCCCACACTATTATGTCTATTCCTGACTATTTAGGTTATTTTTCATTATTTTCCAACAAATGTAAATGTGTTCTCGACTATTTTTGGACTGTTCTGGCCCATTTCGTGTCTGATGTAAATCATTACATTTATGATCACAACGTTATGGGGTATTTACCCAAACTTTACGGTATTTTTCCAAATTTATCTGATGTGTTTACGACGCTTTGTGCGGAGTTCTCTATCATTTCTGGTCTGTTCCCTGTCTTTTCAGATATTTTCATGGCCCTTTTGTGTCTATTACCGAGCTTTTCAGGTGTGTTCATGACCCTATCGTCCCTGTATCCGATACTTTGTACTCTGTTTCCAACGAACTTTTTCTGACCCTTCAGGTCGCTTCAATCCCATTTTATAGTCTTTCCAATGTTTTAATCAACAATTTTCAGGTTGTTTTCATCCTATTCTTGTCTGTTGCCGTCCATGACAGATCTGTTTCCGACCCTTTCATGTCTCATCCCGACCCTTACGCGTCTGTTTCCGAAATTTGGCTGTCTGTTGCTGGCTCTCAATCTTCTTTTCCTGACACTTACCTATCTTTTATCAACTCTTAAGTGCCTGTTTCTGACAAGTTTGCGAGTGTTCACATCGCAGTGTTGCCGAAGCTCTTCGAGTCTGATAGGGACCAATTTTTTTCTAGTCCTGTCGATCTGTTCCCCAACATTGCCTTTTCGTTCTTGACAATTTCTGTTCTGTTCACGATGTCTGTTCCCGACAATTTTCAGTGTATTCTCAACAATTAATTTTTAATTCCCAATTATGCGTTCCACGTCCGTTTGCACCTGCTGCCGAACATCTTTTCCCAAACCTTTCGCATCTGTTCTGATTATCTATTCCTCAAACTTTAGGGTCTGTTCTCGAATTCTGCTCTATTTCCGCACCTTTACCATGTGTTGCTGACCCTTCCCGTTGTGTTTGGTGGGTTTTGTGTCTGTTTGCGAGCAATATTTGTTGGATTCTGTCACTTCCGTGTCTGTTACCGACGCTAACTGGTCTGGTACTGACCCTTTTGCATGTGTCCAGACTCACGTGTTTGTTTCAGACCCTTACGGGTCTGGCTACTCTCCCTTACCTGTCTGCTGGTGACCCTCGATGTTTTTATCCTGACATCTACCTGTCTGTTATTTATTCTTATGTGCCTGTACCGATATTTTTCTTGGGTCCCGACATTTGTACTTTATTAGCGACGCTCTTTTTCAGTCACCTACGGGTCTTTTGGCAAGAAACTGGTCTGATCAGTTCCTTACAGCCTGTTCCCAACTATTTACTTCCTTTTCCCGACACTCTCTCATATATTTACATTAGTTTGTTCCTTAAACTTTCTTGTTAGTTCCTGACAATTTCAAGTCTGTTCCTGATGATGTGCTCCCAGCCATTTCAGGTCTGATCCCTACGATCAGTTGCCACATTTTCTGGTCTGTCTCAACACTTTACATCTATTTCCGTTCCTTACATATGAATCTTCTTGGACAATGCTTGTCTGTTCCCGACCACTTTGCGTCTCATTATGACCCTTGTGGATATGTTCTCCGCTCGTGTGTTGTGTTCTAGACCTTCCTAATTTAATTCCCCACGCTTTCGGGTCTCTGCCCGACCTTTTATGACGTGTTCTTGTCATTTTCATGATAGTTTACGATCCTTTCTGACCTATTTGTGTCTGTTGCGGTCACTTGTGGATCTGTTTCTCAATCTTTCATTCTATTCCCGAATTATTCGTATGTGTAACCTTCAATTTCGAATCCTCTCCAGAAACTTTCGAATCTTTCCTTAACAATCTGTCCCCCAACTTTTTCAGTCTGTTTTTGATCGTGTATTCCCTCCATTTTATGGAACCTTCCAGAATTCTTTGGTCTATTCAGCACGATCTGTTCCTTATGCTTTTGGGACTGTATTTGCTCTTCTCTTGACTACTCTTTCTAGCCTGTCCTCGACCCAGTTGTATCTATTCAGCACCTTCTGTTCCCCACGTTTTCCAGTCTCTCCCTTCTATGTTAGCACCTTTCTGATACTCTCCCAACACATTCGGATGTGTTGTCTACATTGGCGGTTCTATGCCCAAACTTATTTCGTCTTTTCTCGAAATCTATACACATCTGATCCCGACCCTATTGTGTATTTTCGCATTATTAAATCTCTGTCCCATCAGTCTGTTCTTGACCCACTGGGGTCTGTTCTTGATGGTTTCATCCCGAATCTTGCGGTCCTGTTTCCGATACCTTTGTGTCTTTCCCCGACACCTTAGAATGTGTTTCCGTCTGTCACTTATAAGTTGACGAACCATTCTGGTCTGTATCCCATCCTTTCGGAAACTTTTGGGTCTATTCCCAATTCCTGAACCCGTTTCCAACAGTTTTTTTCTATTCCGGAATGTTTAGTATATCCAACCAGTTTTTCCAATTCCAAACCATTTCAGGTATGTTTCCAACAATCTTTTTCTGATGCTTTAGTCTCCATCTACCTCCGACTTCTGCCACACTATTATGTCTATTCCTGAGTATTTAGGTTATTTTTCATGATTTTCCAACAAACTTAAATGTGTTCTCGACTATTTTTGGACGGTCCAGCCCATTTCGTGTCTGATGTAAATCATTACATTTATGATCACAACGTTATGGGGTATGTACCCAAACTTTACGGTATTTTTCCAAATTTATCTGATGTGTTTACAATGCTTTCTGAGGAGTTATCTATCATTTCGGGTCTGTTCCCTGTCTTTTCAGATATTTTCATGGCCCTTTTGTGTCTATTGCCAAGCTTTTCAGGTGTGTTCATGACTCTGTCGTCCCTGTATCCGATACTTTGTACTCTGTTTCCAACGAACTTTTTCTGACCCTTCAGGTCACTTCAAACCCATTTTATAGACTTTCCAAAGTTTTATCAACACTTTTCAAGTTGTTTTCATCCCATTCTTGTCTGTTGCCATCCATGACACATCTGTTTCCGAACCTTTCATGTCTCATCCCGACCCTTACGCATCTGTTTCCGAAATTTGGCAGTCTGTTGCTGGCGCTCAATCTTCTTTTCCTGACACTTACCTATCCATTATCTACTCTTAAGTGCCTGTTTGTGACAATTTTGCGAGTGTTCACATCGTAGTGTTGCTGAAGCTCTTCGAGTCTGATAGGGACCAATTTTTTTCTATTCATGTCGATCCATTCCAGAACATTGCCTTTTCGTTGCTGAAAATTTCTGTTCTGTTCACGATGTCTGCTCCCGACACTTTTCGGTCTATTCTCAACAATTAATTTTTCATTCCCAATTATGTGTTCCAAGTCCTTTCGGACCCGTTGCCAAACATCTGTTCCCCAACATTTCACGTCGGTTCTGATCATCTATTGCTTAAACTTTAGGGTCTGTTCTCGAATTCTGCTCTGTTTCCGCAGATTTACCATGTGTTGCTGAACCTTTTCGGATTGTTTGGTGAGTTTTGTGCCTGTTTTCGAGCATTTTGCTTCTGATTCTGACACTTCCGTGTCTGTTACCGACGCTAACTGGTCTGGTGTTGACCCTTTTGCATGTTTCCAGACTCACGTATTTGTTTCTGACACTTACGGGTCTGGCTACTCTCCCTTACCTGTCTGATTATGACCCTCGATGTTTTTATCCTGTCACCTACCTGCCTGTTATCTATTCTTACGTGCCTGTACCGATAATTTGCTTGGTTCCTGACATTTTTACTTTTTTCTCGACGCTCTTTTTCAGTCATCTACGGGTCTGTTGGCAATAAACTGGTCTGATCTTTTCCTTACAGCCTGTTTCCAACTTTTCACTTCCTTTTTCCGACACTTTCGCATATGTGTTCCTTAAACTTTCTTGTTAGTTCCCGACAATTTCAGGTCTGTTCCTGATGTTGTGCTCCCAGCCATTTCAGGTCTGTTCCCTACGATCAGTTGCCACACTTTCTGGGTTGTTTTGGACACTTTACATCTATTTCCTTTCCTTACATATGACTCTTTCTAGTCTTCTTGGACAATGTTTGTCTCCGTACCGAGCACTTGGCGTCTCGTTATACCCTTGAGGATATGTTATCCGCTCGTGTGTTGTGTTCTAGACCTTTCTGTTTTAATTTTAAACCGACTCGGGTCTCTTCCCGACCTTTTCTGACGTGTTCCTGTCATTTTCATGACAGTTTACGATCCTTTCTGACATATTTGCGTCTGTTGCGGTCACTTGTGGATCTGTTTCTCAATCTTTCATTCTATTCCCAAATTATTCGTATGTGTAACCTTCAACCTCGTATCCTCTCCCGAAACGTTCGACTCTTTCCTTAACAATCCCTCCCCAACATTTTCAGTCTGTTTTTGATCGTGTCTTCCCTCCATTTTATGGAAACTTCTGGACTACTTTGGTCTATTCAGCACGATCTATTCCTTATCCTTTTGGGACTGTATTTTCTCTTCTCTTGACTACTCTTTAGAGCCTGTCCTCGACCCACTTGTATCTATTCAGCACCTTCTGTTTCCCACTCTTTCCAGTCTCTCCCTTCTACGTTAGAGCCTTTCTGATATTTTCCCAACACATTCGGATGTGTTGTCTACATTGGCGGTTCTATGCCCAAACTTATTTCGTCTTTTCTCGAACTCTATACACATCTGATCCCGACCCTATTGTGTATTTTCGCATTATTAAATCTCTGTCCCATCAGTCTGTTCTTGATCCACTGGGGTCTGTTGTTGATGGTTTCATCCCGAATCTTGCGGTCCTGTTTCCGATACCTTTGTGTCTTTCCCCGACACCTTAGAATGTGTTTCCGTCTGTCACTTATAAGTTGACGAACCATTCTGGTCTGTATCCCATCCTTTAGGAAACTTTTGGGTCTATTCCCAATTCCTGAACCCGTTTCCAACAGTTTTTTTCTATTCCGGAATGTTTAGTATATCCAACCAGTTTTTCCAATTCCCGACCATTTCAGGTATGTTTCCAACAATCTTTTTCTGACGCTTTAGTCTCCATCTACCTCCGACTTCTGCCACACTATTATGTCTATTCCTGAGTATTTAGGTTATTTTTCATGATTTTCCAACAAACTTAAATGTGTTCTCGACTATTTTTGGACGGTCCAGCCCATTTCGTGTCTGATGTAAATCATTACATTTATGATCACAACGTTATGGGGTATGTACCCAAACTTTACGTTTTTTTTCCAAATTTATCCGATGTGTTTACGATGCTTTCTGAGGAGTTATCTATCATTTCGGGTCTTTTCCCTGTGTTTTCAGATATTTTCATGGCCCTTTTGTGTCTATTGCCGAGCTTTTCAGGTGTGTTCATGACTCTATCGTCCCTGTATCTGATACTTTGTACTCTGTTTCCAACGAACTTTTTCTGACCCTTCAGGTAACTTCAAACCCATTGTATAGACTTTCCAAAGTTTTATCAACACTTTTCAAGTTGTTTTCATCCCATTCTTGTCTGTTGCCATCCATGACACATCTGTTTCCGAACCTTTCATGTCTCATCCCGACCCTAACGCATCTGTTTCCGAAATTTGGCTGTCTGTTGCTGGCGCTCAATCTTCTTTTCCTGACACTTACCTATCCATTATCTACTCTTAAGTGCCTGTTTGTGACAATTTTGCGAGTGTTCACATCGTAGTGTTGCTGAAGCTCTTCGAGTCTGATAGGGACCAATTTTTTTCTATTCATGTGGATCCATTCCAGAACATTGCCTTTTCGTTGCTGAAAATTTCTGTTCTGTTCACGATGTCTGCTCCCGTCACTTTTCGGTCTATTCTCAACAATTAAGTTTTCATTCCCAATTATGTGTTCCAAGTCCTTTCGGACCCCTTGCCAAACATCTGTTCCCCAACATTTCACGTTGGTTCTGATCATCTATTGCTTAAACTTTAGGGTCTGTTCTCGAATTCTGCTCTGTTTCCGCAGATTTACCATGTGTTGCTGAACCTTTTCGGAGTGTTTGGAGAGTTTTGTGCCTGTTTTCGAGCATTTTGTGTCTGATTCTGACACTTCCGTGTCTGTTACCGACGCTAACTGGTCTGGTATTGACCCTTTTGCATGTTTGCAGACTCACGTATTTGTTTCGGACACTTACGGGTCTGGCTACTCTCCCTTACCTGTCTGATGGTGACCCTCGATGTTTTTATCCTGTCACCTACCTGCCTGTTATCTATTCTTACGTGCCTGTACCGATAATTTGCTTGGTTCCCGACATTTTTACTTTTTTCTCGACGCTCTTTTTCAGTCATCTACGGGTCTGTTGGCAAGAAACTGGTCTGATCTTTTCCTTACAGCCTGTTTCCAACTTTTCACTTCCTTTTCCCGACACTTTCGCATATGTGTTCCTTAAACTTTCTTGTTAGTTCCCGACAATTTCAGGTCTGTTCCTGATGTTGTGCTCCCAGCCATGTCAGGTCTGTTCCCTACGATTAGTTGCCACACTTTCTGGGTTGTTTTGGACACTTTACATCTATTTCCTTTCCTTACATATGACTCTTTCTAGTCTTCTTGGACAATGTTTGTCTCCGTCCCGAGCACTTGGCGTCTCATTATACCCTTAAGGATATGTTATCCGCTCGTGTGTTGTGTTCTAGACCTTTCTGTTTTAATTCCACACCGACTCGGGTCTCTTCCCGACCTTTTCTGACGTGTTCCTGTCATTTTCATGACAGTTTACGATCCTTTCAGACATATTTGCGTCTGTTGCGGTCACTTGTGGATCTGTTTCTCAATCTTTCATTCTATTCCCGAATTATTCGTATGTGTAACCTTCAACCTCGTATCCTCTCCCGAAACGTTTGACTCTTTCCTTAACAATCCGTCCCCAACATTTTCAGTCTGTTTTTGATCGTGTCTTCGCTCCATTTTATGGAAACTTCTGGACTACATTGGTCTATTCAGCACGGTCTATTCCTTATCCTTTTGGGACTGTATTTTCTCTTCTCTTGACTACTCTTTAGAGCCTGTCCTCGACCCACTTGTATCTATTCAGCACCTTCTGTTTCCCACTCTTTCCAGTCTCTCCCTTCTACATTAGAGCCTTTCTGATATTTTCCCAACACATTCGGATGTGTTCTCTACATTGGCGGCTCCATGCCCAACCTTATTTCGTCTTTTCTCGAACTCTATACACATCTGATCCCGACCCTATTGTGTATTTTCGCATTATAAAACCTCTGTCCCACCAGTCTGTTTCTGACCCATTGTGGTCTGTTGTTGATGGTTTCATCACGACTCTTGTGGTCCTGTTTTCGATACCTTTGTGTCTTTCCCCGACACTTTAGAATGTGTCTCCGTCTGTTACTGATAAGTTGACGAACCATTCTGGTCTGTATCCCATCCTTTCGAAACTTTTGGGGTTATTCCCAATTCCTGAATCTGTTTCCAACAGCTTTTTTCTATTCCGGAATGTTTAGTATATCCAACCACTTTCTTTCAATTTGCGAACATTTCAGGTCTGTTTCCAACAATCTGTTTCTGACGCTTTAGTATCCATCTACCTCCAACTTCTCCCACACTATTGTGTCTATTCCTGACTATTTAGGTTATTTTTCATTATTTTCCAACAAATGTAAATGTGTTCTCGACTATTTTTGGACTGTTCTGGCCCGTTTCGTGTCTGATGTAAATCATTACATTTATGATCACAACGTTATGGGGTATGTACCCAAACTTTACGGTATTTTTCCAAATTTATCTGATGTGTTTACAATGCTTTCTGAGGAGTTATCTATCATTTCGGGTCTGTTCCCTGTCTTTTCAGATATTTTCATGGCCCTTTTGTGTCTATTGCCAAGCTTTTCAGGTGTGTTCATGACTCTGTCGTCCCTGTATCCGATACTTTGTACTCTGTTTCCAACGAACTTTTTCTGACCCTTCAGGTCACTTCAAACCCATTTTATAGACTTTCCAAAGTTTTATCAACACTTTTCAAGTTGTTTTCATCCCATTCTTGTCTGTTGCCATCCATGACACATCTGTTTCCGAACCTTTCATGTCTCATCCCGACCCTTACGCATCTGTTTCCGAAATTTGGCAGTCTGTTGCTGGCGCTCAATCTTCTTTTCCTGACACTTACCTATCCATTATCTACTCTTAAGTGCCTGTTTGTGACAATTTTGCGAGTGTTCACATCGTAGTGTTGCTGAAGCTCTTCGAGTCTGATAGGGACCAATTTTTTTCTATTCATGTCGATCCATTCCAGAACATTGCCTTTTCGTTGCTGAAAATTTCTGTTCTGTTCACGATGTCTGCTCCCGTCACTTTTCGGTCTATTCTCAACAATTAATTTTTCATTCCCAATTATGTGTTCCAAGTCCTTTCGGACCCGTTGCCAAACATCTGTTCCCCAACATTTCACGTCGGTTCTGATCATCTATTGCTTAAACTTTAGGGTCTGTTCTCGAATTCTGCTCTGTTTCCGCAGATTTACCATGTGTTGCTGAACCTTTTCGGATTGTTTGGTGAGTTTTGTGCCTGTTTTCGAGCATTTTGCTTCTGATTCTGACACTTCCGTGTCTGTTACCGACGCTAACTGGTCTGGTGTTGACCCTTTTGCATGTTTCCAGACTCACGTATTTGTTTCTGACACTTACGGGTCTGGCTACTCTCCCTTACCTGTCTGATTATGACCCTCGATGTTTTTATCCTGTCACCTACCTGCCTGTTATCTATTCTTACGTGCCTGTACCGATAATTTGCTTGGTTCCTGACATTTTTACTTTTTTCTCGACGCTCTTTTTCAGTCATCTACGGGTCTGTTGGCAATAAACTGGTCTAATCTTTTCCTTACAGCCTGTTTCCAACTTTTCACTTCCTTTTCCCGACACTTTCGCATATGTGTTCCTTAAACTTTCTTGTTAGTTCCCGACAATTTCAGGTCTGTTCCTGATGTTGTGCTCCCAGCCATTTCAGGTCTGTTCCCTACGATCAGTTGCCACACTTTCTGGGTTGTTTTGGACACTTTACATCTATTTCCTTTCCTTACATATGACTCTTTCTAGTCTTCTTGGACAATGTTTGTCTCCGTACCGAGCACTTGGCGTCTCGTTATACCCTTGAGGATATGTTATCCGCTCGTGTGTTGTGTTCTAGACCTTTCTGTTTTAATTTTAAACCGACTCGGGTCTCTTCCCGACCTTTTCTGACGTGTTCCTGTCATTTTCATGACAGTTTACGATCCTTTCTGACATATTTGCGTCTGTTGCGGTCACTTGTGGATCTGTTTCTCAATCTTTCATTCTATTCCCAAATTATTCGTATGTGTAAACTTCAACCTCGTATCCTCTCCCGAAACGTTCGACTCTTTCCTTAACAATCCCTCCCCAACATTTTCAGTCTGTTTTTGATCGTGTCTTCCCTCCATTTTATGGAAACTTCTGGACTACTTTGGTCTATTCAGCACGATCTATTCCTTATCCTTTTGGGACTGTATTTTCTCTTCTCTTGACTACTCTTTAGAGCCTGTCCTCGACCCACTTGTATCTATTCAGCACCTTCTGTTTCCCACTCTTTCCAGTCTCTCCCTTCTACGTTAGAGCCTTTCTGATATTTTCCCAACACATTCGGATGTGTTGTCTACATTGGCGGTTCTATGCCCAAACTTATTTCGTCTTTTCTCGAACTCTATACACATCTGATCCCGACCCTATTGTGTATTTTCGCATTATTAAATCTCTGTCCCATCAGTCTGTTCTTGATCCACTGGGGTCTGTTGTTGATGGTTTCATCCCGAATCTTGCGGTCCTGTTTCCGATACCTTTGTGTCTTTCCCCGACACCTTAGAATGTGTTTCCGTCTGTCACTTATAAGTTGACGAACCATTCTGGTCTGTATCCCATCCTTTAGGAAACTTTTGGGTCTATTCCCAATTCCTGAACCCGTTTCCAACAGTTTTTTTCTATTCCGGAATGTTTAGTATATCCAACCAGTTTTTCCAATTCCCGACCATTTCAGGTATGTTTCCAACAATCTTTTTCTGACGCTTTAGTCTCCATCTACCTCCGACTTCTGCCACACTATTATGTCTATTCCTGAGTATTTAGGTTATTTTTCATGATTTTCCAACAAACTTAAATGTGTTCTCGACTATTTTTGGACGGTCCAGCCCATTTCGTGTCTGATGTAAATCATTACATTTATGATCACAACGTTATGGGGTATGTACCCAAACTTTACGTTTTTTTTCCAAATTTATCCGATGTGTTTACGATGCTTTCTGAGGAGTTATCTATCATTTCGGGTCTTTTCCCTGTGTTTTCAGATATTTTCATGGCCCTTTTGTGTCTATTGCCGAGCTTTTCAGGTGTGTTCATGACTCTATCGTCCCTGTATCTGATACTTTGTACTCTGTTTCCAACGAACTTTTTCTGACCCTTCAGGTAACTTCAAACCCATTGTATAGACTTTCCAAAGTTTTATCAACACTTTTCAAGTTGTTTTCATCCCATTCTTGTCTGTTGCCATCCATGACACATCTGTTTCCGAACCTTTCATGTCTCATCCCGACCCTAACGCATCTGTTTCCGAAATTTGGCTGTCTGTTGCTGGCGCTCAATCTTCTTTTCCTGACACTTACCTATCCATTATCTACTCTTAAGTGCCTGTTTGTGACAATTTTGCGAGTGTTCACATCGTAGTGTTGCTGAAGCTCTTCGAGTCTGATAGGGACCAATTTTTTTCTATTCATGTGGATCCATTCCAGAACATTGCCTTTTCGTTGCTGAAAATTTCTGTTCTGTTCACGATGTCTGCTCCCGTCACTTTTCGGTCTATTCTCAACAATTAAGTTTTCATTCCCAATTATGTGTTCCAAGTCCTTTCGGACCCCTTGCCAAACATCTGTTCCCCAACATTTCACGTTGGTTCTGATCATCTATTGCTTAAACTTTAGGGTCTGTTCTCGAATTCTGCTCTGTTTCCGCAGATTTACCATGTGTTGCTGAACCTTTTCGGAGTGTTTGGAGAGTTTTGTGCCTGTTTTCGAGCATTTTGTGTCTGATTCTGACACTTCCGTGTCTGTTACCGACGCTAACTGGTCTGGTATTGACCCTTTTGCATGTTTGCAGACTCACGTATTTGTTTCGGACACTTACGGGTCTGGCTACTCTCCCTTACCTGTCTGATGGTGACCCTCGATGTTTTTATCCTGTCACCTACCTGCCTGTTATCTATTCTTACGTGCCTGTACCGATAATTTGCTTGGTTCCCGACATTTTTACTTTTTTCTCGACGCTCTTTTTCAGTCATCTACGGGTCTGTTGGCAAGAAACTGGTCTGATCTTTTCCTTACAGCCTGTTTCCAACTTTTTACTTCCTTTTCCCGACACTTTCGCATATGTGTTCCTTAAACTTTCTTGTTAGTTCCCGACAATTTCAGGTCTGTTCCTGATGTTGTGCTCCCAGCCATTTCAGGTCTGTTCCCTACGATTAGTTGCCACACTTTCTGGGTTGTTTTGGACACTTTACATCTATTTCCTTTCCTTACATATGACTCTTTCTAGTCTTCTTGGACAATGTTTGTCTCCGTCCCGAGCACTTGGCGTCTCATTATACCCTTAAGGATATGTTATCCGCTCGTGTGTTGTGTTCTAGACCTTTCTGTTTTAATTCCACACCGACTCGGGTCTCTTCCCGACCTTTTCTGACGTGTTCCTGTCATTTTCATGACAGTTTACGATCCTTTCAGACATATTTGCGTCTGTTGCGGTCACTTGTGGATCTGTTTCTCAATCTTTCATTCTATTCCCGAATTATTCGTATGTGTAACCTTCAACCTCGTATCCTCTCCCGAAACGTTTGACTCTTTCCTTAACAATCCGTCCCCAACATTTTCAGTCTGTTTTTGATCGTGTCTTCGCTCCATTTTATGGAAACTTCTGGACTACATTGGTCTATTCAGCACGGTCTATTCCTTATCCTTTTGGGACTGTATTTTCTCTTCTCTTGACTACTCTTTAGAGCCTGTCCTCGACCCACTTGTATCTATTCAGCACCTTCTGTTTCCCACTCTTTCCAGTCTCTCCCTTCTACATTAGAGCCTTTCTGATATTTTCCCAACACATTCGGATGTGTTCTCTACATTTGCGGCTCCATGCCCAACCTTATTTCGTCTTTTCTCGAACTCTATACACATCTGATCCCGACCCTATTGTGTATTTTCGCATTATAAAACCTCTGTCCCACCAGTCTGTTTCTGACCCATTGTGGTCTGTTGTTGATGGTTTCATCACGACTCTTGTGGTCCTGTTTTCGATACCTTTGTGTCTTTCCCCGACACTTTAGAATGTGTCTCCGTCTGTTACTGATAAGTTGACGAACCATTCTGGTCTGTATCCCATCCTTTCGAAACTTTTGGGGTTATTCCCAATTCCTGAATCTGTTTCCAACAGCTTTTTTCTATTCCGGAATGTTTAGTATATCCAACCACTTTCTTTCAATTTGCGAACATTTCAGGTCTGTTTCCAACAATCTGTTTCTGACGCTTTAGTATCCATCTACCTCCAACTTCTCCCACACTATTGTGTCTATTCCTGACTATTTAGGTTATTTTTCATTATTTTCCAACAAATGTAAATGTGTTCTCGACTATTTTTGGACTGTTCTGGCCCATTTCGTGTCTGATGTAAATCATTACATTTATGATCACAACGTTATGGGGTATGTACCCAAACTTTACGTTTTTTTTCCAAATTTATCCGATGTGTTTACGATGCTTTCTGAGGAGTTATCTATCATTTCGGGTCTTTTCCCTGTGTTTTCAGATATTTTCATGGCCCTTTTGTGTCTATTGCCGAGCTTTTCAGGTGTGTTCATGACTCTATCGTCCCTGTATCTGATACTTTGTACTCTGTTTCCAACGAACTTTTTCTGACCCTTCAGGTAACTTCAAACCCATTGTATAGACTTTCCAAAGTTTTATCAACACTTTTCAAGTTGTTTTCATCCCATTCTTGTCTGTTGCCATCCATGACACATCTGTTTCCGAACCTTTCATGTCTCATCCCGACCCTAACGCATCTGTTTCCGAAATTTGGCTGTCTGTTGCTGGCGCTCAATCTTCTTTTCCTGACACTTACCTATCCATTATCTACTCTTAAGTGCCTGTTTGTGACAATTTTGCGAGTGTTCACATCGTAGTGTTGCTGAAGCTCTTCGAGTCTGATAGGGACCAATTTTTTTCTATTCATGTGGATCCATTCCAGAACATTGCCTTTTCGTTGCTGAAAATTTCTGTTCTGTTCACGATGTCTGCTCCCGTCACTTTTCGGTCTATTCTCAACAATTAAGTTTTCATTCCCAATTATGTGTTCCAAGTCCTTTCGGACCCCTTGCCAAACATCTGTTCCCCAACATTTCACGTTGGTTCTGATCATCTATTGCTTAAACTTTAGGGTCTGTTCTCGAATTCTGCTCTGTTTCCGCAGATTTACCATGTGTTGCTGAACCTTTTCGGAGTGTTTGGAGAGTTTTGTGCCTGTTTTCGAGCATTTTGTGTCTGATTCTGACACTTCCGTGTCTGTTACCGACGCTAACTGGTCTGGTATTGACCCTTTTGCATGTTTGCAGACTCACGTATTTGTTTCGGACACTTACGGGTCTGGCTACTCTCCCTTACCTGTCTGATGGTGACCCTCGATGTTTTTATCCTGTCACCTACCTGCCTGTTATCTATTCTTACGTGCCTGTACCGATAATTTGCTTGGTTCCCGACATTTTTACTTTTTTCTCGACGCTCTTTTTCAGTCATCTACGGGTCTGTTGGCAAGAAACTGGTCTGATCTTTTCCTTACAGCCTGTTTCCAACTTTTTACTTCCTTTTCCCGACACTTTCGCATATGTGTTCCTTAAACTTTCTTGTTAGTTCCCGACAATTTCAGGTCTGTTCCTGATGTTGTGCTCCCAGCCATTTCAGGTCTGTTCCCTACGATTAGTTGCCACACTTTCTGGGTTGTTTTGGACACTTTACATCTATTTCCTTTCCTTACATATGACTCTTTCTAGTCTTCTTGGACAATGTTTGTCTCCGTCCCGAGCACTTGGCGTCTCATTATACCCTTAAGGATATGTTATCCGCTCGTGTGTTGTGTTCTAGACCTTTCTGTTTTAATTCCACACCGACTCGGGTCTCTTCCCGACCTTTTCTGACGTGTTCCTGTCATTTTCATGACAGTTTACGATCCTTTCAGACATATTTGCGTCTGTTGCGGTCACTTGTGGATCTGTTTCTCAATCTTTCATTCTATTCCCGAATTATTCGTATGTGTAACCTTCAACCTCGTATCCTCTCCCGAAACGTTTGACTCTTTCCTTAACAATCCGTCCCCAACATTTTCAGTCTGTTTTTGATCGTGTCTTCGCTCCATTTTATGGAAACTTCTGGACTACATTGGTCTATTCAGCACGGTCTATTCCTTATCCTTTTGGGACTGTATTTTCTCTTCTCTTGACTACTCTTTAGAGCCTGTCCTCGACCCACTTGTATCTATTCAGCACCTTCTGTTTCCCACTCTTTCCAGTCTCTCCCTTCTACATTAGAGCCTTTCTGATATTTTCCCAACACATTCGGATGTGTTCTCTACATTGGCGGCTCCATGCCCAACCTTATTTCGTCTTTTCTCGAACTCTATACACATCTGATCCCGACCCTATTGTGTATTTTCGCATTATAAAACCTCTGTCCCACCAGTCTGTTTCTGACCCATTGTGGTCTGTTGTTGATGGTTTCATCACGACTCTTGTGGTCCTGTTTTCGATACCTTTGTGTCTTTCCCCGACACTTTAGAATGTGTCTCCGTCTGTTACTGATAAGTTGACGAACCATTCTGGTCTGTATCCCATCCTTTCGAAACTTTTGGGGTTATTCCCAATTCCTGAATCTGTTTCCAACAGCTTTTTTCTATTCCGGAATGTTTAGTATATCCAACCACTTTCTTTCAATTTGCGAACATTTCAGGTCTGTTTCCAACAATCTGTTTCTGACGCTTTAGTATCCATCTACCTCCAACTTCTCCCACACTATTGTGTCTATTCCTGACTATTTAGGTTATTTTTCATTATTTTCCAACAAATGTAAATGTGTTCTCGACTATTTTTGGACTGTTCTGGCCCGTTTCGTGTCTGATGTAAATCATTACATTTATGATCACAACGTTATGGGGTATGTACCCAAACTTTACGGTATTTTTCCAAATTTATCTGATGTGTTTACGACGATTTGTGCGGAGTTCTCTATCATTTCGGGTCTGTTCCCTGTCTTTTCAGATCTTTTCATGGCCCTTTTGTGTCTATTACCGAGCTTTACAGGTGTGTTCATGACCCTATCGTCCCTGTATCCGATACTTTGTACTCTGTTTCCAACGAACTTTTTCTGACCCTTCAGGTCGCTTCAATCCCATTTTATAGTCTTTCCAATGTTTTAATCAACAATTTTCAAGTTGTTTTCGTCCCATTCTT
Organism: Narcine bancroftii; assembly: GCF_036971445.1. Classification (NCBI taxonomy): domain Eukaryota; kingdom Metazoa; phylum Chordata; class Chondrichthyes; order Torpediniformes; family Narcinidae; genus Narcine; species Narcine bancroftii. The sequence goes on along the minus strand of NW_027211808.1, from coordinate 909,786 downwards.
GTCTGCTGCCGTCCATGACAGATCTGTTTCCGAACCTTTCATGTCTCATCCCGACCCTTACGCGTCTGTTTCCGAAATTTGGCTGTCTGTTGCTGGCTCTCAATCTTCTTTTCCTGACACTTACCTATCTGTTGTCTACTCTTAAGTGCCTGTTTCTGACAATTTTGCGAGTGTTCACATCGCAGTGCTGCAGAAGCTCTTCGAGTCTGATAGGGATCAATTTTTTTCTATTCATGTCGATCCATTCCCGAACATTGCCTTTTCATTGCAGAAAATTTCTGTTCTGTTCACAATGTCTGTTCCCGAGACTTTTCGGTCTATTCTCAACAATTAATTTTTCATTCCCAATTATGTGTTCCAAGTCCTTTCGGACCCGTTGCCAAACATCTGTTCCCCAACATTTCACGTCGGTTCTGATCATCTATTCCTCACAATTTAGGGTCTGTTCTCGAATTCTGCTCTTTTTCCGCACATTTTCCATGTGTTGCTGAACCTTTTCGGTGTGTTTGGTGAGTTGTGTGCCTTTTTGCGAGCATTTTGTGTCTGATTCTGACATTTCCGAGTCTGTTACCGACGCAAACTTGTCTGTTACTGACACTTTTGCACGTTTCCAGACTCACGTGTTTGTTTCTGACACATACGGGTCTGGCAACTCTCCCTTACCTGTCTGCTTGTGACCCTCGATATTATTATCGTGACACCTACCTGTTTGTTATATATTGTCACGTGCCTGTATCGATATTTTGCTTGGATCCCAACATTTGTACTTTTTTCTCGACGCTCTTTTTCAGTTATCTACGGGTCTGTTAGCAAGACACTGATCTGATCTGTTGCATACAGCCTGTTCCCAACTATTTACTTCCTTTTCCCGACACTTTACAATAGTCTGTTCCTTAAACTTTCTGGTCTGTTCCCGACAATTTCAGGACTGTTCCTGACGATGTGTTCCCAGCCATTTCAGGTCTGTTTCCTACGATCAGTTGCCACACTTTCTGGTCTGTTCTCAACACTTTACATCTATTACTGTTCGTTACATATGACTCTTTCCAGTCTTCTTGGACAATGTTTGTCTGTTCCCGACCACCTTGCGACTCATTATGACCCTTACGGATATGTTCTCCGCTCTGTGTTGTGTTCTAGACCTTTGTGTTTCAATTCCCCACGCTTTCAGGTCTCTACCCGAACTTTTCTGACGTGTTCTTGTCATTTTCATGTCAGTTTACGATCCTTTCTGAACTATTTGCCTCTGTGGCGGTCAGTTGTGGATTTGTTTCTGAATCTTTCATTCTATTCCCGAATTATTCGTATGTGTACCCTTCAATTTCGTGTCCTCTCTCGAAACGTTCGGCTCTTTCCTTAACAATCTGTCCCCCAACTTTTTCAGTCTGTTTTTGAACGAGTCTTCCCTCCATTTTATGGAAACTTCCGGACTTCAATGGTCTATTCAGCACAGTCTGTTCCTTATCAATTGAGACTGTATTTGCTCTTCTCTTGACTAATCTTTAGAGCCTGTCCTCGACCCACTTGTATCTATTCAGCACCTTCTGTTCCCCACTCTTTCCAGTCTCTCCCTTCTACGTTAGAGCCTTTCTGATATTTTCCCAACACATTCGGATGTGTTGTCTACATTGGCGGTTCTATGCCCAAACTTATTTCGTCTTTTCTCGAAATCTATACACATCTGATCCCGACCCTATTGTGTATTTTCGCATTATTAAATCTCTGTCCCATCAGTCTGATCTTGACCCACTGGGGTCTGTTGTTGATGGTTTCATCCCAACTCTTGCAGTCCTGTTTCCGATACCTTTGTGTCTTTCCCCGACACTTTAGAATATGTTTCCATCTGTCACTGATAAGTTGACGTACCATTCTGGTCTGTATCCCATCCTTTCGGAAACTTTTGTGTCTATTCCCAATTCCTGAACCCGTTTCCAACAGTTTTTTTCTATTCCGGAATGTTTAATATATCCAACCAATTTCTTTCAATTCCCGACCATTTCAGGTCTGTTTCCAACAATCTTATTCTGACGCTTTAGTATCCATCTACCTCCGACTTCTGCCACACTATTATGTCTATTCCTGACTATTTAGGTTATTTTTAATGATTTTCCAACAAACTTAAATGTGTTCTCGACTATTTTTGGACGGTCCAGCCCATTTCGTGTCTGATGTAAATCATTACATTTATGATCACAACGTTATGGGTTATGTACCCAAACTTTACGGTATTATTCCAAATTTATCTGATGTGTTTACGACGCTTTCTGAGGAGTTATCTATCATTTCGGGTCTTTTCCCTGTGTTTTTAGATATTTTCATGGCCCTTTTGTGTCTATTGCCGAGCTTTTCAGGTGTGTTCATGACTCTATCATCCCTGTATCTGATACTTTGTACTCTGTTTCCAACGAACTTTTTCTGACCCTTCAGGTCACTTCAAACCCATTTTATAGACTTTCCAAAGTTTTATCAACACTTTTCAAGTTGTTTTCATCCCATTCTTGTCTGTTGCCATCCATGACACATCTGTTTCCGAACCTTTCATGTCTCATCCCGACCCTTACGCATCTGTTTCCGAAATTTGGCAGTCTGTTGCTGGCGCTCAATCTTCTTTTCCTGACACTTACCTATCTATTATCTACTCTTAAGTGCCTGTTCGTGACAATTTTGCAAGTGTTCACATCGTAGTGTTGCTGAAGCTCTTCGAGTCTGATAGGGACCAATTTTTTTCTATTCATGTCGATCCATTCCAGAACATTGCCTTTTCGTTGCTGAAAATTTCTGTTCTGTTCACGATGTCTGCTCCCGACACTTTTCGGTCTATTCTCAACAATAAATTTTTCATTCCCAATTATGTGTTCCAAGTCCTTTCGGACCCGTTGCCAAACATCTGTTCCCCAACATTTCACGTCGGTTCTGATCATCTATTCCTTAAACTTTAGGGTCTGTTCTCGAATTCTGCTCTGTTTCCGCAGATTTACCATGTGTTGCTGAACCTTTTCGGAGTGTTTGGTGAGTTTTGTGCCTGTTTTCGAGCATTTTGTGTATTATTCTGACACTTCCGTGTCGGTTACCGACGCTAACTGGTCTGGTATTGACCCTTTTGCATGTTTGCAGACTCACGTATTTGTTTCTGACACTTACGGGTCTGGCTACTCTCCCTTACCTGTCTGATGGTGACCCTCGATGTTTTTATCCTGTCACCTACCTGCGTGTTATCTATTCTTACGTGCCTGTACCGATAATTTGCTTGGTTCCCGACATTTTTACTTTTTTCTCGACGCTCTTTTTCAGTCATCTACGGGTCTGTTGGCAAGAAACTAGTCTGATCTTTTCCTTACAGCCTGTTTCCAACTTTTTACTTCCTTTTCCCGACACTTTCGCATATGTGTTCCTTAAACTTTCTTGTTAGTTCCCGACAATTTCAGGTCTGTTCCTGAGGTTGTGCTCCCAGCCATTTCAGGTCTGTTCCCTACGATTAGTTGCCACACTTTCTGGGTTGTTTTGGACACTTTACATCTATTTCCTTTCCTTACATATGACTCTTTCTAGTCTTCTTGGACAATGTTTGTCTCCGTCCCGAGCACTTGGCGTCTCATTATACCCTTGAGGATATGTTATCCGCTCGTGTGTTGTGTTCTAGACCTTTCTGTTTTAATTCCACACCGACTCGGGTCTCTTCCCGACCTTTTCTGACGTGTTCCTGTCATTTTCATGACAGTTTACGATCCTTTCTGACATATTTGCGTCTGTTGCGGTCACTTGTGGATCTGTTTCTCAATCTTTCATTCTATTCCCGAATTATTCGTATGTGTAACCTTCAACCTCGTATCCTCTCCCGAAACGTTTGACTCCTTCCTTAACAATCCGTCCCCAACATTTTCAGTCTGTTTTTGATCGTGTCTTCGCTCCATTTTATGGAAACTTCTGGACTACTTTGGTCTATTCAGCACGGTCTATTCCTTATCCTTTTGGGACTGTATTTTCTCTTCTCTTGACTACCCTTTAGAGCCTGTCCTCGACCCACTTGTATCTATTCAGCACCTTCTGTTTCCCACTCTTTCCAGTCTCTCCCTTCTACATTAGAGCCTTTCTGATATTTTCCCAACACATTCGGATGTGTTCTCTACATTGGCGGCTCTATGCCCAACCTTATTTCGTCTTTTCTCGAACTCTATACACATCTGATCCCGACCCTATTGTGTATTTTCGCATTATTAAACCTCTGTCCCACCAGTCTGTTTCTGACCCATTGTGGTCTGTTGTTGATGGTTTCATCACGACTCTTGAGGTCCTGTTTTCGATACCTTTGTGTCTTTCCCCGACACTTTAGAATGTGTCTCCGTCTGTTACTGATAAGTTGACGAACCATTCTGTTCTGTATCCCATCCTTTCGAAACTTTTGGTGTTATTCCCAATTCCTGAATCTGTTTCCAACAGCTTTTTTCTATTCCGGAATGTTTAGTATATACAACCACTTTCTTTCAATTTGCGAACATTTCAGGTCTGTTTCCAACAATCTGTTTCTGACGCTTTAGTATCCATCTACCTCCAACTTCTCCCACACTATTATGTCTATTCCTGACTATTTAGGTTATTTTTCATTATTTTCCAACAAATGTAAATGTGTTCTCGAATATTTTTGGACTGTTCTGGCCCATTTCATGTCTGATGTAAATCATTACATTTATGATCACAAAGTTATGGGGTATGTACCCAAACTTTACGGTATTTTTCCAAATTTATCTGATGTGTTTACGACGCTTTGTGCGGAGTTCTCTATCATTTCTGGTCTGTTCCCTGTCTTTTCAGATATTTTCATGGCCCTTTTGTGTCTATTACCGAGCTTTTCAGGTGTGTTCATGACCCTATCGTCCCTGTATCCGATACTTTGTACTCTGTTTCCAACGAACTTTTTCTGACCCTTCAGGTCGCTTCAATCCCATTTTATAGTCTTTCCAATGTTTTAATCAACAATTTTCAAGTTGTTTTCGTCCCATTCTTGTCTGTTGCCGTCCATGACAGATCTGTTTCCGAACCTTTCATGTCTCATCCCGACCCTTACGCGTCTGTTTCCGAAATTTGGCTGTCTGTTGCTGGCTCTCAATCTTCTTTTCCTGACACTTACCTATCTTTTATCAACTCTTAAGTGCCTGTTTCTGACAAGTTTGCGAGTGTTCACATCGCAGTGTTGCCGAAGCTCTTCGAGTCTGATAGGGACCAATTTTTTTCTAGTCCTGTCGATCTGTTCCCCAACATTGCCTTTTCGTTCTTGACAATTTCTGTTCTGTTCACGATGTCTGTTCCCGACAATTTTCGGTGTATTCTCAACAATTAATTTTTAATTCCCAATTATGCGTTCCACGTCCTTTTGCACCTGCTGCCAAACATCTTTTCCCAAACCTTTCGCATCTGTTCTGATTATCTATTCCTCAAACTTTAGGGTCTGTTCTCGAATTCTGCTCTATTTCCGCACCTTTACCATGTGTTGCTGACCCTTCCCGTTGTGTTTGGTGGGTTTTGTGTATGTTTGCGAGAAATATTTGTTTGATTCTGTCACTTCCGTGTCTATTACCGACGCTAACTGGTCTGGTACTGACCCTTTTGCATGTGTCCAGACTCACGTGTTTGTTTCAGACCCTTACGGGTCTGGCTACTCTCCCTTACCTGTCTGCTGGTGACCCTCGATGTTTTTATCCTGACATCTACCTGTCTGTTATTTATTCTTATGTGCCTGTACCGATATTTTTCTTGGGTCCCGACATTTGTACTTTATTAGCGACGCTCTTTTTCAGTCACCTACGGGTCTTTTAGCAAGAAACTGGTCTGATCAGTTCCTTACATCCTGTTCCCAACTATTTACTTCATTTTCCCGACACTCTCTCATATAATTACATTGGTTTGTTCCTTAAACTTTCTTGTTAGTTCCTGACGATTTCAAGTCTGTTCCTGATGATGTGCTCCCAGCCATTTCAGGTCTGATCCCTACGTTCAGTTGCCACACTTTCTGGTCTGTCTCAACACTTTACATCTATTTCCGTTCCTTACATATGAATCTTCTTGGACAATGTTTGTCTGTTCCCGACCACTTTGCGTCTCATTATGACCCTTGTGGATATGTTCTCCGCTCGTGTGTTGTGTTCTAGACCTTCCTAATTTAATTCCCCACGATTTCGGGTCTCTTCCCGACCTTTTATGACGTGTTCTTGTCATTTTCATGATAGTTTACGATCCTTTCTGACCTATTTGTGTCTGTTGCGGTCACTTGTGGATCTGTTTCTCAATCTTTCATTCTATTCCCGAATTATTCGTATGTGTAACCTTCAATTTCGAATCCTCTCCCGAAACTTTCGAATCTTTCCTTAACAATCTGTCCCCCAACTTTTTCAGTCTGTTTTTGATCGTGTATTCCCTCCATTTTATGGAACCTTCCAGAATTCTTTGGTCTATTCAGCACGATCTGTTCCTTATGCTTTTGGGACTGTATTTTCTCTTCTCTTGACTACTCTTTAGAGCCTGTCCTCGACCCACTTGTATCTATTCAGCACCTTCTGTTTCCCACTCTTTCCAGTCTCTCCCTTCTACATTAGAGCCTTTCTGATATTTTCCCAACACATTCGGATGTGTTCTCTACATTGGCGGTTCTATGCCCAACCTTATTTCATCTTTTCTCAAACTCTATGCACATCTGATCCTGACACTATTGTGTATTTTCGCATTATTTAACCTCTGTCCCATCAGTCTGTTCCTGACCCATTGGGGTCTGTTGTTGATGGTTTCATCACGACTCTTGTGGTCCTGTTTTCGATACCTTTGTGTCTTTCCCCGACAATTTAGAATGTGTCTCCGTCTGTTACTGATAAGTTGATGAACCATTCTGGTCTGTATCCCATCCTTTCGAAACTTTTGGGGCTATTCCCAATTCCTGAACCCGTTTCCAACAGCTTTTTTCTATTCCGGAATGTTTAGTATATCCAACCATTTTCTTTCAATTCGCGAACATTTCAGGTCTGTTTCCAACAATCTGTTTCTGACGCTTTAGTATCCATCTACCTCCAACTTCTCCCACACTATTATGTCTATTCCTGACAATTTAGGTTATTTTTCATTATTTTCCATCAAACGTAAATGTGTTCCGGACTATTTTTGGACTGTTCTGGCCCATTTCGTGTCTGATGTAAATCATTACATTTATGATCACAACTTTGTGGGGCATGTACCCAAACTTTACGGTATTTTTCCAAATTTATCTGATGTGTTTACGACGCTTTGTGCGGATATCTCTATCATTTCTGGTCTGTTCCCTGTCTTTTAAGATATTTTCATGGCCGTTTTGTGTCTATTACCGAGCTTTTCATGTGTGTTCATGACCCTATCGTCCCTGTATCCGATCCTTTGTACTCTGTTTCCAACGAACTTTTTCTGACCCTTCAGGTCGCTTCAAACCCATTTTATAGTCTTTCCAATGTTTTATCAACACTTTTCAAGTTGTTTTCATCCCATTCTTGTCTGTTGCCGTCCATGACAGAGCTGTTTCCGAACCTTTCATGTCTCATCCCGACCCTTACGCGTCTGTTTCCGAAATTTGGCTGTCTGTTGCTGGCGCTCAATCTTCTTTTCCTGACACTTACCTATCTGTTGTCTACTCTTAAGTGCCTGTTTCTGACAATTTTGCGAGTGTTCACATCGTAGTGTTGCTGAAGCTCTTCGAGTCTGATAGGGACCAATTTTTTTCTATTCATGTCGATCCATTCCAGAACATTGCTTTTTCGTTGCTGAAAATTTCTGTTCTGTTCACGATGTCTGTTCCCGACACTTTTCGGTCTATTCTCAACAATTAATTTTTCATTCCCAATTATGTGTTCCAAGTCCTTTCGGACCCGTTGCCAAACATCTGTTCCCCAACATTTCGCGTCGGTTCTGATCATCTATTTATTAAACTTTAGGGTCTGTTCTCGAATTCTGCTCTGTTTCCGTAGATTTACCATGTGTTGCTGAACCTTTTCGGAGTGTTTGGTGAGTTTTGTGCCTGTTTTCGAGCATTTTGTGTCTGATTCTGACACTTCCGAGTCTGTTACCGACGCTAACTGGTCTGGTATTGACCCTTTTGCATGTTTCCAGACTCACGTGTTTGTTTCTGACACTTACGGGTCTGGCTACTCTCCCTTAGCTGTCTGCTGGTGACCCTCGATGTTTTTATCCTGTCACCTACCTGCCTGTTATCTATTCTTACGTGCCTGTACCGATAATTTCTTGGTTACCGACATTTTTACTTTTTTCTCGACGCTCTTTTTCAGACATCTACGGGTCTGTTGGCAAGAAACTGGTCTGATCTTTTCCTTACAGCCTGTTCCCAACTATTTACTTCCTTTTCCCGACACTTTAGCATATGTGTTCCTTAAACTTTCTTGTTAGTTCTCGACAATTTCAGGTCTGTTCCTGATGTTGTGCTCCCAGCCATTTCAGGTCTGTTCCCTACGATCAGTTGCCACACTTTCTGGGTTGTTTTGGACACTTTACATCTATTTCCTTTCCTTACATATGACTCTTTCTAGTCTTCTTGGACAATGTTTGTCTCTTCCCGACCACTTTGCGTCTCATTATACCCTTGAGGATATGTTTTCCGCTCGTGTGTTGTGTTCTAGACCTTTCTGTTTTAATTCCACACCGTCTCGGGTCCCTTCCGGACCTTTTCTGACGTGTTCATGTCATTTTCATGACATTTTACGATCCTTTCTGACATATTTGCGTCTGTTGCGGTCACTTGTGGATGTTCTTCTCAATCTTTCATTGTATTCCTGAATTATTCGTATGTGTAACCTTCAACCTCGTATCCTCTCCCGAAACGTTCGACTCTTTCCTTAACAATCCGTCCCCCAACATTTTCAGTCTGTTTTTGATCGTGTCTTCCCTCCATTTTATGGAAACTTCTGGACTACTTTGGTCTATTCAGCACGGTCTATTCCTTATCCTTTTGGTCTGTATTGTCTCTTCTCTTGACTACCCTTTAGAGCCTGTCCTCGACCCACTTGTATCTATTCAGCACCTTCTGTTTCCCAATCTTTTCAGTCTGTCCCTTGTACATTAGAGCCTTTCTGATATTTTCCCAACACATTCGGATGTGTTCTCTACATTGGCGGTTCTATGCCCAACCTTATTTCGTCTTTTCTCGGACACTATACACATCTGATCCTGACCCTATTGTGTATTTTCGCATTATTAAACCTCTGTCCCATCAGTTTGTTCCTGACCCATTGCGGTCTGTTGTTGATGGTTTCATCCCGACTCTTGTGGTCCTGTTTCCGATACCTTTGTGTCTTTCCCCGACACGTTAGAATGTGTTCCCGTCTGTTACTGATAAGTTGACGAACCATTCTGGTCTGTATCCCATCCTTTCGGAAACTTTTGGGGCTATTCCCAATTCCTGAACCCGTTTCCAACAGCTTTTTTCTATTCCGGAATGTTTAGTATATCCAACCACATTCTTTCAATTCACGAACATTTCAGGTCTGTTTCCAACAATCTGTTTCTGACGCTTCAGTATCCATCTACCTCCAACTTCTCCCACACTATTATGTCTATTCCTGACTATTTAGGTTATTTTTCATTATTTTCCAACAAACTTAAATGTGTTCCGGACTATTTTTGGGCTGTTCTGGCCCATTTCGTGTCTGATGTAAATCATCACATTAATGATCACAAATTTAGGGGGTATGTACCCAAACTTTACAGTATTTTTCTAAATTTATCTGATGTGTTTACGACGCTTTGTGCGGAGTTCTCTATAATTTCTGGTCTGTTCCCTGTCTTTTCAGATATTTTCATGGCCCTTTGTGTCTATTACCGAGCGTTTCAGGTGTGTTCGTGACCCTATCGTCGCTGTATCCGATCCTTTGTACTCTGTTTCCAACGAACTTTTTCTGACCCTTCAGGTCGTTTCAAACCCATTTTATAGTCTTTCCAATGTTTTATCAACGCTTTTCAAGTTGTTTTCATCCCATTCTTGTCTGTTGCCGTCCATGACACATCTGTTTCCGAACCTTTCATGTCTCATTGTAATGGAGGATTAAAACCATGTACCCAGATGCTTTTTGCTTATGTGGAACTGACGACACTGGGTCCACACGCAGGTCACCTTACTTTCAGAACTAGCAGATGTAATTAAACTCAGCCATGGGGACTTATCTGAAGATACACTTTGAAATGGAATTCCACAGTGAGGCCCAGGGAAAGCAGTTGTCAAATGCAACACTCTGAAATTGACGAATTGGTCACAACCTGTCTTGCTCGAGAAGTTTTAATAAGTCTTTGTATCTATGAGATAAACCAGGAAGTTATAACATCCTATTTCCAGAATAATTAATCTTCTAAATTGTAGAATGTAATGTTCAGTTTTGATTTTGACTGACAAATATTAGAAGGAGTAGTCGCATGATTAATTGTTTTTGGGGTATATAAGCCTGTGGTCCTGCTGCTGAAGTTTAGACTCTCCGAGGGGTGGGAACACCCCTTGTCAAGAAGGAAGAACAGCCAGAGTCCGAGCAATGTCCCGGTCGGGGGAGGTGGAGAAGCTGCTATCAGCGCCCTGACAACCTACTACAAGTGTGCAGTCGTTGCCTCGCTTCGGCAGTTGGGACCAGTCCAAGCGTTGATAAGTATAGTTGGGAAGGGCTTGCATATTGTAGTGTGAAATCAGGTTTTGAATTAGTAATAAACATTTGTATAAACTGAACGGCTCTCGGTGTGTGTGTCTATTTTCTTTCGGTAGCTCAAACACTGTGACCAATCTAAATGAACAAAATGAGAGGTATAAGTTTACCCAAGACAATTGGCGCTGCGAGCAGGATTGGTCTCAAGATGTTTCGCCGAAAGAAACAGGTGAGCCCTGAGCAGTTCTTGATTCCTGGATGGACTTCCAAAGACGATGGGTTTGGCATGTTGGCCAATACCCTGTCTTTTTTGGGACCACCCATTAGTTGGGATGAGAAGTTAGACTCATCAAGTGCACCTCTGGGAGAGCGGGTTGTCACTCTCCTTCGAGAAAGTAAATTTCCTGATAAAAAGGGAACTCTAACGAATGGTTTTTGTCTGCTGGCCACAGCATTATGCCACTCCATTCAGCGTGAAGCAGAATTAATTCAAAGAGAAGTAGAATCTCAGTGCAAAAGAAAGCAATTAGAGGAGGAGCTAGAAGTCCTGCGACAATGCTGTTCCATGATGAGCGAGATTGTTCGCACCAGTCAGGACAGAGCCAAAGAATGGGAAGATAAGCATGTCCAAATGATTTGCCGTAATATTAAACTCCGGCAGCAGCTCTGTGCAGATAAGGAAAGGCATGAAGTAGAACCCAATCCATATCGTAATCATGCCATGATGAGGAATGGTGACGATCCTGATGTAATTGAGGATTGGGATGGGAATATGTGGAATGACAATGGTAATAATGCAGATACTCCTCAGCATGTGTCTAACAGTACCCTCTCCATCTGCTGTTCACGCCCGCCCTATAAGGCAGCAGATTTCCCAAACAGACAGAAGGGGGGATGATGTAAGGGTAGAGATGGAAGGGATAGATACCCCGGTTTCCCATGTGGACCCAGGGGAAAATACCCAAACCCCTGCTTATGCTCTATGGCCTACTCCCCCTGTTGGATGGCCTCCACCTCCTCCCCTAGACTGGGTGGAGGACCCTGTGAGCCAAAGTGGGAACAGGGGTCGGTAGGAGTCAATGATCCGTGATTTCTCTGTAAAACAGCTGGCTGCCATTGGAGATCGATTTAGGCAAAAAGCAGGGGAACATCATCCCCAGCTGCTGAGTCCTCCTGGCCCAGCTGTGCTTTCTGCTCCCACTGCTGCTTCTATCGAGCTGGCTTCTCCTGCTTCAGTTATTCATGATGAGGTAAAACAATGGGTTAAACAGACTCTTAAAGATAACAATAGCATGTGGTCCTGGAAGCCCCCGAACCCTTCTGAAGCCTGAAGGTGTGGGCAGGATTCCCGTGTCTACCCCATCGAGACACGGCGCACACACGGGGATCCGCAGCCCTACATACCATTAACAATCCACTGGGGTGGGGGTAATGATCGCCAATACTTGGCTTTGGTCGACACCGGTGCAGAGCACTCGGTGATTCCTGGTAATCCCGACCTCTGGACTGGACCGGCCTTTCGAATAGAGGGGTTGGGAGGAGCGGTCACCCTGGCAAAGGAAATAAAAGTCTGTGCCATGGTGGGTGATAGCCCTTCCCCTGTCTGGTTACATGCCCTGGTGGCTGCTACTGACGAGTGTATCCTGGGTATTAATATGTTGGACGGTATGGCCCTTAATACTAGCCAAGGGGGATTTGAATTTGGAATTCGAACTATTACAAAAAAACTAGTAGTGGGTCAGGCTAAGTGGGATCCTGTGATGGTGCCAGCCCCCATGAAACCAGTGTGCATTCCACAATATCGTCTCCCTGGGGGGCAGGAAGAGATTACTGCCACCATCGATGCTCTGCAAGAAGAAGGGGTAGTGAGGCCCGCAACGTCGCCCTTTAATAGACCTGTTTGGCCAGTCCAGAAGCCGGACGGCTCCTGGAGAATGACAGTTGATTATCGATTTTTGAACAAACATGCCCCACCACTTGCTTCAGCAGTTCCGGACATTGTCACCCTTATTGAAAACATTGCTACTGGGAACTCAGGAACATGGTATGCTGTCATTGATCTCGCTAACGACTTCTTCAGTATTCTTATAGCTGAGGACTCACAGGATCAGTTCGCCTTTACCTGGAAGGGGCGCCAGTATACCTTCACCCACCTTCCAGTATCGCCTTCCCTCTCAATTCACCATTATATTGATGATGTGGCCTCCTGGAGCCTCTGGCAAAAACAAGAGGGTCGCCGAGTCCCGCTGGGATTCTGGTCACGTACCACGCCCGAGGCTGCCGCTCGTTATTCTGTTTTTGAACAACAGTTCCTAGCCTGTTACTGGGCCCTGCTAGAGACTGAAAGAATGACAGGTGATGCAGATGTTCAATTGCGACCTGCACTTCCAATAATGAATTGGGTCCTGGCTAATGATGCTAATCTAAAGATCGGGCGGGCTCAGCAGTCTTCTATTGTTAAATGGAAGTGGTATATTCAGAGTCATGCGACCAGAGGGCCTGAAGGGGTGGGCCACGTACACGAATGGTGGCTTACCATCCCAGGTCAGGAACTCACTTATCGGAGGAGGGGGTTGGTGGCTCCAGTCAGTATGATGAGTTGAAGGCAGTCACTTTACCACTAGATCCCCATGATCACCCTCTTCGCCTGTTTACTGATTCCTGGGCTTTGGCTAATGGACTTGTGGTATGGATGCCTGATTTGCAAAAGAGCAACTGGATGATACATGACCGCCCAGTATGGGGCAAAGAGTTGTGGCAGCTGTTGTGGGATGCTTCCCACCATCGTGAGATAACCGTTTATCACGTTGATGCCCATACCAATATGGCGACTAACATGGCTCAACATAATGCAGTAGCAGATCAGCTTGCCACTATCAGGTGTGCTGATACCGTCCCCCTGGCTCAATGGGCACATGAACAGAGTGGTCATTTGGGGGAGACGGGATCAGCTATGTGGTCCCGTACACATGCTTTATCCGTCCATCAGGATGATGTCCGCATGAACGTACGTACATGCCCAGAATGTCGGCTTGTGAAGTTCCATACCGTTCCACCTGGTCCGCATGGCCAAATAAAACGGGGTGCTCACTCAGCTGCGGTTTGGCAAGTTGATTACATAGGCCCCATGCTAGACTGTATGGGTAAATATTACGTCCTAGTAATGGTTGACACCTTTTCGGGCCTGGTTTTTACTTTTCCCACAAAGACGGCCGACCAAGCTAGCACTATCCAAGGACTAAACCATTTGATTTATCGTTATGATGTTCCAGAGGAGATTCACTCTGATAATGGTTCGCACTTCTCCGGGAAAGCAATCTGTGATTGGGCAAATGTCAACGGTATTTTATGGGTCCACCATATTCCTTATTACCCGCAGGCTGCCGGGTTAGTTGAACAAATGAACGGCTTACTGAAGGAACAAATTCGTTTGTTAACATCACTGGGGACCCAGAAGGGATGGTGCCATGTGCTGCAGCAGGCAGTCGACAATTTGAATCATCGCCCTTTAAAAGGAGGTACACCTTTCCACCGACTTCTTCATGCTCCTGAATTACAGACTATTCCAGAGGAATAACAGTCATTGCCCCCCATCCCCGAACTAGAGAATGTTGGAGAAAAGGTATGGGTGGCACCACCAGGTAGTGGCCCTCCTGTAAAAGGGGAAATAGTGACACCTGCCCAGGGTAACACTCGGTGGGTAGCTATTGAGGGACAGGATGATTTAGTCTGTTTAAACACTGAACGCTTATGGTATCGTGAGTGACATGTGTCAGGCTTCTTTGTTCCAGGTTCTCCATTTTACACTCCTGGTGATCTGGCTTAACAGCTGCTTTGATGCCAGCAATTGGATTTGTAATGTCGAGGACGTTCCAAGGGAGTTCCCCGTGGGAAACACGGTCCGATGGATTACACCAAGGAAGTCCTCGGTCACCAGCCTCAAGTGCAGCTTATATAAATATGTTATTGTTCAGCATGTTTCAAAATCTGTTCGTGAGCTCCAGTATCTGGGTATTGTGGCTAACAAGGATAATTTGAGCCTTGGTTGGAATCCTTTCTCATGGCTAACTGCTACATTTGGGGGAGTGGGCCACACTATCCTCCGTTGGTTGCTCGCGTCATTGCTTATCTTTGTAATTGTTGTTTTGATTTCTCTTCTTTCGCTCCCTCTGTACTCAAATACTGGTTAGGCATCGCAAATGACAGATTGTGACCAAGGGGTGGAATGTAATGGAGGATTAAAACCATGTACCCAGATGCTTTTTGCTTATGTGGAACTGACGACACTGGGTCCACACGCAGGTCACCTTACTTTCAGAACTAGCAGATGTAATTAAACTCAGCCATGGGGACTTATCTGAAGATACACTTTGAAATGGAATTCCACTGTGAGGACCAGGGAAAGCAGTTGTCAAATGCAACACTCTGAAATTGACGAATTGGTCACAACCTGTCTTGCTCGAGAAGTTTTAATAAGTCTTTGTATCTACGAGATAAACCAGGAAGTTATAACATCCTGGTTCCAGAATAATTAATCTTCTAAATTGTAGAATGTAATGTTCAGTTTTGATTTTGACTGACATATATTAGAAGGAGTAGGCGCATGATTAATTGTTTTTGGGGTATATAAGCCTGTGGTCCTGCTGCTGAAGTTTAGACTCTCCGAGGGGTGGGAACACCCCTTGTCAAGAAGGAAGAACAGCCAGAGTCCGAGCAACGTCCCGGTCGGGGAAGGTGGAGAAGCTGCTACCAGCGCCCTGACAACCTACTACAAGTGTGCAGTCGTTGCCTCGCTTCGGCAGTTGGGACCATTCCAAGCGTTGATAAGTATAGTTGGGAAGGGCTTGCATATTGTAGTGTGAAATCAGCTTTTGAATTAGTAATAAACATTTGTATAAACTGAACTTCTCTCGGTGTGTGTGTCTATTTTCTTTCGGTAGCTCAAACACTGTGACCAATCTAAATGAACAAAATGAGAGGTATAAGTTTACCCAAGACACTCATCCCGAACCTTATGCGTCTGTTTCCGAAATTTGGCTGTCTGTTGCTGGCACTCAATCTTCTTTTCCTGACACTTACCTATCTGTTATCTACTCTTAAGTGCCTGTTACTGACAATTTTGCGAGTGTTCACATCGCAGTGTTGCAGAAGCTCTTCGAGTCTGATAGGGACCAATTTTTTTCTATTCATGTCGATCCATTCCAGAACATTGCCTTTTCGTTGCTGAAAATTTCTGTTCTGTTCACGATGTCTGTTCCCGAGACTTTTCGGTCTATTCTCAACAATTAATTTTTCATTCCCAATTATGTGTTCCAAGTCCTTTCGGACCCGTTGCCAAACATCTGTTCCCCAACATTTCGCGTCGGTTCTGATCATTATTCCTCAAACTTTAGGGTCTGTTCTCGAATGCTGCTCTTTTTCTGCACATTTAACATGTGTTGCTGAACCTTTTCGGTGTGTTTGGTGAGTTTTGTGCCTTTTTGCGAGCATTTTGTGTCTGATTCTGACATTTCAGAGTCTGAAACCGACGGAAACTTGTCTGTTACTGACCCTTTTGCACGTTTCCAGACTCACGTGTTTGTTTCTGACACATACGGGTCTGGCTACTCTCTCTTACGTGTCTGCTGGTGACCCTCGATATTTTTATCCCGACACTTACCTGTTTGTTATCTATTCTCACGTGCCTGTATCGATATTTTGCTTTGTTCCCGACATTTGTACTTTTTTCTCTACGCTCTTTTTCAGTCATCTACGGGTCTGTTAGCAAGACACTGATCTGATCTGTTCCATACAGCCTGTTCCCAACTATTTACTTCCTTTTCCCGACACTTTACAATAGTCTGTTCCTTAAACTTTCTGGTCACTTCCCGACAATTTCAGGACTGTTCCTGATGATGTGTTCCAAACCATTTCAGGTCTGTTTCCTACGATCAGTTGCCACACTTTCTGGTCTGTTCTCAATACTTTACATCTATTACCGTTCTTTACATATGACTCTTTCTAGTCTTCTTGGACAATGTCTGTCTGTTCCAGACCACCTTGCGACTCATCATGACCCTTAAGGATATGTTCTCCGCTCTGTGTTGTGTTCTAGACCTTTGTGTTTCAATTCCCCACGCTTTCAGTTCTCTACTCGAACTTCTCTGACGTGTTCTTGTCATTTTCATGTCAGTTTACGATCCTTTCTGACCTATTGGCATCTGTTGCGGTCACTTGTGGATCTGTTTCTGAATCTTTCATTCTATTCCCGAATTATTCGAATGTGTACCCTTCAATTTCGTGTCCTCTCTCGAAACGTTCGACTCTTTCCTTAACAATCTGTCCCCCAACTTTTTCAGTCTGTTTTTGAACGTGTCTTCCCTCCATTTTATGGAAACTTCCGGACTTCTATGGTTTATTCAGCACGGTCTGTTCCTTATCAATTGGGACTGTATTTGCTCTTCTCTTGACTAATCCTTAGAGCCTGCCCTCGACCCACTTGTATCTATTCAGCACCTTCTGTTCCCCACTTTTTCCAGTCTCTCCCTTCTACGTTAGGGACTTTCTGATATTTTCCCAACACATTCGGATGTGTTGTCTACATTGGCGGTTCTATGCCCAAACTTATTTCGTCTTTTCTCGAACTCTATACACATCTGATCCCGACCCTATTGTGTATTTTCGCATTATTAAATCTCTGTCCCATCAGTCTGTTCTTGACCCACTGGGGTCTGTTGTTGATGGTTTCATCCCGAATCTTGCGGTCCTGTTTCCGATACCTTTGTGTCTTTCCCCGACAGTTTAGAATGTGTTTCCGTCTGTCACTGATAAGTTGACGAACCATTCTGGTCTGTATCCCATCCTTTCGGAAACTTTTGGGTCTATTCCCAATTCCTGAACCTATTTCTAACAGTTTTTTTCTATTCCGGAATGATTAGTATATCCAACCAGTTTTTTCAATTCCCGACCATTTCAGGTCTCTTTCCATCAATCTTTTTCTGACGCTTTAGTATCCATCTACCTCCGACATCTGCCACACTATTATGTCTATTCCTGACTATTTAGGTTATTTTTCAAGATTTTCCAACAAACTTAAATGTGTTCTCGACTATTTTTGGACGGTCCAGCCCATTTCGTGTCTAATGTAAATCATTATATTTATTTTCACAACGTTATGGGGTATGTACCCAAACTTTACTGTATTTTTCCAAATTTATCTGATGTGTTTACGATGCTTTCTGAGGAGTTATCTATCATTTCGGGTCTGTTCCCTGTCTTTTCAGATATTTTCATGGCCCTTTTGTGTCTATTGCCGAGCTTTTCAGGTGTGTTCATGACTCTATCGTCCCTGTATCCGATACTTTGTACTCTGTTTCCAACGAACTTTTTCTGACCCTTCAGGTCGCTTCAAACCCATTTTATAGACATTCCAAAGTTTTATCAACACTTTTCAAGTTGTTTTCATCCCATTCTTGTCTGTTGCCATCCATGACACATCTGTTTCCGAACCTTTCATGTCTCATCCCGACCCTTACGCATCTGTTTCCGAAATTTGGCTGTCTGTTACTGGCGCTCAATCTTCTTTTCCTGACACTTACGTATCTATTATCTACTCTTAAATGCCTGTTTCTGACAATTTTGCGAGTGTTCACATCGTAGTGTTGCTGAAGCTCTTCGAGTCTGTTAGGGATCAATTTTTTTCTATTCATGTCGATCCATTCCCGAACATTGCCTTTTCATTGCTGAAAATTTCTGTTCTGTTCACGATGTCTGTTCCCGACACTTTTCGGTCTATTCTCAACAATTAATTTTTCATTCCCAATTATGTGTTCCAAGTCCTTTCGGACCCATTGCCAAACATTTGTTCCCCAACATTTCACGTCGGTTCTGATCATCTATTCCTTAAACTTTAGGGTCTTTTCTCGAATTCTGCTCTGTTTCCGCAGATTTACCATGTGTTGCTGCACCTTTTCGGAGTGTTTGGTGAGTTTTGTGCCTGTTTTCGAGCATTTTGTGTCTGATTCTGACACTTCCGAGTCTGTTACCGACGCTAACTGGTCTGGTATTGATCCTTTTGCATATTTCCAGACTCACGTGTTTGTTTCTGACACTTACGGGTCTGGCTACTCTCCATTACCTGTCTGATGGTGACCCTCGATGTTTTTATCCTGTCACCTACCTGCCTGTTATCTATTCTTACGTGCCTCTACCGATAATTTGCTTGGTTCCCGACATTTTTACTTTTTTCTCGACGCTCTTTTTCAGTCATCTACGGGTCTGTTGGCAAGAAACTGGTCTGAACCTTTCCTTACAGCCTGTTCCCAACTTTTTACTTCCTTTTCCCGACACTTTCGCATATGTGTTCCTTAAACCTTCTTGTTAGTTCCCGACAATTTCAGGTCTGTTCCTGATGTTGTGCTCCCAGCCATTTCAGGTCTGTTCCCTACGAACTGTTGCCACACTTTCTGGGTTGTTTTGGACACTTTACATCTATTTCCTTTCCTTACATATGACTCTTTCTAGTCTTCTTGGGCAATGTTTGTCTCCGTCCAGACCACTTTGCGTCTAATTATACCCTTGAGGATATGTTATCCGCTCGTGTGTTGTGTTCTAGACCTTTCTGTTTTAATTCCACACCGTCTCGGGTCCCTTCCGGACCTTTTCTGACGTGTTCATGTCATTTTCATGACAGTTTACGATCCTTTCTGACATATTTGCGTCTGTTGCGGTCACTTGTGGATGTTCTTCTCAATCTTTCATTCTATTCCTGAATTATTCGTATGTGTAACCTTCAACCTCGTATCCTCTCCCGAAACGTTCGACTCTTTCCTTAACAATCCGTCCCCCAACATTTTCAGTCTGTTTTTGATCGTGTCTTCCCTCCATTTTATGGAAACTTCTGGACTACTTTGGTCTATTCAGCACGGTCTATTCCTTATACTTTTGGGACTGTATTGTCTCTTCTCTTGACTACTCTTTAGAGCCTGTCCTCGACGCACTTGTATCTATTCAGCACCTTCTGTTTCCCAATCTTTTCAGTCTGTCCCTTCTACATTAGAGCCTTTCTGATATTTTCCCAACACATTCGGATGTGTTCTCTACATTGGCGGTTCTATGCCCAACCTTATTTCGTCTTTTCTCGAACACTATACACACCTGATCCTGACCCTATTGTGTATTTTCGCATTATTAAACCTCTGTCCCATCAGTCTGTTCCTGACCCATTGGGGTCTGTTGTTGATGGTTTCATCCCGACTCTTGTGGTCCTGTTTCCGATACCTTTGTGTCTTTACCCGACACTTTAGAATGTGTTTCCGTCTGTTACTGATAAGTTGACGAGCCATTCTGGTCTGTATCCCATCCTTTCGGAAACTTTTGGGGCTATTCCCAATTCCTGAACCCGTTTCCAACAGCTTTTTTCTATTCCAGAATGTTTAGTATATCCAACCACTTTCTTTCAATTCGCGAACATTTCAGGTCTGTTTCCAACAATCTGTTTCTGACGCTTTAGTATCCATCTACCTCCAAATTCTCCCAAACTATTATGTCTATTCCTGACTATTAGGTTATTATTCATTATTTTCCAACAAACGTAAATGTGTTCCGGACAATTTTTGGACTGTTCTGGCCCATTTCGTGTCTGATGTAAATCATTGCAGCTATGATCACAACATTAAGGGGTATGTACCCAAACTTTAAGGTATTTTCCCAAATTTATCTGATGTGTTTACGACACTTTCTGAGGAGTTCTCTATCATTTCTGGTCTGTTCCCTGTCTTTTCAGATATTTTCATGGCCCTTTTGTGTCTATTACCGAGCTTCTCAGGTGTGTTCATGGCGCTATCGTCCCTGTATCCGATCCTTTGTACTCTGTTTCCAACGATCTTTTTATGACCCTTCAGGTCGCATCAAATACATTTTATAGTCTTTCCAATGTTTTATCAACACTCTTCAAGTTGTTTTCATCCCATTCTTGTCTGTTGGCGTCCATGACAGATCTGTTTCCGACCCTTTCATGTCTCATCCCGACCCTTACGCGTCTGTTTCCGAAATTTGGCTCTCTGTTGCTGGCGCTCAGTCTTCTTTTCCTGACACTTACCTATCTGTTATCTACTCTTAAGTGCCAGTTTCTGACAATTTTGCGAGTGTTCACATCGCAGTGTTGCAGAAGCTCTTCGAGTCTGATAGGGATCAATTTTTTTCTATTCATGTCGATCCATTCCTGAATATTGCCTTTTCGTTGCTGAAAATTTCTGTTCTGTTCACGATGTCTGTTCCCGAGACTTTTCGGTCTATTCTCAAAAATTAATTTTTCATTCCCAATTTTGTGTTCCAAGTCCTTTCGGACTCCTTGCCAAACATCTGTTCCCAAACATTTCCCGTCGGTTCTGATCATCTATTCCTTAAACTTTAGGGTCTGTTATCGAATTCTGCTCCTTTTCCGCACATTTACCATGTGTTGTTGAACCATTTTGGTGTGTTTGGTGAGTTTTGTGCCTTTTTGCGAGCATTTTGTTTCTGATTCTGAAATTTCCGAGTCTGATACCGACGGAAACTTGTCTGTTACTGACCCTTTTGCACGTTTCCAGACTCACGTGTTTGTTTCTGACACATACGGGTCTGGCTACTCTCCCTTACCTGTCTGCTGGTGACCCTCGATATTTTTATCCTGACACCTAACTGTTTGTTATCTATTGTCACGTGCCTGTATCGATATTTTGCTTGGTTCCCGACATTTGTACTTTTTTCTCGACGCTCTTTTTCAGTCACCTACGGGTCTGTTAGCAAGACACTGATCTGATCTGTTCCATACAGCCTGTTCCCAACTATTTACTTCCTTTTCCCGACACTTTACAATAGTCTGTTCCTTAAACTTTCTGGTCACTTCCCGACAATTTCAGGACTGTTCCTGAAGATGTGTTCCCAGCCATTTCAGGTCTGTTTCCTACGATCAGTTGCCACACTTTCTGGTCTGTTCTCAACACTTTACATCTATTACCGTTCTTTACATATGACTCTTTCTAGTCTTCTTGAACAATGTTTGTCTATTCCCGACCACTTTGCGACTCATCTTGACCCTTACGGATATGTTCTCCGCTCTGTTTTGTGTTCTAGACCTTTGTGTTTCAATTCCCCACGCTTTCAGGTCTCTACCCGAACTTTTCTGACGTGTTCTTGTCATTTTCATGTCAGTTTACGATCCTTTCTGACATATTTGCATCTGTTGCGGTCACTTGTGGATCTGTTTCTGAATCTTTCATTCTATTCCCGAATTATTCGTATGTGTACCCTTCAATTTCGTGTCCTCTATCGAAACGTTCGACTCTTTCCTTAACAATCTGTCCCCCAACTTTTTCAGTCTGTTTTTGAACGTGTCTTCCCTCCATTTTATGGAAACTTCCGGACTTCTATGGTCTATTCAGCACAGTCTGTTCCTTATCAATTGGGACTGTATTTGCTCTTCTCTTGACTAATCTTTAGAGCCTGTCCTCGACCCACTTGTATCTATTCAGCACCTTCTGTTCCCCACTCTTTCCAGTCTCTCCCTTGTACGTTAGAGCCTTTCTGATATTTTACAAACACATTCGGACGTGTTGTCTATATTGGCGGTTCTATGCCCAAACTTATTTCGGCTTTTCTCGAACTCTATACACATCTGATCCCGACCCTATTGTGTATTTTCGCATTATTATATCTCTGTCCCATCAGTCTGTTCTTGACCCATTGGGGTCTGTTGTTGATGGTTTCATCCCGACTCTTGCGGTCCAGTTTCCGATACCTTTGTGTCTTTCCCCGACACTTTAGAATGTGTTTCCGTCTGTCACTGATAAGTTGACGAACCATTCTGGTCTGTATCCCATCCTTTCGGAAATTTTGGGTCTATTCCCAATTCCTGAACCCGTTTCCAACAGTTTTTTCTATTCCAGAATGTTTAGTATATCCAACCACTTTCTTTCAATTCCCGACTATTTCAGGTCTGTTTCCAACAATCTGTTTCTGACGCTTTAGGTCGCTTGAAACCCATTTTATAGTCTTTCCAATATTTTATCAACACTTTTCAAGTTGTTTTCATCCCATTCTTGTCTGTTGCCGTCCATGACACATCTGTTTCCGAACCTTTCATGTCTCATCCCGACCCTTACGCGTCTGTTTCCGAAATTTGGCTGTCTGTTGCTGGCCCTCAATCTTCTTTTCCTGACACTTACCTATCTGTTATGTACTCTTAACTGCCTGTTTCTGACAATTTTGCGAGTGTTCACATCGCAGTGTTGCCGAAGCTCTTCTAGTCTGATAGGCACCAATTTTTTCTATTCCTGTCGATCTGTTCCCCATCATTTCCTTTTCATTCCTGACAATTTCTGTTCTGTTCATGATGTCTGTTCCCGAGACTTTTTGGTCTATTCTCAACATTTATCTTTTCATTCCCAATTATGTGTTCCAAGTCGTTTCGGACCTGCTGCCAAACATCTGTTCCCAAACATTTTGCGTCTCTTCTGATTATCTATTCATAAAACTTTAGTGTCTGTTGTCGAATTCTGCTCTGTTTCCGCACCTTTACCATGTGTTGCTGACGCTTTCCGGTGTGTTTGGTGAGTTTTGTGCCTGTTTGCGAGCATTTTATGTCTGATTCTGACACTTCCGAGTCTGTTACCGACGCAAACTGGTCTGGTATTGACACTTTTGCATGTTTCCAGACTCACGTGTTTGTTTCTGACGCTTACGGAATTGGCTACTCTCCCTTACCTGTCTACTGATGACCCTCGATGTTTTAATCCTGACACTTATCTGTCTGTTAACTATTCTCATGTGCCTGTACCGATATTTTGCTTGGTTCCCGAAATTTGTACTGTTTTCTCGACGCGATTTTTCAGTCACCTACGGGTCTGTTAGCAAGGCACTAGTCTGATCTGTGCCTTACAGCCTGTTCCCAACTATTTACTTCCTTTTCCCGACACGTTTGCTTATGTTTACAAGAGTCTGTTCCTTAAACTTTCTGGTCAGTTCCCGAAAATTTCAGGTTTGTTCCTGATGATGTGCTCCCAGCCATTTCAGGTCTGTTCACCACGATCGGTTGCCACACTTTCTGGTCGGTTCTCGACACTTGACATCTAATTGCTTTTCTTACATATGACTCTTTCTAGTCCTCTTGGACAATATTTGTCTGTTCCCGACCAGTTTGCGTCTCATTATGACCCTTGTGGATATGTTCTCCGCTCGTGCGTTTTGTTATATACCTTTCTGTTTACATTCCACACCCTCTCGGGTGTCTTCCCGACCTTTTCTGACGTGTTCTTTTAATTTTCATGTCAATTTGCGATTCTTTCTGACCTATTTGCGTCTGTTGCGGTCACTTGTAGATGTGTTTCTGCATCTTTCATTCTATTCCCGAATTATTCGTATGTGTAACCTTCAATTTCGTGTCCTATCCCAAACGTTTCGAACTTTCCTTAACAAACTTTCCCCAATTTTAGCAGTCTGTTTTTGTTTGTGTCTTTCCTCCATTTTATGAAACATTCTGGACTTCTTTGGTCTATTCAGATATGTCTGTTCCTAATCCTTTTGGGACTGTATTTGCTAGTCTCTTGACTACTCTTTAGAGCCTGTCCTCGACCCAGTTTTATCTATTCAGCACCTTCTGATCCCCACGCTATGCAGTCTCACCCTTCTACATTAGAGCCTTTCTAACATTTTCCCAACACATTGGAATGTGTTCTCTACATTGGCGGTTGTATACCCAAACTTATTTCCTCTTTTCATGAACTCTATACACGTCTGATCACGACCCTATTGTGTATTTTCACATTTCTTTCAACTCTGTCCCATCTGTCGGTTCCTGACCCATTGGGGTCTGTTGTTGTTGGTTTCATCCCGACTCTTGCGGTCCTGTTTCCGATACCTTTGTGTCTTTCCCCGACCCTTCAGAATGTGTTTCCGTTTGTTACTGATAAGTTGACGACCCATTCTGGTCTGTATCCCATTCGTTCGGAAACTTTTGGGTGTATTCCCAATTCCTGAATCCGCTTCCAAGGCTTTTTTTCAATTCCCGAATGTTTAGTATATCCAACCACTTTCTGTCAATTCCGACCATTTCAGGTCTGTTTCCAACAATCTGTTTCTGACGCTTTAGTATCCATCTACCACCGACTGCTCCCACAGTATTATGTCTATTCCTGATTATTTAGGTTATTTTTCATGATTTTCCAACAAACTTAAATGTGTTCTCGACTATTTTTGCACTGTTCTGGCCCATTTCGTGTCTGATGTAAATCATTACAGCTATTATCACAACGTTAAGGGGTATGTACACAAACTTTACAGTATTTTCCCAAATTTATATGATGTGTTTACGATGCTTTCTGAGGACTTCTCTATCATTTCTGGTCTGTTCCATGTCTTTCCAGATATTTTCATGGCCCTTTTGTGTCTATTACCGAGCTTCTCAGGTGTGTTCATGATGCTATCGTCCCTGTATCCGATCCTTTATACTCTGTTTCCAACCATCTTTTTCTGACCCTTCAGGTCGCTTCAAACCCATTTTATAGTCTTTCCAATGTTTAATCAACACTTTTCAAGTTGTTTTCATCGCATTCTTGTCAGTTGCCGTCCATGATATTACTGTTTCCGAACTTTTCATCTCTCATCCCGACCCTTATGCGTCTGTTTCCGAAATTTGACTGTCTGTTTCTGGCGCTCAATCTTCTTTTCCTGACACTTACCTATCTGTTATCTACTCTTAAGTGACTGTTTCCGACAATTTTGCGAGTGTTCACATCGCAGTGTTGCCGAAGATCTTCGAGTCTGATAGGGACCAATTTTTTAATATTCATGTCGATCTGTTCCCGAACATTGCCTTTTCGTCCGTGACAATTTCTGTTCTGTTCATGATGTCTGTTCCGGAGCCTTTTCGGCCTATTCTCAACAATTATCTTTTCATTCCTAATTATGTGTTCCAAGTCCTTTCGGACCTGCTGCCAAACATCTGTTCCCAATCCTTTCGGGTCTCTTCTGATTATCTATTCCTAAAACTTTAGGGTCTGTTCTCAAATTCTGCTCAGTTTCCGCACCTTTACCATGTATTGCTGACACTTTCCGGAGTGTTTGGTGAGATTTGTGCCTGTTTGCGAGCATTTTGTGTCTGATTCTGACACTTCTGAGTCTGTTACCGACGCTAACTGGTCTGGTTCTGACCCATTTGCATGTTTCCAGACTCATGTGTTTGTTTCTGACACCTACGGGTCTGGCTACTCTCCCTTACCTGCCTGCTAGTGACCCACGATGTTTTCATCCTGACACTTACCTGTCTGTTATCTATTCTTATGTGCCTGTACCGATATTTTGCTTGGTTCCCGACATTTGTACTGTTTTCTCGACTCGATTTTTCAGTCACCTACGGGTCTGTTAGCAAGGCACTAGTCTGATCTGTTCCTTACAGCCTGTTCCCAACTATTTATTTCCCTTCCCGACACTTTTGCTTATGTTTACAATAGTCTGTTCCTTAAACTTTCTGGTCAGTTCCCGACAATTTCAGGTCTGTTCCTCGTGATGTGCACCCAGCCATTTCAGGTCTGTTCCCTACGATCGGTTGCAACACTTTCTGGTCTGTTCTCGACACTTTACATCTAATAGCTTTCCTTACATATGACTCTTTCTAGTCTTCTTGGACAATGTTTGTCTGTCCCCGACCTCTTTGCGTCTCATTATGACCCTTGTGGATATGTTCTCCGCTCGTGTGTTTTGTTATAGACCTTTCTGTTTTAATTCCACACCCCCTCGGGTCTCTTCCCGTCCTTTTCTGACGTGTTCTTTTCATTTTCATGTCAGTTTACGATCCTTTCTGACCTATTTGCGTCTGTTGCGGTCACTTGTAGATGTGTTTCTGAATCTTTCATTCTATTCCCGAATTATTCGTATGTGTAACCTTCAATTTCGTGTCCTATCCCAAACGTTTCGACACTTTCCTTAACAATCTTTCCCCCAATTTTTTCAGTCTGTTTTTGATTGTGTCTTTCCTCCATTTAATGAAACATTCTGGACTTCTTTGGTCTATTCAGATATGTCTGTTCCTTATCCTTTTGGGACTGTATTTGCTAGTCTCTTGACTACTCTTTAGAGCCTGTCCTCGACCCAGTTTTATCTATTCAGCACCTTCTGATCCCCACGCTATGCAGTCTCTCCCTTCTACATTAGAGCCTTTCTAACATTTTCCCAACACATTGGAATGTGTTCTCTACATTGGCGGTTCTATACCCAAACTTATTTCCTCTTTTCACGAACTCTATACACGTCTGATCACGACCCTATTGTGTATTTTCACATTTCTTTCAACTCTGTCCCATCTGTCTGTTCCTGACCCATTGGGGTCTGTTGTTGATGGTCTCATCCCGACTCTTGTGGTCCTGTTTCCGATACCTTTGTGTCTCTCCCCGACCCTTTAGAATGTGTTTCCGTCTGTTACTGATAAGTTGACGGCCCATTCTGGTCTGTATCCCATTCTTTCGGAAACTTTTGGGTCTATTCCCAATTCCTGAATCCGTTTGCAACACTTTTTTTCAATTCCCGAATGTTCAGTATATCCAACCACTTTCTGTCAATTCCGACCATTTCAGGTCTGTTTCCAACAATCTGTTTCTGACGCTTTAGTATCCATCTTCCTCCGACTGCTCCCACACTTTTATGTCTATTCCTGATTATTTAGGTTATTTTTCATGATTTTCCAACAAACTTAAATGTATTCTCGACTATTTTTGGACTGTTCCGACCCATTTCGTGTCTGATGTAAATCATTACAGCTATGATCACCACGCTATGGGGTATGTACACAAACTTTACGGTATTTTCCCAAATTTATCTGATGTGTATACGATGTTTTCTGAGGAGTTCTCTATCATTTCTGGTCTGTTCCCTGTCTTTTTAGATAATTTCATGGCCCTTTTGTGTCTATTACCGAGCTTCTCAGGTGTATTCATGACGCTATCGTCCCTGTATCCGATCCTTTGTACTCTGTTTCCAACGATATTTTTCTGTCCTTTCAGGTCCCATCAAACCCATTTTATAGTCTTTCCAATGTTTTATCAACACTTTTCAAGTTGTTTTCATCGCATTCTTGTCTGTTGCCGTCCATGACAGATCTGTTTCCGAACTATTCATGTCTGCACCCGTACCTTACGCGTTTGTTTCCGAAATTTGGCTGTCTGTTGCTGGCGCTCAATCTTCTTTTCCTGACACTTACCAATCTGTTATGTACTCTTAACTGCCTGTTTCTGACAATTTTGCGAGTGTTCACATCGCAGTGTTGCCGAAGATCTTCTAGTCTGATAGGCACCAATTTTTTCTATTCATGTCGATCTGTTCCCGTACATTGCCTTTTCGTTCGTGACAATTTCTGTTCTGTTCATGATGTCTGTTCCCGAGACTTTTCGGTCTATTTTCAACAATTATCTTTTCATTCCCAATTATGTGTTCCAAGTCCTTTCGGACCTGCTGCCAAACATCTGTTCCCAAACCTTTCGCGACTCTTCTGATTATCTATTCCTAAAACTTTAGGATCTGTTCTCGAATTCTGCTCTGTTTCCGCACATTTACCATGTGTTGCTGACCCTTTCCGGTATGTTTTTAGTGAGTTTTGTGCCTGTTTGCGAGCATTTTGTGTCTATTTCCGAAACTTCCGAGTCTGTTACCGATGCTAAGTGGTCTGGTACTGACACTTTTGCATGGTTCCAGACTCACGTGTTTGTTTCTGATGCGTACGGTTCTGGCTACTCTCCCTTACCTGTCTACTGATGACCCTCGATGTTTTAATCCTGACACTTATCTGTCTGTTAACTATTCTCATGTGCCTGTACCGATATTTTGCTTGGTTCCCGACATTTGTACTGTTTTCTCGACGCGATTTTTCAGTCACCTACGGGTCTGTTAGCAAGGCACTAGTCTGATCTGTGACTTACAGCCTGTTCCCAACTATTTACTTCCTTTTCCCGACACGTTTGCTTATGTTTACAAGAGTCTGTTCCTTAAACTTTCTGGTCAGTTCCCGAAAATTTCAGGTTTGTTCCTGATGATGTGCTCCCAGCCATTTCAGGTCTGTTCACCACGATCGGTTGCCACACTTTCTGGTCGGTTCTCGACACTTGACATCTAATTGCTTTTCTTACATATGACTCTTTCTAGTCCTCTTGGACAATATTTCACTGTTCCCGACCAGTTTGCGTCTCATTATGACCCTTGTGGATATGTTCTCCGCTCGTGCGTTTTGTTATACACCTTTCTGTTTACATTCCACACCCTCTCGGGTGTCTTCCCGACCTTTTCTGACGTGTTCTTTTAATTTTCATGTCAATTTGCGATTCTTTCTGACCTATTTGCGTCTGTTGCGGTCACTTGTAGATGTGTTTCTGCATCTTTCATTCTATTCCCGAATTATTCGTATGTGTAACCTTCAATTTCGTGTCCTATCCCAAACGTTTCGAACTTTCCTTAACAAACTTTCCCCAATTTTAGCAGTCTGTTTTTATTTGTGTCTTTCCTCCATTTTATGAAAATTTCTGGACTTCTTTGGTCTATTCAGATATGTCTGTTCCTAATCCTTTTGGGACTGTATTTGCTAGTCTCTTGACTACTCTTTAGAGCCTGTCCTCGACCCAGTTTTATCTATTCAGCACCTTCTGATCCCCACGCTATGCAGTCTCACCCTTCTACATTAGAGCCTTTCTAACATTTTACCAACACATTGGAATGTGTTCTCTACATTGGCGGTTGTATACCCAAACTTATTTCCTCTTTTCATGAACTCTATACACGTCTGATCACGACCCTATTGTGTATTTTCACATTTCTTTCAACTCTGTCCCATCTGTCGGTTCCTGACCCATTGGGGTCTGTTGTTGTTGGTTTCATCCCGACTCTTGCGGTCCTGTTTCCGATACCTTTGTGTCTTTCCCCGACCCTTCAGAATGTGTTTCCGTTTGTTACTGATAAGTTGACGACCCATTCTGGTCTGTATCCCATTCGTTCGGAAACTTTTGGGTGTATTCCCAATTCCTGAATCCGCTTCCAAGGCTTTTTTTCAATTCCCGAATGTTTAGTATATCCAACCACTTTCTGTCAATTCCGACCATTTCAGGTCTGTTTCCAACAATCTGTTTCTGACGCTTTAGTATCCATCTACCACCGACTGCTCCCACAGTATTATGTCTATTCCTGATTATTTAGGTTATTTTTCATGATTTTCCAACAAACTTAAATGTGTTCTCGACTATTTTTGCACTGTTCTGGCCCATTTCGTGTCTGATGTAAATCATTACAGCTATTATCACAACGTTAAGGGGTATGTACACAAACTTTACAGTATTTTCCCAAATTTATATGATGTGTTTACGATGCTTTCTGAGGACTTCTCTATCATTTCTGGTCTGTTCCATGTCTTTCCAGATATTTTCATGGCCCTTTTGTGTCTATTACCGAGCTTCTCAGGTGTGTTCATGATGCTATCGTCCCTGTATCCGATCCTTTATACTCTGTTTCCAACCATCTTTTTCTGACCCTTCAGGTCGCTTCAAATCCATTTTATAGTCTTTCCAATGTTTAATCAACACTTTTCAAGTTGTTTTCATCGCATTCTTGTCAGTTGCCGTCCATGATATTACTGTTTCCGAACTTTTCATCTCTCATCCCGACCCTTATGCGTCTGTTTCCGAAATTTGACTGTCTGTTTCTGGCGCTCAATCTTCTTTTCCTGACACTTACCTATCTGTTATCTACTCTTAAGTGACTGTTTCCAACAATTTTGCGAGTGTTCACATCGCAGTGTTGCCGAAGATCTTCGAGTCTGATAGGGACCAATTTTTTAATATTCATGTCGATCTGTTCCCGAACATTGCCTTTTCGTCCGTGACAATTTCTGTTCTGTTCATGATGTCTGTTCCGGAGCCTTTTCGGTCTATTCTCAACAATTATCTTTTCATTCCTAATTATGTGTTCCAAGTCCTTTCGGACCTGCTGCCAAACATCTGTTCCCAATCCTTTCGGGTCTCTTCTGATTATCTATTCCTAAAACTTTAGGGTCTGTTCTCAAATTCTGCTCAGTTTCCGCACCTTTACCATGTATTGCTGACACTTTCCGGAGTGTTTGGTGAGATTTGTGCCTGTTTGCGAGCATTTTGTGTCTGATTCTGACACTTCTGAGTCTGTTACCGACGCTAACTGGTCTGGTTCTGACCCATTTGCATGTTTCCAGACTCATGTGTTTGTTTCTGACACCTACGGGTCTGGCTACTCTCCCTTACCTGCCTGCTAGTGACCCACGATGTTTTCATCCTGACACTTACCTGTCTGTTATCTATTCTTATGTGCCTGTACCGATATTTTGCTTGGTTCCCGACATTTGTACTGTTTTCTCGACTCGATTTTTCAGTCACCTACGGGTCTGTTAGCAAGGCACTAGTCTGATCTGTTCCTTACAGCCTGTTCCCAACTATTTACTTCCCTTCCCGACACTTTTGCTTATGTTTACAATAGTCTGTTCCTTAAACTTTCTGGTCAGTTCCCGACAATTTCAGGTCTGTTCCTCGTGATGTGCACCCAGCCATTTCAGGTCTGTTCCCTACGATCGGTTGCAACACTTTCTGGTCTGTTCTCGACACTTTACATCTAATTGCTTTCCTTACATATGACTCTTTCTAGTCTTCTTGGACAATGTTTGTCTGTCCCCGACCTCTTTGCGTCTCATTATGACCCTTTTGGATATGTTCTCCGCTCGTGTGTTTTGTTATAGACCTTTCTGTTTTAATTCCACACCCCCTCGGGTCTCTTCCCGTCCTTTTCTGACGTGTTCTTTTCATTTTCATGTCAGTTTACGATCCTTTCTGACCTATTTGCGTCTGTTGCGGTCACTTGTAGATGTGTTTCTGAATCTTTCATTCTATTCCCGAATTATTCGTATGTGTAACCTTCAATTTCGTGTCCTGTCCCAAACGTTTCGACACTTTCCTTAACAATCTTTCCCCCAATTTTTTCAGTCTGTTTTTGATTGTGTCTTTCCTCCATTTTATGAAACATTCTGGACTTCTTTGGTCTATTCAGATATGTCTGTTCCTTATCCTTTTGGGACTGTATTTGCTAGTCTCTTGACTACTCTTTAGAGCCTGTCCTCGACCCAGTTTTATCTATTCAGCACCTTCTGATCCCCACGCTATGCAGTCTCTCCCTTTTACATTAGAGCCTTTCTAACATTTTCCCAACACATTGGAATGTGTTCTCTACATTGGCGGTTCTATACCCAAACTTATTTCCTCTTTTCACGAACTCTATACACGTCTGATCACGACCCTATTGTGTATTTTCACATTTCTTTCAACTCTGTCCCATCTGTCTGTTCCTGACCCATTGGGGTCTGTTGTTGATGGTCTCATCCCGACTCTTGTGGTCCTGTTTCCGATACCTTTGTGTCTCTCCCCGACCCTTTAGAATGTGTTTCCGTCTGTTACTGATAAGTTGACGGCCCATTCTGGTCTCTATCCCATTCTTTCGGAAACTTTTGGGTCTATTCCCAATTCCTGAATCCGTTTGCAACACTTTTTTTCAATTCCCGAATGTTCAGTATATCCAACCACTTTCTGTCAATTCCGACCATTTCAGGTCTGTTTCCAACAATCTGTTTCTGACGCTTTAGTATCCATCTTCCTCCGACTGCTCCCGCACTTTTATGTCTATTCCTGATTATTTAGGTTATTTTTCATGATTTTCCAACAAACTTAAATGTATTCTCGACTATTTTTGGACTGTTCCGACCCATTTCGTGTCTGATGTAAATCATTACAGCTATGATCACCACGCTATGGGGTATGTACACAAACTTTACGGTATTTTCCCAAATTTATCTGATGTGTATACGATGCTTTCTGAGGAGTTCTCTATCATTTCTGGTCTGTTCCCTGTCTTTTTAGATATTTTCATGGCCCTTTTGTGTCTATTACCGAGCTTCTCAGGTGTGTTCATGACGCTATCGTCCCTGTATCCGATCCTTTGTACTCTGTTTCCAACGATATTTTTCTGACCTTTCAGGTCCCATCAAACCCATTTTATAGTCTTTCCAATGTTTTATCAACACTTTTCAAGTTGTTTTCATCGCATTCTTGTCTGTTGCCGTCCATGACAGATCTGTTTCCGAACTATTCATGTCTCCACCCGTACCTTACGCGTTTGTTTCCGAAATTTGGCTGTCTGTTGCTGGCGCTCATTCTTCTTTTCCTGACACTTACCTATCTGTTATGTACTCTTAACTGCCTGTTTCTGACAATTTTGCCAGTGTTCACATCGCAGTGTTGCCGAAGCTCTTCTAGTCTGATAGGCACCAATTTTTTATATTCATGTCGATCTGTTCCCGTACATTGCCTTTTCGTTCGTGACAATTTCTGTTCTGTTCATGATGTCTGTTCCCGAGACTTTTCGGTCTATTTTCAACAATTATCTTTTCATTCCCAATTATGTGTTCCAAGTCCTTTCGGACCTGCTGCCAAACATCTGTTCCCAAACCTTTCGCGACTCTTCTGATTATCTATTCCTAAAACTTTAGGATCTGTTCTCGAATTCTGCTCTGTTTCCGCACATTTACCATGTGTTGCTGACCCTTTCCGGTATGTTTTTAGTGAGTTTTGTGCCTGTTTGCGAGCATTTTGTGTCTATTTCTGAAACTTCCGAGTCTGTTACCGATGCTAAGTGGTCTGGTACTGACACTTTTGCATGTTTCCAGACTCACGTGTTTGTTTCTGATGCGTACGGTTCTGGCTACTCTCCTTTTCTTGTCTGCTGATGACCCGCGTTGTTTTAATCCTGACACTTACCTGTCTGTTATCTATTCTTACGTGCCTGTACCGATATTTTACTTGGTTCCCGAAATTTGTACTATTTTCACGACGCAATTTTTCAGTCAACTACGGGTCTGTTACCAAGGCACTAGTCGGATCTGTACTTTACAGCCTGTTCCCAACTATTTATTTCCTTGTCCCGACACTTTTGCTTATGTTTACAATAGTCTGTTCCTTAAACTTTCTGGTCAGTTCTCGAAAATGTCAGGTTTGTTCCTGATGATGTGCTCCCAGCCATTTCAGGTCTGTTCAGCACGATCGGTGCCACACTTTCTGGTCGGTTCTCGACACTTGACATCTAATTGCTTTCCTTACATATGACTCTTTCTAGTCCTCTTCGACAATGTTTGTCTGTTCCCGACCAGTTTGCGTCTCATTATGACCCTTGTAGATATGTTCTCCGCTCGTGTGTTTTGTTATACACCTTTCTGTTTACATTCCACACCCTCTCGGGTCTCTTCCCGACCTTTTCTGACGTGTTCTTTTCATTTTCATGTCAGTTTACGATCCTTTCTGACCTATTTGCGTCTGTTGCGGTCAATTGTAGATGTGTTTCTGAATCTTTCATTCTATTCCCGAATTATTCGTATGTGTAACCTTCAATTTCGTGTCCTATCCTAAACGTTTCGACTCTTTCCTTAACAATTTTTCCCCCAATTTTTTCAGTCTGTTTTTGATTGAGTCTTTCCTCCATTTTATGGAACATTCTGGACTTCTTTGGTCTATTCAGAATGGTCTGTTCCTTATCCTTTTGCGACTGTATTTGCTAGTCTCTTGACTACTCTTTAGAGCCTGTCCTCGACCCAGTTTTATCTATTCAGCACCTTCTGATCCCCACGCTATCCAGTCTCTCCCTTCTACATTAGAGCCTTTCTGACATTTTCGCAACGCATTCCAATGTGTTCTCTACGTTGGCGGTTCTATACCCAAACTTATTTCGTCTTTTCACAACCTCTATACCCGTCTGATCACAACCCTATTGTGCATTTTCACATTTCTTTCAACTCTGTCCCATGTGTCTGTTCTTGACCCATTGGGGTCTGTTGTTGATGCTCTCATCCCGACTCTTGCGGTCCTGTTTCCGATACCTTTGTGTCTTTACCCGACCCTTTAGAATGTGTTTCCGTTTGTAACTGATAAGTTGACGACCCATTCTGGTCTGTATCCCATTCTTTCCGAAACTTTTGGGTCTATTCCCAATTCCTGAATCCGTTTCCAACACTTTTTTTCTATTCCCGAATGTTCAGTATATCCAACCACTTTCTGTCAATTCCGACCATTTCAGGTCTGTTTCCAACAATCCGTTTCTGACGCTTTAGTATCCATCTACCTCCGACTGCTCCCACACTATTATGTCTATTCCTGATTATTTAGGTTATTTTTCATGATTTTGCAACAAACTTAAATGTGTTCGCGACTATTTTTGAACTGTTCCGGCCCATTTCATGTCTGATATAAATCATTACAGCTATGATCACCACGTTATGGGTATGTACACAAACATTACGGTATTATCCCAAATTTATCTGATGTGTATACGATGCTTTCTGAGGAGTTCTCTATCATTTCTGGTCTGTTCCCTGTCTTTCCAGATATTTTCATGGCCCTTTTGTGTCTATTACCGAGCTTCTCAGGTGTGTTCATGACGCTATCGTCCCTGTATCCAATCCTTTGTTCTCTGTTTCCAACGATATTTTTCTGACCCTTCAGGTCGCATGAAACCCATTTTATAGCCTTTCCAATATTCAATCAACACTTTTCAAGTTGTTTTCATCCCATTCTTGACAGTTGCCGTCCATGATAGATCTGTTTCCGAACCTTTCATCTCTCATCCCGACCCTTATGCGTCTGTTTCCAAAATTTGACTGTCTGTTGCTGGCTTTCAATCTTCTTTTCCTGACACTTACCTATCTGTTATCTACTCTTAAGTGCCTGTTTCTGACAATTTTCCGAATGTTCACATCGCAGTTTTGCCGAAGCTCTTCGAGTCTGGTAGGGACCAATTTTTTTATATTCATGTCGATCTGTTCCGAACATTGCCTTTTCGTTCGTAACAATTTCTGTTCTTTTTTGATGTCTGTTCCCGAGACTTTTCGGCCTATTCTCAACATTTATCTTTTTATTCCCAATTATGTGTTCCAAGTCCTGCTGCCAAACATCTGTTCCCAAACACTTTGCGTCTCTTCTGATTTTCCATTCCTTAAACTTTAGGGTCTGTTCTTTAATTCTGATCTGTTTCCGTATATTTACCATGTGTTGCTGACCCTATCCGGTGTGTTTGGTGAGTTTTGTGCCTGTTTGCAAGCATTTTGTGTCTGATTCTGACACTTCCGAGTCTGTTACCGATGCTAACTGGTCTGCTACTGACACTTTTGCATGTTTCCATACTCACGTGTTTGTTTCTGACGGTTACGGATCTGGCTACTCTCCCTTACCAGTCTGCTGATGACCCTCGATGTTTTTATCCTGACACTTACATGTCTGTTATCTATTCTTACGTGCCTGTACCGATATTTTGCTTGGTTCCCGAAATTTGTACTGTTTTCTCGACGCAATTTTTCAGTCACCTACGGGTCTGTTACCAAGGCACTAGTCTGATCTGTTCCTTACACCCTGTTCCCAACTATTTACTTCCTTTTCCCGACACATTTGCTTATGTTTACAATAGTCTGTTCCTTAAACTTTCTGGTCAGTTCCCGACAATTTCAGGTTTGTTCATGATGATGTGCTCCCAGCCATTTCAGGTCTGTTCCCCACGATCGGTTGCCACACTTTCTGGTCTGTTCTCGACACTTTACATCTAATTGCTTTCCTTACATATGACTCTTTCTAGTCCTCTTGGGCAATGATTGTCTGTTCCCGACCACTTTGAGTCTCATTATTACCCTTGTGGATATGTTCTCCGCTCGTGTGTTTTGTTATAGACCTTTCTGTTTAAATTCCACACACTCTCGGGTCTCTTCCCGACCATTTCTGACGTGTTCGTTTCATTTTCATGTCAGTTTGCCATCCTTTCTGACCTATTTGCGTCTGTTGCGGTCACTTGTAGATGCATTTCTGTATCTTTCATTGTATTCACATATTATTCGTATGTGTAACCTTCAATTTCGTGTCCTATCCCAAAAGTTTCGACTCTTTCCTTAACAATCTTTCCCCCAATTTTTTCAGTCTGTTTTTGATTTGTCTTTCCTCCATTTTATGGAACATTCTGGACTTCTTTGGTCTATTCAGAATGGTCTGTTCCTTATCCTTTTGGGACTGCATTTGCTAGTCTCTTGACTACGCTTTAGAGCCTGTCCTCGACCCAGTTTTATCTATTCAGCACCATCTGATCCCCACGCTATCGAGTCTCTCCCTTCTACATTAGAGCCTTTCTGACATTTTCCCAACACATTCGAATGTGTTCTCTACATTGGCGGTTCTATACCCAAACTTATTTCGTCTTTTCACGAACTCTATACCCGTCTGATCACGACCCAATTGTGTATTTTCACATTTCTTTCAACTCTGTCCCATCTGTTTGTTCCTGACCCATTGGGGCCTTTTGTTGATGGTCTCATCCCGACTCTTGTGGTCCTGTTTCCGATACCTTTGTGTCTTTCCCCGACCCTTTAGAATGAGTTTCCGTCTGTTACTGATAAGTTGACGACCCATTCTGGTCTGTATCCCATTCTTTCGGAAACTTTTGGCTCTATTCCCAATTCCTGAATCTGTTTCGAATACTTTTTTCTATTCCCGAATGTTCAGTATATCCAACCACTTTCTGTCAATTCCGACCATTTCAGGTCTGTTTCCAACAGTCAGTTTCTGATGCTTTAGTATCCATCTATTATGTCTATTCCTGATTATTTAGGTTATTTTTCATGATTTTCCAACAAACTTAAATGTGTTCTCGACTATATTTGGACTGTTCCGGCCCATTTCGTGTCTGATGTAAATTATTACAGCTATGATCACAACGTTATGGGGTATGTACACAAACTTTACGGTATTTTCCCAAATTTATCTGATGTGTTTACAGTGCTTTCTGAGGAGTTCTCTATCATTTCTGGTCTGTTCCCTTTTGTGTCTATTACCGAGCTTCTCAGGTGTGTTCATGATGCTATCATCGCTGTATCCGATCCTTTGTTCTCTGTTTCCAACGATATTTTTCTGACCCTTCAGGTCGCTTCAAACCCATTTTATAGTGTTTCCAATGTTTAATCAACACTTTTCAAGTTGTTTTCATCGCATTCTTGTCAGTTGCCATCCTTGATATACCTGTTTCCGAACACTTCATCTCTCATCCCGACCCTTACGCGTCTGTTTCCGAAATTTGACTGTCTGTTGCTGGCGCTCAATCTTCTTTTCCTGACAATTTCCTCTCTGTTATCTACCCTTAAGTGCCTGTTTCTGACAATTTTGTGAGTGTTCACATCGCAGTGTTGCCGAAGCTCTTCGAGTCTGATAGGGACCAATTTTTTTATATTCATGTCGATCCGTTCAAGAACATTGCCTTTTCGTTCGTGACAATTTCTGTTCTGTTCATGATGTCTGTTCCCGAGACTTTTCGGTCTATTCTCAACAATTATCTTTTCATTCCCAATTATGTGTTCCAAGTCCTTTCGGACCTGCTGCCAAACATCTGTTCCCAAACCTTTCGCGTCTCTTCTGATTATCTATTCCTAAAACTTTAGGGTCTGTTCTCGAATTCTGCTCAGTTTCCGCACCTTTACCATGTATTGCTGACGCTTTCCGGAGTGTTTGGTGAGTTTTGTGCCTGTTTGCAAGCATTTTGTGTCTGATTCTGACACTTCCGAGTCTGTTACCGATGCTAACTGGTTTGCTACTGACACTTTTGCATGTTTCCAGACTCACGTGTTTGTTTCTGACGGTTACGGATCTGGCTACTCTCCCTTACCAGTCTGCTGATGACCCTCGATGTTTTTATCCTGACACTTACATGTCTGTTATCTATTCTTACGTGCCTGTACCGATATTTTGCTTGGTTCCCGAAATTTGTACTGTTTTCTCGACGCAATTTTTCAGTCACCTACGGGTCTGTTACCAAGGCACTAGTCTGATCTATTCCTTACACCCTGTTCCCAACTATTTACTTCCTTTTCCCGACACATTTGCTTATGTTTACAATAGTCTGTTCCTTAAACTTTCTGGTCAGTTCCCGACAATTTCAGGTTTGTTCCTGATGATGTGCTCCCAGCCATTTCAGGTCTGTTCCCCACGATCGGTTGCCACACTTTCTGGTCTGTTATCGACACTTTACATCTAATTCCTTTCCTTACATATGACTCTTTCTAGTCCTCTTGGGCAATGATTGTCTGTTCCCGACCACTTTGAGTCTCATTATTACCCTTGTGGATATGTTCTCCGCTCGTGTGTTTTGTTATAGACCTTTCTGTTTAAATTCCACACGCTCTCGGGTCTCTTCCCGACCATTTCTGATGTGTTCTTTTCATTTTCATGTCAGTTTGCCATCCTTTCTGACCTATTTGCGTCTGTTGCGGTCACTTGTAGATGCATTTCTCTATCTTTCATTGTATTCACATATTATTCGTATGTGTAACCTTCAATTTCGTGTCCTATCCCAAAAGTTTCGACTCTTTCCTTAACAATCTTTCCCCCAATTTTTTCAGTCTGTTTTTGATTTGTCTTTCCTCCATTTTATGGAACATTCTGGACTTCTTTGGTCTATTCAGAATGGTCTGTTCCTTATCCTTTTGGGACTGCATTTGCTAGTCTCTTGACTACACTTTAGAGCCTGTCCTCGACCCAGTTTTATCTATTCAGCACCATCTGATCCCCACGCTATCCAGTCTCTCCCTTCTACATTAGAGCCTTTCTGACATTTTCCCAACACATTCGAATGTGTTCTCTACATTGGCGGTTCTATACCCAAACTTATTTCGTCTTTTCACGAACTCTATACCCGTCTGATCACGACCCTATTGTGTATTTTCACATTTCTTTCAACTCTGTCCCATCTGTTTGTTCCTGACCCATTGGGGTCTTTTGTTGATGGTCTCATCCCGACTCTTGCGGTCCTGTTTCTGATACCTTTGTGTCTTTCCCCGACCCTTTAGAATGAGTTTCCGTCTGTTACTGATAAGTTGACGACCCATTCTGGTCTGTATCCCATTCTTTCGGAAACTTTTGGCTCTATTCCCAATTCCTGAATCTGTTTCGAATACTTTTTTCTATTCCCGAATGTTCAGTATATCCAACCACTTTCTGTCAATTCCGACCATTTCAGGTCTGTTTCCAACAGTCAGTTTCTGATGCTTTAGTATCCATCTATTATGTCTATTCCTGATTATTTAGGTTATTTTTCATGATTTTCCAACAAACTTAAATGTGTTCTCGACTATATTTGGACTGTTCTGGCCCATTTCGTGTCTGATGTAAATTATTACAGCTATGATCACAACGTTATGGGGTATGTACACAAACTTTACGGTATTTTCCCAAATTTATCTGAAGTGTTTACGGTGCTTTCTGAGGAGTTCTCTATCATTTCTGGTCTGTTCCCTTTTGTGTCTATTACCGAGCTTCTCAGGTGTGTTCATGATGCTATCATCGCTGTATCCGATCCTTTGTTCTCTGTTTCCAACGATATTTTTCTGACCCTTCAGGTCGCTTCAAACCCATTTTATAGTGTTTCCAATGTTTAATCAACACTTTTCAAGTTGTTTTCATCGCATTCTTGTCAGTTGCCATCCTTGATATATCTGTTTCCGAACACTTCATCTCTCATCCCGACCCTTACGCGTCTGTTTCCGAAATTTGACTGTCTGTTGCTGGCGCTCAATCTTCTTTTCCTGACAATTACCTCTCTGTTATCTACCCTTAAGTGCCTGTTTCTGACAATTTTGCGAGTGTTCACATCGCAGTGTTGCCGAAGCTCTTCGAGTCTGATAGGGACCAATTTTTTTATATTCATGTCGATCCGTTCAAGAACATTGCCTTTTCGGTCGTGAAAATTTCTGTTCTGTTCATGATGTCTGTTCCCGAGACTTTTTGGTCTATTCTCAACAATTATCTTTTCATTCCCAATTATGTGTTCCAAGTCCTTTCGGACCTGCTGCCAAACATCTGTTCCCAAACCTTTCGCGTCTCTTCTGATTATCTATTCCTAAAACTTTAGGGTCTGTTCTCGAATTCTGCTCAGTGTCCGCACCTTTACCATGTATTGCTGACGCTTTCCGGAGTGTTTGGTGAGTTTTGTGCCTGGTTGCGAGCATTTTGTGTCTGATTCTGACACTTCCGAGTCTGTTACCGATGCTAACTGGTCTTGTTCTGACCCTGTTGCATGTTTCCAGACTCACGTGTTTGTTTCTGATGCTTGCGGATCTGGCTACTCTCCCTTACCTGTCTGCTGATGACCCTCGATGTTTTTATCCTGACACTTACCTGTCTGTTATCTATTCTTACGTGCCTGTACCGATATTTTGCTTGGTTCCCGACATTTGTACTGTTTTCTGGACGCAATTTTTCAGTTACCTACGGGTCTGTTAGCAAGGCACTAGTCTGATCTGTTCCTTGCAGCCTGTTCCCAACTATTTACTTCCCTCTCCCGACACTTTTGCTTATGTTTACAATAGTCTGTTCCTTAAACTTTCTGGTCAGTTCCCGACAAGTTCAGGTCTGTTCCTCGTGATGTGCACCCAGCCATTTCAGGTCTGTTGCCTACGATCGGTTGCAACACTTTCTGGTCTGTTCTCGACACTTTACATCTAATTGCTTTCCTTACATATGACTCTTTCTAGTCCTCTTGGACAATGTTTGTCTGTCCCCGACCTCTTTGCGTCTCATTATGACCCTTGTGGATAGGTTCTCCGCTCGTGTGTTTTGTTATAGACCTTTCTGCTTTAATTCCACACCCTCTCGGGTCTCTTCCCGACCTTTTCTGACGTGTTCTTTTCATTTTCATGTCAGTTTACGATCCTTTCTGACCTATTTGCGTCTGTTGCGGTCACTTGTAGTGTGTTTCTGAATCTTTCATTCTATTCCTGAATTATTCGTATGTGTAACATTCAATTTCGTGGCCTATCCCAAACGTTTCGACTCTTTCCTTAACAATCTTTCCCCCAATCTTTTCAGTCTGTTTTTGATTGTGTCTTTCCTCCATTTTATGGAACTTTCTGGGCTTCTTTGGTCTATTCAGAATGGTCTGTTCCTTATCCTTTTGGGACTCTATTTGATAGTCTCTTGATTACTCTTTAGAGCCTGTCCTTGACCCAGTTTTATCTATTCAGCACCTTCTGATCCCCACGCTATCCAGTCTCTCTCTTCTACATTAGAGCTTTTCTGACATTTTCCCAACACATTCGAATGTGTTCTCTACATTGGCGGTTCTATACCCAAACTTATTTCGTCTTTTCACGAACTATATACCCGTCTGATCACGACCCTATTGTGTATTTTCACATTTCTTTCAACTCTGTCCCATCTGTCTGTTCCTGACCCATTGGGGTCTGTTGTTGATGGTCTCATCGCGACTCTTGTGGTCCTGTTTCCGATACCTTTGTGTCTCTCCCCGACCCTTTAGAATGTGTTTCCGTCTGTTACTGATAAGTTGACGGCCCATTCTGGTCTGTATCCCATTCTTTCGGAAACTTTTGGGTCTATTCCCAATTCCTGAATCCGTTTGCAACACTTTTTTTCAATTCCCGAATGTTCAGTATATCCAACCACTTTCTGTCAATTCCGACCATTTCAGGTCTGTTTCCAACAATCTGTTTCTGACGCTTTAGTATCCATCTTCCTCCGACTGCTCCCACACTTTTATGTCTATTCCTGATTATTTAGGTTATTTTTCATGATTTTCCAACAAAGTTAAATGTATTCTCGACTATTTTTGGACTGTTCCGACCCATTTCGTGTCTGATGTAAATCATTACAGCTATGATCACCACGCTATGGGGTACGTACACAAACTTTACGGTATTTCCCCAAATTTATCTGATGTGTATACGATGCTTTCTGAGGAGTTCTCTATCATTTCTGGTCTGTTCCCTGTCTTTTTAGATATTTTCATGGCCCTTTTGTGTCTATTACCGAGCTTCTCAGGTGTGTTTATGACGCTATCGTCCCTGTATCCGATCCTTTGTACTCTGTTTCCAACGATATTTTTCTGACCTTTCAGGTCCCATCAAACCCATTTTATAGTCTTTCCAATGTTTTATCAACACTTTTCAAGTTGTTTTCATCGCATTCTTGTCTGTTGCCGTCCATGACAGATCTGTTTCCGAACTATTCATGTCTCATCCCGTACCTTAGGCGTTTGTTTCCGAAATTTGGCTGTCTGTTGCTGGCGCTCAATTTTCTTTTCCTGACACTTACCTATCTGTTATGTTCTCTTAACTGCCTGTTTCTGACAATTTTGCGAGTGTTCACATCGCAGTGTTGCCGAAGCTCTTCTAGTCTGATAGGCACCAATTTTTTCTATTCATGTCGATCTGTTCCCGTACATTGCCTTTTCGTTCGTGACAATTTCTGTTCTGTTCATGATGTCTGTTCCCGAGACTTTTCGGTCTATTTTCAACAATTATCTTTTCATTCCCAATTATGTGTTCCAAGTCCTTTCGGACCTGCTGCCAAACATCTGTTCCCAAACCTTTCGCGTCTCTTCTGATTATCTATTCCTAAAACTTTAGGATCTGTTCTCGAATTCTGCTCTGTTTCCGCACATTTACCATGTGTTGCTGACCCTTTCCGGTATGTTTTTAGTGAGTTTTGTGCCTGTTTGCGAGCATTTTGTGTCTATTTCTGACACTTCCGAGTCTGTTACCGATGGTAAGTGGTCTGGTACTGACACTTTTGCATGTTTCCAGACTCACGTGTTTGTTTCTGATGCGTACGGTTCTGGCTACTCTCCCTTTCTTGTCTGCTGATGACTCTCGTTGTTTTTATCCTGACACTTACCTGTCTGTTATCTATTCTTACGTGCCTGTACCGATATTTTACTTGGTTCCCGACCTTTGTACTGTTTTCACGACGCAATTTTTCAGTCAACTACGGGTCTGTTAGCAAGGCACTAGTCTGATCTGTTCTTTACAGCCTGTTCCCAACTATTTATTTCCTTTTCCCGACACTTTTGCTTATGTTTACAATACTCTGTTCCTTAAACTTTCTGGTCAGTTCTCGAAAATTTCAGGTTTGTTCCTGATGATGTGCTCCCAGCCATTTCAGGTCTGTTCACCACGATGGGTGCCACACTTTCTGGTCTGTTCTCGACACTTGACATCTAATTGCTTTCCTTACATATGACTCTTTCTAGTCCTCTTGGACAATGTTTGTCTGTTCCCGACCAGTTTGCGTCTCATTATGATCCTTGTAGATATGTTCTCCGCTCGTGTGCTTTGTTATACACCTTTCTGTTTACATTCCACACCCTCTCGGGTCTCTTCCCGACATTTTCTGACGTGTTCTTTTCATTTTCATGTCAGTTTACGATCCTTTCTGACCTATTTGCGTCTGTTGCGGTCAATTGTAGATGTGTTTCTGCATCTTTCATTCTATTCCCGAATTATTCGTATGTGTAACCTTCAATTTCGTGTCCTATCCTAAACGTTTCGACTCTTTCCTTAACAATCTTTCCCCCAATTTTTTCAGTCTGTTTTTGATTGTGTCTTTCCTCCATTTTATGGAACATTCTGGACTTCTTTGGTCTATTCAGAATGGTCTGTTCCTTATCCATTTGCGACTGTATTTGCTAGTCTCTTGACTACTCTTTAGAGCCTGTCCTCGACCCAGTTTTATCTATTCAGCACCTTCTGATCCCCAC
Source organism: Narcine bancroftii (assembly GCF_036971445.1). Lineage (NCBI taxonomy): Eukaryota > Metazoa > Chordata > Chondrichthyes > Torpediniformes > Narcinidae > Narcine > Narcine bancroftii. Next base: position 865,516 of record NW_027211808.1, on the reverse strand, counting down.
GCTATCCAGTCTCTCCCTTCTACATTAGAGCCTTTCTGACATTTTCTCAACGCATTCCAATGTGTTCTCTACGTTGGCGGTTCTATACCCAAACTTATTTCGTCTTTTCACAAACTCTATACCCGTCTGATCACAACCCTATTGTGTATTTTCACATTTCTTTCAACTCTGTCCCATCTGTCTGTTCTTGACCCATTGGGGTCTGTTGTTGATGGTCTCATCCCGACTCTTGCGGTCCTCTTTCCGATACCTTTGTGTCTTTACCCGACCCTTTAGAATGTGTTTCCGTCTGTTACTGATAAGTTGACGACCCATTCTGGTCTGTATCCCATTCTTTCCGAAACTTTTGGGTCTATTCCCAATTCCTGAATCCGTTTCCAACACTTTTTTTCTATTCCCGAATGTTCAGTATATCCAACCACTTTCTGTCAATTCCGACCATTTCAGGTCTGTTTCCAACAATCCGTTTCTGACGCTTTACTATCCATCTACCTCCGACTGCTCCCACACTATTATGTCTATTCCTGATTATTTAGGTTATTTTTCATGATTTTGCAACAAACTTAAATGTGTTCGCGACTATTTTTGAACTGTTCCGGCCCATTTCATGTCTGATGTAAATCATTACAGCTATGATCACCACGTTATGGGTATGTACACAAACATTACGGTATTTTCCCAAATTTATCTGATGTGTATACGATGCTTTCTGAGGAGTTCTCTATCATTTCTGGACTGTTCCCTGTCTTTCCAGATATTTTCATGGCCCTTTTGTGTCTATTACCGAGCTTCTCAGGTGTGTTCATGACGCTTTCGTCCCTGTATCCGATCCTTTGTTCTCTGTTTCCAACGATATTTTTCTGACCCTTCAGGTCGCATGAAACCCATTTTATAGTCTTTCCAATATTTAATCAACACTTTTCAAGTTGTTTTCATCCCATTCTTGTCAGTTGCCGTCCATGATAGATCTGTTTCCGAACCTTTCATCTCTCATCCCGACCCTTATGCGTCTGTTTCCAAAATTTGACTGTCTGTTGCTGGCTCTCAATCTTCTTTTCCTGACACTTACCTATCTGTTATCTACTCTTAAGTGCCTGTTTCTGACAATTTTCCGAATGTTCACATCGCAGTGTTGCCGAAGCTCTTCGAGTCTGATAGGGACCAATTTTTTTATATTCATGTCGATCTGTTCCGAACATTGCCTTTTCGTTCGTAACAATTTCTGTTCTTTTTTGATGTCTGTTCCCGAGAATTTTCGGCCTATTCTCAACATTTATCTTTTCATTCCCAATTATGTGTTCCAAGTCCTTTCGGACCTGCTGCCAAACATCTGTTCCCAAACACTTTGCGTCTCTTCTGATTTTCCATTACTTAAACTTTAGGGTCTGTTCTTGAATTCTGCTCTGTTTCCGTATATTTACGATGTGTTGCTCACCCTATCCGGTGTGTTTGGTAAGTTTTGTGCCTGTTTGCAAGCATTTTGTGTCTGATTCTGACACTTCCGAGTCTGTTACCGATGCTAAATGGTCTGCTACTGACACTTTTGCATGTTTCCAGACTCACGTGTTTGTTTCTGACGGTTACGGATCTGGCTACTCTCCCTTACCAGTCTGCTGATGACCCTCGATGTTTTTATCCTGACACTCACATGTCTGTTATCTATTCTTACGTGCCTGTACCGATATTTTGCTTGGTTCCCGAAATTTGTACTGTTTTCTCGACGCAAATTTTCAGTCACCTACGGGTCTGTTACCAAGGCACTAGTCTGATCTGTTCCTTACACCCTGTTCCCAACTATTTACTTCCTTTTCCCGACACATTTGCTTATGTTTACAATAGTCTGTTCCTTAAACTTTCTGGTCAGTTCCCGACAATTTCAGGTTTGTTCCTGATGATGTGCTCACAGCCATTTCAGGTCTGTTCCCCACGATCGGTTGCCACACTTTCTGGTCTGTTATCGACACTTTACATCTAATTGCTTTCCTTAAATATGACTCTTTCTAGTCCTCTTGGGCAATGATTGTCTGTTCCCGACCACTTTGAGTCTCATTATTACCCTTGTTGATATGTTCTCCGCTCGTGTGTTTTGTTATAGACCTTTCTGTTTAAATTCCACACGCTCTCGGGTCTCTTCCCGACCATTTCTGACGTGTTCTTTTAATTTTCATGTCAGTTTGCCATCCTTTCTGACCTATTTGCGTCTGTGGCGGTCACTTGTAGATGCATTTCTGTATCTTTCATTGTATTCACATATTATTCGTATGTGTAACCTTCAATTTCGTGTCCTATCCCAAAAGTTTCGACTCTTTCCTTAACAATCTTTCCCCCAATTTTTTCAGTCTGTTTTTGATTTGTCTTTCCTCCATTTTATGGAACATTCTGGACTTCTTTGGTCTATTCAGAATGGTCTGTTCCTTATCCTATTGGGACTGCATTTGCTAGTCTCTTGACTACACTTTAGAGCCTGTCCTCGACCCAGTTTTATCTATTCAGCACCATCTGATCCCCACGCTATCCAGTCTCTCCCTTCTACATTAGAGCCTTTCTGACATTTTCCCAACACATTCGAATGTGTTCTCTACATTGGCGGTTCTATACCCAAATATATTTCGTCTTTTCACGAACTCTATACCCGTCTGATCACGACCCAATTGTGTATTTTCACATTTCTTTCAACTCTGTCCCATCTGTTTGTTCCTGACCCATTGGGGTCTTTTGTTTATGGTCTCATCCCGACTCTTGCGGTCCTGTTTCCGATACCTTTGTGTCTTTCCACGACCCTTTAGAATGAGTTTCCGTCTGTTACAGATAAGTTGACGACCCATTCTGGTCTGTATCCCATTCTTTCGGAAACTTTTGGCTCTATTCCCAATTCCTGAATCCGTTTCGAATACTTTTTTCTATTCCCGAATGTTCAGTATATCCAACCACTTTCTGTCAATTCCGACCATTTCAGGTCCGTTTCCAACAGTCAGTTTCTTATGCTTTAGTATCCATCTATTATGTCTATTCCTGATTATTTAGGTTATTTTTCATGATTTTCCAACAAACTTAAATGTGTTCTCGAATATATTTGGACTGTTCCGGCCCATTTCATGTCTGATGTAAATTATTACAGCTATGATCACAACGTTATGGGGTATGTAGACAAACTTTACGGTATTTTCCCAAATTTATCTGATGTGTTTACGGTGCTTTTTGAGGAGTTCTCTATCATATCTGGTCTGTTCCCTGTCTTTCCAGATATTTTCATGGCCCTTTTGTGTCTATTACCGAGCTTCTCAGGTGTGTTCATGATGCTATCATCGCTGTATCCGATCCTTTGTTCTCTGTTTCCAACGATATTTTTCTGACCCTTCAGGTCGCTTCAAACCCATTTTATAGTGTTTCCAATGTTTAATCAACACTTTTCAAGTTGTTTTCATCGCATTCTTGTCAGTTGCCATCCTTGATATATCTGTTTCCGAACACTTCATCTCTCATCCCGACCCTTACGCGTCTGTTTCCGAAATTTGACTGTCTGTTGCTGGCGCTCAATCTTCTTTTCCTGAGAATTACCTCTCTGTTATCTACTCTTAAGTACCTGTTTCTGACAATTTTGCGAGTGTTCACATCGCAGTGTTGCCGAAGCTCTTCGAGTCTGATAGGGACCAATTTTTTTATATTCATGTCGATCCGTTCAAGAACATTGCCTTTTGGTTCCTGACAATTTCTGTTCTGTTCATGATGTCTGTTCCCGAGACTTTTCGGTCTATTCTCAACAATTATCTTTTCATTCCCAATTATGTGTTCCAAGTCCTTTCGGACCTGCTGCCAAACATCTGTTCCCAAACCTTTCGCGTCTCTTCTGATTATCTATTCCTAAAACTTTAGGGTCTGTTCTCGAATTCTGCTCAGTTTCCGCACCTTTACCATGTATTGCTGACGCTTTCCGGAGTGTTTGGTGAGTTTTGTGCCTGTTTGCGAGCATTTTGTGTCTGATTCTGACACTTCCGAGTCTGTTACCGACGCTAACTGGTCTGGTTCGGACCCTGTTGCATGTTTCCAGACTCACGTGTTTGTTTCTGATGCGTTCGGTTCTGGCTACTCTCCCTTTCTTGTCTGCTGATGACACTCGATGTTTTTATCCTGACACTTACCTGTCTGTTATCTATTCTTACGTGCCTGTAGCGATATTTTACTTGGTTCCCGACATTTGTACTGTTTTCTCGACGCAATTTTTCAGTCAACTACGGGTCTGTTAGCAAGGCACTAGTCTGAATTGTTCCTTACAGCCTGTTCCCAACTATTTATTTCCTTTTCCCGACACTTTTGCTTATGTTTACAATACTCTGTTCCTTAAACTTTCTGGTCAGTTCTCGAAAATTTCAGGTTTGTCCTGATGATGTGCTCCCAGCCATTTCAGGTCTGTTCAGCACGATCGGTGCCACACTTTCTGGTCTGTTCTCGACACTTGACATCTAATTGCTTTCCTTACATATGACTCTTTCTAGTCCTCTTGGACAATGTTTGTCTGTTCCCGACCACTTTGCGTCTCATTATGACCCTTGTGGATATGTTCTCCGCTCGTGTGTTTTGTTATACACCTTTCTGTTTAAATTCCACACCCTCTCGGGTCTCTTCCCGACCATTTCTGACGTGTTCTTTTCATTTTCATGTCAGTTTGCCATACTTTCTGACATATTTGCGTCTGTTGCGGTCATTTGTAGATGTGTTTCTGAATCTTTCATTCTATTCCCGAATTATTCGTATGTGTAACCTTCAATTTCGTGTCCTGTCCCAAAAGTTTCGACTCTTTCCTTAACAATCTTACCCCCAATTTTTTCAGTCTGTTTTTGATTTGTCTTTCCTCCATTTTATGGAACATTCTGGACTTCTTTGGTCTATTCAGAATGGTCTGTTCCTTATCCTTTTGGGACTGTATTTGCTAGTCTCTTGACTACTCTTTAGAGCCTGTCCTCGACCCAGTTTTATCTATTCAGCACCATCTGATCCCCACGCTATCCAGTCTCTCTCTTCTACATTAGAGCTTTTCTGACATTTTCCCAACACATTCGAATGTGTTCTCTACATTGGCGGTTCTATACCCAAACTTATTTCGTCCTTTCACGAACTATATACCCGTCTGATCACGACCCTATTGTGTATTTTCACATTTCTTTCAACTCTGTCCCATCTGTTTGTTCCTGACCCATTGGGGTCTTTTGTTGATGGTCTCATGCCGACTCTTGCGGTCCTGTTTCCGATACCTTTGTGTCTTTCCCCGACCCTTTAGAATGTGTTTCCGTCTGTTACTGATAAGTTGACGAATCATTCTGGTCTGTATCCCATTCTTTCGGAAACTTTTGGCTCTATTCCCAATTCCTGAATCCGTTTCGAATACTTTTTTCTATTCCCGAATGTTCAGTATATCCAACCACTTTCTGTCAATTCCGACCATTTCAGGTCTATTTCCAACAGTCAGTTTCTGATGCTTTAGTATCCATCTATTATGTCTATTCCTGATTATTTAGGTTATTTTTCATGATTTTCCAACAAACTTAAATGTGTTCTCGACTATATTTGGACTGTTCCGGCCCATTTCGTGTCTGATGTAAATTATTACAGCTATGATCACAACGTTATGGGGCATGTACACAAACTTTACGGTATTTTCCCAAATTTAACTGATGTGTTTACAGTGTTTTCTGAGGAGTTCTCTATCATTTCTGGTCTGTTCCCTGTCTTTCCAGATATTTTCATGGCCCTTTTGTGTCTATTACCGAGCTTCTCAGGTGTGTTCATGACGCTATCGTCCCTGTATCCGATCCTTTGTATTCTGTTTCCAACTATCATTTTTTGACCCTTCAGGTCGCTTCAAACACATTTTATAATCTTTCCAATGTAGTATCAACACTTTTCAAGTTGTTTTCATCGCATTCATGTCTGTTGCCGTCCTTGATAGATCTGTTTCCGAACACTTCATCTCCCATCCCGACCCTTACGCGTCTGTTTCCGAAATTTGACTGTCTGTTGCTGGCGCTCAATCTTCTTTTCCTGACAATTACCTCTCTGTTATCTACTCTTAAGTGACTGTTTCTAACAATTTTGCGAGTGTTCACATCGCAGTGTTGCCGAAGCTCTTCGAGTCTGATAGGGACCAATTTTTTTATATTCATGTCGATCCGTTCAAGAACATTGCCTTTTCGTTCCTGACAATTTCTGTTCTGTTCATGATGTCTGTTCCCGAGACTTTTCGGTCTATTCTCAACAATTATCTTTTCATTCCCAATTATGTGTTCCAAGTCCTTTCGGACCTGCTGCCAATCATCTGTTCCCAAACCTTTCGCGTCTCTTCTGATTATCTATTTCTAAAACTTTAGGGTCTGTTCTCGAATTCTGCTCAGTTTCCGCACCTTTACCATGTATTGCTGACACTTTCCGGAGTGGTTGGTGAGTTTTGTGCCTGTTTGCGAGCATTTTGTGTCTGATTCTGACACTTCCGTGTCTGTTACCGACGCTAACTGGTCTGGTACTGACCCTTTTGCATGTTTCCAGACTCACGTGATTGTTTCTGATGCTTGCGGATCTGGCTACTCTCCCTTACCAGTCTGCTGATGAACCTCGATGTTTTTATCCTGACACTTACCTGTCTGTTATCTATTCTTACGTGCCTGTACCGATATTTTGCTTGGTTCCCGACATTTGTACTGTTTTCCCGACGCAGTTTTTCAGTTACCTACGGGTCTGTTAGCAAGGCACTAGTCTGATCTGTTCCTTGCAGCCTGTTCCCAACTATTTACTTCCCTTTCCCGACACTTTTGCTTATGTTGACAATAGTCTGTTCCTTAAACTTTCTGGTCAGTTCCCGACAATTTCAGGTCTGTTCCTCGTGATGTGCACCGAGCCATTTCAGGTCTGTTCCCTACGATCGGTTGCAACACTTTCTGGTCTGTTCTCGACACTTTACATCTAATTGCTTTCCTTACATATGACTCTTTCTAATCCTCTTGGACAATGTTTGTCTGTCCCCGACCTCTTTGCGTCTCATTATGACCCTTGTGGATCTGTTCTCCGCTCGTGTGTTTTGTTATAGACCTTTCTGTTTTAATTCCACACAGTCTCGGGTCTCTTCCCGACCTTTTCTGACGTGTTCTTTTCATTCTCATGTCAGTTTACGATCCTTTCTGACCTATTTGCGTCTGTTGCGGTCACTTGTAGATGTGTTTCTGAATCTTTCATTCTATTCCCGAATTATTCGTATGTGTAACATTGAATTTCGTGGCCTATCCCAAACGTTACGACTCTTTCCTTAACAATCTTTCTCCCAGTCTTTTCAGTCTGGTTTTGATTGTGTCTTTCCTCCATTTTATGGAACTTTCTGGGCTTCTTTGGTCTATTCAGAATGGTCTGTTCCTTATCCTTTTGGGACTCTATTTGATAGTCTCTTGACTACTCTTTAGAGCCTGTCCTTGACCCAGTTTTATCTATTCCGCACCTTCTGATCCCCACGCTATCCAGTCTCTCTCTTCTACATTAGAGCTTTTCTGACATTTTCCCAACACATTCGAATGTGTTCTCTACATTGGCGGTTCTATACCCAAACTTATTTCGTCCTTTCACGAACTATATACCCGTCTGATCACGACCCTATTGTGTATTTTCACATTTCTTTCAACTCTGTCCCATCTGTCTGTTCCTGACCCATTGGGGTCTGTTGTTGATGGTCTCATCCCGATTCTTGTGGTCCTGTTTCCGATACCTTTGTGTCTCTCCCCGACCCTTTAGAATTTGTTTCCGTCTGTTACTTATAAGTTGACGGCCCATTCTGGTCTGTATCCCATTCTTTCGGAAACTTTTGGGTCTATTCCCAATTCCTGAATCTGTTTGCAACACTTTTTTTCAATTCCCGAATGTTCAGTATATCCAACCACTTTCTGTCAATTCCGACCATTTCAGGTCTGTTTCCAACAATCTGTTTCTGACGCTTTAGTATCCATCTTCCTCCGACTGCTCCCACACTTTTATGTCTATTCCTGATTATTTAGGTTATTTTTCATGATTTTCCAACAAACTTAAATGTATTCTCGACTATTTTTGGACTGTTCCGACCCATTTCGTGTCTGATGTAAATCATTACAGCTATGATCACCACGCTATGGGGTATGTACACAAACTTTACGGTATTTTCCCAAATTTATCTGATGTGTATACGATGCTTTCTGAGGAGTTCTCTATCATTTCTGGTCTGTTCCCTGTCTTTTCAGATATTTTCATGGCCCTTTTGTGTCTATTACCGAGCTTCTCAAGTGTGTTCATGACGCTATCGTCCCTGTATCCGATCCTTTGTACTCTGTTTCCAACAATATTTTTCTGACCTTTCAGTTCCAATCAAACCCATTTTATAGTCTTTCCAATGTTTTATCAACACTTTTCCAGTTGTTTTCATCGCGTTCTTGTCTGTTGCCGTCCATGACAGATCTGTTTCCGAACTATTCATGTCTCCACCCGTACCTTACGCGTTTGTTTTCGAAATTTGGCTGTCTGTTTTGCTGGCGCTAAATCTTCTTTTCCTGACACTTACCTATCTGTTATGTACTCTTAACTGCCTTTTTCTGACAATTTTCGGAATGTTCACATCGCAGTGTTGCCGAAGCTCTTCTAGTCTGATAGGCACAAATTTTTTCTATTCATGTCGATCTGTTCCCGTACATTGCCTTTTCGTTCGTGACAATTTCTGTTCTGATCATGATGTCTGTTCCCGAGACTTTTCGGTCTATTTTCAACAATTATCTTTTCATTCCCAATTATGTGTTCCAAGTCCTTTCGGACCTGCTGCCAAACATATGTTCCCAAACCTTTCGCGTCTCTTCAGATTATCTCTTCCTAAAACTTTAGGATCTGTTCTCGAATTCTGCTCTGTTTCCGCACATTTACCATGTGTTGCTGACCCTTTCCGGTGTATTTTTAGTGAGTTTTGTGCCTGTTTGCGAGCATTTTGTGTCTATTTCTGAAACTTCCGAGTCTGTTACCGATGCTAAGTGGTCTGGTACTGACACGTTTGCATGTTTCCAGACTCACGTGTTTGTTTCTGATGCATACGGTTCTGGCTACTCTCCCTTTCTTGTCTGCTGATGACCCTCGATGTTTTTATCCTGACACTTACGTGTCTGTTATCTATTCTTACGTGCCTGTAGCGATATTTTACTTGGTTCCCGACATTTGTACTGTTTTCTCGACGCAATTTTTCAGTCAACTACGGGTCTGTTAGCAAGGCACTAGTCTGAATTGTTCCTTACAGCCTGTTCCCAACTATTTATTTCCTTTTCCCGACACTTTTGCTTATGTTTACAATACTCTGTTCCTTAAACTTTCTGGTCAGTTCTCCAAAATTTCAGGTTTGTTCCTGATGATGTGCTCCAAGCCATTTCAGGTCTGTTCACCACGATCGGTGCCACACTTTCTGGTCTTTTCTCGACACTTGACATCTAATTGCTTTCCTTACATATGACTGTTTCTAGTCCTCTTGGACAATGTTTGTCTGTTCCCGAACACTTTGCGTCTCATTATAACCCTTGTAGATATGTTCTCCGCTCGTGTGTTTTGTTATACACCTTTCTGTTTAAATTCCACACCCTCTCGGGTCTCTTCCCGACAATTTCTGACGTGTTCTTTTCATTTTCATGTCAGTTTGCCATACTTTCTGACATATTTGCGTCTGTTGCGGTCACTTGTAGATGTGTTTCTGAATCTTTCATTCTATTCCCGAATTATTCGTATGTGTAACCTTCAATTTCGTGTCCTATCCTAAACGTTTCGACTCTTTCCTTAACAATTTTTCCCCAAATTTTTTTCAGTCTGTTTTTGATTGTGTCTTTCCTGCATTTTATGGTACTTTCTGGACTTCTTTGGTCTATTCAGAATGGACTATTCCTTATCCTTTTGCGACTGTATTTGCTAGTCTCTTGACTACTCTTTAGAGCCTATCCTCGACCCAGTTTTATCTATTCAGCACCTTCTGATCCCCACGCTATCCAGTCTCTCTCTTCTACATTAGAGCTTTTCTGACATTTTCCCAACACATTCGAATGTGTTCTCTACATTGGCGGTTCTATACCCAAACTTATTTCGTCCTTTCACGAACTATATACCCGTCTGATCACGACCCTATTGTGTATTTTCACATTTCTTTCAACTCTGTCCCATCTGTCTGTTCCTGACCCATTGGGGTCTGTTGTTGATGGTCTCATCCCGATTCTTGTGGTCCTGTTTCCGATACCTTTGTGTCTCTCCCCGACCCTTTAGAATTTGTTTCCGTCTGTTACTTATAAGTTGACGGCCCATTCTGGTCTGTATCCCATTCTTTCGGAAACTTTTGGGTCTTTTCCCAATTCCTGAATCCGTTTGCAACACTTTTTTTCAATTCCCGAATGTTCAGTATATCCAACCACTTTCTGTCAATTCCGACCATTTCAGGTCTGTTTCCAACAATCTGTTTCTGACGCTTTAGTATCCATCTTCCTCCGACTGCTCCCACACTTTTATGTCTATTCCTGATTATTTAGGTTATTTTTCATGATTTTCCAACAAACTTAAATGTATTCTCGACTATTTTTGGACTGTTCCGACCCATTTCGTGTCTGATGTAAATCATTACAGCTATGATCACCACGCTATGGGGTATGTACACAAACTTTACGGTATTTTCCCAAATTTATCTGATGTGTATACGATGCTTTCTGAGGAGTTCTCTATCATTTCTGGTCTGTTCCCTGTCTTTTCAGATATTTTCATGGCCCTTTTGTGTCTATTACCGAGCTTCTCAGGTGTGTTCATGACGCTATCGTCCCTGTATCCGATCCTTTGTACTCTGTTTCCAACAATATTTTTCTGACCTTTCAGTTCCAATCAAACCCATTTTATAGTCTTTCCAATGTTTTATCAACACTTTTCCAGTTGTTTTCATCGCGTTCTTGTCTGTTGCCGTCCATGACAGATCTGTTTCCGAACTATTCATGTCTCCACCCGTACCTTACGCGTTTGTTTTCGAAATTTGGCTGTCTGTTTTGCTGGCGCTAAATCTTCTTTTCCTGACACTTACCTATCTGTTATGTACTCTTAACTGCCTTTTTCTGACAATTTTCGGAATGTTCACATCGCAGTGTTGCCGAAGCTCTTCTAGTCTGATAGGCACAAATTTTTTCTATTCATGTCGATCTGTTCCCGTACATTGCCTTTTCGTTCGTGACAATTTCTGTTCTGATCATGATGTCTGTTCCCGAGACTTTTCGGTCTATTTTCAACAATTATCTTTTCATTCCCAATTATGTGTTCCAAGTCCTTTCGGACCTGCTGCCAAACATATGTTCCCAAACCTTTCGCGTCTCTTCAGATTATCTCTTCCTAAAACTTTAGGATCTGTTCTCGAATTCTGCTCTGTTTCCGCACATTTACCATGTGTTGCTGACCCTTTCCGGTGTATTTTTAGTGAGTTTTGTGCCTGTTTGCGAGCATTTTGTGTCTATTTCTGAAACTTCCGAGTCTGTTACCGATGCTAAGTGGTGTGGTACTGACACGTTTGCATGTTTCCAGACTCACGTGTTTGTTTCTGATGCATACGGTTCTGGCTACTCTCCCTTTCTTGTCTGCTGATGACCCTCGATGTTTTTATCCTGACACTTACGTGTCTGTTATCTATTCTTACGTGCCTGTAGCGATATTTTACTTGGTTCCCGACATTTGTACTGTTTTCTCGACGCAATTTTTCAGTCAACTACGGGTCTGTTAGCAAGGCACTAGTCTGAATTGTTCCTTACAGCCTGTTCCCAACTATTTATTTCCTTTTCCCGACACTTTTGCTTATGTTTACAATACTCTGTTCCTTAAACTTTCTGGTCAGTTCTCCAAAATTTCAGGTTTGTTCCTGATGATGTGCTCCAAGCCATTTCAGGTCTGTTCACCACGATCGGTGCCACACTTTCTGGTCTTTTCTCGACACTTGACATCTAATTGCTTTCCTTACATATGACTGTTTCTAGTCCTCTTGGACAATGTTTGTCTGTTCCCGAACACTTTGCGTCTCATTATAACCCTTGTAGATATGTTCTCCGCTCGTGTGTTTTGTTATACACCTTTCTGTTTAAATTCCACACCCTCTCGGGTCTCTTCCCGACAATTTCTGACGTGTTCTTTTCATTTTCATGTCAGTTTGCCATACTTTCTGACATATTTGCGTCTGTTGCGGTCACTTGTAGATGTGTTTCTGAATCTTTCATTCTATTCCCGAATTATTCGTATGTGTAACCTTCAATTTCGTGTCCTATCCTAAACGTTTCGACTCTTTCCTTAACAATTTTTCCCCAAATTTTTTTCAGTCTGTTTTTGATTGTGTCTTTCCTGCATTTTATGGTACTTTCTGGACTTCTTTGGTCTATTCAGAATGGACTATTCCTTATCCTTTTGCGACTGTATTTGCTAGTCTCTTGACTACTCTTTAGAGCCTATCCTCGACCCAGTTTTATCTATTCAGCACCTTCTGATCCCCACGCTATCCAGTCTCTCTCTTCTACATTAGAGCTTTTCTGACATTTTCCCAACACATTCGAATGTGTTCTCTACATTGGCGGTTCTATACCCAAACTTATTTCGTCCTTTCACGAACTATATACCCGTCTGATCACGACCCTATTGTGTATTTTCACCTTTCTTTCAACTCTGTCCCATCTGTCTGTTCCTGACCCATTGGGGTTTGTTGTTGATGGTCTCATCCCGATTCTTGTGGTCCTGTTTCCGATACCTTTGTGTCTCTCCCCGACCCTTTAGAATTTGTTTCCGTCTGTTACTTATAAGTTGACGGCCCATTCTGGTCTGTATCCCATTCTTTCGGAAACTTTTGGGTCTTTTCCCAATTCCTGAATCCGTTTGCAACACTTTTTTTCAATTCCCGAATGTTCAGTATATCCAACCACTTTCTGTCAATTCCGACCATTTCAGGTCTGTTTCCAACAATCTGTTTCTGACGCTTTAGTATCCATCTTCCTCCGACTGCTCCCACACTTTTATGTCTATTCCTGATTATTTAGGTTATTTTTCATGATTTTCCAACAAACTTAAATGTATTCTCGACTATTTTTGGACTGTTCCGACCCATTTCGTGTCTGATGTAAATCATTACAGCTATGATCACCACGCTATGGGGTATGTACACAAACTTTACGGTATTTTCCCAAATTTATCTGATGTGTATACGATGCTTTCTGAGGAGTTCTCTATCATTTCTGGTCTGTTCCCTGTCTTTTCAGATATTTTCATGGCCCTTTTGTGTCTATTACCGAGCTTCTCAGGTGTGTTCATGACGCTATCGTCACTGTATCCGATCCTTTGTACTCTGTTTCCAACAATATTTTTCTGACCTTTCAGTTCCAATCAAACCCATTTTATAGTCTTTCCAATGTTTTATCAACACTTTTCCAGTTGTTTTCATCGCGTTCTTGTCTGTTGCCGTCCATGACAGATCTGTTTCCGAACTATTCATGTCTCCACCCGTACCTTACGCGTTTGTTTTCGAAATTTGGCTGTCTGTTTTGCTGGCGCTAAATCTTCTTTTCCTGACACTTACCTATCTGTTATGTACTCTTAACTGCTTTTTTCTGACAATTTTCGGAATGTTCACATCGCAGTGTTGCCGAAGCTCTTCTAGTCTGATAGGCACAAATTTTTTCTATTCATGTCGATCTGTTCCCGTACATTGCCTTTTCGTTCGTGACAATTTCTGTTCTGATCATGATGTCTGTTCCCGAGACTTTTCGGTCTATTTTCAACAATTATCTTTTCATTCCCAATTATGTGTTCCAAGTCCTTTCGGACCTGCTGCCAAACATATGTTCCCAAACCTTTCGCGTCTCTTCAGATTATCTCTTCCTAAAACTTTAGGATCTGTTCTCGAATTCTGCTCTGTTTCCGCACATTTACCATGTGTTGCTGACCCTTTCCGGTGTATTTTTAGTGAGTTTTGTGCCTGTTTGCGAGCATTTTGTGTCTATTTCTGAAACTTCCGAGTCTGTTACCGATGCTAAGTGGTCTGGTACTGACACGTTTGCATGTTTCCAGACTCACGTGTTTGTTTCTGATGCATACGGTTCTGGCTACTCTCCCTTTCTTGTCTGCTGATGACCCTCGATGTTTTTATCCTGACACTTACGTGTCTGTTATCTATTCTTACGTGCCTGTAGCGATATTTTACTTGGTTCCCGACATTTGTACTGTTTTCTCGATGCAATTTTTCAGTCAACTACGGGTCTGTTAGCAAGGCACTAGTCTGAATTGTTCCTTACAGCCTGTTCCCAACTATTTATTTCCTTTTCCCGACACTTTTGCTTATGTTTACAATACTCTGTTCCTTAAACTTTCTGGTCAGTTCTCCAAAATTTCAGGTTTGTTCCTGATGATGTGCTCCAAGCCATTTCAGGTCTGTTCACCACGATCGGTGCCACACTTTCTGGTCTTTTCTCGACACTTGACATCTAATTGCTTTCCTTACATATGACTGTTTCTAGTCCTCTTGGACAATGTTTGTCTGTTCCCGAACACTTTGCGTCTCATTATAACCCTTGTAGATATGTTCTCCGCTCGTGTGTTTTGTTATACACCTTTCTGTTTAAATTCCACACCCTCTCGGGTCTCTTCCCGACAATTTCTGACGTGTTCTTTTCATTTTCATGTCAGTTTGCCATACTTTCTGACATATTTGCGTCTGTTGCGGTCACTTGTAGATGTGTTTCTGAATCTTTCATTCTATTCCCGAATTATTCGTATGTGTAACCTTCAATTTCGTGTCCTATCCTAAACGTTTCGACTCTTTCCTTAACAATTTTTCCCCAAATTTTTTTCAGTCTGTTTTTGATTGTGTCTTTCCTGCATTTTATGGTACTTTCTGGACTTCTTTGGTCTATTCAGAATGGACTATTCCTTATCCTTTTGCGACTGTATTTGTTAGTCTCTTGACTACTCTTTAGAGCCTATCCTCGACCCAGTTTTATCTATTCAGCACCTTCTGATCCCCACGCTATCCAGTCTCTCCCTTCTACATTAGAGCCTTTCTGACATTTTCGCAACGCAATCCAATGTGTTCTCTACGTTGGCGGTTCTATACCCAAACTTATTTCGTCTTTTCACAAACTCTATACCCGTCTGATCATGACCCTATTGTGTATTTTCACATTTCTTTCAACTCTGTCCCATCTGTCTCTTCTTGACGCATTGGGGTGTGTTGTTGATGGTCTCATCCCGACTCTTGCGGTCCTGTTTCCAATACCTTTGTGTCTTTACCCGACACTTTAGAATGTGTTTCCATTTGTTACTGATAAGTTGACGACCCATTCTGGTCTGTATCCCAATCTTTCCGAAACTTTTGGGTCTATTCCCAATTCCTGAATCCGTTTCCAACACTTTTTTTCTATTCCCGAATGTTCAGTATATCCAACCACTTTCTGTCAATTCCGACCATTTCAGGTCTGTTTCCAACAATCTGTTTCTGACGCTTAAGTATCCATCTACCTCCGACTGCTCGCACACTATTATGTCTATTCCTGATTATTTAGGTTATTTTTCATGATTTTCCAACAAACCTAAATGTGTTCGCGACTATTTTTGGACTGTTCCGGCCCATTTCATGTCTGATGTAAATCATTACAGCTATGATCACCACGTTATAGTGTATGTACACAAACTTTACGGTATTTTCCCAAATTTATCTGATGTGTATACGATGCTTTCTGAGGAGTTCTCTATCATTTCTGGTTTGTTGCCTCTCTTTCCAGATATTTTCATGGCTCTTTTGTGTCTATTACCGAGCTTCTCAGGTGTGTTCATGACGCTATCGTCACTGTATCCGATCCTTTGTTCTCTGTTTGCAACGATATTTTTCTGACCCTTCAGGTCGCATGAAACCCATTTTATAGTCTTTCCAATGTTTAATCAACACTTTTCAAGTTGTTTTCATCACATTCTTGTCAGTTGCCATCCATGATAGATCTGTTTCCGAACCTTTCATCTTTCATCCCGACCCTTATGAGTCTGTTTCCGAAATTTGACTGTCTTTTGCTGGCTCTCAATCTTCTTTTCCTGACACTTAACTATCTGTTATCTACTCTTAAGTGCCTGTTTCTGACAATTTTCCGTGTGTTCACATTGCAGTGTTGCCGAAGTTCTTCGAGTCTGATAGGGACCAATTTATTTTTTATTCATGTCGATCTGTTCCGAACATTGCCTTTTCGTTCGTAACAATTTCTGTTCTTTTTTGATTTCTTTTCCCGAGACTTTTCGGCCTATTCTCAACATTTATCTTTTCATTCCCAATTATGTGTTCCAAGTCCTTTTGGACCTGCTGCCAAACATCTGTTCCCAAACATTTTGCGTTTCTTCTGATTTTCCATTCCTTAAACTTTAGGGTCTGTTCTCGAATTCTGCTCTGTTTCCGTATATTTACCATGTGTTGCTGACCCTATCCGGTGTGTTTGGTGAGTTTTGTGCCTGTTTGCAAGCATTTTGTGTCTGATACTGACACATCCGTGTCTGTTACCGATGCTAACTGGTCTGCTACTTACACTTTTGCATGTTTCCAATCTCACGTGTTTGTTTCTGACGGTTACAGATCTGGCTACTCTCCCTTACCTGTCTGCTGATGACCCTCGATGTTTTTATCCTGACACTTACATGTCTGTTATCTATTCTTACGTGCCCGTACCGATATTTTGCTTGGTTCCCGAAATTTGTACTGTTTTCTCGACGCAATTTTTCAGTCACCTACGGGTCTGTTACCAAGGCACTAGTTTGATCTGTTCCTTACACCCTGTTCCCAACTATTTACTTCCTTTTCCCGACACAATTGCTTATGTTTACAATAGTCTGTTCCTTAAACTTTCTGGTCAGTTCCCGACAATTTCAGGTTTGTTCCTGATGATGTGCTCCCAGCCATTTCAGGTCTGTTCCCCACGATCGGTCGCCACACTTTCTAGTCTGTTCTCGACACTTTACATCTAATTGCTTTCCTTACATATGACTCTTTCTAGTCCTCTTGGACAATGTTTGTCTGTTCCCGACCACTTTGCGTCTCATTATTACCCTTGTGGATATGTTCTCCGCTCGTGTGTTTTGTTATACACCTTTCTGTTTAAATTCCACTGGCTCTCGGGTCTCTTCCCGACCTTTTCTGACGTGTTCTTTTCATTTTCATGTCAGTTTGCCCACCTTTCTGATCTCTTTGCGTCTGTTGCGGTCACTTGTAGATGCGTTTCTGTATCTTTCATTGTATTCACATTTTATTCGTATGTGTAACCTTCAATTTCGTGTCCTATCCGAAAAGTTTCGACTCTTTCATTAACAATCTTTCCCCCTATTTTTTCAGTGTGTTTTTGATTGTGTCTTTCCTCCATTTTATGGAACATTCTGGACTTCTTAAGTCTATTCAGAATGGTCTGTTCCTTATCCTTTTGGGACTGTATTTGCTAGTCTCTTGACTACTCTTTAGAGCCAGTCCTCGACCCAGTTTTATCTATTCAGCACCTTCTGAACCCCACGCTATCCAGTCTCTCCCTTCTACATTAGAGCTTTTCTGACATTTTCCCAAAACATTCGAATGTGTTCTCTACATTGGCGGTTCTATACCCAAACTAATTTCATCTTTTCACGAACTCTATACCCGTATGATCACGACCCTATTGTGTATTTTCACATTTCTTTAAACTCTGTCCCATCTGTCTGTTCCTGACCCATTGGGGTCTGTTGTTGATGGTCTTATCCCGACTCTTGCGGTCCTGTTTCCGATACCATTGTGTCTTTCCCCGATCCTTTAGAATGTGTTTCCGTCTGTTACTGATAAGTTGACGACCCATTGTGGTCTGTATCCCATTCTTTCGGAAACTTTTGGATCTATTCCCAATTCCTGAATCCGTTTCGAATACTTTTTTTCTATTCCCGAATGTTCAGTATATCCAACCACTTTCTGTCAATTCTGACCATTTCAGGTCTGTTTCCAACAGTCTGTTTCTGATGCTTTAGTATCCATCTATTATGTCTATTCCTGATTATTTAGGTTATTTTTCATGATTTTCCAACAAACTTAAATGTGTTATCGACTATATTTGGACTGTTCCGGCCCATTTCGTGTCTGATGTAAATCATTACAGCTATGATCACATCGTTATGGGGTATGTACACAAACTTTACGGTATTTTCCCAAATTTATCTGATGTGTTTACAGTGCTTTCTGAGGAGATCTCTATCATTTCTGGTCTGTTCCCTGTCTTTCCAGATATTTTCATGGCCCTTTTGTGTCTATTACCGAGCTTCTCAGGTGTGTTCATGACGCTATCGTCCCTGTATCTGATCCTTTGTATTCTAACTATCATTTTCTCACCCTTCAGGTCGCTTCAAACACATTTTATAGTCTTTCCTATGTATTATCAACACTTTTCAAGTTGTTTTCATCGTTTCATGTCTGTTGCCGTCCTTGATAGATCTGTTTCCGAACCTTTCATCTCTCATCCCGACCCTTACGCGTTTGTTTCCGAAAGTTGACTGTCTGTTGCTGGCGCTCAATCTTCTTTTCCTGACACTTACATATCTGTTATCTACTCTTAAGTGCCTGTTTTTGACAATTTTGCGAGTGTTCACATCGCAGAGTTGCCGAAGCTCTTCGAGTCTGATAGGGACCAATTTTTTTATATTCATGTCGATCCGTTCAAGAACATTGCCTTTTCGTTCGTGACAATTTCTGTTCGGTTCATGATGTCTGTTCCCGAAACTTTTCGGTCTATTCTCAACAATTATCTTTTCATTCCCAATTATGTGTTCCATGTCCTTTCGGACCTGCTGCCAAACATCTGTTCCCAAACCTTTCGTGTCTCTTCTGATTATCTATTCCTAAAACTTTAGGGTCTGTTCTCGAATTCTGCTCAGTTTCCGCACCTTTACCATGTGTTGCTGACACTTTCCGGTATGTTTGGTGAGTTTTGTGGCTGTTTTTTTAGCATTTTGTGTCTTATTCTGACACTTCCGAGTCTGTTACCAACGCTAACTGGTCTGGTACTGACACTTTTGCATGTTTCCAATCTCACGTGTTTGTTTCTGACGGTTACGGATCTGCCTACTCTCCCTTACCTGTCTGCTGATGACCCTCGATGTTTTTATCCTGACACTTACCTGTATGTTATCTATTCTTACGTGCCTGTACCGATATTTTGCTTGGTTCCCGACATTTGTACTGTTTTCTCGAAGAAAATTTTCAGTCACCTACGGGTCTGTTAGCAAGGCACTAGTCTGATCTGTTCCTTACAGCCTGCTCCCAACTATTTACTTCCCTTTCCCGACACTTTTGCTTATGTTTACAATAGTCTGTTCCTTAAACTTTCTGGTCAGTTCCCGATAATTTCAGGTCTGTTCCTGATGATGTGCTCCCAGCCATTTCATGTCTGTTCCTTACGATCATTTGCCACACTTTCTGGTCTGTCCTCGACACTTTACATCTAATTGCTTTCCTTACGTATGACTCTTTCTAGTCCTCTTGGACAATGTTTGTCTGTTCCCGACCACTTTGCGTCTGATTATGACCCTTGTGGATATGTTCTCCGCTATTGTGTTTTGTTATAGTCCTCTCTGTTTAAATTCCACACCCTCTCGGGTCACTTCCCGACCTTTTCTGACGTGTTCTTTTCATTTTCATTTCAGTTTGCCATCCTTTCTGACCTATTTGCGTCTGTTGCGGTCACTCGTAGATGTGTTTCTGAATCTTTCATTCTATTTCCGAATTATTCGTATGTGTAACCTTCAATTTCGTGGCATATCCCAAACGTTTCGACTCTTTCCATAACAATCTTTCCCCCAATTTTTTCAGTCTGTTTTTTATTGTGTCTCTCCTCCATTTTATGGAACATTCTGGGCTTCTTTGGTCTATTCAGAATGGTCTGTTCCTTATCCTTTTGGAACTGTATTTGATAGTCTCTTGACTACTCTTTAGAGCCTGTCCTCGACCCAGTTTTATCTATTCAGCACCTTCTGAACCCCACGCTATCCAGTCTCTCCCTTCTACATTAGAGCCTTTCTGACATTTTCCCAACACATTCGAATGTGTTCTCTACATTGGCGGTTCTATACCCAAACTTATTTCGTCTTTTCACGAACTCTATACCCGTATGATCACGACCCTATTGTGTATTTTCACATTTCTTTCAACTCTGTCCCATCTGTCTCTTCCTGACCCATTGGGGTCTGTTGTTGATGGTCTCATCCCGACTCTTGGGGTCCTGTTTCTGATAACTTTGTGTCTTTCCCCGACCCTTCAGAATGCGTTTCCGTCTGTTACTGATAAGTTGACGATCCATTCTGGTCTGTATCCCATTCTTTTGGAAACTTTTGGGTCTATTCCCAATACCTGAATCCGTTTCCAACACTTTTTTTCAATTCCCTAATGTTCAGTATATCCAACCACTTTCTGTCAATTCCGACCATTTCAGGTCTGTTTCCAACAATCTTTTTCTGACGCGTTAGTATCCATCTACCTCCGACTGCTCCCACACTATTATGTCTATTCCTGATTATTTAGGTATTTTTCATGATTTTCCAACAAACTTAAATGTGTTCTCGACTATATTTGGACTACTCCGGCCCATTTCGTGTCTGATGTAAATCATTACAGCTATGATCACAACGTTATGGGCTATGTACACAAACTTTACGGTATTTTCCCAAATTTATCTGATGTGTTTACGGTGCTTTCTGAGGAGTTCTCTATCATTTCTGGTCTGTTCCCTGTCTTTCCAGATATTTTCATGGCCCTTTTGTGTCTATTACCGAGCTTCTCAGGTGTGTTCATGACGCTATCGTCCCTGTATCCGATCCTTTCTACTCTGTTTCCAACTATCTTTTTCTGACTCTACAGGTCGCTTCAAACACATTTTATAGTCTTTCCAATGTATTATCAACACTTTTCAAGTTGTTTTCATCGCATTCTTGTTTGTTGCCGTCCTTGATAGATCTGTTTCCGAACCTTTCATCACTCATCCCGACCCTTACGCGTCTGTTTCCGAAATTTGACTGTCTGTTGCTGGCGCTCAATCTTCTTTTCCTGACACTTACCTATCTGTTATCTACTCTTAAGTGCCTGTTTCTGACAATTTTGCGAGTGTTCACATTGCAATGTTGCTGAAGCTCTTCTAGCCTGATAGGCACAAATTTTTTCTATTCATGTCGATCTGTTCCCGTACATTGCCTTTTCGTTCGTGACAATTTCTGTTCTGATCATGATGTCTGTTCCCGAGACTTTTCGGTCTATTTTCAACAATTATCTTTTCATTCCCAATTATGTGTTCCAAGTCCTTTCGGACCTGCTGCCAAACATATGTTCCCAAACCTTTCGCGTCTCCTCAGATTATCTCTTCCTAAAACTTTAGGATCTGTTCTCGAATTCTGCTCTGTTTCCGCACATTTACCATGTGTTGCTGACCCTTTCCGGTGTATTTTTAGTGAGTTTTGTGCCTGTTTGCGGGCATTTTGTGTCTATTTCTGAAACTTCCGAGTCTGTTACCGATGCTAAGTGGTCTGGTACTGACACGTTTGCATGTTTCCAGACTCACGTGTTTGTTTCTGATGCATACGGTTCTGGCTACTCTCCCTTTCTTGTCTGCTGATGACCCTCGATGTTTTTATCCTGACACTTACGTGTCTGTTATCTATTCTTACGTGCCTGTAGCGATATTTTACTTGGTTCCCGACATTTGTACTGTTTTCTCGACGCAATTTTTCAGTCAACTACGGGTCTGTTAGCAAGGCACTAGTCTGAATTGTTCCTTACAGCCTGTTCCCAACTATTTATTTCCTTTTCCCGACACTTTTGCTTATGTTTACAATACTCTGTTCCTTAAACTTTCTGGTCAGTTCTCCAAAATTTCAGGTTTGTTCCTGATGATGTGCTCCAAGCCATTTCAGGTCTGTTCACCACGATCGGTGCCACACTTTCTGGTCTTTTCTCGACACTTGACATCTAATTGCTTTCCTTACATATGACTCTTTCTAGTCCTCTTGGACAATGTTTGTCTGTTCCCGAACACTTTGCGTCTCATTATAACCCTTGTAGATATGTTCTCCGCTCGTGTGTTTTGTTATACACCTTTCTGTTTAAATTCCACACCCTCTCGGGTCTCTTCCCGACAATTTCTGACGTGTTCTTTTCATTTTCATGTCAGTTTGCCATACTTTCTGACATATTTGCGTCTGTTGCGGTCACTTGTAGATGTGTTTCTGAATCTTTCATTCTATTCCCGAATTATTCGTATGTGTAACCTTCAATTTCGTGTCCTATCCTAAACGTTTCGACTCTTTCCTTAACAATTTTTCCCCAAATTTTTTTCAGTCTGTTTTTGATTGTGTCTTTCCTGCATTTTATGGTACTTTCTGGACTTCTTTGGTCTATTCAGAATGGACTATTCCTTATCCTTTTGCGACTGTATTTGCTAGTCTCTTGACTACTCTTTAGAGCCTATCCTCGACCCAGTTTTATCTATTCAGCACCTTCTGATCCCCACGCTATCCAGTCTCTCTCTTCTACATTAGAGCTTTTCTGACATTTTCCCAACACATTCGAATGTGTTCTCTACATTGGCGGTTCTATACCCAAACTTATTTCGTCCTTTCACGAACTATATACCCGTCTGATCACGACCCTATTGTGTATTTTCACATTTCTTTCAACTCTGTCCCATCTGTCTGTTCCTGACCCATTGGGGTCTGTTGTTGATGGTCTCATCCCGATTCTTGTGGTCCTGTTTCCGATACCTTTGTGTCTCTCCCCGACCCTTTAGAATTTGTTTCCGTCTGTTACTTATAAGTTGACGGCCCATTCTGGTCTGTATCCCATTCTTTCCGAAACTTTTGGGTCTTTTCCCAATTCCTGAATCCGTTTGCAACACTTTTTTTCAATTCCCGAATGTTCAGTATATCCAACCACTTTCTGTCAATTCCGACCATTTCAGGTCTGTTTCCAACAATCTGTTTCTGACGCTTTAGTATCCATCTTCCTCCGACTGCTCCCACACTTTTATGTCTATTCCTGATTATTTAGGTTATTTTTCATGATTTTCCAACAAACTTAAATGTATTCTCGACTATTTTTGGACTGTTCCGACCCATTTCGTGTCTGATGTAAATCATTACAGCTATGATCACCACGCTATGGGGTATGTACACAAACTTTACGGTATTTTCCCAAATTTATCTGATGTGTATACGATGCTTTCTGAGGAGTTCTCTATCATTTCTGGTCTGTTCCCTGTCTTTTCAGATATTTTCATGGCCCTTTTGTGTCTATTACCGAGCTTCTCAGGTGTGTTCATGACGCTATCGTCCCTGTATCCGATCCTTTGTACTCTGTTTCCAACAATATTTTTCTGACCTTTCAGTTCCAATCAAACCCATTTTATAGGCTTTCCAATGTTTTATCAACACTTTTCCAGTTGTTTTCATCGCGTTCTTGTCTGTTGCCGTCCATGACAGATCTGTTTCCGAACTATTCATGTCTCCACCCGTACCTTACGCGTTTGTTTTCGAAATTTGGCTGTCTGTTTTGCTGGCGCTAAATCTTCTTTTCCTGACACTTACCTATCTGTTATGTACTCTTAACTGCCTTTTTCTGACAATTTTCGGAATGTTCACATCGCAGTGTTGCCGAAGCTCTTCTAGTCTGATAGGCACAAATTTTTTCTATTCATGTCGATCTGTTCCCGTACATTGCCTTTTCGTTCGTGACAATTTCTGTTCTGATCATGATGTCTGTTCCCGAGACTTTTCGGTCTATTTTCAACAATTATCTTTTCATTCCCAATTATGTGTTCCAAGTCCTTTCGGACCTGCTGCCAAACATATGTTCCCAAACCTTTCGCGTCTCTTCAGATTATCTCTTCCTAAAACTTTAGGATCTGTTCTCGAATTCTGCTCTGTTTCCGCACATTTACCATGTGTTGCTGACCCTTTCCGGTGTATTTTTAGTGAGTTTTGTGCCTGTTTGCGAGCATTTTGTGTCTATTTCTGAAACTTCCGAGTCTGTTACCGATGCTAAGTGGTCTGGTACTGACACGTTTGCATGTTTCCAGACTCACGTGTTTGTTTCTGATGCATACGGTTCTGGCTACTCTCCCTTTCTTGTCTGCTGATGACCCTCGATGTTTTTATCCTGACACTTACGTGTCTGTTATCTATTCTTACGTGCCTGTAGCGATATTTTACTTGGTTCCCGACATTTGTACTGTTTTCTCGACGCAATTTTTCAGTCAACTACGGGTCTGTTAGCAAGGCACTAGTCTGAATTGTTCCTTACAGCCTGTTCCCAACTATTTATTTCCTTTTCCCGACACTTTTGCTTATGTTTACAATACTCTGTTCCTTAAACTTTCTGGTCAGTTCTCCAAAATTTCAGGTTTGTTCCTGATGATGTGCTCCAAGCCATTTCAGGTCTGTTCACCACGATCGGTGCCACACTTTCTGGTCTTTTCTCGACACTTGACATCTAATTGCTTTCCTTACATATGACTCTTTCTAGTCCTCTTGGACAATGTTTGTCTGTTCCCGAACACTTTGCGTCTCATTATAACCCTTGTAGATATGTTCTCCGCTCGTGTGTTTTGTTATACACCTTTCTGTTTAAATTCCACACCCTCTCGGGTCTCTTCCCGACAATTTCTGACGTGTTCTTTTCATTTTCATGTCAGTTTGCCATACTTTCTGACATATTTGCGTCTGTTGCGGTCACTTGTAGATGTGTTTCTGAATCTTTCATTCTATTCCCGAATTATTCGTATGTGTAACCTTCAATTTCGTGTCCTATCCTAAACGTTTCGACTCTTTCCTTAACAATTTTTCCCCAAATTTTTTTCAGTCTGTTTTTGATTGTGTCTTTCCTGCATTTTATGGTACTTTCTGGACTTCTTTGGTCTATTCAGAATGGACTATTCCTTATCCTTTTGCGACTGTATTTGCTAGTCTCTT
Organism: Narcine bancroftii; assembly: GCF_036971445.1. Classification (NCBI taxonomy): domain Eukaryota; kingdom Metazoa; phylum Chordata; class Chondrichthyes; order Torpediniformes; family Narcinidae; genus Narcine; species Narcine bancroftii. The sequence continues at coordinate 840,505 of NW_027211808.1, read as the reverse complement.
GACTACTCTTTAGAGCCTATCCTCGACCCAGTTTTATCTATTCAGCACCTTCTGATCCCCACGCTATCCAGTCTCTCCCTTCTACATTAGAGCCTTTCTGACATTTTCGCAACGCAATCCAATGTGTTCTCTACGTTGGCGGTTCTATACCCAAACTTATTTCGTCTTTTCACAAACTCTATACCCGTCTGATCATGACCCTATTGTGTATTTTCACATTTCTTTCAACTCTGTCCCATCTGTCTCTTCTTGACGCATTGGGGTGTGTTGTTGATGGTCTCATCCCGACTCTTGCGGTCCTGTTTCCAATACCTTTGTGTCTTTACCCGACACTTTAGAATGTGTTTCCATTTGTTACTGATAAGTTGACGACCCATTCTGGTCTGTATCCCAATCTTTCCGAAACTTTTGGGTCTATTCCCAATTCCTGAATCCGTTTCCAACACTTTTTTTCTATTCCCGAATGTTCAGTATATCCAACCACTTTCTGTCAATTCCGACCATTTCAGGTCTGTTTCCAACAATCTGTTTCTGACGCTTAAGTATCCATCTACCTCCGACTGCTCGCACACTATTATGTCTATTCCTGATTATTTAGGTTATTTTTCATGATTTTCCAACAAACCTAAATGTGTTCGCGACTATTTTTGGACTGTTCCGGCCCATTTCATGTCTGATGTAAATCATTACAGCTATGATCACCACGTTATAGTGTATGTACACAAACTTTACGGTATTTTCCCAAATTTATCTGATGTGTATACGATGCTTTCTGAGGAGTTCTCTATCATTTCTGGTTTGTTCCCTCTCTTTCCAGATATTTTCATGGCTCTTTTGTGTCTATTACCGAGCTTCTCAGGTGTGTTCATGACGCTATCGTCACTGTATCCGATCCTTTGTTCTCTGTTTCCAACGATATTTTTCTGACCCTTCAGGTCGCATGAAACCCATTTTATAGTCTTTCCAATGTTTAATCAACACTTTTCAAGTTGTTTTCATCGCATTCTTGTCAGTTGCCATCCATGATAGATCTGTTTCCGAACCTTTCATCTTTCATCCCGACCCTTATGAGTCTGTTTCCGAAATTTGACTGTCTTTTGCTGGCTCTCAATCTTCTTTTCCTGACACTTACCTATCTGTTATCTACTCTTAAGTGCCTGTTTCTGACAATTTTCCGTGTGTTCACATTGCAGTGTTGCCGAAGTTCTTCGAGTCTGATAGGGACCAATTTATTTTTTATTCATGTCGATCTGTTCCGAACATTGCCTTTTCGTTCGTAACAATTTCTGTTCTTTTTTGATTTCTTTTCCCGAGACTTTTCGGCCTATTCTCAACATTTATCTTTTCATTCCCAATTATGTGTTCCAAGTCCTTTTGGACCTGCTGCCAAACATCTGTTCCCAAACATTTTGCGTTTCTTCTGATTTTCCATTCCTTAAACTTTAGGGTCTGTTCTCGAATTCTGCTCTGTTTCCGTATATTTACCATGTGTTGCTGACCCTATCCGGTGTGTTTGGTGAGTTTTGTGCCTGTTTGCAAGCATTTTGTGTCTGATACTGACACATCCGTGTCTGTTACCGATGCTAACTGGTCTGCTACTTACACTTTTGCATGTTTCCAATCTCACGTGTTTGTTTCTGACGGTTACAGATCTGGCTACTCTCCCTTACCTGTCTGCTGATGACCCTCGATGTTTTTATCCTGACACTTACATGTCTGTTATCTATTCTTACGTGCCCGTACCGATATTTTGCTTGGTTCCCGAAATTTGTACTGTTTTCTCGACGCAATTTTTCAGTCACCTACGGGTCTGTTACCAAGGCACTAGTTTGATCTGTTCCTTACACCCTGTTCCCAACTATTTACTTCCTTTTCCCGACACAATTGCTTATGTTTACAATAGTCTGTTCCTTAAACTTTCTGGTCAGTTCCCGACAATTTCAGGTTTGTTCCTGATGATGTGCTCCCAGCCATTTCAGGTCTGTTCCCCACGATCGGTCGCCACACTTTCTAGTCTGTTCTCGACACTTTACATCTAATTGCTTTCCTTACATATGACTCTTTCTAGTCCTCTTGGACAATGTTTGTCTGTTCCCGACCACTTTGCGTCTCATTATTACCCTTGTGGATATGTTCTCCGCTCGTGTGTTTTGTTATACACCTTTCTGTTTAAATTCCACTGGCTCTCGGGTCTCTTCCCGACCTTTTCTGACGTGTTCTTTTCATTTTCATGTCAGTTTGCCCACCTTTCTGATCTCTTTGCGTCTGTTGCGGTCACTTGTAGATGCGTTTCTGTATCTTTCATTGTATTCACATTTTATTCGTATGTGTAACCTTCAATTTCGTGTCCTATCCGAAAAGTTTCGACTCTTTCATTAACAATCTTTCCCCCTATTTTTTCAGTGTGTTTTTGATTGTGTCTTTCCTCCATTTTATGGAACATTCTGGACTTCTTAAGTCTATTCAGAATGGTCTGTTCCTTATCCTTTTGGGACTGTATTTGCTAGTCTCTTGACTACTCTTTAGAGCCTGTCCTCGACTCAGTTTTATCTATTCAGCACCTTCTGAACCCCACGCTATCCAGTCTCTCCCTTCTACATTAGAGCTTTTCTGACATTTTCCCAAAACATTCGAATGTGTTCTCTACATTGGCGGTTCTATACCCAAACTAATTTCATCTTTTCACGAACTCTATACCCGTATGATCACGACCCTATTGTGTATTTTCACATTTCTTTAAACTCTGTCCCATCTGTCTGTTCCTGACCCATTGGGGTCTGTTGTTGATGGTCTTATCCCGACTCTTGCGGTCCTGTTTCCGATACCATTGTGTCTTTCCCCGATCCTTTAGAATGTGTTTCCGTCTGTTACTGATATGTTGACGACCCATTCTGGTCTGTATCCCATTCTTTCGGAAACTTTTGGATCTATTCCCAATTCCTGAATCCGTTTCGAATACTTTTTTTCTATTCCCGAATGTTCAGTATATCCAACCACTTTCTGTCAATTCTGACCATTTCAGGTCTGTTTCCAACAGTCTGTTTCTGATGCTTTAGTATCCATCTATTATGTCTATTCCTGATTATTTAGGTTATTTTTCATGATTTTCCAACAAACTTAAATGTGTTATCGACTATATTTGGACTGTTCCGGCCCATTTCGTGTCTGATGTAAATCATTACAGCTATGATCACATCGTTATGGGGTATGTACACAAACTTTACGGTATTTTCCCAAATTTATATGATGTGTTTACAGTGCTTTCTGAGGAGATCTCTATCATTTCTGGTCTGTTCCCTGTCTTTCCAGATATTTTCATGGCCCTTTTGTGTCTATTACCGAGCTTCTCAGGTGTGTTCATGACGCTATCGTCCCTGTATCTGATCCTTTGTATTCTAACTATCATTTTCTCACCCTTCAGGTCGCTTCAAACACATTTTATAGTCTTTCCAATGTATTATCAACACTTTTCAAGTTGTTTTCATCGTTTCATGTCTGTTGCCGTCCTTGATAGATCTGTTTCCGAACCTTTCATCTCTCATCCCGACCCTTACGCGTCTGTTTCCGAAAGTTGACTGTCTGTTGCTGGCGCTCAATCTTCTTTTCCTGACACTTACATATCTGTTATCTACTCTTAAGTGCCTGTTTTTGACAATTTTGCGAGTGTTCACATCGCAGAGTTGCCGAAGCTCTTCGAGTCTGATAGGGACCAATTTTTTTTATATTCATGTCGATCCGTTCAAGAACATTGCCTTTTCGTTCGTGACAATTTCTGTTCGGTTCATGATGTCTGTTCCCGAAACTTTTTGGTCTATTCTCAACAATTATCTTTTCATTCCCAATTATGTGTTCCATGTCCTTTCGGACCTGCTGCCAAACATCTGTTCCCAAACCTTTCGTGTCTCTTCTGATTATCTATTCCTAAAACTTTAGGGTCTGTTCTCGAATTCTGCTCAGTTTCCGCACCTTTACCATGTGTTGCTGACACTTTCCGGTATGTTTGGTGAGTTTTGTGGCTGTTTTATTAGCATTTTGTGTCTTATTCTGACACTTCCGAGTCTGTTACCAACGCTAACTGGTCTGGTACTGACACTTTTGCATGTTTCCAATCTCACGTGTTTGTTTCTGACGGTTACGGATCTGCCTACTCTCCCTTACCTGTCTGCTGATGACCCTCGATGTTTTTATCCTGACACTTACCTGTATGTTATCTATTCTTACGTGCCTGTACCGATATTTTGCTTGGTTCCCGACATTTGTACTGTTTTCTCGAAGCAAATTTTCAGTCACCTACGGGTCTGTTAGCAAGGCACTAGTCTGATCTGTTCCTTACAGCCTGCTCCCAACTATTTACTTCCCTTTCCCGACACTTTTGCTTATGTTTACAATAGTCTGTTCCTTAAACTTTCTGGTCAGTTCCCGATAATTTCAGGTCTGTTCCTGATGATGTGCTCCCAGCCATTTCATGTCTGTTCCTTACGATCATTTGCCACACTTTCTGGTCTGTCCTCGACACTTTACATCTAATTGCTTTCCTTACGTATGACTCTTTCTAGTCCTCTTGGACAATGTTTGTCTGTTCCCGACCACTTTGCGTCTGATTATGACCCTTGTGGATATGTTCTCCGCTATTGTGTTTTGTTATAGTCCTCTCTGTTTAAATTCCACACCCTCTCGGGTCACTTCCCGACCTTTTCTGACGTGTTCTTTTCATTTTCATTTCAGTTTGCCATCCTTTCTGACCTATTTGCGTCTGTTGCGGTCACTTGTAGATGTGTTTCTGAATCTTTCATTCTATTTCCGAATTATTCGTATGTGTAACCTTCAATTTCGTGGCATATCCCAAACGTTTCGACTCTTTCCATAACAATCTTTCCCCCAATTTTTTCAGTCTGTTTTTTATTGTGTCTCTCCTCCATTTTATGGAACATTCTGGGCTTCTTTGGTCTATTCAGAATGGTCTGTTCCTTATCCTTTTGGGACTGTATTTGATAGTCTCTTGACTACTCTTTAGAGCCTGTCCTCGACCCAGTTTTATCTATTCAGCACCTTCTGAACCCCACGCTATCCAGTCTCTCCCTTCTACATTAGAGCCTTTCTGACATTTTCCCAACACATTCGAATGTGTTCTCTACATTGGCGGTTCTATACCCAAACTTATTTCGTCTTTTCACGAACTCTATACCCCTATGATCACGACCCTATTGTGTATTTTCACATTTCTTTCAACTCTGTCCCATCTGTCTCTTCCTGACCCATTGGGGTCTGTTGTTGATGGTCTCATCCCGACTCTTGGGGTCCTGTTTCCGATAACTTTGTGTCTTTCCCCGAACTTTTAGAATGCGTTTCCGTCTGTTACTGATAAGTTGACGACCCATTCTGGTCTGTATCCCATTCTTTTGGAAACTTTTGGGTCTATTCCCAATACCTGAATCCGTTTCCAACACTTTTTTTCAATTCCCTAATGTTCAGTATATCCAACCACTTTCTGTCAATTCCGACCATTTCAGGTCTGTTTCCAACAATCTTTTTCTGACGCGTTAGTATCCATCTACCTCCGACTGCTCCCACACTATTATGTCTATTCCTGATTATTTAGGTATTTTTCATGATTTTCCAACAAACTTAAATGTGTTCTCGACTATATTTGGACTACTCCGGCCCATTTCGTGTCTGATGTAAATCATTACAGCTATGATCACAACGTTATGGGCTATGTACACAAACTTTACGGTATTTTCCCAAATTTATCTGATGTGTTTACGGTGCTTTCTGAGGAGTTCTCTATCATTTCTGGTCTGTTCCCTGTCTTTCCAGATTTTTTCATGGCCCTTTTGTGTCTATTACCGAGCTTCTCAGGTGTGTTCATGACGCTATCGTCCCTGTATCCGATCCTTTCTACTCTGTTTCCAACTATCTTTTTCTGACTCTACAGGTCGCTTCAAACACATTTTATAGTCTTTCCAATGTATTATCAACACTTTTCAAGTTGTTTTCATCGCATTCTTGTTTGTTGCCGTCCTTGATAGATCTGTTTCCGAACCTTTCATCACTCATCCCGACCCTTACGCGTCTGTTTCCGAAATTTGACTGTCTGTTGCTGGCGCTCAATCTTCTTTTCCTGACACTTACCTATCTGTTATCTACTCTTAAGTGCCTGTTTCTGACAATTTTGCGAGTGTTCACATTGCAATGTTGCTGAAGCTCTTCGAGTCTGATAGGGTCCAATTTTTTTATATTCATGTCGATCCGTTCAAGAACATTGCCTTTTCGTTCGTGACAATTTCTGTTCTGTTCATGATGTCTGTTCTGGAGACTTTTCGGTCTATTCTCAACAATTATCATTTCATTCCCAATTATGTGTTCCATGTCCTTTCGGACCTGCTGCCAAACATCTGTTCCCAAACCTTTCGCGTCTCTTCTGATTATCTATTCCTAAAACTTTAGGGTCTGTTCTCGAATACTGCTCAGTTTCCGCACCTTTACCATGTGTTGCTGACACTTTCCGGTATGTTTGGTGAGTTTTGTGGCTGTTTGTTAGCATTTAGTGTCTGATTCTGACACTTCCAAGTCTGTTACCAACGCTAACTGGTCTGATCCTGACACTTTTGCATGTTTCCAAACTCACGTGTTTGTTTCTGACAGTTACGGATCTGGCTACTCTCCCTTTCCTGTCTGCTGATGACCCACGATGTTTTTATCCTGACACTTACCTGTATGTTATCTATTCTTACGTGCCTGTACCGATATTTTGCTTGGTTCCCGACATTTGTACTGTTTTCTCGAAGCAAATTTTCAGTCACCTACGGGTCTGTTAGCAAGGCACTAGTCTAATCTTTTCCTTACAGCCTGATCTCAACTATTTACTTCCCTTTCCCGAAACTTTTTCTTATGCTAACAATAGTCTGTTCCTTAAACTTTCTGGTCAGTTCCCGACAATTTCAGGTCTGTTCCTGATGATGTGCTCCCAGCCATTTCAGGTCTGTTCCTTACGATCGGTTGCCACACTTTCTGGTCTGTTCTCGACACTTTACATCTAATTGCTTTCCTTACATATGACTCTTTCTTGTCCTCTTGGACAATGTTTGTCTGTTCCCGACCACTTTGCGTCTCATTATGACCCTTGTGGATATGTTCTCCGCTATTGTGTTTTGTTATTGTCCTTTCTGTTTAAATTCCACACCCTCTCGGGTCTCTTCCGGACCTTTTCTGACGTGTTATTACCATTTTCATGTCAGTTCAAGATCCTTTCTGACCTATTTGCGTCTGTTGCGGTCACTTTCATTCTATTTCCGTATTATTCGTATGTGTAAGCTTCAATTTCGTGGCCTATCCCAAACGTTTCGACTCTTTCAATAACAAGCTTTCCCCCAATTTTTTCAGTCTGTTTTTGATTGTGTCTCTGCTCCATTTTATTGAACATTCTGGGCTTCTATGGTCTATTCAGAATGGTCTGTTCCTTATCCTTTTGGGACTGTATTTGATAGTCTCTTGACTTCTCTTTAGAGCCTGTCCTCGACCAAGTTTTATCTATTCAGCACCTTCTGAACCCCACGCTATCCCGTCTCTCCCTTCTACATTAGAGCCTTTACGACATTTTCCCAACACATTCGAATGTGTTCTCTACATTGGCAGATCTATACCCAAACTTATTTCGTCTTTTCACGAATTCTATACCCGTATGATCACGACCCTATTGTGTATTTTCAGATTTCTTTCAACTCTGTCCCATCTGTCTGTTCCTGACCCATTGGGGTCTGTTGTTGATGGTCTCATCCCGACTCTTGTGGTCCTGTTTCCGATACCTTTGTGTCTTTCCCCGACCCTTTAGAATGCGTTTCCGTCTGTTACTGATAAGTTGACGACCCATTCTGGTCTGTATCCCATTCTTTCGGAAACCTTTGGGTCTATTCTCAATACCTGAATCCGTTTCCAACACTTTTTTTCAATTCCATAATGTTCAGTATATCAAACCACTTTCTGTCAATTCCGACCATTTCAGGTCTGTTTCCAACAATCTTTTTCTGACGCTTTAGTATACATCTTCCTCCGACTGCTCCCACACTATTATGTCTATTCCTGATTATTTAGGTATTTTTCATGATTTTCCAACAAACTTAAATGTGTTCTCGACTATTTTTGGACTGTTCCGGCCCATTTCGTGTCTGATGTAAATCATTACAGCTATGATCATAACGTTATGGGGTATGTACACAAACTTTAAGGTATTTTCCCAAATATATCTGATGTGTTTACGGTGCTTTCTGAGGAGTTCTCTATCATTTCTGGTTTGTTCCCTGTCTTTCCAGATATTTTCATGGCCCTTTTGTGTCTATTACCGAGATTCTCAGGTGTGTTCATGACGCTATCGTCCCTGTATCCGATCCTTTCTACTCTGTTTCCAAGGATATTTTTCTGACCCTTCAGGTCGCATCAAACCCATTTTATAGTCTTTCCAATGTTTTATCAACACTTTTCAAGTTGTTTTCATCGCATTCTTGTCTGTTGCCATCCATGACAGATCTGTTTCCGAACCTTTCATGTCTCATCCCGTCCCTTACGCGTCTGTTTCCGATATTTGGCTGTCTTTTGCTGGCGCTCAATCTTCTTTTCCTGACACTTACCTATCTGTTATGTACTCTTAACTGCCTGTTTCTGACAATTTTGCGAGTGATCACATCGCAGTGTTGCCGAAGCTCTTCTAGTCTGATAGGCACCAATTTTTTCTATTCATGTCGATCTGTTCCAGTATATTGCCTTTTCGTTCGTGACAATTTCTGTTCTGTTCATGATGTCTGTTCCCGAGACTTTTCGGTCTATTCTCAACAATTATCTTTTCATTCCCAATTATGCGTTCTAAGTCCTTTCGGACCTGAGGCCAAACATCTGTTCTCATACATTTTGCGCCTCTTCTGATTATCTATTCCTAAAACTTTAGGGTCTGTTCTCGAATTCTGCTCTGTTTCCGCAACTTTACCATGTGTTGCTGATCCTTTCCGGTGTGTTTGGTGAGTTTTGTGCCTGTTTTCAAGGATTTTGTGTCTGATTCTGACACTTCCGAGTCCGTTACCGATGCTAACTGGTCTGGTCCTTACACTTTTGCATCTTTCCAGACTCACGTGTTTGTTTCATACGCTTACGGATCTGGCTACTCTCCCTTACCTGTGTACTGATGACCCTCGATGTTTTAATCCTGACACTTACCTGTCTGTTATCTATTCTTACGTGCCTGTACCGATATTTTGCTTGGTTCCCGACATTTTTACTGTTTTCTCAACGCAATTTTTTAGTCACCTACTGGTTTGTTAGCAAGGCACTAGTCTGATCTGTTCCTTACAGCCTGTTCCCAACTATTTACTTCCTTTTCCCGACACTTTTGCTTATGTTTACAATAGTCTGTTCCTTAAACTTTCTGGTCAGATCCCGACAATTTCAGGTCTGTTCCTGATGATGTGCTCCCAGCCATTTCAGGTCTGTTCCCCACGATCGGTTGCCACACTTTCTGGTCTGTTCACGACACTTGACATCTAATTGCTTTCCTTACATATGACTCTTTCTAGTCGTCTAGGACAATGTTTGTCTGTTCCCGACCACTTTGCGTCTCATTATGACCCTTGTGGATATGTTCTCCGCTCGTGTGTTTTGTTATACACCTTTCTGTTTAAATTCCACACCCTCTCGGGTCTCTTCCCGACCTTTTCTGACGTGTTCTTTTCATTTTCATGTCAGTTTGCCATCCTTTCTGACCTATTTGCGTCTGTTGCGGTCACTTGTAGATGTGTTTCTGAATCTTTCATTCTATTTCCGAATTATTCGTATGTGTAACCTTCAATTTCGTGGCCTATCCCAAACGTTTCGACTCTTTCCATAACAATCTTTCCCCCAATTTTTTCAGTCTGTTTTTGATTGTGTCTCTCCTCCATTTTATGGAACATTCTGGGCTTCTTTGGTCTATTCAGAACGGTCTGTTCCTTATCCTTTTGGGACTGTATTTGATAGTCTCTTGACTACTCTTTAGAGCCTGTCCTCGACCCAGTTTTATCTATTCAGCACCTTCTGAACCCCACGCTATCCAGTCTCTCCATTCTACATTAGAGCCTTTCTGACATTTTCCCAACACATTCGAATGTGTTCTCTACATTGGCGGTTCTATACCCAAACTTATTTCGTCTTTTCATGAACTCTAAACCCGTCTGATTACGACCCTATTGTGTATTTTCACATTTCTTTCAACTCTGTCCCATCTGTTTGTTCCTGACCCATTGGGGTCTTTTGTTGATGGTCTCATCCCGACTCTTGCGGTCCTGTTTCCGATACCTTTGTGTCTTTCCCCGACCCTTTAGAATGTGTTTCCGTCTGTTACTGATAAGTTGACGAGCCATTGTGGTCTGTATCCCATTCTTTCGGAATCTTTTGGCTCTATTCCCAATTCCTGAATCCGTTTCGAATACTTTTTTTCTATTCCCGAATGTTCAGTATATCCAACCACTTTCTGTCAATTCCGACCATTTCAGGTCTGTTTCCAACAGTCTGTTTCTGATGCTTAAGTATCCATCTATTATGACTATTCCTGATTATTTGGGTTATTTTTCATGATTTTCCAACAAACTTAAATGTGTTCTCGACTATATTTGGACTGTTCCGGCCCATTTCGTGTCTGATGTAAATCATTACAGCTATGATCACAACGTTATGGGGTATGTGCACAAACTTTACGGTATTTTCCCAAATATATCTGATGTGTTTACGGTGCTTTCTAAGGAATTCTCTATCATTTCTGGTCTGTTCCCTGTCTTTCCAGATATTTTCATGGCCCTTTTGTGTCTATTACCGAGCTTCTCAGGTGTGTTCATGACGCTATCGTCCCTGTATCCGATCCTTTGTATTCTGTTTCCAACTATCATTTTCTGACCCTTCAGGTCGCTTCAAACACATTTTATAGTCTTTCCAATGTATTATCAACACTTTTCAAGTTGTTTTCATCCCATTCATGTCTGTTGCCGTCCTTGATAGATCTTTTTCCGAACCTTTCATCTCTCATCCCGACCCTTACGCATCTGTTTCCGAAATTTGACTGTCTGTTGCTGGCGCTCAATCTTCTTTTCCTGACACTTACCTATCTGTTATCTACTCTTAAGTGCCTGTTTCTGACAATTTTGCGAGTGTTGACATCGCAGTGTTGCCGAATTTCTTCGAGTCTGATAGGGACCAATTTTTTTATATTCATGTCAATCCGTTCAAGAACATTGCCTTTTCGTTCGTGACAATGTCTGTTCTGTTCATGATGTCTGCTCCCGAGACTTTTCGGTCTATTCTCAACAATTATCTTTACATTCCCAATTATGTGTTCCAAGTCCTTTCGGACCTGCTGCCAAACATCTGTTCCCAAACCTTTCGCGTGCCTTCTGATTATCTATTCCTAAAACTTTAGGGTCTGTTCTCGAATTCTGCTCAGTTTCCGCACCTTTACCATGTGTTGCTGACCCTTTCAGGTATGTTTGGTGAGTTTTGTGGCTGTTTGTTAGCATTTTGTGTCTGATTCTGACACTTCCGAGTCTGTTACCAACGCTAACTGGTCTGGTAGTGACACTTTTGCATGTTTCCAATCTCACGTGTTTTTTTCTGACGGTTACGGATCTGGCTACTTTCCCTTACCTGTCTGCTGATGACCCTCGATGTTTTTATCCTGACACTTACCTGTATGTTATCTATTCTTTCGTGCCTGTACCGATATTTTGCTTGGTTCCCGACATTTGTACTGTTTTCTCGATGCAAATTTTCAGTCACCTACGGGTCTGTTTGCAAGGCACTAGTCTAATCTTTTCCTTACAGCCTGATCCCAACTATTTACTTCCCTTTCCCGAAACTTTTGCTTATGCTAACAATAGTCTGTTCCTTAAACTTTCTGGTCAGTTCCCGACAATTTCAGGTCTGTTCCTGATGATGTGCTCCCAGCCATTTCAGGTCTGTTCCTTACGATCGGTTGCCACACTTTCTGGTCTGTTCTCGACACTTTACATCTAATTGCTTTCCTTACATATGACTCTTTCTAGTCCTCTTGGACAATGTTTGTCTGTTCCCGACCACTTTGCGTCTCATTATGACCCTTGTGGATATGTTCTCCGCTATTGTGTTTTGTTATTGTCCTTTCTGTTTAAATTCCACACCCTCTCGGGTCTCTTCCGGACCTTTTCTGACGTGTTATTACCATTTTCATGTCAGTTCAAGATCCTTTCTGACCTATTTGCGTCTGTTGCGGTCACTTTCATTCTATTTCCGAATTATTCGTATGTGTAAGCTTCAATTTCGTGGCCTATCCCAAACGTTTCGACTCTTTCCATAACAAGCTTTCCCACAATTTTTTCAGTCTGTTTTTGATTGTGTCTCTGCTCCATTTTATTGAACATTCTGGGCTTCTATGGTCTATTCAGAATGGTCTGTTCCTTATCCTTTTGGGACTGTATTTGATAGTCTCTTGACTTCTCTTTAGAGCCTGTCCTCGACCAAGTTTTATCTATTCAGCACCTTCTGAACCCCACGCTATCCCGTCTCTCCCTTCTACATTAGAGCCTTTACGACATTTTCCCAACACATTCGAATGTGTTCTCTACATTGGCAGATCTATACCCAAACTTATTTCGTCTTTTCACGAATTCTATACCCGTATGATCACGACCCTATTGTGTATTTTCACATTTCTTTCAACTCTGTCCCATCTGTCTGTTCCTGACCCATTGGGGTCTGTTGTTGATGGTCTCATCCCGACTCTTGTGGTCCTGTTTCCGATACCTTTGTGTCTTTCCCCGACCCTTTAGAATGCGTTTCCGTCTGTTACTGATAAGTTGACGACCCATTCTGGTCTGTATCCCATTCTTTCGGAAACCTTTGGGTCTATTCTCAATACCTGAATCCGTTTCCAACACTTTTTTTCAATTCCCTAATGTTCAGTATATCCAACCACTTTCTGTCAATTCCGACCATTTCAGGTCTGTTTCCAACAATCTTTTTCTGACGCTTTAGTATACATCTTCCTCCGACTGCTCCCACACTATTATGTCTATTCCTGATTAATTAGGTATTTTTCATGATTTTCCAACAAACTTAAATGTGTTCTCGACTATTTTTGGACTGTTCCGGCCCATTTCGTGTCTGATGTAAATCATTACAGCTATGATCACAACGTTATGGGGTATGTACACAAACTTTAAGGTATTTTCCCAAATATATCTGATGTGTTTACGGTGCTTTCTGAGGAGTTCTCTATCATTTCTGGTTTGTTCCCTGTCTTTCCAGATATTTTCATGGCCCTTCTGTGTCTATTACCGAGATTCTCAGGTGTGTTCATGACGCTATCGTCCCTGTATCCGATCCTTTCTACTCTGTTTCCAAGGATATTTTTCTGACCCTTCAGGTCGCATCAAACCCATTTTATAGTCTTTCCAATGTTTTATCAACACTTTTCAAGTTGTTTTCATCGCATTCTTGTCTGTTGCCATCCATGACAGATCTGTTTCCGAACCTTTCATGTCTCATCCCGTCCCTTACGCGTCTGTTTCCGATATTTGGCTGTCTGTTGCTGGTGCTCAATCTTCTTTTCCTGACACTTACCTATCTGTTATGTACTCTTAACTGCCTGTTTCTGACAATTTTGCGAGTGATCACATCGCAGTGTTGCCGAAGCTCTTCTAGTCTGATAGGCACCAATTTTTTCTATTCATGTCGATCTGTTCCAGTATATTGCCTTTTCGATCGTGTCAATTTCTGTTCTGTTCATGATGTCTGTTCCCGAGACTTTTCGGTCTATTCTCAACAATTATCTTTTCATTCCCAATTATGTGTTCTAAGTCCTTTCGGACCTGAGGCCAAACATCTGTTCTCATACATTTTGCGCCTCTTCTGATTATCTATTCCTAAAACTTTAGGGTCTGTTCTCGAATTCTGCTCTGTTTCCGCAACTTTACCATGTGTTGCTGATCTTTCCGGTGTGTTTGGTGAGTTTTGTGCCTGTTTACAAGCATTTTGTGTCTGATTCTGACACTTCCGAGTCCATTACCGATGCTAACTGGTCTGGTCCTTACACTTTTGCATCTTTCCAGACTCACGTGTTTGTTTCATACGCTTACGGATCTGGCTACTCTCCCTTACCTGTGTACTGATGACCCTCGATGTTTTAATCCTGACACTTACCTGTCTGTTATCTATTCTTACGTGCCTGTACCGATATTTTGCTTGGTTCCCGACATTTTTACTGTTTTCTCGATGCAATTCTTCAGTCACCTACGGGTTTGTTAGCAAGGCACTAGTCTGATCTGTTCCTTACAGCCTGTTCCCAACTATTTACTTCCTTTTCCCGACACTTTTGCTTATGTTTACAATAGTCTGTTCCTTAAACTTTCTGGTCAGATCCCGACAATTTCAGGTCTGTTCCTGATGATGTGCTCCCAGCCATTTCAGGTCTGTTCCCCACGATCGGTTGCCACACTTTCTGGTCTGTTCACGACACTTGACATCTAATTGCTTTCCTTACATATGACTCTTTCTAGTCGTCTAGGACAATGTTTGTCTGTTCCCGACCACTTTGCGTCTCATTATGACCCTTGTGGATATGTTCTCCGCTCGTGTGTTTTGTTATACACCTTTCTGTTTAAATTCCACACCCTCTCGGGTCTCTTCCCGACCTTTTCTGACGTGTTCTTTTCATTTTCATGTCAGTTTGCCATCCTTTCTGACCTATTTGCGTCTGTTGCGGTCACTTGTAGATGTGTTTCTGAATCTTTCATTCTATTTCCGAATTATTCGTATGTGTAACCTTCAATTTCGTGACCTATCCCAAACGTTTCGACTCTTTCCATAACAATCTTTCCCCCAATTTTTTCAGTCTGTTTTTGATTGTGTCTCTCCTCCATTTTATGGAACATTCTGGGCTTCTTTGGTCTATTCAGAATGGTCTGTTCCTTATCCTTTTGGGACTGTATTTAATAGTCTCTTGACTACTCTTTAGAGCCTGTCCTCGACCCAGTTTTATCTATTCAGCACCTTCTGAACCCCACGCTATCCAGTCTCTCCCTTCTACATTAGAGCCTTTCTGACATTTTCCCAACACATTCGAATGTGTTCTCTACATTGGCGGTTCTATACCCAAACTTATTTCGTCTTTTCATGAACTCTAAACCCGTCTGATTACGACCCTATTGTGTATTTTCACATTTCTTTCAACTCTGTCCCATCTGTTTGTTCCTGACCCATTGGGGTCTTTTGTTGATGGTCTCATCCCGACTCTTGCGGTCCTGTTTCCGATACCTTTGTGTCTTTCCCCGACCCTTTAGAATGTGTTTCCGTCTGTTACTGATAAGTTGACGAGCCATTGTGGTCTGTATCCCATTCTTTCGGAATCTTTTGGCTCTATTCCCAATTCCTGAATCCGTTTCGAATACTTTTTTTCTATTCCCGAATGTTCAGTATATCCAACCACTTTCTGTCAATTCCGACCATTTCAGGTCTGTTTCCAACAGTCTGTTTCTGATGCTTAAGTATCCATCTATTATGACTATTCCTGATTATTTGGGTTATTTTTCATGATTTTCCAACAAACGTAAATGTGTTCTCGACTATATTTGGACTGTTCCGGCCCATTTCGTGTCTGATGTAAATCATTACAGCTATGATCACAACGTTATGGGGTATGTGCACAAACTTTACGGTATTTTCCCAAATATATCTGATGTGTTTACGGTGCTTTCTCAGGAATTCTCTATCATTTCTGGTCTGTTCCCTGTCTTTCCAGATATTTTCATGGCCCTTTTGTGTCTATTACCGAGCTTCTCAGGTGTGTTCATGACGCTATCGTCCCTGTATCCGATCCTTTGTATTCTGTTTCCAACTATCATTTTCTGACCCTTCAGGTCGCTTCAAACACATTTTATAGTCTTTCCAATGTATTATCAACACTTTTCAAGTTGTTTTCATCCCATTCATGTCTGTTGCCGTCCTTGATAGATCTGTTTCCGAACCTTTCATCTCTCATCCCGACCCTTACGCATCTGTTTCCGAAATTTGACTGTCTGTTGCTGGCGCTCAATCTTCTTTTCCTGACACTTACCTATCTGTTATCTACTCTTAAGTGCCTGTTTCTGACAATTTTGCGAGTGTTGACATCGCAGTGTTGCCGAATTTCTTCGAGTCTGATAGGGACCAATTTTTTTATATTCATGTCAATCCGTTCAAGAACATTGCCTTTTCGTTCGTGACAATGTCTGTTCTGTTCATGATGTCTGCTCCCGAGACTTTTCGGTCTATTCTCAACAATTATCTTTACATTCCCAATTATGTGTTCCAAGTCCTTTCGGACCTGCTGCCAAACATCTGTTCCCAAACCTTTCGCGTGCCTTCTGATTATCTATTCCTAAAACTTTAGGGTCTGTTCTCGAATTCTGCTCAGTTTCCGCACCTTTACCATGTGTTGCTGACCCTTTCAGGTATGTTTGGTGAGTTTTGTGGCTGTTTGTTAGCATTTTGTGTCTGATTCTGACACTTCCGAGTCTGTTACCAACGCTAACTGGTCTGGTAGTGACACTTTTGCATGTTTCCAATCTCACGTGTTTTTTTCTGACGGTTACAGATCTGGCTACTTTCCCTTACCTGTCTGCTGATGACCCTCGATGTTTTAATCCTGACACTTACCTGTATGTTATCTATTCTTTCGCGCCTGTACCGATATTTTGCTTGGTTCCCGACATTTGTACTGTTTTCTCGATGCAAATTTTCAGTCACCTACGGGTCTGTTTGCAAGGCACTAGTCTGATCTGTTCCTTACAGCCTTCTCCCAACTATTTACTTCCCTTTCCCGACACTTTTGCTTATGTATACAATAGTCTGTTCCTTAAACTTTCTGGTCAGTTCCCGTCAATTTCAGGTCTGTTCCTGATGATGTGCTCCCAGCCATTTCAGGTCTGTTCCTTACGATCGGTTGCCACACTTTCTGGTCTGTCCTCGACACTTTACATCTAATTGCTTTCCTTACGTATGACTCTTTCTAGTCCTCTTGGACAATGTTTGTCTGTTCCCGACCACTTTGCGTCTG
Organism: Narcine bancroftii; assembly: GCF_036971445.1. Taxonomy (NCBI): domain Eukaryota; kingdom Metazoa; phylum Chordata; class Chondrichthyes; order Torpediniformes; family Narcinidae; genus Narcine; species Narcine bancroftii. Next base: position 823,425 of record NW_027211808.1, on the reverse strand, counting down.
ATTATGACCCTTGTGGATATGTACTCCGCTATTGTGTTTTGTTATAGTCCTTTCTGTTTAAATTCCACACCCTCTCGGGTCACTTCCCGACCTTTTCTGACGTGTTCTTTTCATTTTCATGTCAGTTTGCCATCCTTTCTGACCTATTTGCGTCTGTTGCGGTCACTTGTAGATGTGTTTCTGAATCTTTCATTCTATTTCCGAATTATTCGTATGTGTAACCTTCAATTTCGTGGCCTATCCCAAACGTTTCGACTCTTTCCATAACAATCTTTCCCCCAATTTTTTCAGTCTGTTTTTGATTGTGTCTCTCCTCCATTTTATGGAACATTCTGGGCTTCTTTGGTCTATTCAGAATGGTCTGTTCCTTATCCTTTTGGGACTGTATTTGATAGTCTCTTGACTACTCTTTAGAGACTGTCCTCGACCCAGTTTTATCTATTCAGCACCTTCTGAACCCCACGCTATCCAGTCTCTCCCTTCCACATTAGAGCCTTTCTGACATTTTCCCAACACATTCGAATGTGTTCTATACATTGGCGGTTCTATACCCAAACTTATTTCGTCTTTTCATGAACTCTAAACCCGTCTGATTACGACCCTATTGTGTATTTTCACATTTCTTTCAACTCTGACCCATCTGTTTGTTCCTGACCCATTGGGGTCTTTTGTTGATGGTCTCATCCCGACTCTTGCGGTCCTGTTTCCGATACCTTTGTGTCTTTCCCCGGCCCTTTAGAATGTGTTTCCGTCTGTTACTGATAAGTTGACGACCCATTCTGGTCTGTATCCCATTCTTTCGGAAACTTTTGGCTCTATTCCCAATGCCTGAATCCGTTTCGAATACTTTTTTTCTATTCCCGAATGTTCAGTATATCCAACCACTTTCTGTCAATTACGACCATTTCAGGTCTGTTTCCAACAGTCTGTTTCTGATGCTTTAGTATCCATCTATTATGTCTATTCCTGATTATTTAGGTTATTTTTCATGATTTTCCAACAAACTTAAATGTGTTCTCGACTATATTTGGACTGTTCTGGCCCATTTCGTGTCTGATGTAAATCATTACAGCTATGATCACAACGTTATGGGGTATGTACACAAACTTTACGGTATTTTCCCAAATTTATCTGATGTGTTTACAGTGCTTTCTGAGGAGTTCTCTATCATTTCTGGTCTGTTCCCTGTCTTTCCAGATATTTTCATGGCCCTTTTGTGTCTATTACCGAGCTTCTCAGGTGTGTTCATGACGCTATCGTCCCTGTATCTGATCCTTTGTATTCTGTTTCCAACTATCATTTTCTCACCCTTCAGGTCGCTTCAAACACATTTTATAGTCTTTCCAATGTATTATCAACACTTTTCAAGTTGTTTTCATCGTTTCATGTCTGTTGCCGTCCTTGATAGATCTGTTTCCGAACCTTTCATCTCTCATCCCGACCCTTACGCGTCTGTTTCCGAAAGTTGACTGTCTGTTGCTGGCGCTCAATCTTCTTTTCCTGACACTTACCTATCTGTTATCTACTGTTAAGTGCCTGTTTTTGACAATTTTGCGAGTGTTCACATCGCCGTGTTGCCGAAGCTCTTCGAGTCTGATAGGGACCAATTTTTTTATATTCATGTCGATCCGTTCAAGAACATTGCCTTTTCGTTCCTGACAATTTCTGTTCTGTTCATGATGTCTGTTCCCGAGACTTTTCGGTCTATTCTCAACAATTATCTTTTCATTCCCAATTATGTGTTCCATGTCCTTTCGGACCTGCTGCCATACATCTGTTCCCAAACCTTTCGCGTCACTTCTGATTATCTATTCCTAAAACTTTAAGGTCTGTTCTCGAATTCTGCTCAGTTTCCGCACCTTTACCATGTGTTGCTGACACTTTCCGGTATGTTTGGTGAGTTTTGTGGCTGTTTGTTAGCATTTTGTGTCTGATTCTGACACTTCCGAGTCTGTTACCAACGCTACATGGTCTGGTACTGACACTTTTGCATGTTTCCAATCTCACGTGTTTTTTTCTGACAATTACGGATCTGGCTACTCTCCCTTGCCTGTCTGCTGATGACCCTCGATGTTTTTATCCTGACACTTACCTGTATGTTATCTATTCTTTCGTGCCTGTACCGATATTTTGCTTGGTTCCCGACATTTGTACTGTTTTCTCGAAGCAAATTTTCAGTCACCTACGGGTCTGTTAGCCAGGCACTAGTCTGATCTGTTCCTTACAGCCTGCTCCCAACTATTTAATTCCCTTTCCCGACACTTTTGCTTATGTTTACAATAGTCTGTTCCTTAAACTTTCTGGTCAGTTCCCGTCAATTTCAGGTCTGTTCCTGATGATGTGCGACTAGCCATTTCAGGTCTGCTCCTTACGATCGGTTGCCACACTTTCTGGTCTGTCCTCGACACTTTACATCTAATTGCTTTCCTTACATATGACTCTTTCTAGTCCTCTTGGACAATGTTTGTCTGCTCCCGACCACTTTGCGTCTCATTATGACCCTTGCGGATATGTTCTCCGCTATTGTGTTTTGTTATAGTCCTTTCTGTTTAAATTCAACACCATCTCGGGTCTCCTCCCGACCTTTTCTGACGTGTTCTTTTCATTTTCATGTCAGTTTGCCATCCTTTCTGACGTATTTGCGTCTGTTGCGGTCACTCGTAGATGTGTTTCTGAATCTTTCATTCTATTTCCGAATTATTCGTATGTGTAACCTTCAATTTCGTGGCTTATCCCAAACGTTTCGACTCTTTCCATAACAATCTTTCCCCCAATTTTTTCAGTCTGTTTTTGATTGTGTCTCTCCTCCATTTTATGGAACATTCTGGGCTTCTTTGGTCTATTCAGAATGGTCTGTTCCTTATCCTTTTGGGACTGTATTTGATAGTCTCTTGACTACTCTTTAGAGCCTGTCCTCGACCCAGTTTTATCGATTCAGCACCTTCTGAACCCCACGCTGTCCAGTCTCTCCCTTCTACATTAGAGCCTTTCTGACATTTTCCCAACCCATTCGAATGTGTTCTCTACATTGGCGGTTCTATTCCCAAACTTATTTAATCTTTTCACGAACTCTATACCCGTATGATCACGACCCTATTGTGTATTTTCGCATTTCTTTCAACTCTGTCCCATCTGTCTCTTCCTGACCCATTGGGGTCTGTTGTTGATGGTCTCATCCCGACTCTTGTGGTCCTGTTTCCGATAACTTTGTGTCTTTCCCCGAACCTTTAGAATGCGTTTCCGTCTGTTACTGATAAGTTGACAACCCATTCTGGTCTGTATCCCATTCTTTTGGAAACTTTTGGGTCTATTCCCAATACCTGAATCCGTTTCCAACACTTTTTTTCAATTCCCTAATGTTCAGTATATCCAACCACTTTCTGTCAATTCCGACCATTTCAGGTCTGTTTCCAACAATCTGTTTCTGACGCGTTAGTATCCATCTACCTCCGACTGCTCCCACACTATTATGTCTATTCCTGATTATTTAGGTATTTTTCATGATTTTCCAACAAACTTAAATGTGTTCTCGACTATATTTGGACTACTCCGGCCCATTTCGTGTCTGATGTAAATCATTACAGCTATGATCACTACGTTATGGGCTATGTACACAAACTTTACGGTATTTTCCCAAATTTATCTGATGTGTTTACGGTGCTTTCTGAGGAGTTCTCTATCATTTCTGGTCTGTTCCCTGTCTTTCCAGATATTTTCATGGCCCTTTTGTGTCTATTACCGAGCTTCTCAGGTGTGTTCATGAAGCTATCGTCCCTGTATCCGATCCTTTCTACTCTGTTTCCAACTATCTTTTTCTGACTCTACAGGTCGCTTCAAACACATTTTATAGTCTTTCCAATGTATTATCAACACTTTTCAAGTTGTTTTCATCGCATTCTTGTTTGTTGCCGTCCTTGATAGATCTGTTTCCGAACCTTTCATCACTCATCCCGACCCTTACGCGTCTGTTTCCGAAATTTGACTGTCTGTTGCTGGCGCTCAATCTTCTTTTCCTGACACTTACCTATCTGTTATCTACTCTTAAGTGCCTGTTTCTGACAATTTTGCGAGTGTTCACATTGCAATGTTGCTGAAGCTCTTCGAGTCTGATAGGGTCCAATTTTTTTATATTCATGTCGATCCGTTCAAGAACATTGCCTTTTCGTTCGTGACAATTTCTGTTCTGTTCATGATGTCTGTTCTGGAGACTTTTCGGTCTATTCTCAACAATTATCTTTTCATTCCCAATTATGTGTTCCAAGTCCTTTCGGACCTGCTGCCAAACATCTGTTCCCAAACCTTTCGCGTCTCTTCTGATTATCTATTCCTAAAACTTTAGGGTCTGTTCTCGCATTCTGCTCAGTTTCCGCACCTTTACCATGTGTTGCTGACACTTTCCGGTATGTTTGGTGAGTTTTGTGGCTGTTTGTTAGCATTTTGTGTCTGATTCTGACACTTCCGAGTCTGTTACCAACGCTAACTGGTCTGGTCCTGATACTTTTGCATGTTTCCAAACTCACGTGTTTGTTTCTGACGGGTTACGGATCTGGCTACTCTCCCTTTCCTGTCTGCTGAGGACCCTCGATGTTTTTATCCTGACACTTACCTGTATGTTATCTATTCTTACGTGCCTGTACCGATATTTTGCTTGGTTCCCGACATTTGTACTGTTTTCTCGAAGCAAATTTTCAGTCACCTACGGGTCTGTTAGCAAGGCACTAGTCTAATCTTTTCCTTACAGCCTGATCCCAACTATTTACTTCCCTTTCCCGAAACTTTTGCTTATGCTAACAATAATCTGTTCCTTAAACTTTCTGCTCAGTTCCCGACAATTTCAGGTCTGTTCCTGATGATGTGCTCCCAGCCATTTCAGGTCTGTTCCTTACGATCGGTTGGCACACTTTCTGGTCTGTTCTCGACACTTTACATCTCATTGCTTTCCTTACATATGACTCTTTCTAGTCCTCTTGGACAATGTTTGTCTGTTCCCGACCACTTTGCGTCTCATTATGACCCTTGTGGATATGTTCTCCGCGATTGTGTTTTGTTATAGTCCTTTCTGTTTAAATTCCACACCCTCTCGGGTCCCTTCCGGACCTTTTCTGACGTGTTATTACCATTTTCATGTCAGTTCAAGATCCTTTCTGACCTATTTGCGTCTGTTGCGGTCACTTTCATTCTATTTCCGAATTATTCGTATGTGTAAGCTTCAATTTCGCGGCCTATCCCAAACGTTTCGACTCTTTCCATAACAATCTTTCCCCCAATTTATTCAGTCTGTTTTTGATTGTGTCTCTGCTCCATTTTATTGAACATTCTGGGCTTCTATGGTCTATTCAGAATGGTCTGTTCCTTATCCTTTTGGGACTGTATTTGATAGTCTCTTGACTTCTCTTTAGAGCCTGTCCTCGACCCAGTTTTATCTATTCCGCACCTTCTGAACCCCACGCTATCCCGTCTCTCCCTTCTACATTGGAGCCTTTACGACATTTTCCCAACACATTCGAATGTGTTCTCTACATTGGCAGATCTATACCCAAACTTATTTCGTCTTTTCACGAATTCTATACCCGTATGATCACGACCCTATTGTGTATTTTCACATTTCTTTCAACTCTGTCCCATCTGTCTGTTCCTGACCCATTGGGGTCTGTTGTTGATGGTCTCATCCCGACTCTTGTGGTCCTGTTTCCGATACCTTTGTGTCTTTCCCCGACCCTTTAGAATGCGTTTCCGTCTGTTACTGATAAGTTGACGACCCATTCTGGTCTGTATCCCATTCTTTCGGAAACCTTTGGGACTATTCTCAATACCTGAATCCGTTTCCAACACTTTTTTTCAATTCCCTAATGTTCAGTATATCCAACCACTTTCTGTCAATTCCGACCATTTCAGGTCTGTTTCCAACAATCTGTTTCTGACGCTTTAGTATCCATCTTCCTCCGACTGCTCCCACACTATTATGTCTATTCCTGATTATTTAGGTATTTTTCATGATTTTCCAACAAACTTAAATGTGTTCTCGACTATTTTTGGACTGTTCCGGCCCATTTCGTGTCTGATGTAAATCATTACAGCTGTGATCACAACGTTATGGGGTATGTACACAAACTTTACGGTATTTTCGCAAATATATCTGATGTGTTTACGGTGCTTTTTCTGAGGAGTTCTCTATCATTTCTGGTTTGTTCCCTGTCTTTCCAGATATTTTCATGGCCCTTTTGTGTCTATTACCGAGATTCACAGGTGTTTTCCTGACTCTATCGTCCCTGTATCCGATCCTTTCTACTATGTTTCCAAGGATATTTTTCTGACCCTTCAGGTCGCATCAAACCCATTTTATAGTCTTTCCAATGTTTTATCAACACTTTTCAAGTTGTTTTCATCGCATTCTTGTCTGTTGCCATCCATGACAGATCTGTTTCCGAACCTTTCATGTCTCATCCCGTCCCTTACGAGTCTGTTTCCGATATTTGGCTGTCTGTTGCTGGTGCTCAATCTTCTTTTCCTGACACTTACCTATCTGTTATGTACTCTTAACTGCCTGTTTCTGACAATTTTGCGAGTGATCACATCGCAGTGTTGCCGAAGCTCTTCTAGTCTGATAGGCACCAATTTTTTCTATTCATGTCGATCTGTTCCAGTATATTGCCTTTTCGTTCGTGACAATTTCTGTTCTGTTCATGATGTCTGTTCCCGAGACTTTTCGGTCTATTCTCAACAATTATCTTTTCATTCCCAATTATGTGTTCTAAGTCCTTTCGGACCTGAGGCCAAACATCTGTTCTCATACATTTTTCGCCTCTTCTGATTATCTATTCCTAAAACTTTAGGGTCTGTTCTCGAATTCTGCTCTGTTTCCGCAACTTTACCATGTGTTGCTGATCCTTTCCGGTGTGTTTGGTGAGTTTTGTGCCTGTTTGCAAGCATTTTGTGTCTGATTCTGACACTTCCGAGTCCGTTACCGATGCTAACTGGTCTGGTCCTTACACTTTTGCATCTTTCCAGACTCACGTGTTTGTTTCATACGCTTACGGATCTGGCTACTCTCCCTTACCTGTGTACTGATGACCCTCGATGTTTTAATCCTGACACTTACCTGTCTGTTATCTATTCTTACGTGCCTGTACCGATATTTTGCTTGGTTCCAGACATTTTTACTGTTTTCTCGACGCAATTTTTCAGTCACCTACGGGTCTGTTAGCAAGGCACTAGTCTGATCTGTTCCTTACAGCCTGTTCCCAACTATTTACTTCCTTTTCCCGACACTTTTGCTTATGTTTACAATAGTCTGTTCCTTAAACTTTCTGGTCAGATCCCGACAATTTCAGGTCTGTTTCTGATGATGTGCTCCCAGCCATTTCAGGTCTGTTCCCCACGATCGGTTGCCACACTTTCTGGTCTGTTCTCGACACTTGACATCTAATTGCTTTCCTTACATATGACTCTTTCTAGTCGTCTAGGACAATGTTTGTCTGTTCCCGACCACTTTGCGTCTCATTATGACCCTTGTGGATATGTTTTCCGCTCGTGTGTTTTGTTATACACCTTTCTGTTTAAATTCCACACCCTCTCGGGTCTCTTCCCGACATTTTCTGACGTGTTCTTTTCATTTTCATGTTAGTTTGCCATCCTTTATGACCTATTTGCGTCTGTTGCTGTCACTTGTAGATGTGTTTCTAAATCTTACATTCTATTCCCAAATTATTCGTATGTGTAACCTTCAATTTCGTGGCCTATCCCAAACGTTTCGACTCTTTCCTTAACAATCTTTCCCCCAATTTTTTCAGTCTGTTTTTGATTTGTCTTACCTCCATTTTATGGAACATTCTGGACTTCTTTGGTCTATTCAGAATGGTCTGTTCCTTATCCTTTTGGGACTCTATTTGATAGTCTCTTGACTACTCTTTAGAGCCTGTCCTCGACCCAGTTTTATCTATTCAGCAGCTTCTGATCCCCACGCTATGCAGTCTCTCCCTTCTACATTAGAGCGTTTCTGACATTTTACCAACACATTCGAATGTGTTCTCTACATTGGCGGTTCTATACCCAAACTTATTTCGTCTTTTCACAAACTCTATACCCGTCTGATCACGACCCTATTGTGTATTTTCACATTTCTTTCAACTCTGTCCCATCTGTCTCTTCCTGACCCATTGGGGTCTGTTGTTGATGGTGTCATCCCGACTCTTGCGGTCCTGTTTCGGACACCTTTGAGTCTTTCCCCGACCCTTCAGAATGTGTTTCCGTATGTTACTGATAAGTTGACGACCCATTCTGGTCTGTATCCCATTCTTTCGGAAACATTTGGGTGTATTCCCAATTTCTGAATCCGTTTCCAACACTTTTTTTCAATTCCCGAATGTTTAGTATATCCAACCACTTTCTGTCAATTCCGACCATTTCAGGACTGTTTCCAACAATCTGTTTCTGACGCTTTAGTATCCATCTACCTCCGACTGCTCCCACACTATTATGTCTATTCCTGATTATTTAGGTTATTTTTCATGATTTTCCAACAAACTTAAATGTGTTCTCGACTATTTTTGCACTGTCCCGGCCCATTTCGTGTCTGATGTAAATCATTACAGCTATGATCACAACGTTATGGGGTATGTACACAAACTTTACAGTATTTTCCCAAATTTATCTGATGTGTTTACGATGCTTTCTGAGGAGTTCTCTATCATTTCTGGTCTGTTCCCTGTCTTTCCAGATATTTTCATGGCCCTTTTGTGTCTATTACCGAGCTTCTCAGGTGTGTTCATGACGCTATCGTCCCTGTATCCGATCCTTTGTACTCTGTTTCCAACTATCTTTTTCTCACCCTTCAGGTCGCTTCAAACCCATTTTATAGTCTTTCCAATGTTTTATCAACACTTTTCAAGTTGTTTTCATCGCATTCCTGTCAGTTGCCGTCCACGATAGATCTGTTTCTGAACTTTTCATCTCTCATCCCGACCCTTATTCGTCTGTTTCCGAAATTTGACTGTCTGTTGCTGGCGCTCAATCTTCTTTTCCTGACACTTACCTATCTGTTATCTACTCTTAAGTACCTGTTTCTGACAATTTTGCGAGTGTTCACATCGCAGTGTTGCCGAAGCTCTTCGAGTCTGATAGGGACCAATTTTTTTATATTCATGTCGATCTGTTCAAGAACATTGCCTTTTCGTCCATGACAATTTCTGTTCTGTTCATGATGTCTGTTTCCGAGTCTTTTCGGTCTATTCTCAACAATTATCTTTTCATTCCTAATTATGTGTTCCAAGTCCTTTCGGACGTGCTGCCAAACATCTGTTCCCTAACCTTTCGCGTCTCTTCTGATTATCTATTCCTAAAACTTTAGGGTCTGTTCTCGAATTCTGCTCTGTTTCCGCACCTTTACCATGTGTTGCTGACCCTTTCCGGTATGTTTGGTGAGTTTTGTTGCTGTTTGTTATCATTTTGTGTCTGATTCTGACACTTCCGAGTCTGTTACCAACGCTAACTGGTCTGGTACTGACACTTTTGCATGTTTCCAAACTCACGTGTTTGTTTCTGACGGTTACGGATCTGGCTACTCTCCCTTACCTGTCTGCTGATGACCCTCGATGTTTTTATCCTGACACTTACCTGTATGTTATCTATTCTTACGTGCCTGTACCGATATTTTGCTTGGTTCCCGACATTTGTACTGTTTTCTCGAAGCAAATTTTCAGTCACCTACGGGTCTGTTAGCAAGGCACTAGTCTGATCTGTTCCTTACAGCCTGCTCCCAACTATTTACTTCCCTTTCCCGAAACTTTTGCTTAAGTTTACAATAGTCTGTTCCTTAAACTTTCTGGTCAGTTCCCGACAATTTCAGGTCTGTTCCTGATGATATGCTCCCAGCCATTTCAGGTCTGTTCCTTACGATCGGTTGCCACATTTTCTGGTCTGTTCTCGACACTTTACATCTAATTGCTTTCCTTACATATGACTCTTTCTAGTCCTCTTGGACAATGTTTGTCTGTTCCCGACCACTTTGCGTCTCATTATGACCCTTGTGGATATGTTCTCCGCTATTGTGTTTTGTTATAGTCCTTTCTGTTTAAATTCCACACCCTCTCGGGTCTCTTCCGGACCTTTTCTGATGTGTTCTTACCATTTTCATGTCAGTTCTCGATCCTTTCTGACCTATTTGTGTCTGTTGCGGTCACTTGTAGATGTGTTTCTGAATCTTTCATTCTATTCCCGAATTATTCGTATGTGTAACCTTCAATTTCGTGTCCTACCCTAAACGTTTCGACTCTTTCCTTAACAATCTTTCCCCCAATTTATTCAGTCTGTTTTTGATTGTGTCTTTCCTGCATTTTATGGAACATTCTGGCCTTCTTTGGTCTATTCAGAATGGTCTGTTCCTTATCCCTTTGGGACTGTATTTGATAGTCTCTTGAGTACTCTTTAAAACCTGTCCTCGACCCAGTTTTATCTATTCAGCACCTTCTGATCCCCACGCTATCCAGTCTCTCCCTTCTACATTAGAGCCTTTCTGACATTTTCCCAACACATTCGGATGTGTTCTCTACATTGGCGGTTCTATACCCAAACTTATTTCGTCTTTTAACGAACTCTATACCCGTCTGATCATGACCCTATTGTGTATTTTCACATTTCTTTCAACTCTGTCCCATCTGTCTGTTCCTGACCCATTTGGGTCTGTTGTTGATGGTCTCATCCCGACTCTTGCGGTACTGTTTCTGATACCATTGTGTCTTTCCGCGACCCTGTAGAATGTGTTTCCGTCTGTTACAGATAAGTGGACTACCCATTCTGGTCTGTATCCCATTCTTTCGGAATCTTTTGGGTCTATTCCGAATTACTGAATCCCTTTTCAACACTTATTTTTCAATTCCCGAATGTTCAGTATATCCAACCACTTTCTGTCAATTCCGACCATTTCAGTTCTGTTATCAACAATCTGTTTCTGCCGCTTTAGTATCCATCTACCTCCGACTGCTCCCTCACTATTATGTCTATTCCTGATTATTTAGGTTATTTTTCACAATTTTCTAACAAACTTAAATGTGTTCTCGACTATTTTTGGACTGTTCCGGCCCATTTCGTGTCTGATGTAAATCATTACAGCTATGATCACAACGTTATGGGGTATGTACACAAATTTTACGGTATTTTCCCAAATTTATCTGATGTGTTTACGATGCTTTCTGAGGAGTTCTCTATCATTTCTGGTCTGTTCCCTGTCTTTCCAGATATTTTCATGGCCCTTTTGTGTCTATTACCGAGCTTCTCAGGTGTGTTCATGACGCTATCGTCCCTGTATCCGATCCTTTGTACTCTGTTTCCAACTATCTTTTTCTCACCCTTCAGGTCGCTTCAAACCCATTTTATAGTCTTTCCAATGTTTTATCAACACTTTTCAAGTTGTTTTCATCGCATTCCTGTCAGTTGCCGTCCACGATAGATCTGTTTCTGAACTTTTCATCTCTCATCCCGACCCTTATTCGTCTGTTTCCGAAATTTGACTGTCTGTTGCTGGCGCTCAATCTTCTTTTCCTGACACTTACCTATCTGTTATCTACTCTTAAGTACCTGTTTCTGACAATTTTGCGAGTGTTCACATCGCAGTGTTGCCGAAGCTCTTCGAGTCTGATAGGGACCAATTTTTTTATATTCATGTCGATCTGTTCAAGAACATTGCCTTTTCGTCCATGACAATTTCTGTTCTGTTCATGATGTCTGTTTCCGAGTCTTTTCGGTCTATTCTCAACAATTATCTTTTCATTCCTAATTATGTGTTCCAAGTCCTTTCGGACGTGCTGCCAAACATCTGTTCCCTAACCTTTCGCGTCTCTTCTGATTATCTATTCCTAAAACTTTAGGGTCTGTTCTCGAATTCTGCTCTGTTTCCGCACCTTTACCATGTGTTGCTGACCCTTTCCGGTATGTTTGGTGAGTTTTGTTGCTGTTTGTTATCATTTTGTGTCTGATTCTGACACTTCCGAGTCTGTTACCAACGCTAACTGGTCTGGTACTGACACTTTTGCATGTTTCCAAACTCACGTGTTTGTTTCTGACGGTTACGGATCTGGCTACTCTCCCTTACCTGTCTGCTGATGACCCTCGATGTTTTTATCCTGACACTTACCTGTATGTTATCTATTCTTACGTGCCTGTACCGATATTTTGCTTGGTTCCCGACATTTGTACTGTTTTCTCGAAGCAGATTTTCAGTCACCTACGGGTCTGTTAGCAAGGCACTAGTCTGATCTGTTCCTTACAGCCTGCTCCCAACTATTTACTTCCCTTTCCCGAAACTTTTGCTTAAGTTTACAATAGTCTGTTCCTTAAACTTTCTGGTCAGTTCCCGACAATTTCAGGTCTGTTCCTGATGATATGCTCCCAGCCATTTCAGGTCTGTTCCTTACGATCGGTTGCCACATTTTCTGGTCTGTTCTCGACACTTTACATCTAATTGCTTTCCTTACATATGACTCTTTCTAGTCCTCTTGGACAATGTTTGTCTGTTCCCGACCACTTTGCGTCTCATTATGACCCTTGTGGATATGTTCTCCGCTATTGTGTTTTGTTATAGTCCTTTCTGTTTAAATTCCACACCCTCTCGGGTCTCTTCCGGACCTTTTCTGATGTGTTCTTACCATTTTCATGTCAGTTCTCGATCCTTTCTGACCTATTTGTGTCTGTTGCGGTCACTTGTAGATGTGTTTCTGAATCTTTCATTCTATTCCCGAATTATTCGTATGTGTAACCTTCAATTTCGTGTCCTACCCTAAACGTTTCGACTCTTTCCTTAACAATCTTTCCCCCAATTTATTCAGTCTGTTTTTGATTGTGTCTTTCCTGCATTTTATGGAACATTCTGGCCTTCTTTGGTCTATTCAGAATGGTCTGTTCCTTATCCCTTTGGGACTGTATTTGATAGTCTCTTGAGTACTCTTTAAAACCTGTCCTCGACCCAGTTTTATCTATTCAGCACCTTCTGATCCCCACGCTATCCAGTCTCTCCCTTCTACATTAGAGCCTTTCTGACATTTTCCCAACACATTCGGATGTGTTCTCTACATTGGCGGTTCTATACCCAAACTTATTTCGTCTTTTAACGAACTCTATACCCGTCTGATCATGACCCTATTGTGTATTTTCACATTTCTTTCAACTCTGTCCCATCTGTCTGTTCCTGACCCATTTGGGTCTGTTGTTGATGGTCTCATCCCGACTCTTGCGGTACTGTTTCTGATACCATTGTGTCTTTCCGCGACCCTGTAGAATGTGTTTCCGTCTGTTACAGATAAGTGGACTACCCATTCTGGTCTGTATCCCATTCTTTCGGAATCTTTTGGGTCTATTCCGAATTACTGAATCCCTTTTCAACACTTATTTTTCAATTCCCGAATGTTCAGTATATCCAACCACTTTCTGTCAATTCCGACCATTTCAGTTCTGTTATCAACAATCTGTTTCTGCCGCTTTAGTATCCATCTACCTCCGACTGCTCCCTCACTATTATGTCTATTCCTGATTATTTAGGTTATTTTTCACAATTTTCTAACAAACTTAAATGTGTTCTCGACTATTTTTGGACTGTTCCGGCCCATTTCGTGTCTGATGTAAATCATTACAGCTATGATCTCAACGTTATGGGGTATGTACACAAACTTTACGGTATTTTCCCAAATTTATCTGATCTGTTTACGATGCTTTCTGAGGAGTTCTCTACCATTTCTGGTCTGTTCCCTGTCTTTCCAGATATTTTCATGGCCCTTTTGTGTGTATTATCGAGCTTCTCAGGTGTGTTCATGACGCTATCGTCCCTGTATCCGATCCTTTGTATTCTGTTTCCACTATCCTCTTCTGACCCTTCAGGTCGCATCAAACCCATTTTATAGTCTTTCCAATGCTTTATCAACACTTTTCAAGTTGTTTCATCGCATTCTTATCTGTTGCCGTCCATGATAGATTTGTTTCCGAACATTTCATCTCTCATCCCGAAACTTATGTGTCTGTTTCCGAAATTTGACTGTCTGTTGCTGGCGCTCAATCTTCTTTTCCTGACACTTACCTATCTGTTATCTACTCTTAAGTACCTGTTTCTGACAATTTTGCGAGTGTTCACATCGCAGTGTTGCCGAAGCTCTTCGAGTCTGATAGGGACCAATTTTTTTATATTCATGTCGATCTGTTCAAGAACATTGCCTTTTCGTCCATGACAATTTCTGTTCTGTTCATGATGTCTGTTTCCGAGTCTTTTCGGTCTATTCTCAACAATTATCTTTTCATTCCTAATTATGTGTTCCAAGTCCTTTCGGACGTGCTGCCAAACATCTGTTCCCTAACCTTTCGCGTCTCTTCTGATTATCTATTCCTAAAACTTTAGGGTCTGTTCTCGAATTCTGCTCTGTTTCCGCACCTTTACCATGTGTTGCTGACCCTTTCCGGTATGTTTGGTGAGTTTTGTTGCTGTTTGTTATCATTTTGTGTCTGATTCTGACACTTCCGAGTCTGTTACCAACGCTAACTGGTCTGGTACTGACACTTTTGCATGTTTCCAAACTCACGTGTTTGTTTCTGACGGTTACGGATCTGGCTACTCTCCCTTACCTGTCTGCTGATGACCCTCGATGTTTTTATCCTGACACTTACCTGTATGTTATCTATTCTTACGTGCCTGTACCGATATTTTGCTTGGTTCCCGACATTTGTACTGTTTTCTCGAAGCAAATTTTCAGTCACCTACGGGTCTGTTAGCAAGGCACTAGTCTGATCTGTTCCTTACAGCCTGCTCCCAACTATTTACTTCCCTTTCCCGAAACTTTTGCTTAAGTTTACAATAGTCTGTTCCTTAAACTTTCTGGTCAGTTCCCGACAATTTCAGGTCTGTTCCTGATGATATGCTCCCAGCCATTTCAGGTCTGTTCCTTACGATCGGTTGCCACATTTTCTGGTCTGTTCTCGACACTTTACATCTAATTGCTTTCCTTACATATGACTCTTTCTAGTCCTCTTGGACAATGTTTGTCTGTTCCCGACCACTTTGCGTCTCATTATGACCCTTGTGGATATGTTCTCCGCTATTGTGTTTTGTTATAGTCCTTTCTGTTTAAATTCCACACCCTCTCGGGTCTCTTCCGGACCTTTTCTGATGTGTTCTTACCATTTTCATGTCAGTTCTCGATCCTTTCTGACCTATTTGTGTCTGTTGCGGTCACTTGTAGATGTGTTTCTGAATCTTTCATTCTATTCCCGAATTATTCGTATGTGTAACCTTCAATTTCGTGTCCTACCCTAAACGTTTCGACTCTTTCCTTAACAATCTTTCCCCCAATTTATTCAGTCTGTTTTTGATTGTGTCTTTCCTGCATTTTATGGAACATTCTGGCCTTCTTTGGTCTATTCAGAATGGTCTGTTCCTTATCCCTTTGGGACTGTATTTGATAGTCTCTTGAGTACTCTTTAAAACCTGTCCTCGACCCAGTTTTATCTATTCAGCACCTTCTGATCCCCACGCTATCCAATCTCTCCCTTCTACATTAGAGCCTTTCTGACATTTTCCCAACACATTCGGATGTGTTCTCTACATTGGCGGTTCTATACCCAAACTTATTTCGTCTTTTAACGAACTCTATACCCGTCTGATCATGACCCTATTGTGTATTTTCACATTTCTTTCAACTCTGTCCCATCTGTCTGTTCCTGACCCATTTGGGTCTGTTGTTGATGGTCTCATCCCGACTCTTGCGGTACTGTTTCTGATACCATTGTGTCTTTCCGCGACCCTGTAGAATGTGTTTCCGTCTGTTACAGATAAGTGGACTACCCATTCTGGTCTGTATCCCATTCTTTCGGAATCTTTTGGGTCTATTCCGAATTACTGAATCCCTTTTCAACACTTATTTTTCAATTCCCGAATGTTCAGTATATCCAACCACTTTCTGTCAATTCCGACCATTTCAGGACTGTTTCCAACAATCTGTTTCTGACGCTTTAGTATCCATCTACCTCCGACTGCTCCCACACTATTATGTCTATTCCTGATTATTTAGGTTATTTTTCATGATTTTCCAACAAACTTAAATGTGTTCTCGACTATTTTTGCACTGTCCCGGCCCATTTCGTGTCTGATGTAAATCATTACAGCTATGATCACAACGTTATGGGGTATGTACACAAACTTTACAGTATTTTCCCAAATTTATCTGATGTGTTTACGATGCTTTCTGAGGAGTTCTCTATCATTTCTGGTCTGTTCCCTGTCTTTCCAGATATTTTCATGGCCCTTTTGTGTCTATTACCGAGCTTCTCAGGTGTGTTCATGACGCTATCGTCCCTGTATCCGATCCTTTGTACTCTGTTTCCAACTATCTTTTTCTCACCCTTCAGGTCGCTTCAAACCCATTTTATAGTCTTTCCAATGTTTTATCAACACTTTTCAAGTTGTTTTCATCGCATTCCTGTCAGTTGCCGTCCACGATAGATCTGTTTCTGAACTTTTCATCTCTCATCCCGACCCTTATTCGTCTGTTTCCGAAATTTGACTGTCTGTTGCTGGCGCTCAATCTTCTTTTCCTGACACTTACCTATCTGTTATCTACTCTTAAGTACCTGTTTCTGACAATTTTGCGAGTGTTCACATCGCAGTGTTGCCGAAGCTCTTCGAGTCTGATAGGGACCAATTTTTTTATATTCATGTCGATCTGTTCAAGAACATTGCCTTTTCGTCCATGACAATTTCTGTTCTGTTCATGATGTCTGTTTCCGAGTCTTTTCGGTCTATTCTCAACAATTATCTTTTCATTCCTAATTATGTGTTCCAAGTCCTTTCGGACGTGCTGCCAAACATCTGTTCCCTAACCTTTCGCGTCTCTTCTGATTATCTATTCCTAAAACTTTAGGGTCTGTTCTCGAATTCTGCTCTGTTTCCGCACCTTTACCATGTGTTGCTGACCCTTTCCGGTATGTTTGGTGAGTTTTGTTGCTGTTTGTTATCATTTTGTGTCTGATTCTGACACTTCCGAGTCTGTTACCAACGCTAACTGGTCTGGTACTGACACTTTTGCATGTTTCCAAACTCACGTGTTTGTTTCTGACGGTTACGGATCTGGCTACTCTCCCTTACCTGTCTGCTGATGACCCTCGATGTTTTTATCCTGACACTTACCTGTATGTTATCTATTCTTACGTGCCTGTACCGATATTTTGCTTGGTTCCCGACATTTGTACTGTTTTCTCGAAGCAAATTTTCAGTCACCTACGGGTCTGTTAGCAAGGCACTAGTCTGATCTGTTCCTTACAGCCTGCTCCCAACTATTTACTTCCCTTTCCCGAAACTTTTGCTTAAGTTTACAATAGTCTGTTCCTTAAACTTTCTGGTCAGTTCCCGACAATTTCAGGTCTGTTCCTGATGATATGCTCCCAGCCATTTCAGGTCTGTTCCTTACGATCGGTTGCCACATTTTCTGGTCTGTTCTCGACACTTTACATCTAATTGCTTTCCTTACATATGACTCTTTCTAGTCCTCTTGGACAATGTTTGTCTGTTCCCGACCACTTTGCGTCTCATTATGACCCTTGTGGATATGTTCTCCGCTATTGTGTTTTGTTATAGTCCTTTCTGTTTAAATTCCACACCCTCTCGGGTCTCTTCCGGACCTTTTCTGATGTGTTCTTACCATTTTCATGTCAGTTCTCGATCCTTTCTGACCTATTTGTGTCTGTTGCGGTCACTTGTAGATGTGTTTCTGAATCTTTCATTCTATTCCCGAATTATTCGTATGTGTAACCTTCAATTTCGTGTCCTACCCTAAACGTTTCGACTCTTTCCTTAACAATCTTTTCCCCAATTTATTCAGTCTGTTTTTGATTGTGTCTTTCCTGCATTTTATGGAACATTCTGGCCTTCTTTGGTCTATTCAGAATGGTCTGTTCCTTATCCCTTTGGGACTGTATTTGATAGTCTCTTGAGTACTCTTTAAAACCTGTCCTCGACCCAGTTTTATCTATTCAGCACCTTCTGATCCCCACGCTATCCAGTCTCTCCCTTCTACATTAGAGCCTTTCTGACATTTTCCCAACACATTCGGATGTGTTCTCTACATTGGCGGTTCTATACCCAAACTTATTTCGTCTTTTAACGAACTCTATACCCGTCTGATCATGACCCTATTGTGTATTTTCACATTTCTTTCAACTCTGTCCCATCTGTCTGTTCCTGACCCATTTGGGTCTGTTGTTGATGGTCTCATCCCGACTCTTGCGGTACTGTTTCTGATACCATTGTGTCTTTCCGCGACCCTGTAGAATGTGTTTCCGTCTGTTACAGATAAGTGGACTACCCATTCTGGTCTGTATCCCATTCTTTCGGAATCTTTTGGGTCTATTCCGAATTACTGAATCCCTTTTCAACACTTATTTTTCAATTCCCGAATGTTCAGTATATCCAACCACTTTCTGTCAATTCCGACCATTTCAGTTCTGTTATCAACAATCTGTTTCTGCCGCTTTAGTATCCATCTACCTCCGACTGCTCCCTCACTATTATGTCTATTCCTGATTATTTAGGTTATTTTTCACAATTTTCTAACAAACTTAAATGTGTTCTCGACTATTTTTGGACTGTTCCGGCCCATTTCGTGTCTGATGTAAATCATTACAGCTATGATCTCAACGTTATGGGGTATGTACACAAACTTTACGGTATTTTCCCAAATTTATCTGATCTGTTTACGATGCTTTCTGAGGAGTTCTCTACCATTTCTGGTCTGTTCCCTGTCTTTCCAGATATTTTCATGGCCCTTTTGTGTGTATTATCGAGCTTCTCAGGTGTGTTCATGACGCTATCGTCCCTGTATCCGATCCTTTGTATTCTGTTTCCACTATCCTCTTCTGACCCTTCAGGTCGCATCAAACCCATTTTATAGTCTTTCCAATGCTTTATCAACACTTTTCAAGTTGTTTCATCGCATTCTTATCTGTTGCCGTCCATGATAGATTTGTTTCCGAACATTTCATCTCTCATCCCGAAACTTATGTGTCTGTTTCCGAAATTTGACTGTCTGTTGCTGGTGCTCAATCTTCTTTTCCTGACACTTACCTATCTGTTGTCTACTCTTAAGTGCCTGTTTCTGACAATTTTGTGAGAGTTCACATCGCAGTGTTGCCGAAGCTCTTCGAGTCTGATAGGGACCAATTTTTTTATATTCATGTCGATCTGATCCCGAACATTGCCTTTTTGTTCGTGACAATTTCTGTTCTGTTAATTATGTCTGTTCCTCAGACTTTTCTGTGTATTCTCAGCAATTATCTTTTCATTCCCAATTATGTGTTCCAAGTCCTTTCAGACCTGCTGCCAAACATCTGTTCCCAAAGCTTTCGCATCTCTTCTGATTATCTATTCCTAAATCTTTAGAGTCTGTTCTCGAATTCTGCTCAGTTTCCGCACCTTTACCATGTATTGCTCACTCTTTCTGGTGTGTTTGGTGAGTTTCGTGCCTGTTTGCGACCATTTTGTGTCTGATTCTGAAACTTCCGAGTCTGTTACCGACGCTAAGTCGTCTGGTACTGACCCTTTTGCATTTTTCCAGATTCACGTGTTTGTTTCAGACGCTTACGGATCTGGCTACTCTCCCTTACCTGTCCGCTGATGACCCTCGATATTTTTATCCTGACACTTACCTGTCTGTTATCTATTCTTACGTGCCTGTACCGATATTTTGCTTGGTTCCCGACATTTGTACGGTTTCTCGACGCAATTTTTCAGTCAACTACGGGTCTGTTAGCAAGGCACTAGTCTGAATTGTTCCTTACAGCCTGTTCCCAACTATTTATTTCCATTTCCCGACACTTTTGCTTATGTTTACAATAGTCTGTTCCTTAAACTTTCTGGAAAGTTCCCGACAACTTCAGGTCTGTTCCTGATGATGTGCTCCCAGCCATTTCAGGACTGTTCCCTACGATCGTTTGCCTCACTTTCTGGTCTGTTCTCGACACATTACATCTAATTGCTTTCCTTACATATGACTCTTTCTAGTCCTCTTGGACAATGTTTGTCTGTTCCCGACCTCTTTGCATCTCATTATGACCCTTGTGGATATGTTCTCCGCTCGTGTGTTTTGTTATACACCTTTCTGTTTAAATTCCACACCCTCTCGGGTCTCTTCCCGACCTTTTCTGACGTGTTCTTTTCATTTTCATGTCAGTTTACGATCCTTTCTGACCTGTTGCGGTCACTTGTAGATGTGTTTCTGAATCTTTCATTCTATTCCCGAATTATTCGTATGTGTAACCTTCAATTTCGTGTCCTATTTCAAACGTTTCGACTCTTTCCTTAACAATCTTAACCCCAATTTTTTCAGTCTGTTTTTGATTGTGTCTTTCCTGCATTTTATGGAACATTCTGGTCTTCTTTGGTCTATTCAGTATGGTCTGTTCCTTACCCTTTTGCGACTGTATTGCTATTCTCTTGACTACTCTTTAGAGCCTGTCATCGACCCAGTTTTATCTATTCAGCACCTTCTGATCCCCACGCTATCCAGTCTCTCCCTTCTACATTAGAGCCTTTATGACATTTTCCCAACACATTCGAATGTCTTCTCTACATTGGCGGTTCTATCCGCAAACTTATTTCGTCTTTTCACGAACTCTATACACGTCTGATCACGACCCTATTGTGTATTTTCAGATTTCTTTCAACTCTGTCCCATCTGTCTGATCCTGAACCATTGAGGTCTGTTGTTGATGGTCTCATCCCGACTCTTGTGGTCCTGTTTCCGATACCTTTGTGTCTTTTCCCGACACTTTAGAATGTGTTTCCGTCTGTTACTGATAAGTTGACGACCCATTCTGGCCTGTATCCCAGTCTTTCGGAAACTTTTGGGTCTATTCCGAATTCCTGAATCCGTTTCCAACACTTTTATTCTATTCCCGAATGTTCAGTATATCCAACCACTTTCTGTCAATTCCGACCATTTCAGGTCTCTTTCCAACAATTCGTTTCTGACGCTTTAGTATCCATCTTCCTCCGACTGCTCCCACACTATTATGTCTATTCCTGATTATTTAGGTTATTTTTCATGATTTTCCAATAAACTTAAATGGGTTCTCGACTATATTTGGACTGTTCCGGCCCATTTCGTGTCTGATGTAAATTATTACAGCTATGATCACAACGTTATGGGGTATGTACACAAACTTTACGGTATTTTCCCAAATTTATCTGATGTGTTTACGATGCTTTCTGAGGAGTTCTCTATCATTTGTGGTCTGTTCCCTGTCTTTCCAGATAATTTCATGGCCCTTTTGTGTGTATTACCGAGCTTCTAAGGTGTGTTCATGACGCTATCGTCCCTGTATCCGATCCTTTGTATTCTGTTTCCAACTATCTTTTTCTGACCCTTCAGGTCGTTTCAAACCCATTTTATAGTCATTCCAATGTTTTATCAACACTTTTCAAGTTGTTTTCATCGCATTCTTGTCTGTTGCCGTCCAGGATAGATCTGTTTCCGAACCTTTCATCTCTCATCCCGACACTTGCACGTCTGTTTCCGAAATTTGACTGTCTGTTGCTGGCGCTCAATCTTCTTTTCCTGACACTTACCTATCTGTTATCTACTCTTAAGTGCCTGTTTCTGACAATTTTGCGAGTGTGCACATCGCAGTGTCGCTGAAGCTCTTCGAGTCTGATAGGGACCAATTTTTTAATATTCATGTCGATCTGTTCCCGAACATTGCCTTTTTGTTCGTGACAATTTCTGTTCTGTTCATGATGTTTGTTCCCGAGACTTTTCGGTCTATTCCCAACAATTATCTTTTCATTCCCAATTATGTGTTCTAAGTCCTTTCGGACCTGAGGCCAAACATCTGTTCTCATACATTTTTCGCCTCTTCTGATTATCTATTCCTAAAACTTTAGGGTCTGTTCTCGAATTCTGCTCTGTTTCCGCAACTTTACCATGTGTTGCTGATCCTTTCCGGTGTGTTTGGTGCGTTTTGTGCCTGTTTGCAAGCATTTTGTGTCTGATTCTGACACTTCCGAGTCCGTTACCGATGCTAACTGGTCTGGTCCTTACACTTTTGCATCTTTCCAGACTCACGTGTTTGTTTCATACGCTTACGGATCTGGCTACTCTCCCTTACCTGTGTACTGATGACCCTCGATGTTTTAATCCTGACACTTACCTGTCTGTTATCTATTCTTACGTGCCTGTACCGATATTTTGCTTGGTTCCAGACATTTTTACTGTTTTCTCGACGCAATTTTTCAGTCACCTACGGGTCTGTTAGCAAGGCACTAGTCTGATCTGTTCCTTACAGCCTGTTCCCAACTATTTACTTCCTTTTCCCGACACTTTTGCTTATGTTTACAATAGTCTGTTCCTTAAACTTTCTGGTCAGATCCCGACAATTTCAGGTCTGTTTCTGATGATGTGCTCCCAGCCATTTCAGGTCTGTTCCCCACGATCGGTTGCCACACTTTCTGGTCTGTTCTCGACACTTGACATCTAATTGCTTTCCTTACATATGACTCTTTCTAGTCGTCTAGGACAATGTTTGTCTGTTCCCGACCACTTTGCGTCTCATTATGACCCTTGTGGATATGTTTTCCGCTCGTGTGTTTTGTTATACACCTTTCTGTTTAAATTCCACACCCTCTCGGGTCTCTTCCCGACATTTTCTGACGTGTTCTTTTCATTTTCATGTTAGTTTGCCATCCTTTATGACCTATTTGCGTCTGTTGCTGTCACTTGTAGATGTGTTTCTAAATCTTACATTCTATTCCCAAATTATTCGTATGTGTAACCTTCAATTTCGTGGCCTATCCCAAACGTTTCGACTCTTTCCTTAACAATCTTTCCCCCAATTTTTTCAGTCTGTTTTTGATTTGTCTTACCTCCATTTTATGGAACATTCTGGACTTCTTTGGTCTATTCAGAATGGTCTGTTCCTTATCCTTTTGGGACTCTATTTGATAGTCTCTTGACTACTCTTTAGAGCCTGTCCTCGACCCAGTTTTATCTATTCAGCAGCTTCTGATCCCCACGCTATGCAGTCTCTCCCTTCTACATTAGAGCGTTTCTGACATTTTACCAACACATTCGAATGTGTTCTCTACATTGGCGGTTCTATACCCAAACTTATTTCGTCTTTTCACAAACTCTATACCCGTCTGATCACGACCCTATTGTGTATTTTCACATTTCTTTCAACTCTGTCCCATCTGTCTCTTCCTGACCCATTGGGGTCTGTTGTTGATGGTGTCATCCCGACTCTTGCGGTCCTGTTTCGGACACCTTTGAGTCTTTCCCCGACCCTTCAGAATGTGTTTCCGTATGTTACTGATAAGTTGACGACCCATTCTGGTCTGTATCCCATTCTTTCGGAAACATTTGGGTGTATTCCCAATTTCTGAATCCGTTTCCAACACTTTTTTTCAATTCCCGAATGTTTAGTATATCCAACCACTTTCTGTCAATTCCGACCATTTCAGGACTGTTTCCAACAATCTGTTTCTGACGCTTTAGTATCCATCTACCTCCGACTGCTCCCACACTATTATGTCTATTCCTGATTATTTAGGTTATTTTTCATGATTTTCCAACAAACTTAAATGTGTTCTCGACTATTTTTGCACTGTCCCGGCCCATTTCGTGTCTGATGTAAATCATTACAGCTATGATCACAACGTTATGGGGTATGTACACAAACTTTACAGTATTTTCCCAAATTTATCTGATGTGTTTACGATGCTTTCTGAGGAGTTCTCTATCATTTCTGGTCTGTTCCCTGTCTTTCCAGATATTTTCATGGCCCTTTTGTGTCTATTACCGAGCTTCTCAGGTGTGTTCATGACGCTATCGTCCCTGTATCCGATCCTTTGTACTCTGTTTCCAACTATCTTTTTCTCACCCTTCAGGTCGCTTCAAACCCATTTTATAGTCTTTCCAATGTTTTATCAACACTTTTCAAGTTGTTTTCATCGCATTCCTGTCAGTTGCCGTCCACGATAGATCTGTTTCTGAACTTTTCATCTCTCATCCCGACCCTTATTCGTCTGTTTCCGAAATTTGACTGTCTGTTGCTGGCGCTCAATCTTCTTTTCCTGACACTTACCTATCTGTTATCTACTCTTAAGTACCTGTTTCTGACAATTTTGCGAGTGTTCACATCGCAGTGTTGCCGAAGCTCTTCGAGTCTGATAGGGACCAATTTTTTTATATTCATGTCGATCTGTTCAAGAACATTGCCTTTTCGTCCATGACAATTTCTGTTCTGTTCATGATGTCTGTTTCCGAGTCTTTTCGGTCTATTCTCAACAATTATCTTTTCATTCCTAATTATGTGTTCCAAGTCCTTTCGGACGTGCTGCCAAACATCTGTTCCCTAACCTTTCGCGTCTCTTCTGATTATCTATTCCTAAAACTTTAGGTTCTGTTCTCGAATTCAGCTCTGTTTCCGCACCTTTACCATGTGTTGCTGACCCTTTCCGGTATGTTTGGTGAGTTTTGTTGCTGTTTGTTATCATTTTGTGTCTGATTCTGACACTTCCGAGTCTGTTACCAACGCTAACTGGTCTGGTACTGACACTTTTGCATGTTTCCAAACTCACGTGTTTGTTTCTGACGGTTACGGATCTGGCTACTCTCCCTTACCTGTCTGCTGATGACCCTCGATGTTTTTATCCTGACACTTACCTGTATGTTATCTATTCTTACGTGCCTGTACCGATATTTTGCTTGGTTCCCGACATTTGTACTGTTTTCTCGAAGCAAATTTTCAGTCACCTACGGGTCTGTTAGCAAGGCACTAGTCTGATCTGTTCCTTACAGCCTGCTCCCAACTATTTACTTCCCTTTCCCGAAACTTTTGCTTAAGTTTACAATAGTCTGTTCCTTAAACTTTCTGGTCAGTTCCCGACAATTTCAGGTCTGTTCCTGATGATATGCTCCCAGCCATTTCAGGTCTGTTCCTTACGATCTGTTGCCACATTTTCTGGTCTGTTCTCGACACTTTACATCTAATTGCTTTCCTTACATATGACTCTTTCTAGTCCTCTTGGACAATGTTTGTCTGTTCCCGACCACTTTGCGTCTCATTATGACCCTTGTGGATATGTTCTCCGCTATTGTGTTTTGTTATAGTCCTTTCTGTTTAAATTCCACACCCTCTCGGGTCTCTTCCGGATCTTTTCTGATGTGTTCTTACCATTTTCATGTCAGTTCTCGATCCTTTCTGACCTATTTGTGTCTGTTGCGGTCACTTGTAGATGTGTTTCTGAATCTTTCATTCTATTCCCGAATTATTCGTATGTGTAACCTTCAATTTCGTGTCCTACCCTAAACGTTTCGACTCTTTCCTTAACAATCTTTCCCCCAATTTATTCAGTCTGTTTTTGATTGTGTCTTTCCTGCATTTTATGGAACATTCTGGCCTTCTTTGGTCTATTCAGAATGGTCTGTTCCTTATCCCTTTGGGACTGTATTTGATAGTCTCTTGAGTACTCTTTAAAACCTGTCCTCGACCCAGTTTTATCTATTCAGCACCTTCTGATCCCCACGCTATCCAGTCTCTCCCTTCTACATTAGAGCCTTTCTGACATTTTCCCAACACATTCGGATGTGTTCTCTACATTGGCGGTTCTATACCCAAACTTATTTCGTCTTTTAACGAACTCTATACCCGTCTGATCATGACCCTATTGTGTATTTTCACATTTCTTTCAACTCTGTCCCATCTGTCTGTTCCTGACCCATTTGGGTCTGTTGTTGATGGTCTCATCCCGACTCTTGCGGTACTGTTTCTGATACCATTGTGTCTTTCCGCGACCCTGTAGAATGTGTTTCCGTCTGTTACAGATAAGTGGACTACCCATTCTGGTCTGTATCCCATTCTTTCGGAATCTTTTGGGTCTATTCCGAATTACTGAATCCCTTTTCAACACTTATTTTTCAATTCCCGAATGTTCAGTATATCCAACCACTTTCTGTCAATTCCGACCATTTCAGTTCTGTTATCAACAATCTGTTTCTGCCGCTTTAGTATCCATCTACCTCCGACTGCTCCCTCACTATTATGTCTATTCCTGATTATTTAGGTTATTTTTCACAATTTTCTAACAAACTTAAATGTGTTCTCGACTATTTTTGGACTGTTCCGGCCCATTTCGTGTCTGATGTAAATCATTACAGCTATGATCTCAACGTTATGGGGTATGTACACAAACTTTACGGTATTTTCCCAAATTTATCTGATCTGTTTACGATGCTTTCTGAGGAGTTCTCTACCATTTCTGGTCTGTTCCCTGTCTTTCCAGATATTTTCATGGCCCTTTTGTGTGTATTATCGAGCTTCTCAGGTGTGTTCATGACGCTATCGTCCCTGTATCCGATCCTTTGTATTCTGTTTCCACTATCCTCTTCTGACCCTTCAGGTCGCATCAAACCCATTTTATAGTCTTTCCAATGCTTTATCAACACTTTTCAAGTTGTTTCATCGCATTCTTATCTGTTGCCGTCCATGATAGATTTGTTTCCGAACATTTCATCTCTCATCCCGAAACTTATGTGTCTGTTTCCGAAATTTGACTGTCTGTTGCTGGCGCTCAATCTTCTTTTCCTGACACTTACCTATCTGTTATCTACTCTTAAGTACCTGTTTCTGACAATTTTGCGAGTGTTCACATCGCAGTGTTGCCGAAGCTCTTCGAGTCTGATAGGGACCAATTTTTTTATATTCATGTCGATCTGTTCAAGAACATTGCCTTTTCGTCCATGACAATTTCTGTTCTGTTCATGATGTCTGTTTCCGAGTCTTTTCGGTCTATTCTCAACAATTATCTTTTCATTCCTAATTATGTGTTCCAAGTCCTTTCGGACGTGCTGCCAAACATCTGTTCCCTAACCTTTCGCGTCTCTTCTGATTATCTATTCCTAAAACTTTAGGGTCTGTTCTCGAATTCTGCTCTGTTTCCGCACCTTTACCATGTGTTGCTGACCCTTTCCGGTATGTTTGGTGAGTTTTGTTGCTGTTTGTTATCATTTTGTGTCTGATTCTGACACTTCCGAGTCTGTTACCAACGCTAACTGGTCTGGTACTGACACTTTTGCATGTTTCCAAACTCACGTGTTTGTTTCTGACGGTTACGGATCTGGCTACTCTCCCTTACCTGTCTGCTGATGACCCTCGATGTTTTTATCCTGACACTTACCTGTATGTTATCTATTCTTACGTGCCTGTACCGATATTTTGCTTGGTTCCCGACATTTGTACTGTTTTCTCGAAGCAAATTTTCAGTCACCTACGGGTCTGTTAGCAAGGCACTAGTCTGATCTGTTCCTTACAGCCTGCTCCCAACTATTTACTTCCCTTTCCCGAAACTTTTGCTTAAGTTTACAATAGTCTGTTCCTTAAACTTTCTGGTCAGTTCCCGACAATTTCAGGTCTGTTCCTGATGATATGCTCCCAGCCATTTCAGGTCTGTTCCTTACGATCGGTTGCCACATTTTCTGGTCTGTTCTCGACACTTTACATCTAATTGCTTTCCTTACATATGACTCTTTCTAGTCCTCTTGGACAATGTTTGTCTGTTCCCGACCACTTTGCGTCTCATTATGACCCTTGTGGATATGTTCTCCGCTATTGTGTTTTGTTATAGTCCTTTCTGTTTAAATTCCACACCCTCTCGGGTCTCTTCCGGACCTTTTCTGATGTGTTCTTACCATTTTCATGTCAGTTCTCGATCCTTTCTGACCTATTTGTGTCTGTTGCGGTCACTTGTAGATGTGTTTCTGAATCTTTCATTCTATTCCCGAATTATTCGTATGTGTAACCTTCAATTTCGTGTCCTACCCTAAACGTTTCGACTCTTTCCTTAACAATCTTTCCCCCAATTTATTCAGTCTGTTTTTGATTGTGTCTTTCCTGCATTTTATGGAACATTCTGGCCTTCTTTGGTCTATTCAGAATGGTCTGTTCCTTATCCCTTTGGGACTGTATTTGATAGTCTCTTGAGTACTCTTTAAAACCTGTCCTCGACCCAGTTTTATCTATTCAGCACCTTCTGATCCCCACGCTATCCAATCTCTCCCTTCTACATTAGAGCCTTTCTGACATTTTCCCAACACATTCGGATGTGTTCTCTACATTGGCGGTTCTATACCCAAACTTATTTCGTCTTTTAACGAACTCTATACCCGTCTGATCATGACCCTATTGTGTATTTTCACATTTCTTTCAACTCTGTCCCATCTGTCTGTTCCTGACCCATTTGGGTCTGTTGTTGATGGTCTCATCCCGACTCTTGCGGTACTGTTTCTGATACCATTGTGTCTTTCCGCGACCCTGTAGAATGTGTTTCCGTCTGTTACAGATAAGTGGACTACCCATTCTGGTCTGTATCCCATTCTTTCGGAATCTTTTGGGTCTATTCCGAATTACTGAATCCCTTTTCAACACTTATTTTTCAATTCCCGAATGTTCAGTATATCCAACCACTTTCTGTCAATTCCGACCATTTCAGGACTGTTTCCAACAATCTGTTTCTGACGCTTTAGTATCCATCTACCTCCGACTGCTCCCACACTATTATGTCTATTCCTGATTATTTAGGTTATTTTTCATGATTTTCCAACAAACTTAAATGTGTTCTCGACTATTTTTGCACTGTCCCGGCCCATTTCGTGTCTGATGTAAATCATTACAGCTATGATCACAACGTTATGGGGTATGTACACAAACTTTACAGTATTTTCCCAAATTTATCTGATGTGTTTACGATGCTTTCTGAGGAGTTCTCTATCATTTCTGGTCTGTTCCCTGTCTTTCCAGATATTTTCATGGCCCTTTTGTGTCTATTACCGAGCTTCTCAGGTGTGTTCATGACGCTATCGTCCCTGTATCCGATCCTTTGTACTCTGTTTCCAACTATCTTTTTCTCACCCTTCAGGTCGCTTCAAACCCATTTTATAGTCTTTCCAATGTTTTATCAACACTTTTCAAGTTGTTTTCATCGCATTCCTGTCAGTTGCCGTCCACGATAGATCTGTTTCTGAACTTTTCATCTCTCATCCCGACCCTTATTCGTCTGTTTCCGAAATTTGACTGTCTGTTGCTGGCGCTCAATCTTCTTTTCCTGACACTTACCTATCTGTTATCTACTCTTAAGTACCTGTTTCTGACAATTTTGCGAGTGTTCACATCGCAGTGTTGCCGAAGCTCTTCGAGTCTGATAGGGACCAATTTTTTTATATTCATGTCGATCTGTTCAAGAACATTGCCTTTTCGTCCATGACAATTTCTGTTCTGTTCATGATGTCTGTTTCCGAGTCTTTTCGGTCTATTCTCAACAATTATCTTTTCATTCCTAATTATGTGTTCCAAGTCCTTTCGGACGTGCTGCCAAACATCTGTTCCCTAACCTTTCGCGTCTCTTCTGATTATCTATTCCTAAAACTTTAGGGTCTGTTCTCGAATTCTGCTCTGTTTCCGCACCTTTACCATGTGTTGCTGACCCTTTCCGGTATGTTTGGTGAGTTTTGTTGCTGTTTGTTATCATTTTGTGTCTGATTCTGACACTTCCGAGTCTGTTACCAACGCTAACTGGTCTGGTACTGACACTTTTGCATGTTTCCAAACTCACGTGTTTGTTTCTGACGGTTACGGATCTGGCTACTCTCCCTTACCTGTCTGCTGATGACCCTCGATGTTTTTATCCTGACACTTACCTGTATGTTATCTATTCTTACGTGCCTGTACCGATATTTTGCTTGGTTCCCGACATTTGTACTGTTTTCTCGAAGCAAATTTTCAGTCACCTACGGGTCTGTTAGCAAGGCACTAGTCTGATCTGTTCCTTACAGCCTGCTCCCAACTATTTACTTCCCTTTCCCGAAACTTTTGCTTAAGTTTACAATAGTCTGTTCCTTAAACTTTCTGGTCAGTTCCCGACAATTTCAGGTCTGTTCCTGATGATATGCTCCCAGCCATTTCAGGTCTGTTCCTTACGATCGGTTGCCACATTTTCTGGTCTGTTCTCGACACTTTACATCTAATTGCTTTCCTTACATATGACTCTTTCTAGTCCTCTTGGACAATGTTTGTCTGTTCCCGACCACTTTGCGTCTCATTATGACCCTTGTGGATATGTTCTCCGCTATTGTGTTTTGTTATAGTCCTTTCTGTTTAAATTCCACACCCTCTCGGGTCTCTTCCGGACCTTTTCTGATGTGTTCTTACCATTTTCATGTCAGTTCTCGATCCTTTCTGACCTATTTGTGTCTGTTGCGGTCACTTGTAGATGTGTTTCTGAATCTTTCATTCTATTCCCGAATTATTCGTATGTGTAACCTTCAATTTCGTGTCCTACCCTAAACGTTTCGACTCTTTCCTTAACAATCTTTCCCCCAATTTATTCAGTCTGTTTTTGATTGTGTCTTTCCTGCATTTTATGGAACATTCTGGCCTTCTTTGGTCTATTCAGAATGGTCTGTTCCTTATCCCTTTGGGACTGTATTTGATAGTCTCTTGAGTACTCTTTAAAACCTGTCCTCGACCCAGTTTTATCTATTCAGCACCTTCTGATCCCCACGCTATCCAGTCTCTCCCTTCTACATTAGAGCCTTTCTGACATTTTCCCAACACATTCGGATGTGTTCTCTACATTGGCGGTTCTATACCCAAACTTATTTCGTCTTTTAACGAACTCTATACCCGTCTGATCATGACCCTATTGTGTATTTTCACATTTCTTTCAACTCTGTCCCATCTGTCTGTTCCTGACCCATTTGGGTCTGTTGTTGATGGTCTCATCCCGACTCTTGCGGTACTGTTTCTGATACCATTGTGTCTTTCCGCGACCCTGTAGAATGTGTTTCCGTCTGTTACAGATAAGTGGACTACCCATTCTGGTCTGTATCCCATTCTTTCGGAATCTTTTGGGTCTATTCCGAATTACTGAATCCCTTTTCAACACTTATTTTTCAATTCCCGAATGTTCAGTATATCCAACCACTTTCTGTCAATTCCGACCATTTCAGTTCTGTTATCAACAATCTGTTTCTGCCGCTTTAGTATCCATCTACCTCCGACTGCTCCCTCACTATTATGTCTATTCCTGATTATTTAGGTTATTTTTCACAATTTTCTAACAAACTTAAATGTGTTCTCGACTATTTTTGGACTGTTCCGGCCCATTTCGTGTCTGATGTAAATCATTACAGCTATGATCTCAACGTTATGGGGTATGTACACAAACTTTACGGTATTTTCCCAAATTTATCTGATCTGTTTACGATGCTTTCTGAGGAGTTCTCTACCATTTCTGGTCTGTTCCCTGTCTTTCCAGATATTTTCATGGCCCTTTTGTGTGTATTATCGAGCTTCTCAGGTGTGTTCATGACGCTATCGTCCCTGTATCCGATCCTTTGTATTCTGTTTCCACTATCCTCTTCTGACCCTTCAGGTCGCATCAAACCCATTTTATAGTCTTTCCAATGCTTTATCAACACTTTTCAAGTTGTTTCATCGCATTCTTATCTGTTGCCGTCCATGATAGATTTGTTTCCGAACATTTCATCTCTCATCCCGAAACTTATGTGTCTGTTTCCGAAATTTGACTGTCTGTTGCTGGTGCTCAATCTTCTTTTCCTGACACTTACCTATCTGTTGTCTACTCTTAAGTGCCTGTTTCTGACAATTTTGTGAGAGTTCACATCGCAGTGTTGCCGAAGCTCTTCGAGTCTGATAGGGACCAATTTTTTTATATTCATGTCGATCTGATCCCGAACATTGCCTTTTTGTTCGTGACAATTTCTGTTCTGTTAATTATGTCTGTTCCTCAGACTTTTCTGTGTATTCTCAGCAATTATCTTTTCATTCCCAATTATGTGTTCCAAGTCCTTTCAGACCTGCTGCCAAACATCTGTTCCCAAAGCTTTCGCATCTCTTCTGATTATCTATTCCTAAATCTTTAGAGTCTGTTCTCGAATTCTGCTCAGTTTCCGCACCTTTACCATGTATTGCTCACTCTTTCTGGTGTGTTTGGTGAGTTTCGTGCCTGTTTGCGACCATTTTGTGTCTGATTCTGAAACTTCCGAGTCTGTTACCGACGCTAAGTCGTCTGGTACTGACCCTTTTGCATTTTTCCAGATTCACGTGTTTGTTTCAGACGCTTACGGATCTGGCTACTCTCCCTTACCTGTCCGCTGATGACCCTCGATATTTTTATCCTGACACTTACCTGTCTGTTATCTATTCTTACGTGCCTGTACCGATATTTTGCTTGGTTCCCGACATTTGTACGGTTTCTCGACGCAATTTTTCAGTCAACTACGGGTCTGTTAGCAAGGCACTAGTCTGAATTGTTCCTTACAGCCTGTTCCCAACTATTTATTTCCATTTCCCGACACTTTTGCTTATGTTTACAATAGTCTGTTCCTTAAACTTTCTGGAAAGTTCCCGACAACTTCAGGTCTGTTCCTGATGATGTGCTCCCAGCCATTTCAGGACTGTTCCCTACGATCGTTTGCCTCACTTTCTGGTCTGTTCTCGACACATTACATCTAATTGCTTTCCTTACATATGACTCTTTCTAGTCCTCTTGGACAATGTTTGTCTGTTCCCGACCTCTTTGCATCTCATTATGACCCTTGTGGATATGTTCTCCGCTCGTGTGTTTTGTTATACACCTTTCTGTTTAAATTCCACACCCTCTCGGGTCTCTTCCCGACCTTTTCTGACGTGTTCTTTTCATTTTCATGTCAGTTTACGATCCTTTCTGACCTGTTGCGGTCACTTGTAGATGTGTTTCTGAATCTTTCATTCTATTCCCGAATTATTCGTATGTGTAACCTTCAATTTCGTGTCCTATTTCAAACGTTTCGACTCTTTCCTTAACAATCTTAACCCCAATTTTTTCAGTCTGTTTTTGATTGTGTCTTTCCTGCATTTTATGGAACATTCTGGTCTTCTTTGGTCTATTCAGTATGGTCTGTTCCTTACCCTTTTGCGACTGTATTGCTATTCTCTTGACTACTCTTTAGAGCCTGTCATCGACCCAGTTTTATCTATTCAGCACCTTCTGATCCCCACGCTATCCAGTCTCTCCCTTCTACATTAGAGCCTTTATGACATTTTCCCAACACATTCGAATGTCTTCTCTACATTGGCGGTTCTATCCGCAAACTTATTTCGTCTTTTCACGAACTCTATACACGTCTGATCACGACCCTATTGTGTATTTTCAGATTTCTTTCAACTCTGTCCCATCTGTCTGATCCTGAACCATTGAGGTCTGTTGTTGATGGTCTCATCCCGACTCTTGTGGTCCTGTTTCCGATACCTTTGTGTCTTTTCCCGACACTTTAGAATGTGTTTCCGTCTGTTACTGATAAGTTGACGACCCATTCTGGCCTGTATCCCAGTCTTTCGGAAACTTTTGGGTCTATTCCGAATTCCTGAATCCGTTTCCAACACTTTTATTCTATTCCCGAATGTTCAGTATATCCAACCACTTTCTGTCAATTCCGACCATTTCAGGTCTCTTTCCAACAATTCGTTTCTGACGCTTTAGTATCCATCTTCCTCCGACTGCTCCCACACTATTATGTCTATTCCTGATTATTTAGGTTATTTTTCATGATTTTCCAATAAACTTAAATGGGTTCTCGACTATATTTGGACTGTTCCGGCCCATTTCGTGTCTGATGTAAATTATTACAGCTATGATCACAACGTTATGGGGTATGTACACAAACTTTACGGTATTTTCCCAAATTTATCTGATGTGTTTACGATGCTTTCTGAGGAGTTCTCTATCATTTGTGGTCTGTTCCCTGTCTTTCCAGATAATTTCATGGCCCTTTTGTGTGTATTACCGAGCTTCTAAGGTGTGTTCATGACGCTATCGTCCCTGTATCCGATCCTTTGTATTCTGTTTCCAACTATCTTTTTCTGACCCTTCAGGTCGTTTCAAACCCATTTTATAGTCATTCCAATGTTTTATCAACACTTTTCAAGTTGTTTTCATCGCATTCTTGTCTGTTGCCGTCCAGGATAGATCTGTTTCCGAACCTTTCATCTCTCATCCCGACACTTGCACGTCTGTTTCCGAAATTTGACTGTCTGTTGCTGGCGCTCAATCTTCTTTTCCTGACACTTACCTATCTGTTATCTACTCTTAAGTGCCTGTTTCTGACAATTTTGCGAGTGTGCACATCGCAGTGTCGCTGAAGCTCTTCGAGTCTGATAGGGACCAATTTTTTAATATTCATGTCGATCTGTTCCCGAACATTGCCTTTTTGTTCGTGACAATTTCTGTTCTGTTCATGATGTTTGTTCCCGAGACTTTTCGGTCTATTCCCAACAATTATCTTTTCATTCCCAATTATGTGTTCTAAGTCCTTTCGGACCTGAGGCCAAACATCTGTTCTCATACATTTTTCGCCTCTTCTGATTATCTATTCCTAAAACTTTAGGGTCTGTTCTCGAATTCTGCTCTGTTTCCGCAACTTTACCATGTGTTGCTGATCCTTTCCGGTGTGTTTGGTGAGTTTTGTGCCTGTTTGCAAGCATTTTGTGTCTGATTCTGACACTTCCGAGTCCGTTACCGATGCTAACTGGTCTGGTCCTTACACTTTTGCATCTTTCCAGACTCACGTGTTTGTTTCATACGCTTACGGATCTGGCTACTCTCCCTTACCTGTGTACTGATGACCCTCGATGTTTTAATCCTGACACTTACCTGTCTGTTATCTATTCTTACGTGCCTGTACCGATATTTTGCTTGGTTCCAGACATTTTTACTGTTTTCTCGACGCAATTTTTCAGTCACCTACGGGTCTGTTAGCAAGGCACTAGTCTGATCTGTTCCTTACAGCCTGTTCCCAACTATTTACTTCCTTTTCCCGACACTTTTGCTTATGTTTACAATAGTCTGTTCCTTAAACTTTCTGGTCAGATCCCGACAATTTCAGGTCTGTTTCTGATGATGTGCTCCCAGCCATTTCAGGTCTGTTCCCCACGATCGGTTGCCACACTTTCTGGTCTGTTCTCGACACTTGACATCTAATTGCTTTCCTTACATATGACTCTTTCTAGTCGTCTAGGACAATGTTTGTCTGTTCCCGACCACTTTGCGTCTCATTATGACCCTTGTGGATATGTTTTCCGCTCGTGTGTTTTGTTATACACCTTTCTGTTTAAATTCCACACCCTCTCGGGTCTCTTCCCGACATTTTCTGACGTGTTCTTTTCATTTTCATGTTAGTTTGCCATCCTTTATGACCTATTTGCGTCTGTTGCTGTCACTTGTAGATGTGTTTCTAAATCTTACATTCTATTCCCAAATTATTCGTATGTGTAACCTTCAATTTCGTGGCCTATCCCAAACGTTTCGACTCTTTCCTTAACAATCTTTCCCCCAATTTTTTCAGTCTGTTTTTGATTTGTCTTACCTCCATTTTATGGAACATTCTGGACTTCTTTGGTCTATTCAGAATGGTCTGTTCCTTATCCTTTTGGGACTCTATTTGATAGTCTCTTGACTACTCTTTAGAGCCTGTCCTCGACCCAGTTTTATCTATTCAGCAGCTTCTGATCCCCACGCTATGCAGTCTCTCCCTTCTACATTAGAGCGTTTCTGACATTTTACCAACACATTCGAATGTGTTCTCTACATTGGCGGTTCTATACCCAAACTTATTTCGTCTTTTCACAAACTCTATACCCGTCTGATCACGACCCTATTGTGTATTTTCACATTTCTTTCAACTCTGTCCCATCTGTCTCTTCCTGACCCATTGGGGTCTGTTGTTGATGGTGTCATCCCGACTCTT
Source organism: Narcine bancroftii (assembly GCF_036971445.1). Lineage (NCBI taxonomy): Eukaryota > Metazoa > Chordata > Chondrichthyes > Torpediniformes > Narcinidae > Narcine > Narcine bancroftii. The sequence goes on along the minus strand of NW_027211808.1, from coordinate 787,606 downwards.
GCGGTCCTGTTTCGGACACCTTTGAGTCTTTCCCCGACCCTTCAGAATGTGTTTCCGTATGTTACTGATAAGTTGACGACCCATTCTGGTCTGTATCCCATTCTTTCGGAAACATTTGGGTGTATTCCCAATTTCTGAATCCGTTTCCAACACTTTTTTTCAATTCCCGAATGTTTAGTATATCCAACCACTTTCTGTCAATTCCGACCATTTCAGGACTGTTTCCAACAATCTGTTTCTGACGCTTTAGTATCCATCTACCTCCGACTGCTCCCACACTATTATGTCTATTCCTGATTATTTAGGTTATTTTTCATGATTTTCCAACAAACTTAAATGTGTTCTCGACTATTTTTGCACTGTCCCGGCCCATTTCGTGTCTGATGTAAATCATTACAGCTATGATCACAACGTTATGGGGTATGTACACAAACTTTACAGTATTTTCCCAAATTTATCTGATGTGTTTACGATGCTTTCTGAGGAGTTCTCTATCATTTCTGGTCTGTTCCCTGTCTTTCCAGATATTTTCATGGCCCTTTTGTGTCTATTACCGAGCTTCTCAGGTGTGTTCATGACGCTATCGTCCCTGTATCCGATCCTTTGTACTCTGTTTCCAACTATCTTTTTCTCACCCTTCAGGTCGCTTCAAACCCATTTTATAGTCTTTCCAATGTTTTATCAACACTTTTCAAGTTGTTTTCATCGCATTCCTGTCAGTTGCCGTCCACGATAGATCTGTTTCTGAACTTTTCATCTCTCATCCCGACCCTTATTCGTCTGTTTCCGAAATTTGACTGTCTGTTGCTGGCGCTCAATCTTCTTTTCCTGACACTTACCTATCTGTTATCTACTCTTAAGTACCTGTTTCTGACAATTTTGCGAGTGTTCACATCGCAGTGTTGCCGAAGCTCTTCGAGTCTGATAGGGACCAATTTTTTTATATTCATGTCGATCTGTTCAAGAACATTGCCTTTTCGTCCATGACAATTTCTGTTCTGTTCATGATGTCTGTTTCCGAGTCTTTTCGGTCTATTCTCAACAATTATCTTTTCATTCCTAATTATGTGTTCCAAGTCCTTTCGGACGTGCTGCCAAACATCTGTTCCCTAACCTTTCGCGTCTCTTCTGATTATCTATTCCTAAAACTTTAGGTTCTGTTCTCGAATTCAGCTCTGTTTCCGCACCTTTACCATGTGTTGCTGACCCTTTCCGGTATGTTTGGTGAGTTTTGTTGCTGTTTGTTATCATTTTGTGTCTGATTCTGACACTTCCGAGTCTGTTACCAACGCTAACTGGTCTGGTACTGACACTTTTGCATGTTTCCAAACTCACGTGTTTGTTTCTGACGGTTACGGATCTGGCTACTCTCCCTTACCTGTCTGCTGATGACCCTCGATGTTTTTATCCTGACACTTACCTGTATGTTATCTATTCTTACGTGCCTGTACCGATATTTTGCTTGGTTCCCGACATTTGTACTGTTTTCTCGAAGCAAATTTTCAGTCACCTACGGGTCTGTTAGCAAGGCACTAGTCTGATCTGTTCCTTACAGCCTGCTCCCAACTATTTACTTCCCTTTCCCGAAACTTTTGCTTAAGTTTACAATAGTCTGTTCCTTAAACTTTCTGGTCAGTTCCCGACAATTTCAGGTCTGTTCCTGATGATATGCTCCCAGCCATTTCAGGTCTGTTCCTTACGATCGGTTGCCACATTTTCTGGTCTGTTCTCGACACTTTACATCTAATTGCTTTCCTTACATATGACTCTTTCTAGTCCTCTTGGACAATGTTTGTCTGTTCCCGACCACTTTGCGTCTCATTATGACCCTTGTGGATATGTTCTCCGCTATTGTGTTTTGTTATAGTCCTTTCTGTTTAAATTCCACACCCTCTCGGGTCTCTTCCGGATCTTTTCTGATGTGTTCTTACCATTTTCATGTCAGTTCTCGATCCTTTCTGACCTATTTGTGTCTGTTGCGGTCACTTGTAGATGTGTTTCTGAATCTTTCATTCTATTCCCGAATTATTCGTATGTGTAACCTTCAATTTCGTGTCCTACCCTAAACGTTTCGACTCTTTCCTTAACAATCTTTCCCCCAATTTATTCAGTCTGTTTTTGATTGTGTCTTTCCTGCATTTTATGGAACATTCTGGCCTTCTTTGGTCTATTCAGAATGGTCTGTTCCTTATCCCTTTGGGACTGTATTTGATAGTCTCTTGAGTACTCTTTAAAACCTGTCCTCGACCCAGTTTTATCTATTCAGCACCTTCTGATCCCCACGCTATCCAGTCTCTCCCTTCTACATTAGAGCCTTTCTGACATTTTCCCAACACATTCGGATGTGTTCTCTACATTGGCGGTTCTATACCCAAACTTATTTCGTCTTTTAACGAACTCTATACCCGTCTGATCATGACCCTATTGTGTATTTTCACATTTCTTTCAACTCTGTCCCATCTGTCTGTTCCTGACCCATTTGGGTCTGTTGTTGATGGTCTCATCCCGACTCTTGCGGTACTTTTTCTGATACCATTGTGTCTTTCCGCGACCCTGTAGAATGTGTTTCCGTCTGTTACAGATAAGTGGACTACCCATTCTGGTCTGTATCCCATTCTTTCGGAATCTTTTGGGTCTATTCCGAATTACTGAATCCCTTTTCAACACTTATTTTTCAATTCCCGAATGATCAGTATATCCAACCACTTTCTGTCAATTCCGACCATTTCAGTTCTGTTATCAACAATCTGTTTCTGCCGCTTTAGTATCCATCTACCTCCGACTGCTCCCTCACTATTATGTCTATTCCTGATTATTTAGGTTATTTTTCACAATTTTCTAACAAACTTAAATGTGTTCTCGACTATTTTTGGACTGTTCCGGCCCATTTCGTGTCTGATGTAAATCATTACAGCTATGATCTCAACGTTATGGGGTATGTACACAAACTTTACGGTATTTTCCCAAATTTATCTGATCTGTTTACGATGCTTTCTGAGGAGTTCTCTACCATTTCTGGTCTGTTCCCTGTCTTTCCAGATATTTTCATGGCCCTTTTGTGTGTATTATCGAGCTTCTCAGGTGTGTTCATGACGCTATCGTCCCTGTATCCGATCCTTTGTATTCTGTTTCCACTATCCTCTTCTGACCCTTCAGGTCGCATCAAACCCATTTTATAGTCTTTCCAATGCTTTATCAACACTTTTCAAGTTGTTTCATCGCATTCTTATCTGTTGCCGTCCATGATAGATTTGTTTCCGAACATTTCATCTCTCATCCCGAAACTTATGTGTCTGTTTCCGAAATTTGACTGTCTGTTGCTGGTGCTCAATCTTCTTTTCCTGACACTTACCTATCTGTTGTCTACTCTTAAGTGCCTGTTTCTGACAATTTTGTGAGAGTTCACATCGCAGTGTTGCCGAAGCTCTTCGAGTCTGATAGGGACCAATTTTTTTATATTCATGTCGATCTGATCCCGAACATTGCCTTTTTGTTCGTGACAATTTCTGTTCTGTTAATTATGTCTGTTCCTCAGACTTTTCTGTGTATTCTCAGCAATTATCTTTTCATTCCCAATTATGTGTTCCAAGTCCTTTCAGACCTGCTGCCAAACATCTGTTCCCAAAGCTTTCGCATCTCTTCTGATTATCTATTCCTAAATCTTTAGAGTCTGTTCTCGAATTCTGCTCAGTTTCCGCACCTTTACCATGTATTGCTCACTCTTTCTGGTGTGTTTGGTGAGTTTCGTGCCTGTTTGCGACCATTTTGTGTCTGATTCTGAAACTTCCGAGTCTGTTACCGACGCTAAGTCGTCTGGTACTGACCCTTTTGCATTTTTCCAGATTCACGTGTTTGTTTCAGACGCTTACGGATCTGGCTACTCTCCCTTACCTGTCCGCTGATGACCCTCGATATTTTTATCCTGACACTTACCTGTCTGTTATCTATTCTTACGTGCCTGTACCGATATTTTGCTTGGTTCCCGACATTTGTACGGTTTCTCGACGCAATTTTTCAGTCAACTACGGGTCTGTTAGCAAGGCACTAGTCTGAATTGTTCCTTACAGCCTGTTCCCAACTATTTATTTCCATTTCCCGACACTTTTGCTTATGTTTACAATAGTCTGTTCCTTAAACTTTCTGGAAAGTTCCCGACAACTTCAGGTCTGTTCCTGATGATGTGCTCCCAGCCATTTCAGGACTGTTCCCTACGATCGTTTGCCTCACTTTCTGGTCTGTTCTCGACACATTACATCTAATTGCTTTCCTTACACATGACTCTTTCTAGTCCTCTTGGACAATGTTTGTCTGTTCCCGACCTCTTTGCATCTCATTATGACCCTTGTGGATATGTTCTCCGCTCGTGTGTTTTGTTATACACCTTTCTGTTTAAATTCCACACCCTCTCGGGTCTCTTCCCGACCTTTTCTGACCTGTTCTTTTCATTTTCATGTCAGTTTACGATCCTTTCTGACCTGTTGCGGTCACTTGTAGATGTGTTTCTGAATCTTTCATTCTATTCCCGAATTATTCGTATGTGTAACCTTCAATTTCGTGTCCTATTTCAAACGTTTCGACTCTTTCCTTAACAATCTTAACCCCAATTTTTTCAGTCTGTTTTTGATTGTGTCTTTCCTGCATTTTATGGAACATTCTGGTCTTCTTTGGTCTATTCAGAATGGTCTGTTCCTTACCCTTTTGCGACTGTATTGCTATTCTCTTGACTACTCTTTAGAGCCTGTCATCGACCCAGTTTTATCTATTCAGCACCTTCTGATCCCCACGCTATCCAGTCTCTCCCTTCTACATTAGAGCCTTTATGACATTTTCCCAACACATTCGAATGTCTTCTCTACATTGGCGGTTCTATCCGCAAACTTATTTCGTCTTTTCACGAACTCTATACACGTCTGATCACGACCCTATTGTGTATTTTCAGATTTCTTTCAACTCTGTCCCATCTGTCTGATCCTGAACCATTGAGGTCTGTTGTTGATGGTCTCATCCCGACTCTTGTGGTCCTGTTTCCGATACCTTTGTGTCTTTTCCCGACACTTTAGAATGTGTTTCCGTCTGTTACTGATAAGTTGACGACCCATTCTGGCCTGTATCCCAGTCTTTCGGAAACTTTTGGGTCTATTCCGAATTCCTGAATCCGTTTCCAACACTTTTATTCTATTCCCGAATGTTCAGTATATCCAACCACTTTCTGTCAATTCCGACCATTTCAGGTCTCTTTCCAACAATTCGTTTCTGACGCTTTAGTATCCATCTTCCTCCGACTGCTCCCACACTATTATGTCTATTCCTGATTATTTAGGTTATTTTTCATGATTTTCCAATAAACTTAAATGGGTTCTCGACTATATTTGGACTGTTCCGGCCCATTTCGTGTCTGATGTAAATTATTACAGCTATGATCACAACGTTATGGGGTATGTACACAAACTTTACGGTATTTTCCCAAATTTATCTGATGTGTTTACGATGCTTTCTGAGGAGTTCTCTATCATTTGTGGTCTGTTCCCTGTCTTTCCAGATAATTTCATGGCCCTTTTGTGTGTATTACCGAGCTTCTAAGGTGTGTTCATGACGCTATCGTCCCTGTATCCGATCCTTTGTATTCTGTTTCCAACTATCTTTTTCTGACCCTTCAGGTCGTTTCAAACCCATTTTATAGTCATTCCAATGTTTTATCAACACTTTTCAAGTTGTTTTCATCGCATTCTTGTCTGTTGCCGTCCAGGATAGATCTGTTTCCGAACCTTTCATCTCTCATCCCGACACTTACACGTCTGTTTCCGAAATTTGACTGTCTGTTGCTGGCGCTCAATCTTCTTTTCCTGACACTTACCTATCTGTTATCTACTCTTAAGTGCCTGTTTCTGACAATTTTGCGAGTGTGCACATCGCAGTGTCGCTGAAGCTCTTCGAGTCTGATAGGGACCAATTTTTTAATATTCATGTCGATCTGTTCCCGAACATTGCCTTTTTGTTCGTGACAATTTCTGTTCTGTTCATGATGTTTGTTCCCGAGACTTTTCGGTCTATTCCCAACAATTATCTTTTCATTCCCAATTATGTGTTCTAAGTCCTTTCGGACCTGAGGCCAAACATCTGTTCTCATACATTTTTCGCCTCTTCTGATTATCTATTCCTAAAACTTTAGGGTCTGTTCTCGAATTCTGCTCTGTTTCCGCAACTTTACCATGTGTTGCTGATCCTTTCCGGTGTGTTTGGTGAGTTTTGTGCCTGTTTGCAAGCATTTTGTGTCTGATTCTGACACTTCCGAGTCCGTTACCGATGCTAACTGGTCTGGTCCTTACACTTTTGCATCTTTCCAGACTCACGTGTTTGTTTCATACGCTTACGGATCTGGCTACTCTCCCTTACCTGTGTACTGATGACCCTCGATGTTTTAATCCTGACACTTACCTGTCTGTTATCTATTCTTACGTGCCTGTACCGATATTTTGCTTGGTTCCAGACATTTTTACTGTTTTCTCGACGCAATTTTTCAGTCACCTACGGGTCTGTTAGCAAGGCACTAGTCTGATCTGTTCCTTACAGCCTGTTCCCAACTATTTACTTCCTTTTCCCGACACTTTTGCTTATGTTTACAATAGTCTGTTCCTTAAACTTTCTGGTCAGATCCCGACAATTTCAGGTCTGTTTCTGATGATGTGCTCCCAGCCATTTCAGGTCTGTTCCCCACGATCGGTTGCCACACTTTCTGGTCTGTTCTCGACACTTGACATCTAATTGCTTTCCTTACATATGACTCTTTCTAGTCGTCTAGGACAATGTTTGTCTGTTCCCGACCACTTTGCGTCTCATTATGACCCTTGTGGATATGTTTTCCGCTCGTGTGTTTTGTTATACACCTTTCTGTTTAAATTCCACACCCTCTCGGGTCTCTTCCCGACATTTTATGACGTGTTCTTTTCATTTTCATGTCAGTTTACGATCCTTTCTGACCTATTTGCATCTGTTGCGGTCACTTGTAGATGTGTTTCTGTATCTTTCATTCTATTCCCAAATTATTCGTATGTTTAACCTTCAATTTCGTGTCCTATCCCAAACGTGTCGACTCTTTCCTTAACAATCTTTCCCCCAATTTTTTCAGTTTTTTTTTGATTGTGTCTTTCCACCATTTTATGGAACATTCTGGACTTCTTTGGTCTCTTCAGAATGGTCTGTTCCTTATCCTTTTGGGACTGTATTTCCTAGTCTCTTGACTACTCTTTAGAGCCTGTCCTCGACCCAGTTTTATCTATTCAGCACCATCTGATCCCCACACTATCCACTCTCTCCCTTCTACATTTGAGCCTTTCGGACATTTTCCCAACACATTCGAATGTGTTCTCTACATTGGCGGTTGTATACCCAAACTTATTTCGTCTTTTCACAAACTCTATACCCGTCTGATCACGACCCTATTGTGTATTTTCATAATTCTTTCAACTCTGTCCCATCTGTCTGTTCCTGACCCATTGGGGTCTGTTGTTGATGGTCTCATCCCGACCCTTGCGGTCCTGTTTCCGATACCTTTGTGTCTTTCCCCGACCATTTAGAATGTGTTTCCGTCTGTTACTGATAAGTTGACGACCCCTTGTGGTCTGTATCCCATTCTTTCGGAAACTTTTGGGTATATTCCGAATTCCTGAATCCGTTTCGAACACTTTTTTTCTATTCCCGAACGTTCAGTATATCCAACCACTTTCTGTCAATTCCGACCATTTCAGGTCTGTTTCCAACAATCTGTTTCTGATGCTTTAGTATCCATCTACCTCCGACTGCTCCCACACTATTATGTCTATTCCTGATTATGTAGGTTATTTTTCACGATTTTCTAACAAACTTAAATGTGTTCTCGAATATTTTTGGACTGTTCCGGCCCATTTCGTGTCTGATGTAAATCATTACAGCTATGATCACGACGTTATGGGGTATGTACACAAACTTAACGGTATTTTCCCAAATTTATTTGATGTGTTTACGATGCTTTCTGAGGAGTTCTCTATCATTTCTGGTCTGTTCCCTGTCTTTCCAGATATTTTCATGGCCCTTTTGTGTCTATTACCGAGCTTCTCAGGTGTGTTCATGACGCTATCGTCCCTATATCCGATCCTTTGTATTCTGTTTCCAACTATCATTTTTTGACCCTTCAGGTCGCTTCAAACACATTTTATAGTCTTTCCAATGTAGTATCAACACTTCAAGTTGTTTTCATCGCATTCTTGTCTGTTGCCGTCCTTGATAGATCTGTTTCCGAACACTTCATCTCCCATCCCGACCCTTACGCGTCTGTTTCCGAAATTTGACTGTCTGTTGCTGGCGCTCAATCTTCTTTTCCTGACAATTACCTCTCTGTTATCTACTCTTAAGTGACTGTTTCTAACAATTTTGCGAGAGTTCACATCGCAGTGTTTCCGAAGCTCTTCGAGTCTGATAGGGACCAATTTTTTTATATTCATGTCGATCCGTTCAAGAACATTGCCTTTTCGTTCCTGACAATTTCTGTTCTGTTCATGATGTCTGTTCCCGAGACTTTTCGGTCTATTCTCAACAATTATCTTTTCATTCCCAATTATGTGTTCCAAGTCCTTTCGGACCTGCTGCCAATCATCTGTTCCCAAACCTTTCGCGTCTCTTCTGATTATCTATTCCTAAAACTTTAGGGTCTGTTCTCGAATTCTGCTCAGTTTCCGCACCTTTACCATGTATTGCTGACACTTTCCGGAGTGGTTGGTGAGTTTTGTGCCTGTTTGCGAGCATTTTGTGTCTGATTCTGACACTTCCGTGTCTGTTACCGACGCTAACTGGTCTGGTACTGACACTTTTGCATGTTTCCAGACTCACGTGTTTGTTTCTGATGCTTGCGGATCTGGCTACTCTCCCTTACCAGTCTGCTGATGACCCTTGATGTTTTTATCCTGACACTTACCTGTCTGTTATCTATTCTTACGTGTCTGTACCGATATTTTGCTTGGTTCCCGACATTTGTACTGTTTTCCCGACGCAATTTTTCAGTTACCTACGGGTCTGTTAGCAAGGCACTAGTCTGATCTGTTCCTTGCAGCCTGTTCCCAACTATTTACTTCCCTTTCCCGACACTTTTGCTTATGTTGACAATAGTCTGTTCCTTAAACTTTCTGGTCAGTTCCCGACAATTTCAGGTCTGTTCCTCGTGATGTGCACCGAGCCATTTCAGGTCTGTTCCCTACGATCGGTTGCAACACTTTCTGGTCTGTTCTCGACACTTTACATCTAATTGCTTTCCTTACATATGACTCTTTCTAGTCCTCTTGGACAATGTTGTCTGTCCCCGACCTCTTTGCGTCTCATTATGACCCTTGTGGATCTGTTCTCCGCTCGTGTGTTTTGTTATAGACCTTTCTGTTTTAATTCCACACAGTCTCGGGTCTCTTCCCGACCTTTTCTGACGTGTTCTTTTCATTCTCATGTCAGTTTACGATCCTTTCTGACCAATTTGCGTCTGTTGCGGTCACTTGTAGATGTGTTTCTGAATCTTTCATTCTTTTCCCGAATTATTCGTATGTGTAACATTGAATTTCGTGGCCTATCCCAAACGTTACGACTCTTTCCTTAACAATCTTTCTCCCAATCTTTTCAGTCTGGTTTTGATTGTGTCTTTCCTCCATTTTATGGAACTTTCTGGGCTTCTTTGGTCTATTCAGAATGGTCTGTTCCTTATCCTTTTGGGACTCTATTTGATAGTCTCTTCACTACTCTTTAGAGCCTGTCCTTGACCCAGTTTTATCTATTCAGCACCTTCTGATCCCCACGCTATCCAGTCTCTCTCTTCTACATTAGAGCTTTTCTGACATTTTCCCAACACATTCGAATGTGTTCTCTACATTGGCGGTTCTATACCCAAACTTATTTCGTCCTTTCACGAACTATATACCCGTCTGATCACGACCCTATTGTGTATTTTCACATTTCTTTCAACTCTGTCCCATCTGTCTGTTCCTGACCCATTGGGGTCTGTTGTTGATGGTCTCATCCCGATTCTTGTGGTCCTGTTTCCGATACCTTTGTGTCTCTCCCCGACCCTTTAGAATGTGTTTCCGTCTGTTACTGATAAGTTGACGGCCCATTCTGGTCTGTATCCCATTCTTTCGGAAACTTTTGGGTCTTTTCCCAATTCCTGAATCCGTTTGCAACACTTTTTTTCAATTCCCGAATGTTCAGTATATCCAACCACTTTCTGTCAATTCCGACCATTTCAGGTCTGTTTCCAACAATCTGTTTCTGACGCTTTAGTATCCATCTTCCTCCGACTGATCCCACACTTTTATGTCTATTCCTGATTATTTAGGTTATTTTTCATGATTTTCCAACAAAGTTAAATGTATTCTCGACTATTTTTGGACTGTTCCGACCCATTTCGTGTCTGATGTAAATCATTACAGCTATGATCACCACGCTATGGGGTATGTACACAAACTTTACGGTATTTTCCCAAATTTATCTGATGTGTATACGATGCTTTCTGAGGAGTTCTCTATCATTTCTGGTCTGTTCCCTGTCTTTTTAGATATTTTCATGGCCCTTTTGTGTCTATTACCGAGCTTCTCAGGTGTGTTCATGACGCTATCGTCCCTGTATCCGATCCTTTGTACTCTGTTTCCAACTATCTATTTCTGACCCTTCAGGTCGCTTCAAACCCATTTTATAGTCTTTCCAATGTTTTATCAACACTTTTCAAGTTGTTTTCATCGCATTCTTGTCTGTTGCCGTCCATGATAGATTTGTTTCCGAACCTTTCATCTCTCATCCTGACACTTATGCATCTGTTTCCGAAATTTGACTGTCTGTTGCTGGCGCTCAATCTTCTTTTCCTGACACTTACCTATCTGTTATCTACTCTTAAGTGCCTGTTTCTGACAATTATGCGAGAGTTCACATCGCAGTGATGCCGAAGCTCTTCGAGTCTGATAGGGACCATTTTTTTTATATTCATGTCGATCTCATCTCGAACATTGCCTTTTTGTTCGTGACAATTTCTGTTCTATTCATGATGTCTGTTCCCGAGACTTTTCGGTCTATTCTCAGCAATTATCTTTTTATTCCCAATTATGTGTTCCAAGTCCTTTCGGACCTGCTGCCAAACATCTGTTCCCAAACCTTTCGCGTCTCTTCTGATTATCTATTCCTAAATCTTTAGGGTCTGTTCTCGAATTCTGCTCAGTTGCCGCACATTTACCATGTGTTGCTGACCCTCTCCGTTATGTTTGGTGAGTTTTGTGCCTGTTTGTTAGCATTTTGTGTCTGATTCTGACACTTCCGAGTCTGTTACCAACGCTAATTTGTCTGCTACTGACCCTTTTCCATGTTTGCAGACTCACGTGTTTGTTTCTGACGCTTACGGATCTGGCTACACTCCCTTACCTGTCTGCTGATGACCCTCGATATTTTTATCCTGGCACTTACCTGTCTGTTATCTATTCCTACGTGTCTGTACCGATATTTTGCTTGGTTCCCAACATTTGTACGGTTTCTCGACTCAATTTTTCAGTCAACTGCAGGTGTGTTAGCAAGGCACTACTCTGATCTGTTCCTTACAGCCTGTTCCCAACTATTTACTTCCATTTCCCGACACTTTTGCTTATGTTTACAATAGTCTGTTCCTTAAACTTTCTGGTCTGTTCCCGACAATTTCAGGTCTGTTCCTGATGATGTGCTCCCAGCCATTTCAGGTCTGTTCCCTACGATCGTTTGCCTCAATTTCTGGTCTGTTCTCGACACTTTACATCTAATTGCTTTCCTTGCATATGACTCTTTCTAGTCCTCTTGGACAATGTTTGTCTGTTCCCGACCTCTTTGCGTCTCATTATGTCCCTTGTGGATATGTTTTCCGCTTGTGTGTTTTGTTATACACCTTTCTGTTTAAATTGCACACCCTCTCGTGTCTCTTCCCGACGTTTTCTGAGGTGTTCTTTTCATTTTCATGTCAGTTTACGATCCTTTCTGACCTATTTGCATCTGTTGCGGTCACTTGTAGATGTGTTTCTGAATCTTTCATTCTATTCCCGAATTATTCGTATGTGTAACCTTCAATTTCGTGTCCTATCCCAAACGTTTCGACTCTTTCCTTAACAATCTTTCCCCCAATCTTTTCAGTCTGTTTTTGATTTTGTCTTTCCTGCATTTTATGGAACATTCTGGACTTCTTTGGTCTATTCAGAATGGTCTGTTCCTTATCCATTTGGGACTGTATTTGATAGTCTCTTGACTACTCTTTAGAGCCTGTCCTCGACCCAGTTTTATCTATTCAGCACCTTCTGAACTCCACGCTATCCAGTCTCTCCCTTCTACATTAGAGCCTTTCTGACATTTTCCCAACACATTCGAATGTGTTCTATACATTGGCGGATCTATACCCAAACTTATTTCGTCTTTTCACGAACTCTATACCCGTATGATCACGACCCTATTGTGTATTTTCACATTTCTTTCAACTCTGTCCCATCTGTCTGTTCCTGACCCATTGGGGTCTGTTGTTGATGGTCTCATCCCGACTCTTGTGGTCCTGTTTCCGATACCTTTGTGTCTTTACCCGACCCTTTAGAATGCGTTTCCGTCTGTTACTGATAAGTTGATGACCCATTCTGGTCTGTATCCCATTCTTCCGGAAACTTTTGGGTCTATTCCCAATACCTGAATCCGTTTCCAACACTTTTTTTCAATTCCCTAATGTTCAGTATATCCAACCACTTTCTGTCAATTCCGACCATTTCAGGTCTTTTTCCAACAATCTGTTTCTGACGCTTTAGTATCCATCTACCTCCGACTGCTCCCACACTATTATGTCTATGCCTGATTATTTAGGTATTTTTCATGATTTTCCAACAAACTTAAATGTGTTCTCGACTATATTTTGACTGCTCCGGCCCATTTCGTGTCTGATGTAAATCATTACAGCTATGATCACAACGTTATGGGGTATGTACACAAACTTTACGGTATTTTCCCAAATTTATCTGATGTGTTTACGGTGCTTTCTGAGGAGTTCTCTATCATTTCTGGTCTGTTCCCTGTCTTTCCAGATATTTTCATGGTCCTTTTGTGTCTATTACCGAGATTCTCAAGTGTGTTCATGATGCTATCGTCCCTGTATCCGATCCTTTCTACTCTGTTTCCAACGATATTTTTCTGACCCTTCAGGTCGCATCAAACCCATTTTATAGTCTTTCCAATGTTTTATCAACAATTTTCAGGTTGTTTTCATCGCATTCTTGTCTGTTGCCGTCCATGACAGATCTGTTTCCGAACCTTTCATGTCTCATCCCCTCCCTTACGCGTCTGTTTCCGAAATTTGGCTGTCTGTTGCTAGTGCACAATCTTCTTTTCGTGACACTTACCTATCTGTTATGTACTCTTAACTGCCTGTTTCTGACAATTTTGCGAGTGTTCACATCGGAGTGTTGCCGAAGCACTTCTAGTCTGATAGGCACCAATTTTTTCTATTCATGTCGATCTGTTCCGGTATATTGCCTTTTCGTTCGTGACAATTTCTGTTCTGTTCATGATGTCTGTTCCCGAGACTTTTCGATCTATTCTCCACAATTATCTTTTCTATCCCAATTATGTGTTCCAAGTCCTTTCGGACCTGAGGCCAAACATCTGTTGTCATACATTTTGCGTCTCTTCTGATTATCTATTCCTAAAACTTTAGGGTCTGTTCTCGAATTCTGCTCTGTTTCCGCCACTTTACCATGTGTTGCTGACCCTTTCAGGTGTGTTTGGTGAGTTTTGTGCCTGTTTGCGAGCATTTTGTGTCTGATTCTGACACTTCCGAGTCTGTTACCGATGCTAACTGGTCTGGTACTGACACTTTTGCATGTTTCCAGACTCACGTGTTTGTTTCTGAAGGTTACGGATCTGGCTACTCTCCCTTACCTGTCTACTGATGACCCTCGATGTTTTAATCCTGACACTTACCTGTCTGTTATCTATTCTTACGTGCCTGTTCCCGACATTTTTACTGTTTTCTCGACGCAATTTTTCAGTCACCTACGGGTCTGTTAGCAAGGCACTAGTCTGATCTGTTCCTTACAGCCTGTTCCCAACTATTTACTTCCTTTTCCCGAAACTTTTGCTTATGTTTACAATAGTCTGTTCCTTAAACTTTCTGGTCAGTTCCCGACAATTTCAGGTCTGTTCCTGATGATGTGCTCCCAGCCATTTCAGGTCTGTTCCCCACGATCGGTTGCCACACTTTCTGGTCTGTCTCGACACTTGACATCTAATTGCTTTCCTTACATATGACTCTTTCTAGTCCTCTTGGACAATGTTTGTCTGTTCCCGACCAGTTTGCGTCTCATTATGACCCTTGTGGATATGTTCTCCGCTCGTGTGTTTTGTTATACACATTTCTGTTTAAATTCCACACCCTCTCGGGTCTCTTCCCGACCTTTTCTGACGTGTTCTTTTCATTTTCATGTCAGTTTGCCATCCTTTCTTACGTATTTGCGTCTGTTGCGGTCACTTGTAGATGTGTTTCTGAATCTTTCATTCTATTCCCAAATTATTCGTATGTGTAACCTTCAATTTCGTGTCCTATCCCAAACGTTTCGACTCTTTCCTTAACAATCTTTCCCCCAATTTTTTCAGTCTGTTTTTGATTGTGTCTTTCCTCCATTTTATGGAACTTTCTGGGCTTCTTTGGTCTATTCAGAATGGTCTGTTCCTTATCCTTTTGGGACTCTATTTGATAGTCTCTTGACTACTCTTTAGAGCCCGTACTCGACCCAGTTTTATCTATTCAGCACCGTCTGAACCCCACGCTATGCAGTCTCTCCCTTCTACATTAGAGCGTTTCTGACATTTTCCCAAGACATTCGAATGTGTTCTCTACATTGGCGGTTCTATACCCAAACTTATTTCGTCTTTTCACGAACTGTATACCCGTCTGATCACGACCCTATTGTGTATTTTCACATTTCTTTCAACTCTGCCCCATCTGTCTGTTCCTGACCCATTGGGGTCTGTTGTTGATGGTCTCATCCCGACGCTTGCGGTCCTGTTTCGGATACCTTTGAGTCTTTCCCCGACCCTTCAGAATGTGTTTCCGTGTGTTACTGATAAGTTGACGACCCATTCTGGTCTGTATCCCATTCTTTCGGAAACTTTTGTGTGTATTCCCAATTCCTGAATCCGTTTCAAACACTTTTTTTCAATTCCCGAATGTTTAGTATATCCAACCACTTTCTGTCAATTCCGACCATTTCAGGTCTGTTTCCAACAATCTGTTTCTGACGCTTTAGTATCCATCTACCGACTGCTCCCACACTATTATGTCTATTCCTGATTATTTAGGTTATTTTTCATGAGTTTCCAACAAACTTAAATGTGTTCTCGACTATTTTTGCACTGTTCCGGCACATTTCGTGTCTCATGTAAATCATTACAGCTATGATCACAACGTTATGGGGTATGTACACAAACTTTACGGTATTTTCCCAAATTTATCTGATGTGCTTACGGTGCTTTCTGAGGAGTTCTCTATCATTTCTGGTCTGTTCCCTCTCTTTCCAGATATTTTCATGGCCCTTTTGTGTCTATTACCGAGCTACTCAGGTGTGTTCATGACACTATCGTCCCTGTATCCGATCTTTTGTATTCTCTTTCCAACTATCTTTTTCTGACCCTTCAGGTCGCTTCAAACACATTTTATAGTCTTTCCAATGTAGTATCAACACTTTTCAAGTTGTTTTCATCGCATTCATGTCTGTTGCCGTCCTTGATAGATCTGTTTCCGAACACTTCATCTCCCATCCCGACCCTTACGCGTCTGTTTCCGAAATTTGACTGTCTGTTGCTGGCGCTCAATCTTCTTTTCCTGACAATTACCTCTCTGTTATCTACTCTTAAGTGACTGTTTCTAACAATTTTGCGAGTGTTCACATCGCAGTGTTGCCGAAGCTCTTCGAGTCTGATAGGGACCAATTTTTTTATATTCATGTCGATCCGTTCAAGAACATTGCCTTTTCGTTCCTGACAATTTCTGTTCTGTTCATGATGTCTGTTCCCGAGACTTTTCGGTCTATTCTCAACAATTATCTTTTCATTCCCAATTATGTGTTCCAAGTCCTTTCGGACCTGCTGCCAATCATCTGTTCCCAAAGCTTTCGCGTCTCTTCTGATTATCTATTCCTAAAACTTTAGGGTCTGTTCTCGAATTCTGCTCAGTTTCCGCACCTTTACCATGTATTGCTGACACTTTCCGGAGTGGTTGGTGAGTTTTGTGCCTGTTTGCGAGCATTTTGTGTCTGATTCTGACACTTCCGTGTCTGTTACCGACGCTAACTGGTCTGGTACTGACCCTTTTGCATGTTTCCAGACTCACGTGTTTGTTTCTGATGCTTGCGGATCTGGCTACTCTCCCTTACCAGTCTGCTGATGACCCTTGATGTTTTTATCCTGACACTTACCTGTCTGTTATCTATTCTTACGTGTCTGTACCGATATTTTGCTTGGTTCCCGACATTTGTACTGTTTTCCCGACGCAATTTTTCAGTTACCTACGGGTCTGTTAGCAAGGCACTAGTCTGATCTGTTCCTTGCAGCCTGTTCCCAACTATTTACTTCCCTTTCCCGACACTTTTGCTTATGTTGACAATAGTCTGTTCCTTAAACTTTCTGGTCAGTTCCCGACAATTTCAGGTCTGTTCCTCGTGATGTGCACCGAGCCATTTCAGGTCTGTTCCCTACGATCGGTTGCAACACTTTCTGGTCTGTTCTCGACACTTTACATCTAATTGCTTTCCTTACATATGACTCTTTCTAGTCCTCTTGGACAATGTTGTCTGTCCCCGACCTCTTTGCGTCTCATTATGACCCTTGTGGATCTGTTCTCCGCTCGTGTGTTTTGTTATAGACCTTTCTGTTTTAATTCCACACAGTCTCGGGTCTCTTCCCGACCTTTTCTGACGTGTTCTTTTCATTCTCATGTCAGTTTACGATCCTTTCTGACCAATTTGCGTCTGTTGCGGTCACTTGTAGATGTGTTTCTGAATCTTTCATTCTTTTCCCGAATTATACGTATGTGTAACATTGAATTTCGTGGCCTATCCCAAACGTTACGACTCTTTCCTTAACAATCTTTCTCCCAATCTTTTCAGTCTGGTTTTGATTGTGTCTTTCCTCCATTTTATGGAACTTTCTGGGCTTCTTTGGTCTATTCAGAATGGTCTGTTCCTTATCCTTTTGGGACTCTATTTGATAGTCTCTTCACTACTCTTTAGAGCCTGTCCTTGACCCAGTTTTATCTATTCAGCACCTTCTGATCCCCACGCTATCCAGTCTCTCTCTTCTACATTAGAGCTTTTCTGACATTTTCCCAACACATTCGAATGTGTTCTCTACATTGGCGGTTCTATACCCAAACTTATTTCGTCCTTTCACGAACTATATACCCGTCTGATCACGACCCTATTGTGTATTTTCACATTTCTTTCAACTATGTCCCATCTGTCTGTTCCTGACCCATTGGGGTCTGTTGTTGATGGTCTCATCCCGATTCTTGTGGTCCTGTTTCCGATACCTTTGTGTCTCTCCCCGACCCTTTAGAATGTGTTTCCGTCTGTTACTGATAAGTTGACGGCCCATTCTGGTCTGTATCCCATTCTTTCGGAAACTTTTGGGTCTTTTCCCAATTCCTGAATCCGTTTGCAACACTTTTTTTCAATTCCCGAATGTTCAGTATATCCAACCACTTTCTGTCAATTCCGACCATTTCAGGTCTGTTTCCAACAATCTGTTTCTGACGCTTTAGTATCCATCTTCCTCCGACTGATCCCACACTTTTATGTCTATTCCTGATTATTTAGGTTATTTTTCATGATTTTCCAACAAAGTTAAATGTATTCTCGACTATTTTTGGACTGTTCCGACCCATTTCGTGTCTGATGTAAATCATTACAGCTATGATCACCACGCTATGGGGTATGTACACAAACTTTACGGTATTTTCCCAAATTTATCTGATGTGTATACGATGCTTTCTGAGGAGTTCTCTATCATTTCTGGTCTGTTCCCTGTCTTTTTAGATATTTTCATGGCCCTTTTGTGTCTATTACCGAGCTTCTCAGGTGTGTTCATGACGCTATCGTCCCTGTATCCGATCCTTTGTACTCTGTTTCCAACTATCTATTTCTGACCCTTCAGGTCGCTTCAAACCCATTTTATAGTCTTTCCAATGTTTTATCAACACTTTTCAAGTTGTTTTCATCGCATTCTTGTCTGTTGCCGTGCATGATAGATTTGTTTCCGAACCTTTCATCTCTCATCCTGACACTTATGCATCTGTTTCCGAAATTTGACTGTCTGTTGCTGGCGCTCAATCTTCTTTTCCTGACACTTACCTATCTGTTATCTACTCTTAAGTGCCTGTTTCTGACAATTATGCGAGAGTTCACATCGCAGTGTTGCCGAAGCTCTTCGAGTCTGATAGGGACCATTTTTTTTATATTCATGTCGATCTCATCCCGAACATTGCCTTTTTGTTCGTGACAATTTCTGTTCTATTCATGATGTCTGTTCCCGAGACTTTTCGGTCTATTCTCAGCAATTATCTTTTTATTCCCAATTATGTGTTCCAAGTCCTTTCGGACCTGCTGCCAAACATCTGTTCCCAAACCTTTCGCGTCTCTTCTGATTATCTATTCCTAAATCTTTAGGGTCTGTTCTCGAATTCTGCTCAGTTGCCGCACATTTACCATGTGTTGCTGACCCTCTCCGTTATGTTTGGTGAGTTTTGTGCCTGTTTGTTAGCATTTTGTGTCTGATTCTGACACTTCCGAGTCTGTTACCAACGCTAATTTGTCTGCTACTGACCCTTTTCCATGTTTGCAGACTCACGTGTTTGTTTCTGACGCTTACGGATCTGGCTACACTCCCTTACCTGTCTGCTGATGACCCTCGATATTTTTATCCTGGCACTTACCTGTCTGTTATCTATTCCTACGTGTCTGTACCGATATTTTGCTTGGTTCCCAACATTTGTACGGTTTCTCGACTCAATTTTTCAGTCAACTGCAGGTGTGTTAGCAAGGCACTACTCTGATCTGTTCCTTACAGCCTGTTCCCAACTATTTACTTCCATTTCCCGACACTTTTGCTTATGTTTACAATAGTCTGTTCCTTAAACTTTCTGGTCTGTTCCCGACAATTTCAGGTCTGTTCCTGATGATGTGCTCCCAGCCATTTCAGGTCTGTTCCCTACGATCGTTTGCCTCAATTTCAGGTCTGTTCTCGACACTTTACATCTAATTGCTTTCCTTGCATATGACTCTTTCTAGTCCTCTTGGACAATGTTTGTCTGTTCCCGACCTCTTTGCGTCTCATTATGTCCCTTGTGGATATGTTTTCCGCTTGTGTGTTTTGTTATACACCTTTCTGTTTAAATTGCACACCCTCTCGTGTCTCTTCCCGACGTTTTCTGAGGTGTTCTTTTCATTTTCATGTCAGTTTACGATCCTTTCTGACCTATTTGCATCTGTTGCGGTCACTTGTAGATGTGTTTCTGAATCTTTCATTCTATTCCCGAATTATTCGTATGTGTAACCTTCAATTTCGTGTCCTATCCCAAACGTTTCGACTCTTTCCTTAACAATCTTTCCCCCAATCTTTTCAGTCTGTTTTTGATTTTGTCTTTCCTGCATTTTATGGAACATTCTGGACTTCTTTGGTCTATTCAGAATGGTCTGTTCCTTATCCTTTTGCAACTGTATTGCTAGTCTCTTGACTACTCTTTAGAGCCTGTCCTCGACCCAGTTTTATCTATTCAGCACCTTCTGAACTCCACGCTATCCAGTCTCTCCCTTCTACATTAGAGCCTTTCTGACATTTTCCCAACACATTCGAATGTGTTCTATACATTGGCGGATCTATACCCAAACTTATTTCGTCTTTTCACGAACTCTATACCCGTATGATCACGACCCTATTGTGTATTTTCACATTTCTTTCAACTCTGTCCCATCTGTCTGTTCCTGACCCATTGGGGTCTGTTGTTGATGGTCTCATCCCGACTCTTGTGGTCCTGTTTCCGATACCTTTGTGTCTTTACCCGACCCTTTAGAATGCGTTTCCGTCTGTTACTGATAAGTTGATGACCCATTCTGGTCTGTATCCCATTCTTCCGGAAACTTTTGGGTCTATTCCCAATACCTGAATCCGTTTCCAACACTTTTTTTCAATTCCCTAATGTTCAGTATATCCAACCACTTTCTGTCAATTCCGACCATTTCAGGTCTTTTTCCAACAATCTGTTTCTGACGCTTTAGTATCCATCTACCTCCGACTGCTCCCACACTATTATGTCTATGCCTGATTATTTAGGTATTTTTCATGATTTTCCAACAAACTTAAATGTGTTCTCGACTATATTTGGACTGCTCCGGCCCATTTCGTGTCTGATGTAAATCATTACAGCTATGATCACAACGTTATGGGGTATGTACACAAACTTTACGGTATTTTCCCAAATTTATCTGATGTGTTTACGGTGCTTTCTGAGGAGTTCTCTATCATTTCTGGTCTGTTCCCTGTCTTTCCAGATATTTTCATGGTCCTTTTGTGTCTATTACCGAGATTCTCAAGTGTGTTCATGATGCTATCGTCCCTGTATCCGATCCTTTCTACTCTGTTTCCAACGATATTTTTCTGACCCTTCAGGTCGCATCAAACCCATTTTATAGTCTTTCCAATGTTTTATCAACAATTTTCAGGTTGTTTTCATCGCATTCTTGTCTGTTGCCGTCCATGACAGATCTGTTTCCGAACCTTTCATGTCTCATCCCCTCCCTTACGCGTCTGTTTCCGAAATTTGGCTGTCTGTTGCTAGTGCACAATCTTCTTTTCGTGACACTTACCTATCTGTTATGTACTCTTAACTGCCTGTTTCTGACAATTTTGCGAGTGTTCACATCGGAGTGTTGCCGAAGCACTTCTAGTCTGATAGGCACCAATTTTTTCTATTCATGTCGATCTGTTCCGGTATATTGCCTTTTCGTTCGTGACAATTTCTGTTCTGTTCATGATGTCTGTTCCCGAGACTTTTCGATCTATTCTCCACAATTATCTTTTCTATCCCAATTATGTGTTCCAAGTCCTTTCGGACCTGAGGCCAAACATCTGTTGTCATACATTTTGCGTCTCTTCTGATTATCTATTCCTAAAACTTTAGGGTCTGTTCTCGAATTCTGCTCTGTTTCCGCCACTTTACCATGTGTTGCTGACCCTTTCAGGTGTGTTTGGTGAGTTTTGTGCCTGTTTGCGAGCATTTTGTGTCTGATTCTGACACTTCCGAGTCTGTTACCGATGCTAACTGGTCTGGTACTGACACTTTTGCATGTTTCCAGACTCACGTGTTTGTTTCTGAAGGTTACGGATCTGGCTACTCTCCCTTACCTGTCTACTGATGACCCTCGATGTTTTAATCCTGACACTTACCTGTCTGTTATCTATTCTTACGCGCCTGTTCCCGACATTTTTACTGTTTTCTCGACGCAATTTTTCAGTCACCTACGGGTCTGTTAGCAAGGCACTAGTCTGATCTGTTCCTTACAGCCTGTTCCCAACTATTTACTTCCTTTTCCCGAAACTTTTGCTTATGTTTACAATAGTCTGTTCCTTAAACTTTCTGGTCAGTTCCCGACAATTTCAGGTCTGTTCCTGATGATGTGCTCCCAGCCATTTCAGGTCTGTTCCCCACGATCGGTTGCCACACTTTCTGGTCTGTCTCGACACTTGACATCTAATTGCTTTCCTTACATATGACTCTTTCTAGTCCTCTTGGACAATGTTTGTCTGTTCCCGACCAGTTTGCGTCTCATTATGACCCTTGTGGATATGTTCTCCGCTCGTGTGTTTTGTTATACACATTTCTGTTTAAATTCCACACCCTCTCGGGTCTCTTCCCGAACTTTTCTGACGTGTTCTTTTCATTTTCATGTCAGTTTGCCATCCTTTCTTACGTATTTGCGTCTGTTGCGGTCACTTGTAGATGTGTTTCTGAATCTTTCATTCTATTCCCAAATTATTCGTATGTGTAACCTTCAATTTCGTGTCCTATCCCAAACGTTTCGACTCTTTCCTTAACAATCTTTCCCCCAATTTTTTCAGTCTGGTTTTGATTGTGTCTTTCCTCCATTTTATGGAACTTTCTGGGCTTCTTTGGTCTATTCAGAATGGTCTGTTCCTTATCCTTTTGGGACTCTATTTGATAGTCTCTTGACTACTCTTTAGAGCCCGTACTCGACCCAGTTTTATCTATTCAGCACCGTCTGAACCCCACGCTATGCAGTCTCTCCCTTCTACATTAGAGCGTTTCTGACATTTTACCAAGACATTCGAATGTGTTCTCTACATTGGCGGTTCTATACCCAAACTTATTTCGTCTTTTCACGAACTGTATACCCGTCTGATCACGACCCTATTGTGTATTTTCACATTTCTTTCAACTCTGCCCCATCTGTCTGTTCCTGACCCATTGGGGTCTGTTGTTGATGGTCTCATCCCGACGCTTGCGGTCCTGTTTCGGATACCTTTGAGTCTTTCCCCGACCCTTCAGAATGTGTTTCCGTGTGTTACTGATAAGTTGACGACCCATTCTGGTCTGTATCCCATTCTTTCGGAAACTTTTGTGTGTATTCCCAATTCCTGAATCCGTTTCAAACACTTTTTTTCAATTCCCGAATGTTTAGTATATCCAACCACTTTCTGTCAATTCCGACCATTTCAGGTCTGTTTCCAACAATCTGTTTCTGACGCTTTAGTATCCATCTACCTCCGACTGCTCCCACACTATTATGTCTATTCCTGATTATTTAGGTTATTTTTCATGAGTTTCCAACAAACTTAAATGTGTTCTCGACTATTTTTGCACTGTTCCGGCACATTTCGTGTCTGATGTAAATCATTACAGCTATGATCACAACGTTATGGGGTATGTACACAAACTTTACGGTATTTTCCCAAATTTATCTGATGTGCTTACGGTGCTTTCTGAGGAGTTCTCTATCATTTCTGGTCTGTTCCCTCTCTTTCCAGATATTTTCATGGCCCTTTTGTGTCTATTACCGAGCTACTCAGGTGTGTTCATGACACTATCGTCCCTGTATCCGATCTTTTGTATTCTCTTTCCAACTATCTTTTTCTGACCCTTCAGGTCGCTTCAAACACATTTTATAGTCTTTCCAATGTAGTATCAACACTTTTCAAGTTGTTTTCATCGCATTCATGTCTGTTGCCGTCCTTGATAGATCTGTTTCCGAACACTTCATCTCCCATCCCGACCCTTACGCGTCTGTTTCCGAAATTTGACTGTCTGTTGCTGGCGCTCAATCTTCTTTTCCTGACAATTACCTCTCTGTTATCTACTCTTAAGTGACTGTTTCTAACAATTTTGCGAGTGTTCACATCGCAGTGTTGCCGAAGCTCTTCGAGTCTGATAGGGACCAATTTTTTTATATTCATGTCGATCCGTTCAAGAACATTGCCTTTTCGTTCCTGACAATTTCTGTTCTGTTCATGATGTCTGTTCCCGAGACTTTTCGGTCTATTCTCAACAATTATCTTTTCATTCCCAATTATGTGTTCCAAGTCCTTTCGGACCTGCTGCCAATCATCTGTTCCCAAACCTTTCGCGTCTCTTCTGATTATCTATTCCTAAAACTTTAGGGTCTGTTCTCGAATTCTGCTCAGTTTCCGCACCTTTACCATGTATTGCTGACACTTTCCGGAGTGGTTGGTGAGTTTTGTGCCTGTTTGCGAGCATTTTGTGTCTGATTCTGACACTTCCGTGTCTGTTACCGACGCTAACTGGTCTGGTACTGACCCTTTTGCATGTTTCCAGACTCACGTGTTTGTTTCTGATGCTTGCGGATCTGGCTACTCTCCCTTACCAGTCTGCTGATGACCCTTGATGTTTTTATCCTGACACTTACCTGTCTGTTATCTATTCTTACGTGTCTGTACCGATATTTTGCTTGGTTCCCGACATTTGTACTGTTTTCCCGACGCAATTTTTCAGTTACCTACGGGTCTGTTAGCAAGGCACTAGTCTGATCTGTTCCTTGCAGCCTGTTCCCAACTATTTACTTCCCTTTCCCGACACTTTTGCTTATGTTGACAATAGTCTGTTCCTTAAACTTTCTGGTCAGTTCCCGACAATTTCAGGTCTGTTCCTCGTGATGTGCACCGAGCCATTTCAGGTCTGTTCCCTACGATCGGTTGCAACACTTTCTGGTCTGTTCTCGACACTTTACATCTAATTGCTTTCCTTACATATGACTCTTTCTAGTCCTCTTGGACAATGTTGTCTGTCCCCGACCTCTTTGCGTCTCATTATGACCCTTGTGGATCTGTTCTCCGCTCGTGTGTTTTGTTATAGACCTTTCTGTTTTAATTCCACACAGTCTCGGGTCTCTTCCCGACCTTTTCTGACGTGTTCTTTTCATTCTCATGTCAGTTTACGATCCTTTCTGACCAATTTGCGTCTGTTGCGGTCACTTGTAGATGTGTTTCTGAATCTTTCATTCTTTTCCCGAATTATTCGTATGTGTAACATTGAATTTCGTGGCCTATCCCAAACGTTACGACTCTTTCCTTAACAATCTTTCTCCCAATCTTTTCAGTCTGGTTTTGATTGTGTCTTTCCTCCATTTTATGGAACTTTCTGGGCTTCTTTGGTCTATTCAGAATGGTCTGTTCCTTATCCTTTTGGGACTCTATTTGATAGTCTCTTCACTACTCTTTAGAGCCTGTCCTTGACCCAGTTTTACTTATTCAGCACCTTCTGATCCCCACGCTATCCAGTCTCTCTCTTCTACATTAGAGCTTTTCTGACATTTTCCCAACACATTCGAATGTGTTCTCTACATTGCGGTTCTATACCCAAACTTATTTCGTCCTTTCACGAACTATATACCCGTCTGATCACGACCCTATTGTGTATTTTCACATTTCTTTCAACTCTGTCCCATCTGTCTGTTCCTGACCCATTGGGGTCTGTTGTTGATGGTCTCATCCCGATTCTTGTGGTCCTGTTTCCGATACCTTTGTGTCTCTCCCCGACCCTTTAGAATGTGTTTCCGTCTGTTACTGATAAGTTGACGGCCCATTCTGGTCTGTATCCCATTCTTTCGGAAACTTTTGGGTCTTTTCCCAATTCCTGAATCCGTTTGCAACACTTTTTTTCAATTCCCGAATGTTCAGTATATCCAACCACTTTCTGTCAATTCCGACCATTTCAGGTCTGTTTCCAACAATCTGTTTCTGACGCTTTAGTATCCATCTTCCTCCGACTGATCCCACACTTTTATGTCTATTCCTGATTACTTAGGTTATTTTTCATGATTTTCCAACAAAGTTAAATGTATTCTCGACTATTTTTGGACTGTTCCGACCCATTTCGTGTCTGATGTAAATCATTACAGCTATGATCACCACGCTATGGGGTATGTACACAAACTTTACGGTATTTTCCCAAATTTATCTGATGTGTATACGATGCTTTCTGAGGAGTTCTCTATCATTTCTGGTCTGTTCCCTGTCTTTTTAGATATTTTCATGGCCCTTTTGTGTCTATTACCGAGCTTCTCAGGTGTGTTCATGACGCTATCGTCCCTGTATCCGATCCTTTGTACTCTGTTTCCAACTATCTATTTCTGACCCTTCAGGTCGCTTCAAACCCATTTTATAGTCTTTCCAATGTTTTATCAACACTTTTCAAGTTGTTTTCATCGCATTCTTGTCTGTTGCCGTGCATGATAGATTTGTTTCCGAACCTTTCATCTCTCATCCTGACACTTATGCATCTGTTTCCGAAATTTGACTGTCTGTTGCTGGCGCTCAATCTTCTTTTCCTGACACTTACCTATCTGTTATCTACTCTTAAGTGCCTGTTTCTGACAATTATGCGAGAGTTCACATCGCAGTGTTGCCGAAGCTCTTCGAGTCTGATAGGGACCATTTTTTTTTATATTCATGTCGATCTCATCCCGAACATTGCCTTTTTGTTCGTGACAATTTCTGTTCTATTCATGATGTCTGTTCCCGAGACTTTTCGGTCTATTCTCAGCAATTATCTTTTTATTCCCAATTATGTGTTCCAAGTCCTTTCGGACCTGCTGCCAAACATCTGTTCCCAAACCTTTCGCGTCTCTTCTGATTATCTATTCCTAAATCTTTAGGGTCTGTTCTCGAATTCTGCTCAGTTGCCGCACATTTACCATGTGTTGCTGACCCTCTCCGTTATGTTTGGTGAGTTTTGTGCCTGTTTGTTAGCATTTTGTGTCTGATTCTGACACTTCCGAGTCTGTTACCAACGCTAATTTGTCTGCTACTGACCCTTTTCCATGTTTGCAGACTCACGTGTTTGTTTCTGACGCTTACGGATCTGGCTACACTCCCTTACCTGTCTGCTGATGACCCTCGATATTTTTATCCTGGCACTTACCTGTCTGTTATCTATTCCTACGTGTCTGTACCGATATTTTGCTTGGTTCCCAACATTTGTACGGTTTCTCGACTCAATTTTTCAGTCAACTGCAGGTGTGTTAGCAAGGCACTACTCTGATCTGTTCCTTACAGCCTGTTCCCAACTATTTACTTCCATTTCCCGACACTTTTGCTTATGTTTACAATAGTCTGTTCCTTAAACTTTCTGGTCTGTTCCCGACAATTTCAGGTCTGTTCCTGATGATGTGCTCCCAGCCATTTCAGGTCTGTTCCCTACGATCGTTTGCCTCAATTTCTGGTCTGTTCTCGACACTTTACATCTAATTGCTTTCCTTGCATATGACTCTTTCTAGTCCTCTTGGACAATGTTTGTCTGTTCCCGACCTCTTTGCGTCTCATTATGTCCCTTGTGGATATGTTTTCCGCTTGTGTGTTTTGTTATACACCTTTCTGTTTAAATTGCACACCCTCTCGTGTCTCTTCCCGACGTTTTCTGAGGTGTTCTTTTCATTTTCATGTCAGTTTACGATCCTTTCTGACCTATTTGCATCTGTTGCGGTCACTTGTAGATGTGTTTCTGAATCTTTCATTCTATTCCCGAATTATTCGTATGTGTAACCTTCAATTTCGTGTCCTATCCCAAACGTTTCGACTCTTTCCTTAACAATCTTTCCCCCAATCTTTTCAGTCTGTTTTTGATTTTGTCTTTCCTGCATTTTATGGAACATTCTGGACTTCTTTGGTCTATTCAGAATGGTCTGTTCCTTATCCATTTGGGACTGTATTTGATAGTCTCTTGACTACTCTTTAGAGCCTGTCCTCGACCCAGTTTTATCTATTCAGCACCTTCTGAACTCCACGCTATCCAGTCTCTCCCTTCTACATTAGAGCCTTTCTGACATTTTCCCAACACATTCGAATGTGTTCTATACATTGGCGGATCTATACCCAAACTTATTTCGTCTTTTCACGAACTCTATACCCGTATGATCACGACCCTATTGTGTATTTTCACATTTCTTTCAACTCTGTCCCATCTGTCTGTTCCTGACCCATTGGGGTCTGTTGTTGATGGTCTCATCCCGACTCTTGTGGTCCTGTTTCCGATACCTTTGTGTCTTTACCCGACCCTTTAGAATGCGTTTCCGTCTGTTACTGATAAGTTGATGACCCATTCTGGTCTGTATCCCATTCTTCCGGAAACTTTTGGGTCTATTCCCAATACCTGAATCCGTTTCCAACACTTTTTTTCAATTCCCTAATGTTCAGTATATCCAACCACTTTCTGTCAATTCCGACCATTTCAGGTCTTTTTCCAACAATCTGTTTCTGACGCTTTAGTATCCATCTACCTCCGACTGCTCCCACACTATTATGTCTATGCCTGATTATTTAGGTATTTTTCATGATTTTCCAACAAACTTAAATGTGTTCTCGACTATATTTGGACTGCTCCGGCCCATTTCGTGTCTGATGTAAATCATTACAGCTATGATCACAACGTTATGGGGTATGTACACAAACTTTACGGTATTTTCCCAAATTTATCTGATGTGTTTACGGTGTTTCTGAGGAGTTCTCTATCATTTCTGGTCTGTTCCCTGTCTTTCCAGATATTTTCATGGTCCTTTTGTGTCTATTACCGAGATTCTCAAGTGTGTTCATGATGCTATCGTCCCTGTATCCGATCCTTTCTACTCTGTTTCCAACGATATTTTTCTGACCCTTCAGGTCGCATCAAACCCATTTTATAGTCTTTCCAATGTTTTATCAACAATTTTCAGGTTGTTTTCATCGCATTCTTGTCTGTTGCCGTCCATGACAGATCTGTTTCCGAACCTTTCATGTCTCATCCCCTCCCTTACGCGTCTGTTTCCGAAATTTGGCTGTCTGTTGCTAGTGCACAATCTTCTTTTCGTGACACTTACCTATCTGTTATGTACTCTTAACTGCCTGTTTCTGACAATTTTGCGAGTGTTCACATCGGAGTGTTGCCGAAGCACTTCTAGTCTGATAGGCACCAATTTTTTCTATTCATGTCGATCTGTTCCGGTATATTGCCTTTTCGTTCGTGACAATTTCTGTTCTGTTCATGATGTCTGTTCCCGAGACTTTTCGATCTATTCTCCACAATTATCTTTTCTATCCCAATTATGTGTTCCAAATCCTTTCGGACCTGAGGCCAAACATCTGTTGTCATACATTTTGCGTCTCTTCTGATTATCTATTCCTAAAACTTTAGGGTCTGTTCTCGAATTCTGCTCTGTTTCCGCCACTTTACCATGTGTTGCTGACCCTTTCAGGTGTGTTTGGTGAGTTTTGTGCCTGTTTGCGAGCATTTTGTGTCTGATTCTGACACTTCCGAGTCTGTTACCGATGCTAACTGGTCTGGTACTGACACTTTTGCATGTTTCCAGACTCACGTGTTTGTTTCTGAAGGTTACGGATCTGGCTACTCTCCCTTACCTGTCTACTGATGACCCTCGATGTTTTAATCCTGACACTTACCTGTCTGTTATCTATTCTTACGCGCCTGTTCCCGACATTTTTACTGTTTTCTCGACGCAATTTTTCAGTCACCTACGGGTCTGTTAGCAAGGCACTAGTCTGATCTGTTCCTTACAGCCTGTTCCCAACTATTTACTTCCTTTTCCCGAAACTTTTGCTTATGTTTACAATAGTCTGTTCCTTAAACTTTCTGGTCAGTTCCCGACAATTTCAGGTCTGTTCCTGATGATGTGCTCCCAGCCATTTCAGGTCTGTTCCCCACGATCGGTTGCCACACTTTCTGGTCTGTCTCGACACTTGACATCTAATTGCTTTCCTTACATATGACTCTTTCTAGTCCTCTTGGACAATGTTTGTCTGTTCCCGACCAGTTTGCGTCTCATTATGACCCTTGTGGATATGTTCTCCGCTCGTGTGTTTTGTTATACACATTTCTGTTTAAATTCCACACCCTCTCGGGTCTCTTCCCGACCTTTTCTGACGTGTTCTTTTCATTTTCATGTCAGTTTGCCATCCTTTCTTACGTATTTGCGTCTGTTGCGGTCACTTGTAGATGTGTTTCTGAATCTTTCATTCTATTCCCAAATTATTCGTATGTGTAACCTTCAATTTCGTGTCCTATCCCAAACGTTTCGACTCTTTCCTTAACAATCTTTCCCCCAATTTTTTCAGTCTGTTTTTGATTGTGTCTTTCCTCCATTTTATGGAACTTTCTGGGCTTCTTTGGTCTATTCAGAATGGTCTGTTCCTTATCCTTTTGGGACTCTATTTGATAGTCTCTTGACTACTCTTTAGAGCCCGTACTCGACCCAGTTTTATCTATTCAGCACCGTCTGAACCCCACGCTATGCAGTCTCTCCCTTCTACATTAGAGCGTTTCTGACATTTTCCCAAGACATTCGAATGTGTTCTCTACATTGGCGGTTCTATACCCAAACTTATTTCGTCTTTTCACGAACTGTATACCCGTCTGATCACGACCCTATTGTGTATTTTCACATTTCTTTCAACTCTGCCCCATCTGTCTGTTCCTGACCCATTGGGGTCTGTTGTTGATGGTCTCATCCCGACGCTTGCGGTCCTGTTTCGGATACCTTTGAGTCTTTCCCCGACCCTTCAGAATGTGTTTCCGTTTGTTACTGATAAGTTGACGACCCATTCTGGTCTGTATCCCATTCTTTCGGAAACCTTTGTGTGTATTCCCAATTCCTGAATCCGTTTCCAACACTTTTTTTCAATTCCCGAACGTTTAGTATATCCAACCACTTTCTGTCAATTCCGACCATTTCAGGTCTGTTTCCAACAATCTGTTTCTGACGCTTTAGTATCCATCTACCTCCGACTGCTCCCACACTATTATGTCTATTCCTGATTATTTAGGTTATTTTTCATGAGTTTCCAACAAACTTAAATGTGTTCTCGACTATTTTTGCACTGTTCCGGCACATTTCGTGTCTGATGTAAATCATTACAGCTATGATCACAACGTTATGGGGTATGTACACAAACTTTACGGTATTTTCCCAAATTTATCTGATGTGCTTACGGTGCTTTCTGAGGAGTTCTCTATCATTTCTGGTCTGTTCCCTCTCTTTCCAGATATTTTCATGGCCCTTTTGTGTCTATTACCGAGCTACTCAGGTGTGTACATGACACTATCGTCCCTGTATCCGATCTTTTGTATTCCCTTTCCAACTATCTTTTTCTGACCCTTCAGGTCGCTTCAAACCCATTTTATAGACTTTCCAATGTTTAATCAACACTTTTCAAGTTGTTTTCATCGCATTCTTGTCAGTTGCCTTCTATGATAGATCTGTTTCCGAACCTTTCATCTCTCATCCCGACCCTTATGAGTCTGTTTCCGAAATTTGACTGTCTGTTGCTGGCGCTCAATCTTCTTTTCCTGACACTTACCTATCTGTTATCTACTCTTAAGTACCTGTTTCTGACAACTTTGCGAGTGTTCACATCGCAATGTTGCCGAAGCTCTTCGAGTCTGATAGGGACCAATTTTTTTATATTCATGTCGATCTGTTCCCAAAAATTGCCTTTTCATCCGTGACAATTTCTGTTCTGTTCATGATGTCTGTTCCCGAGACATTTCGGTCTATCTCAACAATTATCTTTTCATTCCCAATTATGTGTTCCAAGTCCTTTCGGACCTGCTGCCAAACATCTGTTCCCAAACCATTCGCGTCCCTTCTGATTATCTATTCCTAAAACTTTAGGGTCTGTTCTCGAATTCTGCTCAGTTTCCGCACCTTCACCATGTATTGCTGACCCTTTCCGGTGTGTTTGGTGAGTTTTGTGCCTGTTTGCGAGCATTTTGTGCCTGATTCTGACCCTTCTGAGTCTGTTACCGACGCTAATTGGTCTGGTACTGACCCTTTTGCATTTTTCCAGACTCACGTGTTTGTTTCTGACGCTTACGGATCTGGCTAGTCTCCCTTACCTGTCTGCTTATGACCCTCGATGTTTTTATCCTGACACTTACCTGTCTGTTATCTATTCTTACGTGCCTGTACCGATATTTTGCTTGGTTCCCGACATTTGTACTGTTTTTTCGACGCAATTTTTCAGTCACCTACGGGTCTGTTAGCAAGGCACTAGTCTGATCTGTTCCTTACAGCCCGTTCCCAACTATCTACTTCCTTTTCCCGACACTTTTTCTTATGTTTACAATTGTCTGTTCCTTAAACTTTCTGGTCAGTTCCCGACAATTTCAGGTTTGTTCCTGATGATGTGCTCCCAGCCATTTCAGGTCTGTTCCCCACGATCGGTTGCCACACTTTCTGGTCTGTTCTCGACACTTTACATCTAATTGCTTTCCTTACATATGACTCTTTCTAGTCCTCTTTATCAATGTTTGTCTGTTCCCGACCACTTTGCGTCTCATTATGACCCTTGTGGATATGTTCTCCGCTCGTGTGTTTTGTTATACACCTTTCTGTTTAAATTCCACACCCTCTCGGGTCTCTTCCCGTCCATTTCTGACGCGTTCTTTTCATTTTCATGTCAGCTTGCCATCCTTTCTGACCTATTTGCGTCTGTTTCGGTCACTTGTAGATGTGTTTCTGAATCTTTCATTCTATTCCCGAATTATTCGTATGTGTAACCTTCAATTTCGTGTCCTATCACAAACGTTTCGACTCTTTACTTAACAATCTTTCCCCCAATTTTTTCAGTATTTTTTTGATTGTGTCTTTCCACCATTTTATGGAACATTCTGGACTTCTTTGGTCTATTCAGAATGGTCTGTTCCTTATCCTTTTTGGACTGTATTTGCTAGTCTCTTGACTACTCTTTAGAGCCTGTCCTCGACCCAGTTTTATCTATTCAGCACCATCTGATCCCCACGCTATCCAGTTTCTCCCTTCTACATTAGAGCATTTCTGACATTTTCCCAACACATTCGAATGTGTTCTCTACATTGGCGGTTCTATACACAAACTTATTTCGTCTTTTCACAAACTCTATACCCGTCTGATCACGACCCTATTGTGTATTTTCACATTTCTTTCAACTCTGTCCCATCTGTCTTTTCCTGACCCATTGGGGTCTGTTGTTGATGGTCTCATCCCGACTCTTGCGGTCCTGTTTCTGATACCATTGTGTCTTTCCCCGACCCTTTAGAATGTGTTTCCGTATGTTACTGATAAGTTGACGACCCATTCTGGTCTGTATGCCATTCTTTCGGAAACTTTAGGGTCTATTCCGAATTCCTGAATCCGTTTCCATAACTTTTTTTCTATTCCCGAATGTTCAGTATATCCAACCACTTTCTGTCAATTCCGACCATTTCAGGTCCGTTTCCAACAATCTGTTTCTGACGCTTTAGTATCCATCTACCTCCGACTGCTCCCTCACTATTATGTCTATTCCTGATTATTTAGGTTATTTTTCACGATTTTCTAACAAACTTAAATGTGTTCTCGACTATTTTTGGACTGTTCCGGCCCATTTCGTGTCTGATGTAAATCATTACAGCTATGATCACAACGTTATGTGGTATGTACACAAACTTTACGGTATTTTCCCAAATTTATCTGATGTGTTTACGATGCTTTCTGAGGAGTTCTCTATCATTTCTGGTCTGTTCCCTGTCTTTCCAGATATTTTCATGGCCCTTTTGTGTGTATTACCGAGCTTCGCAGGTGTGTTCATGACGCTATCATCCCTGTATCCGATCCTTTGTATTCTGTTTCCAACTATCTTTTTCTGACCCTTCAGGTCGTTTCAAACCCATTTTATAGTCTTTCCAATGCTTTATCAACACTTTTCAAGTTGTTTTCATCGCATTCTTGTCAGTTGCCGTCCAGGATAGATCTGTTTCCGAACCTTTCATCTCTCATCCCGACACTTACGCGTCTGTTTCCGAAATTTGACTGTCTGTTGCTGGCGCTCAATCTTCTTTTCCTGACACTTACCTATCTGTTATCTACTCTTAAGTGCCTGTTTCTGACAATTTTGCGAGTGTTCACATCGCATTGTTGCTGAAGCTCTTCGAGTCTGATAGGGACCAATTTTTTAATATTCATGTCGATCTGTTCCCGAACATTGCCTTTTCGTTCCTGACAATTTCTGTTCTTTTTATGATGTCTGTTCCCGAGACTTTTCGGTCTATTCTCAACAATTATCTTTTCATTCCCAATTATGTGTTCCAAGTCCTTTCGGACCTGCTGCCATACATCTGTTCCCAAACATTTTGCGTCTCTTCTGATTATGTATTCCTAAAACTTTAGGATCTGTTCTCGAATTCTGCTCTGTTTCCGCACGTTTACCATGTGTTGTTGACCCTTTCCGGTGTGTTTGGTGAATTTTGTGCCTGTTTGCAAGCATTTTGTGTCTGATTCTGACACTTCCGAGTCTGTTACCGATGCTAACTGGTCTTCTACTGACACTTTGCATTTTTCCAGACTCACGTGTTTGTTTCTGACGCTTACGGATCTGGCTAGTCTCCCTTACCTGTCTGCTTATGACCCTCGATGTTTTTATCCTGACACTTACCTGTCTGTTATCTATTCTTACGTGCCTGTACCGATATTTTGCTTGGTTTCCGACATTTGAACTGTTTTCTCGACGCAATTTGTCAGTCAACTACGGGTCTGTTAGCAACGCTCTAGTCTGATCTGTTCCTAACAGTCTGTTCCCCACTATTTACTTCACATTCCCGACGCATTTGCTTATGTTTACAATAGTCTGTTCCTTAAACTTTCTGGTCAGTTCCCGACAATTTCAGGTCTGTTCCTAATGATGTGCTCCCAGCCATTTCAGGTCTGTTCCCTACGATCGGTTTTTACACTTTCTGGTGTGTTCTCGACACTTTACATCTAATTGCTTTCCTTACATATGACTCTTTCTAGTCCTCTTGGAGAATGTTTATCTGTTCCCGTCTACTTTGCGTCTCATTATGACCCTTGTGGATATGTTCTGCGCTCGTGTGTTTTGTTATAGACATTTCTTTTTAAATTCCACACCCTCTCGGGTCTCTTCCCGACCTTTTCTGACGTGTTCTTTTCATTTTCACGTCAGTTTACGATCCTTTCTGACCTATTTGCGTCTGTTGCGGTCACTTGTAGATGTGTTTCTGAATCTTTCATTCTATTTCCGAATTATTCGTATGTGTAACCTTCAATTTCGTGTCCTACCCTAAACGTTTCGACTCTTTCCTTAACAATCTTTCCCCCAATTTATTCAGTCTGCTTTTGATTGTGTCCTTCCTCCATTTATGGAACATTCTGGGCTCCTTTGGTTTATTCAAAATGGTCTGTTCCTTATCCTTTTGGGACTGTATTTGATAGTCTCTTGAGTACTATTTAAAACCTGTCCTCCACCCAGTTTTATCTATTCAGCACCTTCTGATCCCCACGCTATCCAGTCTCTCCCTTCTACATTAGAGCCTTTCTGACGTTTTCCCAACACATTCGAATGTGTTCTCTACATTGGCGGTTCTATACCCAAACTTATTTCGTCTTTTAACGAACTCTATACCCGTCTGATCATGACCCTATTGTGTATTTTCACATTTCTTTCAACTCTGTCCCATCTGTCTGTTCCTGACCCATTTGGGTCTGTTGTTGATGGTCTCATCCCGACTCTTGCGGTACTGTTTCTGATACCATTGTGTCTTTCCGCGACCCTGTAGAATGTGTTTCCGTCTGTTACAGATAAGTGGACGACCCATTCTGGTCTGTATCCCATTCTTTCGGAATCTTTTGGGTCTATTCCGAATTACTGAATCCATTTCCAACACTTATTTTTAAATTGCCGAATGTTCAGTATATCCAACCACTTTCTGTCAATTCCGACCATTTCAGTTCTGTTATCAACAATCTGTTTCTGCCGCTTTAGTATCCATCTACCTCCGACTGCTCCCTCACTATTATGTCTATTCCTGATTATTTAGGATATTTTTCACGATTTTCTAACAAACTTAAATGTGTTTTCGACTATTTTTGGACTGTTCCGGCCCATTTCGTCTCTGATGTAAATCATTACAGCTATGATCACAACGTTATGGGGAATGTACACAAACTTTACGGTATTTTCCCAAATTTATCTGATCTGTTTACGATGCTTTCTGAGGAGTTCTCTATCATTTCTGGTCTGTTCCCTGTCTTTCCAGATATTTTCATGGCCCTTTTGTGTGTATTATCGAGCTTCTCAGGTGTGTTCATGACGCTATCGTCCCTGTATCCGATCCTTTGTATTCTGTTTCCAACTATCTTCTTCTGACCCTTCAGGTCGCATCAAACCCATTTTATAGTCTTTCCAATGCTTTATCAACACTTTTCAAGTTGTTTCATCGCATTCTTATCTGTTTCCGTCCATGATAGATTTGTTTCCGAACCTTTCATCTCTCATCCCGACACTTATATGTCTGTTTCCGAAATTTGACTGTCTGTTGCTGGCGCTCAATCTTCTTTTCCTGACACTTACCTATCTGTTGTCTACTCTTAAGTGCCTGTTTCTGACAATTTTGTGAGAGTTCACATCGCAGTGTTGCCGAAGCTCTTCGAGTCTGATAGGGACCAATTTTTTTATATTCATGTCGATCTGATCCCGAACATTGCCTTTTTCTTCGTGACAATTTCTGTTCTGTTCATTATGTCTGTTCCTCAGACTTTTCGGTCTATTCTCAGCAATTATCTTTTCATTCCCAATTATGTGTTCCAAGTCCTTTCAGACCTGCTGCCAAACATCTGTTCCCAAAGCTTTTGCATCTCTTCTGATTATCTATTCCTAAATCTTTAGAGTCTGTTCTCGAATTCTGCTCAGTTTCCGCACCTTTACCATGTATTGCTCACTCTTTCTGGTGTGTTTGGTTTGTTTTGTGCCTGTTTGCGAGCATTTTGTGTCTGATTCTGACACTTCCGAGTCTGTTACCGACACTAAGTCGTCTGATACTGACCCTTTTGCATTTTTCCAGACTCAACTGTTTGTTTCAGACGCTTACGGATCTGGCTACTCTCCCTTATCTGTCTGCTGATGACCCTCGATATTTTTATCCTGACACTTACCTGTCTGTTATCTATTCTTACGTGGCTGTACCGATATTTTGCTTGGTTCCCGACATTTGTACGGTTTCTCGACGCAATTTGTCAGTCAACTACGGGTCTGTTAGCAAGGCACTAGTCTGATCTGTACTTACAGCCTGTTCCCAACTATTTATTTCCATTTCCCGACACTTTTGCTTATGTTTACAATAGTCTGTTCCTTAAACTTTTTCGTAAGTTCCCGACAACTTCAGGTCTGTTCCTGATGATGTGCTCCCAGCCATTTCAGGACTGTTCCCTACGATCGTTTGCCTCACTTTCTGGTCTGTTCTCGACACATTACATCTAATTGCTTTCCTTACATATGACTCTTTCTAGTCCTCTTGGACAATATTTGTCTGTTCACGACCTCTTTGCATCTCATTATGACCCTTGTGGATATGTTCTCCGCTCGTGTGTTTTGTTATACACCTTTCTGTTTAAATTCCACACCTCACGGGTCTCTTCCCGACCTTTTCTGACGTGTTCTTTTCATTTTCATGTCAGTTTACGATCCTTTCTGACCTGTTGCGGTCATTGTAGATGTGTTTCTGAATCTTTCATTCTATTCCCGAATTATTCGTATGTGTAACCTTCAATTTCGTGTCCTATTTCAAACGTTTCGACTCTTTCCTTAACAATCTTACCCCCAATTTTTTCAATCTGTTTTTGATTGTGTCTTTCCTGCATTTTATGGAACATTCTGGTCTTCTTTGGTCTATTCAGAATGGTCTGTTCCTTACCCTTTTGCGACTGTATTGCTAGTCTCTTGACTACTCTTTAGAGCCTGTCATCGACCCAGTTTTATCTATTCAGCACCTTCTGATTCCCACGCTATCCAGTCTCTCCCTTCTACATTAGAGCCTTTATGACATTTTCCCAACACATTCGAATGTTTTCTCTACATTGGCGGTTCTATACCCAAACTTATTTCGTCTTTTCACGAACTCTATACCCGTCTGATCACGACCCTATTGTGTATTTTCACATTTCTTTCAACTCTGTCCCATCTGTCAGATCCTGACCCATTGGGGTCTGTTGTTGATGGTCTCATCCCGACTCTTGTGGTCCTCTTTCCAATACCTTTGTGTCTTTCCCCGACCCTTTAGAATGTGTTTCCGTCTGTTACTGATAGGTTTACGACCCATTTTGGTCTGTATCCCATTCTTTCGGAAACTTTTGGGTCTATTCCGAATTCCTGAATCCGTTTCCAACACTTTTTTTCTATTCCCGAATGTTCAGTATATCCAACCACCTTCTGTCAATTCCGACCATTTCAGGTCTCTTCCCAACAATTCGTTTCTGACGCTTTAGTATCCATCTACCTCCGACTGCTCCCAAACTATTATGTCTATTCCTGATTATTTAGGTTATTTTTCATGATTTTCCAACAAACTTAAATGGGTTCTCGACTATATTCGGACTGTTCCGGCCCAATTCGTGTCTGATGTAAATCATTACAGCTATGATCACAACGTTATGGGGTATGTACACAAACTTTACGGTATTTTCCCAAATTTATCTGATGTGTTTACGATGCATTCTGAGGAGTTCTCTAACATTTGTGGTCTGTTCCCTGTCTTTCCAGATAATTTCATGGCCCTTTTGTGTGTATTACCGAGCTTCTAAGGTGTGTTCACGACGCTATCGTCCCTGTATCCGATCCTTTGTATTCTGTTTCCAACTATCTTTTTCTGACCCTTCAGGTCGTTTCAAACCCATTTTATAGTCATTCCAATGTTTTATCAACACTTTTCAAGTTGTTTTCATCGCATTCTTGTCTGTTGCCGACCAGGATAGATCTGTTTCCGAACCTTTCATCTCTCATCCCGACACTAACGCGTCTGTTTCCGAAATTTGACTGTCTGTTGCTGGCGCTCAATCTTCTTTTCCTGACGCTTACCTATCTGTTATCTACTCTTAAGTGCCTGTTTCTGACAATTTTGCGAGTGTTCACATCGCAGTGTTGCTGAAGCTCTTCGAGTCTGATAGGGACCAATTTTTTAATATCATGTCGATCTGTTCCCGAACATTGCCTTTTTGTTCGTGACAATTTCTGTTCTGTTCATGATGTTTGTTCCCGAGACTTTTCGGTCTATTCCCAACAATTATCTTTTCATTCCCAATTATGTGTTCCAAGTCCTTTCGGACCAGCTGCCAAACATCTGTTCCCAAACATTTTGCGTCTCTTCTGATTATCTATTCCTAAATCTTTAGGGTCTGTTCTCGAATTCTGCTCCGTTTCTGCACATTTACCATGTGTTGCTGACCCTTTCCGGTATGTTTGGGGAATTTTGTGCCTGTTTGTTAGCATTTTGTGTCTGATTCTGAAACTTCCGAGTCTGTTACCAACGCTAACTTGTCTGCCACTGACCATTTTGAAAGTTTCCAGACTCACGTGCTTGTTTCTGACGCTTATGGATCTGGCTACTCTCCCTTACCTGTCTGCTGATGAGCCTCGATAATTTTATCCTGACACTTACCTGTCTGTTATTTATTCTTACGTGCCTGTACCGATATTTTGCTTGGTTCTCGACATTTGTACGGTTTCTTGACGCAATTTTTCAGTCAACTACGGGTCTGTTAGCAAGTCACTAGTTGATCTGTTCCTTAAAGCCTGTTCCCAACTATTTACTTCCATTTCCCGACACTTTTGCTTATGTTTACAATAGTCTGTTCCTTAAAGTTTCTGGTCAGTTCCCGACAATTTCAGGTCTGTTCCTGATGATGTGCTCCCAGCCATTTCAGGTCTGTTCCCTACGATCGTTTGCCTCACTTTCTGGTCTGTTCTCGACACTTTACTTCTAATTGCTTTCGTTACATATGACTCTTTCTAGTCCTCTTGGACAATGTTTGTCTGTTCCCGACCTCTTTGGGTCTCGTTATGACCCTTATGGATATGTTCTCCGCTTGCGTGTTTTGTTATAGAACTTTCTGTTTTAATTCCACACCCTCTCGGGTCTCTTCCCGACCTTTTCTGACGTTTTCTTTTCATTTTCATGTCAGTTTAGGATCCTTTCTGACCTATTTGCGTCTTTTGCCGTCACTTGTAGATGTGTTTCTGAATCTTTCATTCTATTCCCGAATTATTCGTATGTGTAACCTTCAATTTCGGGTCCTATCCCAAACGTTTCGACTCTTTCCTTAACAATCTTTCCCCCAATTTTTTTCAATCTGTTTTTGATTGTGTCTTTCCTGCATTTTATGGAACATTTTGGACTTCTTTGGTCTATTCAGAATGGTCTGTTCCTTATCCTTTTGCGACTGTATTGCTAGTCTCTTGACTACTCTTTAGAGCCTGTCCTCGACCCAGATTTATCTATTCAGCACCTTCTGATCCCCACGCTATCCAGTCTCTCCCTTCTACATTAGAACCTTTCTGACATTTTCCCAACACATTCGAATGTGTTCTCTACATTGGCGGTTCTATACCCAAACTAATTTCGTCTTTTCACGAACTCTATACCCGTGTGATCAAGACCCTATTGTGTATTTTCACATTTCTTTCAACTCTGTCCCATCTGTCTGTTCCTGACCCATTGGGGTCTGTTGATGATGGTCTCAGCCCGACTCTTGTGGTCCTGTTTCCTATATCTTTGTGTCTTTCCCCGACAATTTAGAATGTGTCTCCGTCTGTTACTGATAAGTTGACGAACCATTCTGGTCTGTATCCCATTCTTTCGGAAACATTTGGGTCTATTCCGAATTCCTGAATCCGTTTCCAACACTTTTTTTCTATTCCCGAATGTTCAGTATATCCAACCACTTTCTGTCAATTCCGACAATTTCAGGTCTGTTTCCAACAATCTGTTTCTGACGCTTTAGTATCCATCTACCTCCGACTGCTCCCACACTATTATGTCTATTCCTGATTATTTAGGTTATTTTTCATGATTTTCCAACAAACTTAAATGTGTTCTCGACTATATTTGGACTGTTCTGGCCCATTTCGTTCTGATGTAAATCATTACAGCCATGATCACAACGTTATGGGGTATGTACACAAACGTTACGGTATTTTCCCAAATTTATCTGATGTGTTTACGATGCTTTCTGAGGAGTTCTCTATCATTTCTGGTCTGTTCCCTGTCTTTCCAGATATTTTCATGGCCCTTTTGTGTCTATTACCGAGCTTCTCAGGTGTGTTCATGACGCTATCGTCCCTGTATCCGATCCTTTGTATTCTGTTTCCAACTATCTTCCTCTGACCCTTCAGGTCGCTTTAATCCCAATTTATAGTCTTTCCAATGCTTTATCAACACGTTTCAAGTTGTTTTCATTGCATTCTTGTCTGTTGCCGTCCAGGATAGATCTGTTGCCGAACATTTAATCTCTCATCTGGACCCTTACGCGCCTGTTTCTGAAATTTGACTGTCTGTTGCTGGCGCTCAATCGTCTTTTCCTGACACTTACCTATCTGTTATCTAATCTTAAGTGCCTGTTTCTGACAATTTTGCGAGTGTTCACATCGCAGTGTTGCCGAAGCTCTTCGAGTCAGATAGGGACCAATTTTTTTTATATTCATGTCGATCTGTACCCGAACAATGCCTTTTCGTTCGTGGCAATTTCTGTACTTTTTATGATGTCTGTTCCCGAGACTTTTCGGTCTATTCTCAACAATTATCTTTTCATTCCCAATTATGTGTTCCAAGTCCTTTCGGACCAGCTGCCAAACATCTGTTCCCAAACATTTTACGTCTCTTCTGATTATGTATTCCTAAAACTTTAGGATCTGTTCTCGAATTCTGCTCTGTTTCCGCACGTTTACCATGTGTTGCTGACCCTCTCCGGTGTGTTTGGTGAGTTTTGTGCCTGTTTGCAAGCATTATGTGTCTGATTCTGACACTTCCGAGTCTGTTACCGATGCTAACTGGTCTTCTACTGACACTTTTGCATGTTTCCAGACTCACGTGTTTGTTTCTGAAGGTTACGGATCTGGCTACTCTCCCTTACGTGTCTGCTGATGACCCTCGATGTTTTTATCCTGACACTTACCTGTCTGTTATCTATTCTTACGTGCCTGTACCGATATTTTGCTTGGTTCCCGACATTTGTACTGTTTTCCGACGCAATTTGTCAGTCAACTACGGGTCTGTTAGCAAGGCTCTAGTCTGATCTGTTCCTAACAGACTGTTCCCAACTATTTACTTCACTTTCCCGACACTTTTGCTTATGTTTACAATAGTCTGTTCCTTAAACTTTCTGGTCAGTTCCCGACAATTTCAGGTTTGTTCCTGATGAAGTGATCCCAGCCATTTCAGGTCTGTTACCCACGATCGGTTGCCACACTTTCTGGTCTGTTCTCGACACTTTACATCTAATTGCTTTCCTTACATATGACTCTTTCTAGTCCTCTTGATCAATGTTTGTCTGTTCCCGACCACTTTGCGTCTCATTATGACCCTTGTGGATATGTTCTCCGCTCGTGTGTTTTGTTATACACCTTTCTGTTTAAATTCCACACCCTCTCGGGTCTCTTCCCGACCTTTTCTGACGCGTTCTTTTCATTTTCATGTCAGTTTGCCATCCTTTCTGACCTATTTGCGTCTGTTTCGGTCACTTGTAGATGTGTTTCTGAATCTTTCATTCTATTCCCAAATTATTCGTATGTGTAACCTTCAATTTTGTGTCCTATCCCAAACGTTTCGACTCTTTCCTTAACAATCTTTCACCCAATTTTTTCAGTTTTTTTTTGATTGTGTCTTTCCACCATTTTATGGAACATTCTGGACTTCTTTGGTCTATTCAGAATGGTCTGTTCCTTATCCTTTTGGGACTGTATTTGCTAGTCTCTTGACTACTCTTTAGAGCCTGTCCTCGACCCAGATTTATCTATTCAGCACCTTCTGATCCCCACGCTATCCAGTCTCTCCCTTCTACATTAGAGCCTTTCTGACATTTTCCCAACACATTCGAATGTTTTCTCTACATTGGCGGTTCTATACCAAAACTTATTTCGTCTTTTCACGAACTCTATACCCGTCTGATCACGACCCTATTGTGTATTTTCACATTTCTTTCAACTCTGTCCCATCTGTCTGATCCTGACCCATTGGGGTCTGTTGTTGATGGTCTCATCCCGACTCTTGTGGTCCTGTTTCCGATACCTTTGTGTCTTTCCCCGACCCTTTAGAATGTGTTTCCGTCTGTTACTGATAAGTTGACGACCCATTCTGCTCTGTATCCCATTCTTTCGGAACCTTTTGGGTCTAGTCCGAATTCCTGAATCCGTTTCCAACACTTTTTTTCTATTCCCGAATGATCAGTATATCCAACCACTTTCTGTCAATTCCGACCATTTCAGGTCTGTTTCCAACAATTCGTTTCTGACGCTTTAGTATCCATCTACCTCCGACTGCTCCCACACTATTACGTCTATTCCTGATTATTTAGGTTATTTTTCCATGATTTTCCAACAAACTTAAATGGGTTGTCGACTATATTTGGACTGTTCCGGCCCATTTCGTGTCTGATGTAAATCATTACAGCTATGATCACAACGTTATGGGGTAGGTACACAAACTTTACGGTATTTTCCCAAATTTATCTGATGTGTTTACGATGCTTTCTGAGGAGTTCTCTATCATTTCTGGTCTGTTCCCTGTCTTTCCAGATATTTTAATGGCCCTTTTGTGTCTATTACCGAGCTTCTCAGGAGTGTTCATGACGCTATCGTCCCTGTATCCGATCCTTTGTACTCTGTTTCCAACTATATTTTTCTGACCCTTCAGGTCGCTTCAAACCCATTTTATAGTCATTCCAATGTTTTATCAACATTTTTCAAGTTGTTTTCATCGCATTCTTGTCTGTTGCCGTCCAGGATAGATCTGTTTCCGAACCTTTCATCTCTCATCCCGACACTTAGGCGTCTGTTTCCGAAATTTGACTGTCTGTTGCTGGCGCTCAATCTTCTTTTCCTGACACTTACCTATCTGTTATCTACTCTTAAGTGCCTGTTTCTGTCAATTTTGCGAGTGTTCACATCGCAGTCTTGCTGAAGCTATTCGAGTCTGATAGGGACCAATTTTTTAATATACATGTCGATCTGTTCCCGAACATTGCCTTTTCGTTCGTGACAATTTCTGTTCTTTTTATGATGTCTGTTCCCGAGACTTTTCGATCTATTCTCAACAATTATCTTTTCATTCCCAATTATGTGTTCCAAGTCCTTTCGGACCAGCTGCCAAACATCTGTTCCCAAACATTTTGCGTCTCTTCTGATTATCTATTACTAAAACTTTAGGGTCTGTTCTCGAATTCTGCTCTGTTTCCGCACCTTTACCATGTGTTGCCGACCCTTTCCGGTGTGTTTGGTGAGTTTTGTGCCTGTTTGCAAGCATTTTGTGTCTGATTCTGACACTTCCGAGTCTGTTACCGATGCTAACTGGTCTGCTAATGACACTTTTGCATGTTTCCAGACATGGTTACGGATCTGGCTACTCTCCCTTACCAGTCTGCTGATGACCCTCGATGTTTTTATCCTGACACTTACCTCTCTGTTATCTATTCTTACGTGCCTGTACCGATATTTTGCTTGGTTCCCGACATTTGTACTGTTTTCTCGACGCAATTTTTCAGTCACCTACGGGTCTGTTAGCAAGGCACTAGTCTGATCTGTTCCTTACAGCCCGTTCCCAACTATTTACTTCCTTTTCCCGACACTGTTTCTTATGTTTACAATAGTCTGTTGCTTAAACTTTCTGGTCAGTTCCCGACAATTTCAGGTCTGTTCCTGATGATGTGCTCCCAGCCATTTCAGGTCTGTTCCCCACGATCGGTTGCCACACTTTCTGGTCTGTTCTCGACACTTTACATCTAATTGCTTTCCTTACATATGACTCTTTCCAGTCCTCTTGATCAATGTTTGTGTGTTCCCAACCACTTTGCGTCTCATCATGACACTTGTGGATATGTTCTCCGCTCGTGTGTTTTGTTATACACCTTTCTGTTTAAATTCCACACCCTCTCGGGTCTCTTACCGACCATTTCAGACGCGTTCTTTTCATTTTCATG
The DNA here is from genome assembly GCF_036971445.1 of Narcine bancroftii. Taxonomy (NCBI): domain Eukaryota; kingdom Metazoa; phylum Chordata; class Chondrichthyes; order Torpediniformes; family Narcinidae; genus Narcine; species Narcine bancroftii. The sequence goes on along the minus strand of NW_027211808.1, from coordinate 743,054 downwards.
TCAGTTTGCCATCCTTTCTGACCTATTTGCGTCTGTTTCGGTCACTTATAGATGTGTTTCTGAATCTTTCATTTTATTCCCAAATTATTCGTATGTGTAACCTTCAATTTCGTGTCCTATCCCAAACGTTTCGACTCTTTCCTTAACAATCTTTCCCCCAATTTTTTCAGTCTGTTTTTGATTGTGTCTTTCCTGCATTTTATGGAACATTCTGGACTTCTTTGGTCTATTCAGAATGGTCTGTTCCTTATCCTTTTGCAACTGTATTGCTAGTCTCTTGACTACTCTTTAGAGCCTGTCCTCGACCCAGTTTTTTCTATTCAGCACCTTCTGATCCCCAAGCTATCCAGTCTCTCCCTTCTACATTAGAGCCTTTCTGACATTTTCCCAACACATTCGAATGTGTTCTATACATTGGCGGTTCTATACCCAAACTTATTTCGTCTTTTCACGAACTCTATACCCGTCTGATCACGACCCTATTGTGTATTTTCACATTACTTTCAACTCTGTCCCATCTGTCTGTTCCTGACCCATTGGGGTCTGTTGATGATGGTCTCATCCCGACTCTTGTGGTCCAGTTTCCGATACCTTTGTGTCTTTCCCCGACCCTTTAGAATGTGTTTCCGTCTGTTACTGATAAGTTGACGACCCATTCTGGTCTGTATCCCATTCTTTCGGAACCTTTTGGGTCTATTCCGAATTCCTGAATCCGTTTCCAATACTTTTTTTCTATTCCCGAATGTTCAGTATATCCAACCACTTTCTGTCAATTCCGACCATTTCAGGTCTGTTTCCAACAATCTCTTTCTGACGCTTTATTATCCATCTACCTCCGACTGCTCCCACACTATTATTTCTATTCCTGATTATTTAGGTTATTTTTCATGAATTTCCAACAAACTTAAATGTGTTCTCGACTATATTTGGACTGTTCTGGCCCATTTCGTTCTGATGTAAATAATTACAGCTATGATCACAACGTTATGGGGTATGTACACAAACTTTACGGTATTTTCCCAAATTTACCTGATGTGTTTACGATGCTTTCTGAGGAGTTCTCTATCATTTCTGGTCTGTTCCCTGTCTTTCCAGATATTTTCATGGCCCTTTTGTGTCTATTACCGAGCTTCTCAGGAGTGTTCATGACGCTATCGTCCCTGTATCCGATCCCTTGTACTCTGTTTCCAACTATATTTTTCTGACCCTTCAGGTCGCTTCAAACCCATTTTATAGTCATTCCAATGTTTTATCAACACTTTTCAAGTTGTTTTCATCGCATTCTTGTCTGTTGCCGTCCAGGATAGATCTGTTTCCGAACCTTTCATCTCTCATCCCGACACTTACGCGTCTGTTTCCGAAATTTGACTGTCTGTTGCTGGCGCTCAATCTTCTTTTCCTGACACTTACCTATCTGTTATCTACTCTTAAGTGCCTGTTTCTGTCAATTTTGCGAGTGTTCACATCGCAGTGTTGCTGAAGGTATTCGAGTCTGATAGGGACCAATTTTTTAATATACATGTCGATCTGTTCCCGAACATTGCCTTTTCGTTCGTGACAATTTCTGTTCTTTTTATGATGTCTGTTCCCGAGACTTTTCGATCTATTCTCAACAATTATCTTTTCATTCCCAATTATGTGTTCCAAGTCATTTCGGACCAGCTGCCAAACATCTGTTCCCAAACATTTTGCGTCTCTTCTGATTATCTATTACTAAAACTTTAGGGTCTGTTCTCGAATTCTGCTCTGTTTCCGCACCTTTACCATGTGTTGCCGACCCTTTCCGGTGTGTTTGGTGAGTTTTGTGCCTGTTTGCAAGCATTTTGTGTCTGATTCTGACACTTCCGAGTCTGTTATCGATGCTAACTGGTCTGCTACTGACACTTTTGCATGTTTCCAGACATGGTTACGGATCTGGCTACTCTCCCTTACAAGTCTGCTGACGACCCTCGATGTTTTTATCCTGACACTTACCTGTCTGTTATCTATTCTTACGTGCCTGTACCGATATTTTGCTTGGTTCCCGACATTTGTACTGTTTTCTCGACGCAATTTTTCAGTCACCTACGGGTCTGTTAGCAAGGCACTAGTCTGATCTGTTCCTTACAGCGCGTTCCCAACTATTTACTTCCTTTTCCCGACACTGTTTCTTATGTTTACAATAGTCTGTTGCTTAAACTTTCTGGTCAGTTCCCGACAATTTCAGGTCTGTTCCTGATGATGTGCTCCCAGCCATTTCAGGTCTGTTCCCCACGATCGGTTGCCACACTTTCTGGTCTGTTCTCGACACTTTACATCTAATTGCTTTCCTTACATATGACTCTTTCTAGTCCTCTTGATCAATGTTTGTGTGTTCCCAACCACTTTGCGTCTCATCATGACACTTGTGGATATGTTCTCCGCTCGTGTGTTTTGTTATACACCTTTCTGTTTACATTCCACACCCTCTCGGGTCTCTTACCGACCATTTCAGACGCGTTCTTTTCATTTTCATGTCAGTTTGCCATCCTTTCTGACCTATTTGCGTCTGTTTCGGTCACTTATAGATGTGTTTCTGAATCTTTCATTTTATTCCCAAATTATTCGTATGTGTAACCTTCAATTTCGTGTCCTATCCCAAACGTTTCGACTCTTTCCTTAACAATCTTTCCCCCAATTGTTTCAGTCTGTTTTTGATTGTGTCTTTCCTGCATTTTATGGAACATTCTGGACTTCTTTGGTCTATTCAGAATGGTCTGTTCCTTATTCTTTTGCAACTGTATTGCTAGTCTCTTGACTACTCTTTAGAGCCTGTCCTCGACCCAGTTTTTTCTATTCAGCACCTTCTGATCCCTAAGCTATCCAGTCTCTCCCTTCTACATTAGAGCCTTTCTGACATTTTCCCAACACATTCGAATGTGTTCTATACATTGGCGGTTCTATACCCAAACTTATTTCGTCTTTTCACGAACTCTATACCCGTCTGATCACGACCCTATTGTGTATTTTCACATTACTTTCAACTCTGTCCCATCTGTCTGTTCCTGACCCATTGGGGTCTGTTGATGATGGTCTCATCCCGACTCTTGCGGTCCAGTTTCCGATACCTTTGTGTCTTTCCCCGACCCTTTAGAATGTGTTTCCGTCTGTTACTGATAAGTTGACGACCCATTCTGGTCTGTATCCCATTCTTTCGGAACCTTTTGGGTCTATTCCGAATTCCTGAATCCGTTTCCAATACTTTTTTTCTATTCCCGAATGTTCAGTATATCCAACCACTTTCTGTCAATTCCGACCATTTCAGGTCTGTTTCCAACAATCTCTTTCTGACGCTTTATTATCCATCTACCTCCGACTGCTCACACACTATTATTTCTATTCCTGATTATTTAGGTTATTTTTCATGAATTTCCAACAAACTTAAATGTGTTCTCGACTATATTTGGACTGTTCTGGCCCATTTCGTTCTGATGTAAATCATTACAGCTATGATCACAACGTTATGGGGTATGTACACAAACTTTACGGTATTTTCCCAAATTTACCTGATGTGTTTACGATCCTTTCTGAGGAGTTCTCTATCATTTCTGGTCTGTTCCCTGTCTTTCCAGATATTTTCATGGCCCTTTTGTGTCTATTACCGAGCTTCTCAGGTGTGTTCATGACGCTATCGTCCCTGTATCCGATCCTTTGTACTCTGTTTCCAACTATCTTTTTCTGGCTCTTCAGGTCGCTTCAAACCCATTTTATAGTCTTTCCAATGTTTTATCAACACTTTTCAAGTTGTTTTCTTCGCATTCTTGTCTGTTTCCGTCCATGATAGATTTGTTTCCGAACCTTTCATCTCTCATCCCGACACTTATGCGTCTGTTTCCGAAATTTGACTGTCTGTTGCTGGCGCTCAATCTTCTTTTCCTGTCACTTACCTATCTGTTATCTACTCTTAAGTGCCTGTTTCTGACAAGTTTGCGTGAGTTCAGATCGCTGTGTTGCCGAAGCTGTTCGAGTCTGATAGGGACCAATTTTTTAATATTCATGTTGATCTGATCCCGAACATTGCCTTTTTGTTCGTGACAATTTCTGTTCTCTTCATTATGTCTGTTCCCGAGATCTTTCGGTCTGTTCTCAGCAATTATCTTTTCATTCCCAATTATGTGTTCCAAGTCCTTTCGGACCTGAGGCCAAACATCTGTTGTCATACATTTTGCGTCTCTTCTGATTATCTATTCCTAAAACTTTAGGGTCTTTTCTCGAATTCTGCTCTGTTTCCGCCACTTTACCATGTGTTGCTGACCCTTTCAGGTGTGTTTGGTGAGTTTTGTGCCTGTTTGCGAGCATTTTGTGTCTGATTCTGACACTTCCGAGTCTGTTACCGATGCTAACTGGTCTGGTACTGACACTTTTGCATGTTTCCAGACTCACGTGTTTGTTTCTGACGCTTACGGATCTGGCTACTCTCCCTTACCTGTCTACTGATGACCATCGATGTTTTAATCCTGACACTTACCTGTCTGTTATCTATTCTTACGTGCCTGTACCGATATTTTGATTGGTTCCCGACATTTTTACTGTTTTCTCGACGCAATTTTTCAGTCACCTACGGGTCTGTTAGCAAGGCACTAGTCTGATCTGTTCCTTACAGCCTGTTCCCAACTATTTACTTCCTTTTCCCGACACTTTTCCTTATGTTTACAATAGTCTGTTCCTTAAACTTTCTGGTCAGTTCCCCACAATTTCAGGTCTGTTCCTGATGATGTGCTCCCAGCCATTTCAGGTCTGTTCCCCACGATCGGTTGCCACACTTTCTGGTCTGTCTCGACACTTGACATCTAATTGCTTTCCTTACATATGACTCTTTCTAGTCCTCTTGGACAATGTTTGTCTGTTCCCGACCAGTTTGCGTCTCATTATGACCCTTGTGGATATGTTCTCCGCTCGTGTGTTTTGTTATACACATTTCTGTTTAAATTCCACACCCTCTCGGGTCTCTTCCCGACCTTTTCTGACGTGTTCTTTTCATTTTCATGTCAGTTTGCCATCCTTTCTTACCTATTTGCGTCTGTTGCGGTCACTTGTAGATGTGTTTCTGAATCTTTCATTCTATTCCCAAATTATTCGTATGTGTAACCTTCAATTTCGTGTCCTATCCCAAACGTTTCGACTCTTTTCTTAACAATCTTTCCCCCAATTTTTTCAGTCTGTTTTTGATTGTGTCTTTCCTCCATTTTATGGAACTTTCTGGGCTTCTTTGTTCTATTCAGAATGGTCTGTTCCTTATCCTTTTGGGACTCTATTTGATAGTCTCTTGACTACTCTTTAGAGCCCGTACTCGACCCAGTTTTATCTATTCAGAACCGTCTGATCCCCACGCTATGCAGTCTCTCCCTTCTACATTAGAGCGTTTCTGACATTTTACCAAGACATTCGAATGTGTTCTCTACATTGGCGGTTCTATACCCAAACTTATTTCGTCTTTTCACGAACTGTATACCCGTCTGATCACGACCCTATTGTGTATTTTCACATTTCTTTCAACTCTGCCCCATCTGTCTGTTCCTGACCCATTGGGGTCTGTTGTTGATGGTCTCATCCCGACGCTTGCGGTCCTGTTTCGGATACCTTTGAGTCTTACCCCGACCCTTCAGAATGTGTTTCCGTTTGTTACTGATAAGTTGATAACCCATTCTGGTCTGTATCCCATTCTTTCGGAAACTTTTGTGTGTATTCCCAATTCCTGAATCCGTTTCCAACACTTTTTTTCAATTCCCGAATGTTTAGTATATCCAACCACTTTCTGTCAATTCCGATCATTTCAGGTCTGTTTCCAACAATCTGTTTCTGACGCTTTAGTATCCATCTACCTCCGACTGCTCCCACACTATTATGTCTATTCCTGATTATTTAGGTTATTTTTCATGAGTTTCCAACAAACTTAAATGTGTTCTCGACTATTTTTGCACTGTTCCGGCACATTTCGTGTCTGATGTAAATCATTACAGCTATGATCACAACGTTATGGGGTATGTACACAAACTTTACGGTATTTTCCCAAATTTATCTGATGTGCTTACGGTGCTTTCTGAGGAGTTCTCTATCATTTCTGGTCTGTTCCCTGTCTTTCCAGATATTTTCATGGCCCTTTTGTGTCTATTACCGAGCTACTCAGGTGTGTTCATGACGCTATCGTCCCTGTATCCGATCTTATGTATTCTCTTTCCAACTATCTTTTTCTGACCCTTCAGGTCGCTTCAAACCCATTTTATAGACTTTCCAATGTTTAATCAACACTTTTCAAGTTGTTTTCATCGCATTCTTGTCAGTTGCCTTCCATGATAGATCTGTTTCCGAACCTTTCATCTCTCATCCCGACCCTTATGAGTCTGTTTCCGAAATTTGACTGTCTGTTGCTGGCGCTCAATCTTCTTTTCCTGACACTTACCTATCTGTTATCTACTCTTAAGTACCTGTTTCTGACAACTTTGCGAGTGTTCACATCGCAGTGTTGCCGAAGCTCTTCGAGTCTGATAGGGACCAATTTTTTTATATTCATGTCGATCTGTTCCCGAAAATTGCCTTTTCATCCGTGACAATTTCTGTTCTGTTCATGATGTCTGTTCCCGAGACATTTCGGTCTATCTCAACAATTATCTTTTCATTCCCAATTATGTGTTCCAAGTCCTTTCGGACCTGCTGCCAAACATCTGTTCCCAAACCATTCGCGTCTCTTCTGATTATCTATTCCTAAAACTTTAGGGTCTGTTCTCGAATTCTGCTCAGTTTCCGCACCTTCACCATGTATTGCTGACCCTTTCCGGTGTGTTTGGTGAGTTTTGTGCCTGTTTGCGAGCATTTTGTGCCTGATTCTGACCCTTCTGAGTCTGTTACCGACGCTAATTGGTCTGGTACTGACCCTTTTGCATTTTTCCAGACTCACGTGTTTGTTTCTGATGCTTACGGATCTGGCTAGTCTCCCTTACCTGTCTGCTTATGACCCTCGATGTTTTTATCCTGACACTTACCTGTCTGTTATCTATTCTTACGTGCCTGTACCGATATTTTGCTTGGTTCCCGACATTTGTACTGTTTTCTCGACGCAATTTTTCAGTCACCTACGGGTCTGTTAGCAAGGCACAATTCTGATCTGTTCCTTACAGCCCGTTCCCAACTATTTACTTCCTTTTCCCGACACTTTTTCTTATGTTTACAATTGTCTGTTCCTTAAACTTTCTGGTCAGTTCCCGACAATTTCAGGTTTGTTCCTGATGATGTGCTCCCAGCCATTTCAGGTCTGTTCCCCACGATCGGTTGCCACACTTTCTGGTCTGTTCTCGACACTTTACATCTAATTGCTTTCCTTACATATGACTCTTTCTAGTCCTCTTGATCAATGTTTGTCTGTTCCCGACCACTTTGCGTCTCATTATGACCCTTGTGGATATGTTCTCCGCTCGTGTGTTTTGTTATACACCTTTCTGTTTAAATTCCACACCCTCTCGGGTCTCTTCCCGTCCATTTCTGACGCGTTCTTTTCATTTTAATGTCAGCTTGCCATCCTTTCTGACATATTTGCGTCTGTTTCGGTCACTTGTAGATGTGTTTCTGAATCTTTCATTCTATTCCCGAATTATTCGTATGTGTAACCTTCAATTTCGTGTCCTATCACAAACGTTTCGACTCTTTACTTAACAATCTTTCCCCCAATTTTTTCAGTATTTTTTTGATTGTGTCTTTCCACCATTTTATGGAACATTCTGGACTTTTTTGGTCTATTCAGAATGGTCTGTTCCTTATCCTTTTGGGACTGTATTTGCTAGTCTCTTGACTACTCTTTAGAGCCTGTCCTCGACCCAGTTTTATCTATTCAGCACCATCTAATCCCCACGCTATCCAGTTTCTCCCTTCTACATTAGAGCATTTCTGACATTTTCCCAACACATTCGAATGTGTTCTCTACATTGGCGGTTCTATACCCAAACTTATTTCGTCTTTTCACAAACTCTATACCCGTCTGATCACGACCCTATTGTGTATTTTCACATTTCTTTCAACTCTGTCCCATCTGTCTTTTCCTCACCCATTGGGGTCTGTTGTTGATGGTCTCATCCCGACTCTTGCGGTCCTGTTTCCGATACCTTTGTGTCTTTCCCCGACCCTTTAGAATGTGTTTCCGTCTGTTACTGATAAGTTGACGACCCATTCTGGTCTGTATGCCATTCTTTCGGAAACTTTTGGGTCTATTCCGAATTCCTGAATCCGTTTCCAACACTTTTTTTCTATTCCCGAATGTTCAGTATATCCAACCACTTTCTGTCAATTCCGACCATTTCAGGTCCGTTTCCAACTATCTGTTTCTGACGCTTTAGTATCCATCTACCTCCGACTGCTCCTTCACTGTTATGTCTATTCCTGATTATTTAGGTTATTTTTCACGATTTTCTAACAAACTTAAATGTGTTCTCGACTATTTATGGACTGTTCCGGCCCATTTCGTGTCTGATGTAAATCATTACAGCTATGATCACAACGTTATGTGGTATGTACACAAACTTTACGGTATTTTCCCAAATTTATCTGATGTGTTTACGATGCTTTCTGAGGAGTTCTCTTTCATTTCTAGTCTGTTCCCTGTCTTTCCAGATATTTTGATGGCCCTTTTGTGTGTATTACCGAGCTTCTAATGTGTGTTCATGACGCTATCGTCCCTGTATCCGATCCTTTGTATTCTGTTTCCAACTATCTTTTTCTGACCCTTCAGGTCGTTTCAAACCCATTTTATAGTCATTCCAATGTTTTATCAACACTTTTCAAGTTGTTTTCATCGCATTCTTGTCTGTTGCCGACCAGGATAGATCTGTTTCCGAACCTTTCATCTCCCATCCCGACACTTACGCGTCTGTTTCCGAAATTTGACTGTCTGTTGCTGGCGCTCAATCTTCTTTTCCTGACACTTACCTATCTGTTATCTACTCTTAAGTGCCTGTTTCTGACAATTTTGCGAGTGTTCACATCGCATTGTTGCTGAAGCTCTTCGAGTCTGATAGGGACCAATTTTTTAATATTCATGTCGATCTGTTCCCGAACATTGCCTTTTCGTTCCTGACAATTTCTGTTCTTTTTATGATGTCTGTTCCCGAGGCTTTTCGGTCTATTCTCAACAATTATCTTTTCATTCCCAATTATGTGTTCCAAGTCCTTTCGGACCTGCTGCCATACATCTGTTCCGAAACATTTTGCGTCTCTTCTGATTATGTATTCCTAAAACTTTAGGATCTGTTCTCGAATTCTGCTCTGTTTCCGCACGTTTACCATGTGTTGCTGACCCTTTCCGGTGTGTTTGGTGAATTTTGTGCCTGTTTGCAAGCATTTTGTGTCTGATTCTGACACTTCCGAGTCTGTTACCGATGCTAACTGGTCTTCTACTGACACTTTTGCATTTTTCCAGACTCACGTGTTTGTTTCTGACGCTTACGGATCTGGCTAGTCTCCCTTACCTGTCTGCTTATGACCCTCGATGTTTTTATCCTGACACTTACCTGTCTGTTATCTATTCTTACGTGCCTGTACCGATATTTTGCTTGGCTTCCGACATTTGAACTGTTTTCTCGACGCAATTTGTCAGTCAACTACGGGTCTGTTAGCAAGGCTCTAGTCTGATCTGTTCCTAACAGTCTGTTCCCCACTATTTACTTCACATTCCCGACACTTTTGCTTATGTTTACAATAGTCTGTTCCTTAAACTTTCTGGTCAGTTCCCGACAATTTCAGGTCTGTTCCTAATGATGTGCTCCCAGCCATTTCAGGTCTGTTCCCTACGATCGGTTTCCACACTTTCTGGTGTGTTCTCGACACTTTACATCTAATTGCTTTCCTTACATATGACTCTTTCTAGTCCTCTTGGAGAATGTTTATCTGTTCCCGTCTACTTTGCGTCTCATTATGACCCTTGTGGATATGTTCTGCGCTCGTGTGTTTTGTTATAGACATTTCTTTTTAAATTCCACACCCTCTCGGGTCTCTTCCCGACCTTTTCTGACGTGTTCTTTTCATTTTCACGTCAGTTTACGATCCTTTCTGACCTATTTGCGTCTGTTGCGGTCACTTGTAGATGTGTTTCTGAATCTTTCATTCTATTTCCGAATTATTCGTATGTGTAACCTTCAATTTCGTGTCCTACCCTAAACGTTTCGACTCTTTCCTTAACAATCTTTCCCCCAATTTATTCAGTCTGCTTTTGATTGTGTCCTTCCTCCATTTATGGAACATTCTGGGCTCCTTTGGTTTATTCAAAATGGTCTGTTCCTTATCCTTTTGGGACTGTATTTGATAGTCTCTTGAGTACTATTTAAAACCTGTCCTCGACCCAGTTTTATCTATTCAGCACCTTCTGATCCCCACGCTATCCAGTCTCTCCCTTCTACATTAGAGCCTTTCTGACGTTTTCCCAACACATTCGAATGTGTTCTCTACATTGGCGGTTCTATACCCAAACTTATTTCGTCTTCTAACGAACTCTATACCCGTCTGATCATGACCCTATTGTGTATTTTCACATTTCTTTCAACTCTGTCCCATCTGTCTGTTCCTGACCCATTTGGGTCTGTTGTTGATGGTCTCATCCCGACTCTTGCGGTACTGTTTCTGATACCATTGTGTCTTTCCGCGACCCTGTAGAATGTGTTTCCGTCTGTTACAGATAAGTGGACGACCCATTCTGGTCTGTATCCCATTCTTTCGGAATCTTTTGGGTCTATTCCGAATTACTGAATCCATTTCCAACACTTATTTTTAAATTGCCGAATGTTCAGTATATCCAACCACTTTCTGTCAATTCCGACCATTTCAGTTCTGTTATCAACAATCTGTTTCTGCCGCTTTAGTATCCATCTACCTCCGACTGCTCCCTCACTATTATGTCTATTCCTGATTATTTAGGATATTTTTCACGATTTTCTAACAAACTTAAATGTGTTCTCGACTATTTTTGGACTGTTCCGGCCCATTTCTTCTCTGATGTAAATCATTACAGCTATGATCACAACGTTATGGGGAATGTACACAAACTTTACGGTATTTTCCCAAATTTATCTGATGTGTTTACGATGCTTTCTGAGGAGTTCTCTATCATTTCTGGTCTGTTCCCTGTCTTTCCAGATATTTTCATGGCCCTTTTGTGTGTATTATCGAGCTTCTCAGGTGTGTTCATGACGCTATCGTCCTTGTATCTGATCCTTTGTATTCTGTTTCCAACTATCTTCTTCTGACCCTTCAGGTCGCATCAAACCCATTTTATAGTCTTTCCAATACTTTATCAACACTTTTCAAGTTGTTTCATCGCATTCTTATCTGTTTCCGTCCATGATAGATTTGTTTCCGAACCTTTCATCTCTCATCCCGACACTTATGTGTCTGTTTCCGAAATTTGACTGTCTGTTGCTGGCGCTCAATCTTCTTTTCCTGACACTTACCTATCTGTTGTCTACTCTTAAGTGCCTGTTTCTGACAATTTTGTGAGAGTTCACATCGCAGTGTTGCTGAAGCTCTTCGAGTCTGATAGGGACCAATTTTTTTATATTCATGTCGATCTGATCCCGAACATTGCCTTTTTCTTCGTGACAATTTCTGTTCTGTTCATTATGTCTGTTCCTCAGACTTTTCGGTCTATTCTCAGCAATTATCTTTTCATTCCCAATTATGTGTTCCAAGTCCTTTCAGACCTGCTGCCAAACATCTGTTCCCAAAGCTTTTGCATCTCTTCTGATTATCTATTCCTAAATCTTTAGAGTCTGTTCTCGAATTCTGCTCAGTTTCCGCACCTTTACCATGTATTGCTCACTCTTTCTGGTGTGTTTGGTTTGTTTTGTGCCTGTTTGCGAGCATTTTGTGTCTGATTCTGACACTTCCGAGTCTGTTACCGACACTAAGTCGTCTGATACTGACCCTTTTGCATTTTTCCAGACTCAACTGTTTGTTTCAGACGCTTACGGATCTGGCTACTCTCCCTTACCTGTCTGCTGATGACCCTCGATATTTTTATCCTGACACTTACCTGTCTGTTATCTATTCTTACGTGGCTGTACCGATATTTTGCTTGGTTCCCGACATTTTTACGGTTTCTCGACGCAATTTGTCAGTCAACTACGGGTCTGTTAGCAAGGAACTAGTCTGATCTGTACTTACAGCCTGTTCCCAACTATTTATTTCCATTTCCCGACACTTTTGCTTATGTTTACAATAGTCTGTTCCTTAAACTTTTTGGTAAGTTCCCGACAACTTCAGGTCTGTTCCTGATGATGTGCTCCCAGCCATTTCAGGACTGTTCCCTACGATCGTTTGCCTCACTTTCTGGTCTGTTCTCGACACATTACATCTAATTGCTTTCCTTACATATGTCTCTTTCTAGTCCTCTTGGACAATATTTGTCTGTTCACGACCTCTTTGCATCTCATTATGACCCTTGTGGATATGTTCTCCGCTCGTGTGTTTTGTTATACACCTTTCTGTTTAAATTCCACACCTCACGGGTCTCTTCCCGACCTTTCCTGACGTGTTCTTTTCATTTTCATGTCAGTTTACGATCCTTTCTGACCTGTTGCGGTCATTGTAGATGTGTTTCTGAATCTTTCATTCTATTCCCGAATTATTCGTATGTGTAACCTTCAATTTCGTGTCCTATTTCAAACGTTTCGACTCTTTCCTTAACAATCTTACCCCCAATTTTTTCAGTCTGTTTTTGATTGTGTCTTTCCTGCATTTTATGGAACATTCTGGTCTTCTTTGGTCTATTCAAAATGGTCTGTTCCTTACCCTTTTGCGACTGTATTGCTAGTCTCTTGACTACTCTTTAGAGCCTGTCATCGACCCAGTTTTATCTATTCAGCACCTTCTGATTCCCACGCTATCCAGTCTCTCCCTTCTACATTAGTGCCTTTATGACATTTTCCCAACACATTCGAATGTTTTCTCTACATTGGCGGTTCTATACCCAAACTTATTTCGTCTTTTCACGAACTCTATACCCGTCTGATCACGACCCTATTGTGTATTTTCACATTTCTTTCAACTCTGTCCCATCTGTCTGATCCTGACCCATTGGGGTCTGTTGTTGATGGTCTCATCCCGACTCTTGTGGTCCTCTTTCCAATACCTTTGTGTCTTTCCCCGACCCTTTAGAATGTGTTTCCGTCTGTTACTGATAAGTTTACGACCCATTTTGGTCTGTATCCCATTCTTTCGGAAACTTTTGGGTCTATTCCGAATTCCTGAATCCGTTTCCAACACTTTTTTTCTATTCCCGAATGTTCAGTATATCCAACCACCTTCTGTCAATTCCGACCATTTCAGGTCTCTTCCCAACAATTCGTTTCTGACGCTTTAGTATCCATCTACCTCCGACTGCTCCCACACTATTATGTCTATTCCTGATTATTTAGGTTATTTTTCATGATTTTCCAACAAACTTAAATGGTTTCTCGACTATTTCGGACTGTTCCGGCCCATTTCGTGTCTGATGTAAATCATTACAGCTATGATCACAACGTTATGGGGTATGTACAAAAACTTTACGGTATTTTCCCAAATTTATCTGATGTGTTTACGATGCATTCTGAGGAGTTCTCTAACATTTGTGGTCTGTTCCCTGTCTTTCCAGATAATTTCATGGCCCTTTTGTGTGTATTACCGAGCTTCTAAGGTGTGTTCATGACGCTATCGTCCCTGTATCCGATCCTTTGTATTCTGTTTCCAACTATCTTTTTCTGACCCTTCAGGTCGTTTCAAACCCATTTTATAGTCATTCCAATGTTTTATCAACACTTTTCAAGTTGTTTTCATCGCATTCTTGTCTGTTGCCGACCAGGATAGATCTGTTTCCGAACCTTTCATCTCTCATCCCGACACTTACGCGTCTGTTTCCGAAATTTGACTGTCTGTTGCTGGCGCTCAATCTTCTTTTCCTGACGCTTACCTATCTGTTATCTACTCTTAAGTGCCTGTTTCTGACAATTTTGCGAGTGTTCACATCGCAGTGTTGCTGAAGCTCTTCGAGTCTGATAGGGACCAATTTTTTAATATTCATGTCGATCTGTTCCCGAACATTGCCTTTTTGTTCGTGACAATTTCTGTTCTGTTCATGATGTTTGTTCCCGAGACTTTTCGGTCTATTCGCAACAATTATCTTTTCATTCCCAATTATGTGTTCCACGTCCTTTCGGACCAGCTGCCAAACATCTGTTCCCAAACATTTTGCGTCTCTTCTGATTATCTATTCCTAAATCTTTAGGGTCTGTTCTCGAATTCTGCTCCGTTTCTGCACATTTACCATGTGTTGCTGACCATTTCCGGTATGTTTGGGGAGTTTTGTGCCTGTTTGTTAGCATTTTGTGTCTGATTCTGAAACTTCCGAGTCTGTTACCAACGCTAACTTGTCTGCCACTGACCATTTTGCATGTTTCCAGACTCACGTGCTTGTTTCTGACGCTTACGGATCTGGCTACTCTCCCTTACCTGTCTGCTGATGACCCTCGATAATTTTATCCTGACACTTACCTGTCTGTTATTTATTCTTACGTGCCTGTACCGATATTTTGCTTGGTTCTCGACATTTGTACGGTTTCTTGACGCAATTTTTCAGTCAACTACGGGTCTGTTAGCAAGTCACTAGTTGATCTGTTCCTTAAAGCCTGTTCCCAACTATTTACTTCCATTTCCCGACACTTTTGCTTATGTTTACAATAGTCTGTTCCTTAAAGTTTCTGGTCAGTTCCCGACAATTTCAGGTCTGTTCCTGATGATGTGCTCCCAGCCATTTCAGGTCTGTTCCCTACGATCGTTTGCCTCACTTTCTGGTCTGTTCTCGACACTTTACTTCTAATTGCTTTCGTTACATATGACTCATTCTAGTCCTCTTGGACAATGTTTGTCTGTTCCCGACCTCTTTGGGTCTCGTTATGACCCTTATGGATATGTTCTCCGCTTGCGTGTTTTGTTATAGAACTTTCTGTTTTAATTCCACAACCTCTCGGGTCACTTCCCGACCTTTTCTGACGTTTTCTTTTCATTTTCATGTCAGTTTAGGATCCTTTCTGACCTATTTGCGTCTGTTGCCGTCACTTGTAGATGTGTTTCTGAATCTTTCATTCTATTCCCGAATTATTCGTATGTGTAACCTTCAATTTCGTGTCCTATCCCAAACGTTTCGACTCTTTCCTTAACAATCTTTCCCCCAATTTTTTTCAGTCTGTTTTTGATTGTGTCTTTCCTGCATTTTATGGAACATTCTGGACTTCTTTGGTCTATTCAAAATGGTCTGTTCCTTATCCTTTTGCGACTGTATTGCTAGTCTCTTGACTACTCTTTAGAGCCTGTCCTCGACCCAGATTTATCTATTCAGCACCTTCTGATCCCCACGCTATCCAGTCTCTCCCTTCTACATTAGAACCTTTCTGACATTTTCCCAACACATTCGAAAGTGTTCTCTACATTGGCGGTTCTATACCCAAACTAATTTCGTCTTTTCACGAACTCTATACCCGTGTGATCAAGACCCTATTGTGTATTTTCACATTTCTTTCAACTCTGTCCCATCTGTCTGTTCCTGACCCATTGGGGTCTGTTGATGATGGTCTCAGCCCGACTCTTGTGGTCCTGTTTCCGATACCTTTGTGTCTTTCCCCGACCCTTTAGAATGTGTTTCCGTCTGTTGCTGATAAGTTGAAGACCCATTCTGGTCTGTATCCCATTCTTTCGAAAACATTTGGGTCTATTCCGAATTCCTGAATCCGTTTCCAACACTTTTTTTCTATTCCCGAATGTTCAGTATATCCAACCACTTTCTGTCAATTCCGACCATTTCAGGTCTGTTTCCAACAATCTGTTTCTGACGCTTTAGTATCCATCTACCTCCGACTGCTCCCACACTATTATGTCTATTCCTGATTATTTAGGTTATTTTTCATGATTTTCCAACAAACTTAAATGTGTTCTCGACTATATTTGGACTGTTCTGGCCCATTTCGTTCTGATGTAAATCATTACAGCCATGATCACAACGTTATGGGGTATGTACACAAACTTTACGGTATTTTCCCAAATTTATCTGATGTGTTTACGATGCTTTCTGAGGAGTTCTCTATCATTTCTGGTCTGTTCCCTGTCTTTCCAGATATTTTCATGGCCCTTTTGTGTCTATTACCGAGCTTCTCAGGTGTGTTCATGACGCCATCGTCCCTGTATCCGATCCTTTGTATTCTGTTTCCAATTATCTTCCTCTGACCCTTCAGGTCGCTTTAAACCCAATTTATAGTCTTTCCAATGCTTTATCAACACGTTTCAAGTTGTTTTCATTGCATTCTTGTCTGTTGCCGTCCAGGATAGATCTGTTGCCGAACATTTAATCTCTCATCTGGACCCTTACGCGCCTGTTTCTGAAATTTGACTGTCTGTTGCTGGCGCTCAATCGTCTTTTCCTGACACTTACCTATCTGATATCTAATCTTAAGTGCCTGTTTCTGACAATTTTGCGAGTGTTCACATCGCAGTGTTGCCGAAGCTCTTCGAGTCAGATAGGGACCAATTTTTTTTATATTCATGTCGATCTGTTCCCGAACAATGCCTTTTCGTTCGTGACATTTTCTGTACTTTTTATGATGTCTGTTCCAGAGACTTTTCGGTCTATTCTCAACAATTATCTTTTCATTCCCAATTATGTGTTCCAAGTCCTTTCAGACCAGCTGCCAAACATCTGTTCCCAAACATTTTGCGTCTCTTCTGATTATGTATTCCTAAAACTTTAGGATCTGTTCTCGAATTCTGCTCTGTTTCCGCACGTTTACCATGTGTTGCTGACCCTCTCCGGTGTGTTTGTTGAGTTTTGTGCCTGTTTGCAAGCATTATGTGTCTGATTCTGACACTTCCGAGTCTGTTACCGATGCTAACTGGTCTTCTACTGACACTTTTGCATGTTTCCAGACTCACGTGTTTGTTTCTGAAGGTTACGGATCTGGCTACACTCCCTTACGTGTCTGCTGATGACCCTCGATGTTTTTATCCTGACACTTACCTGTCTGTTATCTATTCTTACGTGCCTGTACCGATATTTTGCTTGGTTCCCGACATTTGTACTGTTTTCTCGACGCAATTTGTCAGTCAACTACGGGTCTGTTAGCAAGGCTCTAGTCTGATCTGTTCCTAACAGACTGTTCCCAACTATTTACTTCACTTTCCCGACACTTTTGCTTATGTTTACAATAGTCTGTTCCTTAAACTTTCTGGTCAGTTCCCGACAATTTCAGGTTTGTTCCTGATGAAGTGATCCCAGCCATTTCAGGTCTGTTACCCACGATCGGTTGCCACACTTTCTGGTCTGTTCTCGACACTTTACATCTAATTGCTTTCCTTACATATGACTCTTTCTAGTCCTCTTGATCAATGTTTGTCTGTTCCCGACCACTTTGCGTCTCATTATGACCCTTGTGGATATGTTCTCCGCTCGTGTGTTTTGTTATACACCTTTCTGTTTAAATTCCACACCCTCTCGGGTCTCTTCCCGACCTTTTCTGACGCGTTCTTTTCATTTTCATGTCAGTTTGCCATCCTTTCTGACCTATTTGCGTCTGTTTCGGTCACTTGTAGATGTGTTTCTGAATCTTTCATTCTATTCCCAAATTATTCGTATGTGTAACCTTCAATTTTGTGTCCTATCCCAAACGTTTCGACTCTTTCCTTAACAGTCTTTCACCCAATTTTTTCAGTTTTTTTTTGATTGTGTCTTTCCACCATTTTATGGAACATTCTGGACTTCTTTGGTCTATTCAGAATGGTCTGTTCCTTATCCTTTTCGGACTGTATTTGCTAGTCTCTTGACTACTCTTTAGAGCCTGTCCTCGACCCAGATTTATCTATTCAGCACCTTCTGATCCCCACGCTATCCATTCTCTCCCTTCTGCATTAGAGCCTTTCTGACATTTTCTCAACACATTCGAATGTTTTCTCTACATTGGCGGTTCTATACCCAAACTTATTTCGTCTTTTCACGAACTCTATACCCGTTTGATCACGACCCTATTGTGTATTTTCACATTTCTTTCAACTCTGTCCCATCTGTCTGATCCTGACCCATTGGGGTCTGTTGTTGATGGTCTCATCCCGACTCTTGTGGTCCTGTTTCCGATACCTTTGTGTCTTTCCCCGACCCTTTAGAATGTGTTTCCATCTGTTACTGATAAGTTGACGACCCATTCTGCTCTGTATCCCATTCTTTCGGAAACTTTTGGGTCTATTCCGAATTCCTGAATCCGTTTCCAACACTTTTTTTCTATTCCCGAATGATCAGTATATCCAACCACTTTCTGTCAGTTCCGACCATTTCAGGTCTGTTTCCAACAATTCGTTTCTGACGCTTTAGTATCCATCTACCTCCGACTGCTCCCACACTATTATGTCTATTCCTGATTATTTAGGTTATTTTTCATGATTTTCCAACAAACTTAAATGGGTTGTCGACTATATTTGGACTGTTCCGGCCCATTTCGTGTCTGATGTAAATCATTACAGCTATGATCACAACGTTATGGGGTAGGTACACAAACTTTACGGTATTTTCCCAAATTTATCTGATGTGTTTACGATGCTTTCTGAGGAGTTCTCTATCATTTCTGGTCTGTTCCCTGTCTTTCCAGATATTTTAATGGCCCTTTTGTGTCTATTACCGAGCTTCTCAGGAGTGTTCATGACGCTATCGTCCCTGTATCCGATCCTTTGTACTCTGTTTCCAACTATATTTTTCTGACCCTTCAGGTCGCTTCAAACCAATTTTATAGTCATTCCAATGTTTTATCAACACTTTTCAAGTTGTTTTCATCGCATTCTTGTCTGTTGCCGTCCAGGATAGATCTGTTTCCGAACCTTTCATCTCTCATCCCGACACTTACGCGTCTGTTTCCGAAATTTGACTGTCTGTTGCTGGCGCTCAATCTTCTTTTCCTGACACTTACCTATCTGTTATCTACTCTTAAATGCCTGTTTCTGTCAATTTTGCGAGTGTTCACATCGCAGTGTTGCTGAAGCTATTCGAGTCTGATAGGGACCAATTTTTTAATATACATGTCGATCTGTTCCCGAACATTGCCTTTTCGTTCGTGACAATTTCTGTTCTTTTTATGATGTCTGTTCCCGAGACTTTTCGATCTATTCTCAACAATTATCTTTTCAATCCCAATTATGTGTTCCAAGTCCTTTCGGACCAGCTGCCAAACATCTGTTCCCAAACATTTTGCGTCTCTTCTGATTATCTATTACTAAAACTTTAGGGTCTGTTCTCGAATTCTGCTCTGTTTCCGCACCTTTACCATGTGTTGCCGACCCTTTCCGGTGTGTTTGGTGAGTTTTGTGCCTGTTTGCAAGCATTTTGTGTCTGATTCTGACACTTCCGAGTCTGTTACCGATGCTAACTGGTCTGCTAATAACACTTTTGCATGTTTCCAGACTCACGTGTTTGTTTATGAAGGTTACGGATCTGGCTACTCTCCATAACCAGTCTGCTGATGACCCTAGATGTTTTTATCCTGACACTTACCTGTCTGTTATCTATTCTTACGTGCCTGTACCGATATTTTGCTTGGTTCCCGACATTTGCACTGTTTTCTCGACGCAATTTTTCAGTCACCTACGGGTCTGTTAGCAAGGCACTAGTCTGATCTGTTCCTTACAGCCCGTTCCCAACTATTTACTTCCTTTTCCCGACTCTGTTTCTTATGTTTACAATAGTCTGTTGCTTAAACTTTCTGGTCAGTTCCCGACAATTTCAGGTCTGTTCCTGATGATGTGCTCCCAGCCATTTCAGGTCTGTTCCCCACGATCGGTTGCCACACTTTCTGGTCTGTTCTCGACACTTGACATCTAATTGCTTTCCTTACATATGACTCTTTCTAGTCCTCTTGATCAATGTTTGTGTGTTCCCAACCACTTTGCGTCTCATCATGACACTTGTGGATATGTTCTCCGCTCGTGTGTTTTGTTATACACCTTTCTGTTTAAATTCCACACCCTCTCGGGTCTCTTACCGATCATTTCAGACGCGTTCTTTTCATTTTCATGTCAGTTTGCCATCCTTTCTGACCTATTTGCGTCTGTTTCGGTCACTTATAGATGTGTTTCTGAATCTTTCATTTTATTCCCAAATTATTCGTATGTGTAACCTTCAATTTCGTGTCCTATCCCAAACGTTTCGACTCTTTCCTTAACAATCTTTCCCCCAATTTTTTCAGTCTGTTTTTGATTGTGTCTTTCCTGCATTTTATGGAACATTCTTGACTTCTTTGGTCTATTCAGAATGGTCTGTTCCTTATCCTTTTGCAACTGTATTGCTAGTCTCTTGACTACTCTTTAGAGCCTGTCCTCGACCCAGTTTTTTCTATTCAGCACCTTCTGATCCCCAAGCTATCCAGTCTCTCCCTTCTACATTAGAGCCTTTCTGACATTTTCCCAACACATTCGAATGTGTTCTATACATTGGCGGTTCTATACCCAAACTTATTTCGTCTTTTCACGAACTCTATACCCGTCTGATCACGACCCTATTGTGTATTTTCACATTACTTTCAACTCTGTCCCATCTGTCTGTTCCTGACCCATTGGGGTCTGTTGATGATGGTCTCATCCCGACTCTTGCGGTCCAGTTTCCGATACCTTTGTGTCTTCCCCGACCCTTTAGAATGTGTTTCCGTCTGTTACTGATAAGTTGACGACCCATTCTGGTCTGTATCCCATTCTTTCGGAACCTTTTGGGTCTATTCCGAATTCCTGAATCCGTTTCCAATACTTTTTTTCTATTCCCGAATGTTCAGTATATCCAACCACTTTCTGTCAATTCCGACCATTTCAGGTCTGTTTCCAACAATCTCTTTCTGACGCTTTATTATCCATCTACCTCCGACTGCTCCCACACTATTATTTCTATTCCTGATTATTTAGGTTATTTTTCATGAATTTCCAACAAACTTAAATGTGTTCTCGACTATATTTTGACTGTTCTGGCCCATTTCGTTCTGATGTAAATCATTACAGCTATGATCACAACGTTATGGGGTATGTACACAAACTTTACGGTATTTTCCCAAATTTATCTGATGTGTTTACGATGATTTCTGAGGAGTTCTCTATCATTTCTGGTCTGTTCCCTGTCTTTCCAGATATTTTCATGGCCCTTTTGTGTCTATTACCGAGCTTCTCAGGTGTGTTCATGACGCTATCGTCCCTGTATCCGATCCTTTGTACTCTGTTTCCAACTATCTTTTTCTGGCTCTTCAGGTCGCTTCAAACCCATTTTATAGTCTTTCCAATGTTTTATCAACACTTTTCAAGTTGTTTTCTTCGCATTCTTGTCTGTTTCCGTCCATGATAGATTTGTTTCCGAACCTTTCATCTCTCATCCCGACACTTATGCGTCTGTTTCCGAAATTTGACTGTCTGTTGCTGGCGCTCAATCTTCCTTTCCTGTCACTTACCTATCTGTTATCTACTCTTAAGTGCCTGTTTCTGACAAGTTTGCGAGAGTTCAGATCGCTGTGTTGCCGAAGCTGTTCGAGTCTGATAGGGACCAATTTTTTAATATTCATGTTGATCTGATCCCGAACATTGCCTTTTTGTTCGTGACAATTTCTGTTCTCTTCATTATGTCTGTTCCCGAGATCTTTCGGTCTGTTCTCAGCAATTATCTTTTCATTCCCAAGTATGTGTTCCAAGTCCTTTCGGACCTGCTGCCAAACATCTGTTCCCAAACCTTTCGCGTCTCTTCTGATTATCTATTCCTATATCTTTAGGGTCTGTTCTCGAATTCTGCTCCGTTTCCGCACATTTACCTTGTGTTGCTGACCCTTTCCGGTATGTTTGGGTAGTTTTGTGCCTGTTTGTTAGCATTTTGTGTCTGATTCTGAAACTTCCGAGATGTTACCAACGCTAACTTGTCTGCCACTGACCATTTTGCATGTTTCCAGACTCACGTGTTTGTTTCTGACGCTTACGGATCTGGCTACTCTCCCGTACCTGTCTGCTGATGACCCTCGATAATTTTATCCTGACACTTACCTGTCTGTTATTTATTCTTACGTGCCTGTACCGATATTTTGCTTGGTTCTCGACATTTGTACGGTTTCTTGACGCAATTTTTCAGTCAACTACGGGTCTGTTAGCAAGGCACTAGTCTGATCTGTTCCTTACAGCCTGTTCCCAACTATTTACTTCCATTTCCCGACGCTTTTGCTTATGTTTACAATAGTCTGTTCCTTATAGTTTCTGGTCAGTTCCCGACAATTTCAGGTCTGTTCCTGATGATTTGCTCCCAGCCATTTCAGGTCTGTTCCCTACGATCGTTTGCCTCACTTTCTGGTCTGTTCTCGACACTTTTCTTCTAATTGCTTTCGTTACATATGACTCTTTCTAGTCCTCTTGGACAATGTTTGTCTGTTCCCGACCTCTTTGGGTCTCGTTATGACCCTTGTGGATATGTTCTCCGCTTGCGTGTTTTGTTATAGACCTTTCTGTTTTAATTCCACACCCTCTCGGGTCTCTTCCCGACCTTTTCTGACGTGTTGTTTTCACTTTCATGTCAGTAAACGATCCTTTCTGACCTATTTGCGTCTGTTGCCGTCACTTGTAGATGTGTTTCTGAATCTTTCATTCTATTCCCGAATTATTCGTATGTGTAACCTTCAATTTCGTGTCCTATCCCAAACGTTTCGACTCTTTCCTTAACAATCTTTCCCCCAATTTTTTTCAGTCTGTTTTTGATTGTGTCTTTCCACCATTTTATGGAACATTCTGGACTTCTTTGGTCTATTCAGAATGGTCTGTTCCTTATCCTTTTGCGACTGTATTGCTAGTCTCTTGACTACTCTTTAGAGCCTGTCCTCGACCCAGATTTATCTATTCAGAACCTTCTGATTCCCACGCTATCCAGTCTCTCCCTTCTACATTAGAACCTTTCTGACATTTTCCCAACACATTCGAATGTGTTCTCTACATTGGCGGTTCCATACCCAAACTAATTTCGTCTTTTCACGAACTCTAGACCCGTGTGATCAAGCCCCTATTGTGTATTTTCACATTTCTTTCAACTCTGTCCCATCTGTCTGTTCCTGACCCATTGGGGTCTGTTGATGATGGTCTCAGCCCGACTCTTGTGGTCCTGTTTCCGATACCTTTGTGTCTTTCCCCGACCCTTTAGAATGTTTTTCCGTCTGTTACCGATAAGTTGAAGACCCATTCTGGTCTGTATGCCATTCTTTCGGAAACATTTGGGTCTATTCCGAATTCCTGAATCCGTTTCCAATACGTTTTTTCTATTCCCGAATGTTCAGTATATCCAACCACTTTCTGTCAATTCCGACCATTTCAGGTCTTTTTCCAACAATCTGTTTCTGACGCTTTAGTATCCATCTACCTCCGACTGCTCCCACACTATTATGTCTATTCCTGATTATTTAGGTTATTTTTCATGATTTTCCAACAAACTTAAATGTGTTCTCGACTATATTTGGACTGTTCTGGCCCATTTCGTTCTGATGTAAATCATTACAGCTATGATCACAACGTTATGGGGTATGTACACAAACTTTACGGTATTTTCCCAAATTTATCTGATGTGTTTACGATGCTTTCTGAGGAGTTCTCTATCATTTCTGGTCTGTTCCCTGTCTTTCCAGATATTTTCATGGCCCTTTTGTGTCTACTACCGAGCTTCTCAGGTGTGTTCATGACGCTATCGTCCCTGTATCCGATCCTTTGTATTCTGTTTCCAACTATCTTCCTCTGACCCTTCAGGTCGCTTAAAACCCATTTTATAGTCTTTCCAATGCTTTATCAACACGTTTCAAGTTGTTTTCATCGCATTCTTGTCTGTTGCCGTCCATGATAGATTTGATTCCGAACCTTTCATCTCTCATCCCGACCCTTATGTGTCTGTTTCCGAAATTTGACTGTCTGTTGCTGGCGCTCAATCTTCTTTTCCTGACACTTACCTATCTGTTATCTACTCTTAAGTGCCTTTTCTGACAATTTTGTGAGAGTTCACATCGCAGTGTTGCCGAAGCTCTTCGAGTCTGAAAGGGACCAATTTTTTTATATTCATGTCGATCTGATCCCGAACATTGCCTTTTTGTTCGTGACAATTTCTGTTCTGTTCATTATGTCTGTTCCTGAGACTTTCGGTCTATTCTCAGCAATTATCTTTTCATTCCCAATTATGTGTTCCAAGTCCTTTCGGACCTGCTTCCAAACATCTGTTCCCAAAGCTTTCGCGTCTCTTCTGATTATCTGTTCCTAAATCTTTAGGGTCTGTTCTCGAATTCTGCTCAGTTCCGCACCTTTGCCATGTATTGCTCACACTTTCCGGTGTGTTTGGTGAGTTTTGTGCCTGTTTGCGAGCATTTTGTGTCTGATTCTGACACTTCCGAGTCTGTTACCGACGCTAACTGGTCTGGTACAAACCCTTTTGCATGTTTCCAGACTCACGTGTTTGTTTCTGACGCTTACGGATCTGGCTACTCTACCTTACCTGTCTGCTGATGACCCTCGATATTTTTATCCTGACACTTACCTGTCTGTTATCTATTCTTACGTGCCTGTACCGATATTTTGCTTGGTTCCCGACATTTGTACGGTTTCTCGACGCAATTTTTCAGTCAACTACGGGTCTGTTAGCAAGGCACTAATCTGATCTGTTCCTTACAGACTGTTCCCAACTATTTACATCCCTTTCCCGACACTGTTGCTTATGTTTACAATAGTCTGTTCTTTAAACTTTCTGGTGAGTTCCCGACAATTTCATGTCTGTTCCTGATGATGTGCTCCCAGCCATTTCAGGTCTGTTCCCTATGATCGGTTGCCACACTTTTTGGTCTGTTCTCGACACTTTACATGTAATTGCTTTCCTTACATATGACTCTTTCTAGTCCTCTTGGACAATGTTTGTCTGTTCCCGACCACTTTGCGTCTCGTTATGACCCTTGTGGATATGTTCTCCGCTCGTGTGTTTTGTTATACACCTTTCTGTTTAAATTCCACACCCTCTCGGGTCTCTTCCCGACATTTTCTGACGCGTTCTTTTCATTTTCATGTCAGTTTGCCATTTTTTCTGATCTATTTGCGTCTGTTGCGGTCACTTGTAGATGTGTTTCTGAATCTTTCATTCTATTACCAAATTATTCGTATGCGTAACCTTCAATTTCGTGTCCTATCCCAAACGTTTCGACTCTTTCCTTAATAATCTTTCCCCCAATTTTTTCAGTTTTTTTTGATCGTGTCTTTCCACCATTTTATATAACATTCTGGACTTCTTTGGTCTATTCAGAATGGTCTGTTCCTTATCCTTTTGGGACTGTATTTGCTAGTCTCTTGACTACTCTTTAGAGCCTGTCCTCGACCCATTTTTATCTATTCAGCACCATCTGATCCCCACGCTATCTAGTCTCTCCCTTCTACATTAGAGCCTTTCTGACATTTTCCCAACACATTCGAATGTGTTATCTACATTGGCGGTTCTATACCCAAACTTATTTCGTCTTTTCACAAACTCTGTACCCGTCTGATCACGACCCTATTGTGTATTTTCACATTTCTTTCAACTCTGTCCCATCTGTCTGTTCCTGACCCATTGGGGTCTGTTGTTGATGGTCTCATCCCGACTCTTGCGGTCCTGTTTCCGATACCTTTGTGTCTTTTCCCGACCATTTAGAATGTGTTTCCGTCTGTTACTGATAAGTTGACGACCCATTCTGGACTGTATCCTATTCTTTCGGAAACTTTTGGGTCTATTCCGAATTCCTGAATCCGTTTCCAACTCTTTTTTTCTATTCCCGAATGTTCAGTATATCCAACCACTTTCTGTCAATTCCGACCATTTCAGGTCTGTTTCCAACAATCTGTTTCTGATGCTTTAGTATCCATCTACCTCCGACTGCTCCCACACTATTATGTCTATACCTGATTATTTAGGTTATTTTTCAGGATTTTCTACAAACTTAAATGTGGTCTCGACTATTTTTGGACTGTTCCGGCCCATTTCGTGTCTGATGTAAATCATTACAGCTATGATCACAACATAATAGGGTATGTACACAAACTTTACGGTATTTTCCCAAATTTATTTGATGTGTTTACGATGCTTTCTGAGGAGTTCTCTATCATTTCTGGTCTGTTCCCTGTCTTTCCAGATATTTTCATGGCCCTTTTGTGTCTATTACCGAGCTTCTCAGGTGTGTTCATGACGCTATCGTCCCTGTATCGGATCCTTTGTACTCTGTTTCCACCTATCTTTTTCTGACCCTTCAGGTCGATTCAAACTCATTTTATAGTCTTTCCAATGTTTTATCAACACTTTTCAAGTTGTTTTCATCGCATTATTGTCTGTTGCCGTCCATGATAGATTTGTTTCCGAACCTTTCACCTCTCATCCCGACCCTTACGCATCTGTTTCCGAAATTTGACTGTCTGTTGCTGGCGCTCAATCTTCTTTTCCTGACACTTACCTATCTGTTATCTACTCTTAAGTGCCTGTTTCTGACAATTTTGCGAGTGTTCACATCGCAGTGTTGCTGAAGCTCTTCGAGTCTCATAGGGACCAATTTTTTAATATTCATTTCGATCTGTTCCCGAACATTGCCTTTTTGTTCGTGACAATTTCTGTTCTTTTTACGATGTCTGTTCCCGAGACTTTTCGGTCTATTCTCAACAATTATCTGTTTCAAGTCCTTTCGTACCAGCTGCCAAACATCTGTTGCCAAACATTTTGCGTCTCTTCTGATTATCTATTACTAAAAATTTAGGGTCTGTTCTCGAATTCTGATCTGTTTCCGCACCTTTACCATGTGTTGCTGACCCTTTCTGGTGTGTTTGGTGAGTTTTGTGCCTGTTTGTTTGCATTTTGTGTCTGATTCTGACACTTCCGAGTCTGTTACCGATGCTAACTGGTCTGCTACTGACCATTTTGCATGTTTCCAGACTCACGTGTTTGTTTCTGAAGGTTACGGATCTGGCTACTCTCCCTTACCAGTCTGCTGATGACGCTCGATGTTTTTATCCTGACACTTTCCTGTCTGTTATCTATTCTTACGTGCCTGTACCGATATTTTGCTTGGTTCCCGACATTTGTACTGTTTTCTCGACGCAATTCTTCCGTCACCTACGTGTCTGTTAGCAAGGCATTAGTGTGATCTGTTCCTTACAGCCTGTTCCCAACTATTTACTTCCTTTTCCCGACACTTTTTCTTATGTTTACAATAGTCTGTTCCTTAAACTTTCTGGTCAGTTCCCGACAATTTCAGGTTCGATCTGATGATGTGCTCCCAGCCATTTCAGGTCTGTTCCACACGATCGATTGCCACACTTTCTGGTCTGTTCTCGACACTTTACATGTAATAGCTTTCCTTACATATGATTCTTTCTAGTCCTCTTGATCAATGTTTGTCTGTTCCCGACCACTTTGCGTCTCATTATGACCCTTGTGGATATGTTCTCCGCTCGTGTGTTTTGTTATACACCTTTCTGTTTAAATTCCACACCCTCTCGGGTCTCTTCCCGACATTTTCTGACGCGTTCTTTTCATTTTCATGTCAGTTTGCCTTTTTTTCTGACCTATTTGCGTCTGTTGCGGTCTCTTGTAGATGTGTTTCTGTATCTTTCATTCTATTCCCAAATTATTCGTATGTGTAACCTTCAATTTCGTGTCCTATCCCAAAAGTTTCGACTCTTTCCTTAACAATCTTTCCCACAATTTTTTCAGTTTTTTTTTTGATTGTGTCTTTCCACCATTTTATGGAACATTCTGGACTTCTTTGGTCTATTCAGAATGGTCTGTTCCTTATCCTTTTGGGACTGTATTTGCTAGTCTCTTGACTACTCTTTAGAGCCTGCCCTCGACCCATTTTTATCTATTCAGCACCATCTGATCCCCACGCTATCCAGTCTCTCCCTTTTACATTAGAGCCATTCTGACATTTTCCCAACACATTCGAATGTGTTCTCTACATTGGCGGTTCTATACCCAAACTTATTTCGTCTTTTCACAAACTCTATACCCGTCTGATCACGACCCTATTGTGTATTTTCACATTTCTTTCAACTCTGTCCCATCTGTCTGTTCCTGACCCATTGGGGTCTGTTGTTGATGGTCTCATCCCGACTCTTGCGGTCCTGTTTCCGATACCTTTGTGTCTTTTGCCGACCATTTAGAATGTGTTTCCGTCTGTTACTGATAAGTTGACGACCCATTCTGGTCTGTACCCCATTCTTTCGGAAACTTTTGGGTCTATTCCGAATTCCTGAATCCGTTTCCAAATCTTTTTTTCTATTCCCGAATGTTCAGTATATCCAACCACTTTCTGTCAATTCCGACCATTTCATGTCTGTTTCCAACAATCTGTTTCTGACGCTTTAGTATCCATCTACCTCCGACTGCTCCCACACTATTATGTCTATTCCTGATTATTTAGTTTATTTTTCACTATTTTCTAACAAACTTAAATGTGGTCTCGACTATTTTTGGACTGTTCCGGCCCATTTCGTGTCTGATGTAAATCATTACAGCTATGATCACAACGTTATGGGGTATGTAGACAAACTTTACAGTATTTTCCCAAATTTATTTGATGTGTTTACGATGCTTTCTGAGGAGTTCTCTATCATTTCTGGTCTGTTCCCTGTCTTTCCAGATATTTTCATGGCCCTTTTGTGTCTATTACCGAGCTTCTCAGGTGTGTTCATGACGCTATCGTCCCTGTATCCGATCCTTTGTACTCTGTTTCCACCTATCTTTTTCTGACCCTTCAGGTCGCTTCAAACTCATTTTATAGTCTTTCCAATGTTCTATCAACAATTTTCAAGTTGTTTTCATCGCATTATTGTCTGTTGCCGTCCATGATAGATTTGTTTCCGAACCTTTCATCTCTCATCCCGACACTTATGCGTCTGTTTCCGAATTTTGACTGTCTGTTGCTGGCGCTCAATCTTCTTTTCCTGACACTTACCTATCTGTTATCTACTCTTAAGTGCCTGTTTCTGACAATTTTGCGAGAGTTCACATCGCAGTGTTGCCGAAGCCCGTCGAGTCTGATAGGGACCATTTTTTTAATATTCATGTCGATCAGACCCCGAACATTGCCTTTTTGTTCGTGACAATTTCTGTTCTGTTCATGATGTCTGTTCCCGAGACTTTTTGGTCTATTCTCAGCAATTATCTTTTCATTCCCAATTATGTGTTCCAAGTCCTTTTGGACCTGCTGCCAAACATCTGTTCCCAAACCTTTCACGTATCTTCTGATTATCTATTCCTAAATCTTTAGGGTCTGTTCTCGAATTCTGCTCAGTTTCCGCACATTTACCATGTGTTGCTCACCCTTTCCGGTATGTTTGGTGAGTTTTGTGCCTGTTTGTTTGCATTTTGTGTCTGATTCTGACACTTCCGAGTCTGTTACCAACGCTAACTTGTCTGCTACTGAGCCTTTTCCATGTTTCCAGACTCACGTGTTTGTTTCTGACGCTTACGGATCTGGCTACACTCCCTTACCTGTCTGCTGAATAACCTCGATATTTTTATCCTGACACTTACCTCTCTGTTACATATTCTTACGTGCCTGTACCGATATTTTGCTTTGTTCCCGACATTTGTACTGTTTTCTCGACGCAATTCTTCCGTCACCTATGGGTCTGTTCGCAAGGCACTAGTCTGATCTGTTCCTTACAGCCTGTTCCCAACTATTTACTTCCTTTTCCCGACGCTTTTGCTTATGTTTACAATAGTCTGTTCCTTAAAATTTCTGGTCAGTTCCCGACAATTTCAGGTCTGTTCCTGATGATGTGCTCCCAGCCATTTCATGTCTGTTCCCTTCTATCGTTTTCCTCACTTTCTGGTCTGTTCTCGACACTTTACTTCTAATTGCTTTCGTTACATATGACTCTTTCTAGTCCTCTTGGACAATGTTTGTCTATTCCCGACCTCTTTTCGTCTCATTATTACCCTTGTGGATATGTTTTCCGCTCGTGTGTTTTGTTATACACCTTTCTGTTTAAATTCCACACCCTCTCGGGTCTCTTCCCGACATTTTCTGACGTGTTGTTTTCATTTTCATGTCAGTTTGCCATCCTTTATGACCTATTTGCGTCTGTTGCTGTCACTTGTAGATGTGTTTCTGAATCTTTCATTCTATTCCCAAATTATTCGTATGTGTAACCTTCAATTTCGTGTCCTATCCCAAACGTTTCGACTCTTTCCTTAACAATCTTTCCCCCAATGTTTTCAGTTTTTTTTTGATTGTGTCTTTCCACCATTTTATGGAACATTCTGGACTTCTTTGGTCTATTCAGAATGGTCTGTTCCTTATCCTTCTGGGACTGTATTTGCTAGTCTCTTGACTACTCTTTAGAGCCTGACCTCGACCCAGTTTTATCTATTCAGCACCATCTGATCCCCACGCTATCCAGTCTCTCCCTTCTACATTAGAGCCTTTCTGACATTTTCCCAACACATTCGAATGTGTTCTCTACTTTGGCGGTACTATACCCAAACTTATTTCGTCTTTTCACAAACTCTATACCCGGCTGATCACGACCCTATTGTGTATTTTCACATTTCTTTCAACTCTGTCCCATCTGTCCGTTCCTGACCCATTGGGGTCTGTTTTTGATGGTCTCATCCCGACTCTTGCGGTCCTATTTCCGATACCTTTGTGTCTTTCCCCGACCCTTTAGAATGTATTTCCGTCTTTTACTGATAAGTTGGCGACCCATTCTGGTCTGCATCCCATTCTTTCGGAAACCTTTGGGTCTATTCCGAATTCCTGAATCCGTTTCCAACATATTTTTTCTATTCCCGAATGTTCAATATATCCAACCACTTTTTGTCAATTCCGACCATTTCAGGTCTGTTTCCAACAATCTGTTTCTGACGCTTTAGTATCCATCTACCTCCGACTGCTCCCACACTATTATGCCTATTCCTGATTATTTAGGTTATTTTTCATGATTTTCCAACAAACTTAAATGTGTTCTCGACTATTTTTGGACTGTTCCGGCCCATTTCGTGCCTGATGTAAATCATTACAGCTATGATCACAACGTTATGGGATATGTACACAAACTTTACGGTATTTTCCCAAATTTATCTGATGTGTTTACGATGCTTTCTGAGGAGTTCTCTATTATTTCTGGTCTGTTTCCTGTCTTTCCAGATATTTTCATGGCCCTTTTGTGTCTATTACCGAGCTTCTCAGGTGTGTTCATGACGCTATCGTCCCTGTATCCGATGCTTTGTACTCTGTTTCCAACTATCTTTTTCTGACCCTTCAGGTCGCTCAAACACATTTTATAGTCTTTCCAATGTTTTATCAACACTTTTCAAGTTGTTTTCATAGAATTCTTGTCTGTTGCCGTCCATGATAGATTTGTTTCCGAACCTTTCATCTCTCATCCCGACCCTTATGCGACTGTTTCCGAAATTTGACTGTCTGTTGCTGGCGCTCAATCTTCTTTTCCTGACACTTACCTATCTGTTATCTATTCTTAAGTGCCTGTGTCTGACAATTTTGTGAGAGTTCACATCGCAGTGTTGCCGAAGCTCTTCGAGACTGATAGGGCCCAATTTTTTTTTATTCATGTCGATCTGATCCCGAATATTGCCTTATTGTTCGTGACAATTTCTGATCTGTTCATTATGTCTGTTCCTGAGACTTTAGGTCTATTTCAGCAATTATCTTTTCATTCACAATTATGTGTTCCAAGTCCTTTCGGACCTGCTGCCAAACATCTGTTCCCAAAGCTTTCGCGTCTCTTCTGATTATCTATTCCTAAATCTTTAGGGTCTGTTCTCGAATTCTCCTCAGTTTCCGCACCTTTACCATGTATTGCTGACACTTTCCGGTGTGTTTGGTGAGTTTTGTGCCTGTTTGCGAGCATTTTGTGTCTGATTCTGACACTTCCGAGTCTGTTACTGACTTTAACTGGTCTGGTACTGATCCTTTTGCATGTTTCCAGACTCACGTGTTTGTTTCTGACGCTTACGGATCTGGCTACCGTCCCTTACCTGTCTGCTAATGACCCTCGATATTTTTATCCTGACACTTACCTGTCTGCTATCTATTCTTATGTGCCTGTACCGATATTTTGCTTGGTTCCCGACATTTGTACGGTTTCTCGACGCAATTTTTCAGTCAACTACGGGTCTGTTACAAGGCACTAATCTGATCTGTTGCTTACAGACTGTTCCCAACTATTTACATCCCTTTACGACACTGTTGCTTATGTTTACAATAGTCTGTTCCTTAAACTTTCTGGTCAGTTCCCGACAATTTCAGGTCTGTTCCTGATGATGTGCTCCCAGCCATTTCAGGTCTGTTCCCTACGATCGGTTGCCACACTTTCTGGTCTTTTCTCGACACTTTACATCTAATTGCTTTCCTTACATATGACTCTTTCTAGTCCTCTTGGACAATGTTTGTCTGTTCCCGACCTCTTTGCGTCTCATTATGACCCTTGTGGATAAGTTCTCCGCTCGTGTGTTTTGTTATCCACCTTTCTGTTTAAATTCCACACCCTCTCGGGTCTCTTCCCGACCTTTTCTGACGTGTTCTTTTCATTTTCATGTCAGTTTACGATCCTTTCTGACCTATTTGCGTCTGTTGAGGTCACTTGTAGATGTGTTTCTGAATCTTTCATTCTATTCCCGAATTATTCGTATGTGTAACCTTCAATTTCGTGTCCTATCCCAAACGTTTCGACTCTTTCCTTAACAATCTTCCCCCCAATTTTTTCAGTCTGTTTTTGATTGTGTCTTTTCTGCATTTTATGGAACATTCTGGTCTTCTTTACTCTATTCAGAATGGTCTGTTCCTTATCCTTTTGCGACTGTATTGCTAGTCTCTTGACTACTCTTTAGAGCCTGTCCTCGACCCAGTTTTATCTATTCAGCACCTTCTGATCCCCACGCTATCCAGTCTCTCCCTTCTACAATAGAGCCTCTCTGACATTTTCCCAACACATTCGAATGTGTTCTCTACATTGGCGGTTCTATACCCAAACTTATTTCGTCTTTTCACGAACTGTATACCCGTCTGATCACGACCCTATTGTGTATTTTCACATTTCTTTCAACTCTGTCCCATCTGTCTGTTCCTGACCCTTTGGGGTCTGTTGTTGATGGTCTCATCCCGATTCTTGCGGTCCTGTTTCCGATACCTTTGTGTCTTTCCCCGACCCTTTAGAATGTGTTTCCCTCTGTTACTGATAAGTTGACGACCCATTCTGGTCTGTATCCCATTCTTTCGGAAACTTTTGCGTCTATTCTGAATTCCTGAATCCGTTTCCAACACATTTTTTCTATTCCCGAATGTTCAGTATATCCAACCACTTTCAGTCAATTCCGACCATTTCAGGTCTGTTTCCAACAATCTGTTTCTGACGCTTTAGTATCCATCTACCTCCGACTGCTCCCACACTATTATGTCTATTCCTGATTATTTAGGTTATTTTTCATGATTTTCCAACAAACTTAAATGTGTTCTCGACTATATTTGGACGGTTCCGGCCCATTTCGTGTCTGATGTAAATCATTACAGCTATGATCACAACGTTATGGGGTATGTACACAAACTATACGGTATTTTCCCAAATTTACCTGATGTGTTTACGATGCTTTCTGAGGAGTTCTCTATCATTTCTGGTCTGTTCCCTGTCTTTCCAGATATTTTCATGGCCCTTTTGTGTGTATTACCGTGCTTCTCAGGTGTGTTCATGACGCTATCGTCCCTGTATCCGATCCTTTGTATTCTGTTTCCAACTATCTTTTTCTCACCCTTCAGGTCGCTTCAAACCCATTTTAAAGTCATTCCAATGTTTTATCAACACTTTTCAAGTTGTTTTCATCGCATTCTTGTCTGTTGCCGTCCAGGATAGATCTGTTTCCGAAACTTTCATCTCTCATTCCGACCCTTATGCGTATGTTTCCGAAATTTGACTGTCTGTTGCTGGCACTCAATCTTCTTTTCCTGACACTTACCTATCTGTTATATACTCTTAAGTGCCTGTTTCTGACAATTTTGCGAGTGTTCACATCGCAGTGTTGCTGAAGCTCTTCGAGTCTGATAGGGACCAATTTTTTAATATTCATTTCGATCTGTTCCCGAATATTGCCTTTTTGTTCGTGACAATTTCTGTTCTTTTTATGATGTCTGTTCCCGAGACTTTTCGGTCTATTCTCAACATTTATCTGTTTCAAGTCCTTTCGGACCAGCTGCCAAACATCTGTTCCCAAAAATTTTGCGTCTCTTCTGATTATCTATTACTAAAACTTTAGGGTCTGTTCTCGAATTCTGATCTGTTTCCGCACCTTTACCATGTGTTGCTGACCCTTTCTGGTGTGTTGGGTGAGTTTTGTGCCTGTTTGTTTGCATTTTGTGTCTGATTCTGACACTTCCGAGTCTGTTACCGATGCTAACTGGTCTGCTACTGACACTTTTGCATGTTTCCAGACTCACGTGTTTGTTTCTGAAGGTTACGGATCTGGCTACTCTCCCTTACCAGTCTGCTGATGACCCTCGATGTTTTTATCCTGACACTTACCTGTCTGTTATCTATTCTTACGTGCCTGTACCGATATTTTGCTTGGTTCCCGACATTTGTACTGTTTTCTCGACGCAATTCTTCCGTCACCTACGGGTCTGTTAGCAAGGCACTAGTCTGATCTGTTCCTTACAGCCTGTTCCCAACTATTTACTTCCGTTTCCCGACACTTTTTCTTATGTTTACAATTGTCTGTTCCTTAAACTTTCTGGTCAGTTCCCGACAATTTCAGGTTCGATCTGATGATGTGCTCCCAGCCATTTCAGGTCTGTTCCACACGATCGATTGCCACACTTTCTGGTCTGTTCTCGACACTTTACATCTAATAGCTTTCCTTACATATGACTATTTCTAGTCCTCTTGATCAATGTTTGT
Source organism: Narcine bancroftii (assembly GCF_036971445.1). Lineage (NCBI taxonomy): Eukaryota > Metazoa > Chordata > Chondrichthyes > Torpediniformes > Narcinidae > Narcine > Narcine bancroftii. Next base: position 708,101 of record NW_027211808.1, on the reverse strand, counting down.
CTGTTCCCGACCACTTTGCGTCTCATTATGACCCTTGTGGATATGTTCTCCGCTCGTGTGTTTTGTTATACACCTTTCTGTTTAAATTTCACACCCTCTCGGGTCTCTTCCCGACATTTTCTGACGCGTTCTTTTCATTTTCATGTCAGTTTGCCATTTTTTCTGACCTATTTGCGTCTGTTGCGGTCACTTGTAGATGTGTTTCTGAATCTTTCATTCTATTCCAAAATTATTCGTATGTGTAACCTTCAATTTCGTGTCCTATCCCAAACGTTTCGACTCTTTCCTTAACAATCTTTCCCCCAATTTTTTCAGTTTTTTTTTGATTGTGTCTTTCCACCATTTTATAGAACATTCTGGACTTCTTTGAACTATTCAGAATGGTCTGTTCCTTATCCTTTTGGGACTGTATTTGCTAGTCGCTTGACTACTCTTTAGAGCCTGTCCTCGACCCATATTTATCTATTCAGCACCATCTGATCCCCACGCTATCCAGTCTCTCCCTTCTACATTAGAGACTTTCTGACATTTTCCCAACACATTCGAATGTGTTCTCTACATTGGCGGTTCTATACCCAAACTTATTTCGTCTTTTCACAAACTCTATACCCGTCTGATCACGACCCTATTGTGTATTTTCACATTTCTTTCAACTCTGTCCCATCTGTCTGTTCCTGACCCATTGGGGTCTGTTGTTGATGGTCTCATCCCGACTCTTGCGGTCTTGTTTCCGATACCTTTGTGTCTTTTCCCGACCATTTAGAATGTGTTTCCGTCTGTTACTGATAAGTTGACGACCCATTCTGGTCTGTATCCCATTCTTTCGGAAACTTTTGGGTCTATTCCGAATTCCTGAATCCGTTTCCAACTCTTTTTTTCTATTCCCGAATGTTCAGTATATCCAACCACTTTCTGTCAATTCCGACTATTTCAGGTCTGTTTCCAACAATCTGTTTCTGACGCTTTAGTATCCATCTACCTCCGACTGCTCCCACACTATTATGTCTATTCCTGATTATTTAGGTTATTTTTCACGATTTTCTAACAAACTTAAATGTGGTCTCGACTATTTTTGGACTGTTCCGGCCCATTTCGTGTCTGATGTAAATCATTACAGCTATGATCACAACGTTATGGGGTATGTACACAAACTTTACGGTATTTTCCCAAATTTATTTGATGTGTTTACGATGCTTTCTGAGGAGTTCTCTATCATTTCTGGTCTGTTCCCTGTCTTTCCAGATATTTTCATGGCCCTTTTGTGTCTATTACCGAGCTTCTCAGGTGTGTTCATGACGCTATCGTCCCTGTATCCGATCCTTTGTACTCTGTTTCCACCTATCTTTTTCTGACCCTTCAGGTCGCTTCAAACTCATTTTATAGTCTTTCCAAAGTTTTATCAACACTTTTCAAGTTGTTTTCATCGCATTATTGTCTGTTGCCGTCCATGATAGATTTGTTTCCGAACCTTTCATCTCTCATCCCGACACTTATGCGTCTGTTTCCGAATTTTTACTGTCTGTTGCTGGCGCTCAATCTTCTTTTCCTGACACTTACCTATCTGTTATCTACTCTTAAGTGCCTGTTTCTGACAATTTTGCGAGAGTTCACATCGCAGTGTTGCCGAAGCCCGTCGAGTCTGATAGGGACCATTTTTTATATATTCATGTCGATCTGATCCCGAACATTGCCTTTTTGTTCGTGACAATTTCTGTTATGTTCATGATGTCTGTTCCCGAGAATTTTTGGTCTATTCTCAGCAATTATCTTTTCATTCCGAATATGTGTTCCAAGTCCTTTTGGACCTGCTGCCAAACATCTGTTCCCAAACCTTTCACGTATCTTCTGATTATCTATTCCTAAATCTTTAGGGTCTGTTCTCGAATTCTGCTCAGTTTCCGCACATTTACCATGTGTTGCTCACCCTTTCCGGTATGTTTGGTGAGTTTTGTGCCTGTTTGTTTGCATTTTGTGTCTGATTCTGACACTTCCGAGTCTGTTACCAACGCTAACTTCTCTGCTACTGAGCCTTTTCCATGTTTCCAGACTCACGTGTTTGTTTCTGACGCTTACGGATCTGGCTACACTCCCTTACCTGTCTGCTGAATACCCTCGATATTTTTATCCTGACACTTACCTCTCTGGTACATATTCTTACGTGCCTGTACCGATATTTTGCTTGGTTCCCAACATTTGTACGGTTTCTCGACGCAATTTTTCAGTCAACTACGGGTCTGTTAGCAAGGCACTAGTCTGATGTGTTCCTTACAGCCTGTTCCCAACTATTTACTTCCATTTCCCGACGCTTTTGCTTATGTTTACAATAGTCTGTTCCTTAAACTTTCTGGTCAGTTCCCGACAATTTCAGGTCTGTTCCTGATGATGTGCTCCCAGCCATTTCATGTCTGTTCCCTTCTATCGTTTGCCTCACTTTCTGGTCTGTTCTCGACACTTTACTCTTAATTGCTTTCGTTACATATGCCTCTTTCTAGTCCTCTTGGACAATGTTTGTCTGTTCCCGACCTCTTTGCGTCTCATTATTACCCTTGTGGATATGTTTTCCGCTCGTGTGTTTTGTTATACACCTTTCTGTTTAAATTCCACACCCTCTCGGGTCTCTTCCCGACATTTTCTGACGTGTTCTTTTCATTTTCATGTCAGTTTGCCATCCTTTATGACCTATTTGCGTCTGTTGCGGTCTCTTGTAGATGTGTTTCTGTATCTTTCATTCTATTCCCAAATTATTCGTATGTGTAACCTTCAATTTCGTGTCCTATCCCAAAAGTTTCGACTCTTTCCTTAACAATCTTTCCCACAATTTTTTCAGTTTTTTTTTTGATTGTGTCTTTCCACCATTTTATGGAACATTCTGGACTTCTTTGGTCTATTCAGAATGATCTGTTCCTTATCCTTTTGGGACTGTATTTGCTAGTCTCTTGACTACTCTTTAGAGCCTGTCCTCGACCCATTTTTATCTATTCAGCACCATCTGATCCCCACGCTATCCAGTCTCTCCCTTTTACATTAGAGCCATTCTGACATTTTCCCAACACATTCGAATGTGTTCTCTACTTTGGCGGTACTATACCCAAACTTATTTCGTCTTTTCACAAACTCTATACCCGTCTGATCACGACCCTATTGTGTATTTTCACATTTCTTTCAACTCTGTCCCATCTGTCCGTTCCTGACCCATTGGGGTCTGTTTTTGATGGTCTCATCCCGACTCTTGCGGTCCTATTTCCGATACCTTTGTGTCTTTCCCCGACCCTTTAGAATGTATTTCCGTCTTTTACTGATAAGTTGGCGACCCATTCTGGTCTGCATCCCATTCTTTCGGAAACCTTTGGGTCTATTCCGAATTCCTGAATCCGTTTCCAACATATTTTTTCTATTCCCGAATGTTCAATATATCCAACCACTTTTTGTCAATTCCGACCATTTCAGGTCTGTTTCCAACAATCTGTTTCTGACGCTTTAGTATCCATCTACCTCCGACTGCTCCCACACTATTATGCCTATTCCTGATTATTTAGGTTATTTTTCATGATTTTCCAACAAACTTAAATGTGTTCTCGACTATTTTTGGACTGTTCCGGCCCATTTCGTGCCTGATGTAAATCATTACAGCTATGATCACAACGTTATGGGATATGTACACAAACTTTACGGTATTTTCCCAAATTTATCTGATGTGTTTACGATGCTTTCTGAGGAGTTCTCTATTATTTCTGGTCTGTTCCCTGTCTTTCCAGATATTTTCATGGCCCTTTTGTGTCTATTACCGAGCTTCTCAGGTGTGTTCATGACGCTATCGTCCCTGTATCCGATGCTTTGTACTCTGTTTCCAACTATCTTTTTCTGACCCTTCAGGTCGCTCAAACACATTTTATAGTCTTTCCAATGTTTTATCAACACTTTTCAAGTTGTTTTCATAGAATTCTTGTCTGTTGCCGTCCATGATAGATTTGTTTCCGAACCTTTCATCTCTCATCCCGACCCTTATGCGACTGTTTCCGAAATTTGACTCTCTGTTGCTGGCGCTCAATCTTCTTTTCCTGACACTTACCTATCTGTTATCTATTCTTAAGTGCCTGTGTCTGACAATTTTGTGAGAGTTCACATCGCAGTGTTGCCGAAGCTCTTCGAGTCTGATAGGGACCAATTTTTTTTTATTCATGTCGATCTGATCCCGAATATTGCCTTATTGTTCGTGACAATTTCTGATCTGTTCATTATGTCTGTTCCTGAGACTTTAGGTCTATTTCAGCAATTATCTTTTCATTCACAATTATGTGTTCCAAGTCCTTTCGGACCTGCTGCCAAACATCTGTTCCCAAAGCTTTCGCGTCTCTTCTGATTATCTATTCCTAAATCTTTAGGGTCTGTTCTCGAATTCTCCTCAGTTTCCGCACCTTTACCATGTATTGCTGACACTTTCCGGTGTGTTTGGTGAGTTTTGTGCCTGTTTGCGAGCATTTTGTGTCTGATTCTGACACTTCCGAGTCTGTTACTGACTCTAACTGGTCTGGTACTGATCCTTTTGCATGTTTCCAGACTCACGTGTTTGTTTCTGACGCTTACGGATCTGGCTACCGTCCCTTACCTGTCTGCTAATGACCCTCGATATTTTTATCCTGACACTTACCTGTCTGCTATCTATTCTTATGTGCCTGTACCGATATTTTGCTTGGTTCCAGACATTTGTACGGTTTCTCGACGCAATTTTTCAGTCAACTACGGGTCTGTTACAAGGCACCAATCTGATCTGTTGCTTACAGACTGTTCCCAACTATTTACATCCCTTTACGACACTGTTGCTTATGTTTACAATAGTCTGTTCCTTAAACTTTCTGGTCAGTTCCCGACAATTTCAGGTCTGTTCCTGATAATGTGCTCGCAGCCATTTCAGGTCTGTTCCCTACGATCGTTTGCCTCACTTTCTGGTCTGTTCTCGACACTTTACTTCTAATTGCTTTCGTTACATATGACTCTTTCTAGTCCTCTTGGACAATGTTTGTCTGTTGCCGACCTCTTTGCATCTCATTATGACCCTTGTGGATATGTTCTCCGCTCGTGTGTTTTGTTATACACCTTTCTGTTTAAATTCCACACCCTCTCGGGTCTCTTCCAGACATTTTCTGACGTGTTCTTTTCATTTTCATGTCAGTTTGCCATTCTTTCTGACCTATTTGCGTCTGTTGCGGTCACTTGTAGATGTGTTTCTGAATCTTTCATTCTATTTCCAAATTATTCGTATGTGTAACCTTCAATTTCGTGTCCTATCCCAAACGTTTCGACTCTTTCCTTAACAATCTTTCCCCCAATTTTTTCAGTTTTTTTTTGATTGAGTCTTTCCACCATTTTATAGAACATTCTGGACTTCTTTGGACTATTCAGAATGGTCTGTTCCTTATCCTTTTGGGACTGTATTTGCTAGTCGCTTGACTACTCTTTAGAGCCTGTCCTCGACCCATATTTATCTATTCAGCACCATCTGATCCCCACGCTATCCAGTCTCTCCCTTCTACATTAGAGACTTTCTGACATTTTCCCAACACATTCGAATGTGTTCTCTACATTGGCGGTACTATACCCAAACTTATTTCGTCTTTTCACAAACTCTATACCCGTCTGATCACGACCCTATTGTGTATTTTCACATTTCTTTCAACTCTGTCCCATCTGTCTGTTCCTGACCCATTGGGGTCTGTTGTTGATGGTCTCATCCCGACTCTTGCGGTCCTGTTTCCGATACCTTTGTGTCTTTTCCCGACCATTAAGAATGTGTTTCCGTCTGTTACTGATAAGTTGACGACCCATTCTGGTCTGTATCCCATTCTTTCGGAAACTTTTGGGTCTATTCCGAATTCCTGAATCCGTTTCCAACTCTTTTTTTCTATTCCCGAATGTTCAGTATATCCAACCACTTTCTGTCAATTCCGACCATTTCAGGTCTGTTTCCAACAATCTGTTTCTGACGCTTTAGTATCCATCTACCTCCGACTGCTCCCACACTATTATGTCAATTCCTGATTATTTAGGTTATTTTTCACGATTTTCTAACAAACTTAAATGTGGTCTCGACTATTTTTGGACTGTTCCGGCCCATTTCGTGTCTGATGTAAATCATTACAGCTATGATCACAACGTTATGGGGTATGTACACAAACTTTACGGTATTTTCCCAAATTTATTTGATGTGTTTACGATGCTTTCTGAGGAGTTCTCTATCATTTCTGGTCTGTTCCCTGTCTTTCCAGATATTTTCATGGCCCTTTTGTGTCTATTACCGAGCTTCTCAGGTGTGTTCATGATGCTATCGTCCCTGTATCCGATCCTTTTTACTCTGTTTCCACCTATCTTTTTCTGACCCTTCAGGTCGCTTCAAACTCATTTTATAGTCTTTCCAAAGTTTTATCAACACTTTTCAAGTTGTTTTCATCGCATTATTGTCTGTTGCCGTCTATGATAGATTTGTTTCTGAACCTTTCATCTCTCATCCCGACACTTATGCGTCTGTTTCCGAATTTTGACTGTCTGTTGCTGGCGCTCAATCTTCTTTTCCTGACACTTACCTATCTGTTATCTACTCTTAAGTGCCTGTTTCTGACAATTTTGCGAGAGTTCACATCGCAGTGTTGCCGAAGCCCGTCGAGTCTGATAGGGACCATTTTTTATATATTCATGTCGATCTGATCCCGAACATTGCCTTTTTGTTCGTGACAATTTCTGTTATGTTCATGATGTCTGTTCCCGAGAATTTTTGGTCTATTCTCAGCAATTATCTTTTCATTCCCAATTATGTGTTCCAAGTCCTTTTGGACCTGCTGCCAAACATCTGTTCCCAAACCTTTCACGTATCTTCTGATTATCTATTCCTAAATCTTTAGGGTCTGTTCTCGAATTCTGCTCAGTTTCCGCACATTTACCATGTGTTGCTCACCCTTTCCGGTATGTTTGGTGAGTTTTGTGCCTGTTTGTTTGCATTTTGTGTCTGATTCTGACACTTCCGAGTCTGTTACCAACGCTAACTTCTCTGCTACTGAGCCTTTTCCATGTTTCCAGACTCACGTGTTTGTTTCTGACGCTTACGGATCTGGCTACACTCCCTTACCTGTCTGCTGAATACCCTCGATATTTTTATCCTGACACTTACCTCTCTGGTACATATTCTTACGTGCCTGTACCGATATTTTGCTTGGTTCCCAACATTTGTACGGTTTCTCGACGCAATTTTTCAGTCAACTACGGGTCTGTTAGCAAGGCACTAGTCTGATCTGTTCCTTACAGCCTGTTCCCAACTATTTACTTCCATTTCCCGACGCTTTTGCTTATGTTTACAATAGTCTGTTCCTTAAACTTTCTGGTCAGTTCCCGACAATTTCAGGTCTGTTCCTGATGATGTGCTCCCAGCCATTTCATGTCTGTTCCCTTCTATCGTTTGCCTCACTTTCTGGTCTGTTCTCGACACTTTACTCTTAATTGCTTTCGTTACATATGCCTCTTTCTAGTCCTCTTGGACAATGTTTGTCTGTTCCCGACCTCTTTGCGTCTCATTATTACCCTTGTGGATATGTTTTCAGCTCGTGTGTTTTGTTATACACCTTTCTGTTTAAATTCCACACCCTCTCGGGTCTCTTCCCGACATTTTCTGACGCGTTCTTTTCATTTTCATGTCAGTTTGCCATCCTTTATGACCTATTTGCGTCTGTTGCTGTCACTTGTAGATGTGTTTCTGAATCTTTCATTCTATTCCAAAATTATTCGTATGTGTAACCTTCAATTTCGTGTCCTATCCCAAACGTTTCGACTCTTTCCTTAACAATCTTTCCCCCAATGTTTTCAGTTTTTTTTTGATTGTGTCTTTCCACCATTTTATGGAATATTCTGGACTTCTTTGGTCTATTCAGAATGGTCTGTTCCTTATCCTTTTGGGACTGTATTTGCTAGTCTCTTGACTACTCTTTAGAGCCTGTCCTCGACCCAGTTTTATCTATTCAGCACCATCTGATCCCCACGCTATCCAGTCTCTCGCTTCTACATTAGAGCCTTTCTGACATTTTCCCAACACATTCGAATGTGTTCTCTACATTGGCGGTACTATACCCAAACTTATTTCGTCTTTTCACAAACTCTATACCCGTCTGATCACGACCCTATTGTGTATTTTCACATTTCTTTCAACTCTGTCCCATCTGTCCGTTCTTGACCCATTGGGGTCTGTTTTTGATGGTCTCATCCCGACTCTTGCGGTCCTGTTTCCGATACCTTTGTGTCTTTCCCCGACCCTTTAGAATGTGTTTCCGTCTGTTACTGATAAGTTGGCGACCCATTCTGGTCTGTATCCCATTCTTTCGGAAACCTTTGGGTCTATTCCGAATTCCTGAATCCGTTTCCAACACATTTTTTCTATTCCCGAATGTTCAATATATCCAACCACTTTTTGTCAATTCCGACCATTTCAGGTCTGTTTCCAACAATCTGTTTCTGACGCTTTAGTATCCATCTACCTCCGACTGCTCCCACACTATTATGTCTATTCCTGATTATTTAGGTTATTTTTCATGATTTTCCAACAAACTTAAATGTGTTCTCGACTATTTTTGGACTGTTCCGGCCCATTTCGTGCCTGATGTAAATCATTACAGCTATGATCACAACGTTATGGGATATGTACACAAACTTTACGGTATTTTCCCAAATTTATCTGATGTGTTTACGATGCATTCTGAGGAGTTCTCTATTATTTCTGGTCTGTTCCCTGTCTTTCCAGATATTTTCATGGCCTTTTTGTGTCTATTACCGAGCTTCTCAGGTGTGTTCATGACGCTATCGTCCCTGTATCCGATCCTTTGTACTCTGTTTCCAACTATCTTTTTCTGACCCTTCACGTCGCTCAAACACATTTTATAGTCTTTCCAATGTTTTATCAACACTTTTCAAGTTGTTTTCATCGCATTATTGTCTGTTGCCGTCCATGATAGATTTGTTTCCGAACCTTTCATCTCTCATCCCGACACTTATGCGTCTGTTTCCGAATTTTGACTGTCTGTTGCTGGCGCTCAATCTTCTTTTCCTGACACTTACCTATCTGTTATCTACTCTTAAGTGCCTGTTTCTGACAATTTTGCGAGAGTTCACATCGCAGTGTTGCCGAAGCCCGTCGAGTCTGATAGGGACCATTTTTTATATATTCATGTCGATCTGATCCCGAACATTGCCTTTTTGTTCGTGACAATTTCTGTTCTGTTCATGATGTCTGTTCCCGAGACTTTTTGGTCTATTCTCAGCAATTATCTTTTCATTCCCAATTATGTGTTCCAAGTCCTTTTGGACCTGCTGCCAAACATCTGTTCCCAAACCTTTCACGTATCTTCTGATTATCTATTCCTAAATCTTTAGGGTCTGTTCTCGAATTCTGCTCAGTTTCCGCACATTTACCATGTGTTGCTCACCCTTTCCGGTATGTTTGGTGAGTTTTGTGCCTGTTTGTTTGCATTTTGTGTCTGATTCTGACACTTCCGAGTCTGTTACCAACGCTAACTTCTCTGCTACTGAGCCTTTTCCATGTTTCCAGACTCACGTGTTTGTTTCTGACGCTTACGGATCTGGCTACACTCTCTTACCTGTCTGCTGAATACCCTCGATATTTTAATCCTGACACTTACCTCTCTGGTACATATTCTTACGTGCCTGTACCGATATTTTGCTTGGTTCCCAACATTTGTACGGTTTCTCGACGCAATTTTTCAGTCAACTACGGGTCTGTTAGCAAGGCACTAGTCTGATCTGTTCCTTACAGCCTGTTCCCAACTATTTACTTCCATTTCCCGACGCTTTTGCTTATGTTTACAATAGTCTGTTCCTTAAACTTTCTGGTCAGTTCCCGACAATTTCAGGTCTGTTCCTGATGATGTGCTCCCAGCCATTTCATGTCTGTTCCCTTCTATCGTTTGCCTCACTTTCTGGTCTGTTCTCGACACTTTACTCTTAATTGCTTTCGTTACATATGACTCTTTCTAGTCCTCTTGGACAATGTTTGTCTGTTCCCGACCTCTTTGCGTCTCATTATTACCCTTGTGGATATGTTTTCCGCTCGTGTGTTTTGTTATACACCTTTCTGTTTAAATTCCACACCCTCTCGGGTCTCTTCCCGACATTTTCTGACGTGTTCTTTTCATTTTCATGTCAGTTTGCAATCCTTTATGATCTATTTGCGTCTGTTGCTGTCACTTGTAGATGTGTTTCTGAATCTTTCATTCTATTCCAAAATTATTCGTTTGTGTAACCTTCAATTTCGTGTCCTATCCCAAACGTTTCGACTCTTTCCTTAACAATCTTTCCCCCAATGTTTTCAGTTTTTTTTTGATTGTGTCTTTCCACCATTTTATGGAACATTCTGGACTTCTTTGGTCTATTCAGAATGGTCTGTTCCTTATCCTTTTGGGACAGTATTTGCTAGTGTCTTGACTACTCTTTAGAGCCTGTCCTCGACCCAGTTTTATCTATTCAGCACCATCTGATCCCCACGCTATCCAGTCTCTCCCTTCTACATTAGAGCCTTTCTGACATTTTCCCAACACATTCGAATGTGTTCTCTACATTGGCGGTACTATACCCAAACTTATTTCGTCTTTTCACAAACTCTATACCCGTCTGATCACGACCCTATTGTGTATTTTCACATTTCTTTCAACTCTGTCCCATCTGTCCGTTCCTGGCCCATTGGGGTCTGTTTTTGATGGTCTCATCCCGACTCTTGCGGTCCTGTTTCCGATACCTTTGTGTCTTTCCCCGACCCTTTAGAATGTGTTTCCGTCTGTTACTGATAAGTTGGCGACCCATTCTGGTCTGTATCCCATTCTTTCGGAAACCTTTGGGTCTATTCCGAATTCCTGAATCCGTTTCCAACACATTTTTTCTATTCCCGAATGTTCAATATATCCAACCACTTTTTGTCAATTCCGACCATTTCAGGTCTGTTTCCAACAATCTGTTTCTGACGCTTTAGTATCCATCTACCTCCGACTGCTCCCACACTATTATGTCTATTCCTGATTATTTAGGTTATTTTTCATGATTTTCCAACAAACGTAAATGTGTTCTCGACTATTTTTGGACTGTTCCGGCCCATTTCGTGCCTGATGTAAATCATTACAGCTATGATCACAACGTTATGGGATATGTACAGAAACTTTACGGTATTTTCCCAAATTTATCTGATGTGTTTACGATGCTTTCTGAGGAGTTCTCTATTATTTCTGGTCTGTTCCCTGTCTTTCCAGATATTTTCATGGCCTTTTTGTGTCTATTACCGAGCTTCTCAGGTGTGTTCATGACGCTATCGTCCCTGTATCCGATCCTTTGTACTCTGTTTCCAACTATCTTTTTCTGACCCTTCACGTCGCTCAAACACATTTTATAGTCTTTCCAATGTTTTATCAACACTTTTCAAGTTGTTTTCATAGAATTCTTGTCTGTTGACGTCCATGATAGATTTGTTTCCGAACCTTTCATCTCTCATCCCGACCCTTATGCGACTGTTTCCGAAATTTGACTGTCTGTTGCTGGCGCTCAATCTTCTTTTCCTGACACTTACCTATCTGTTATCTACTCTTAAGTGCCTGTGTCTGACAATTTTGTGAGAGTTCACATCGCAGTGTTGCCGAAGCTCTTCGAGTCTGATAGGGACCAATTTTTTTTTATTCATGTCGATCTGATCCCGAACATTGCCTTATTGTTCGTGACAATTTCTGATCTGTTCATTATGTCTGTTCCTGAGACTTTAGGTATATTTCAGCAATTATCTTTTCATTCTCAATTATGTGTTCCAAGTCCTTTCGGACCTGCTGCCAAACATCTGTTCCCAAAGCTTTCGCGTCTCTTCTGATTATCTATTCCTAAATCTTTAGGGTCTGTTCTCGAATTCTGCTCAGTTTCCACACCTTTACCATGTATTGCTGACACTTTCCGGTGTGTTTGGTGAGTTTTGTGCCTGTTTGCGAGCATTTTGTGTCTGATTCTGACACTTCCGAGTCTGTTACTGACTCTAACTGGTCTGGTACTGACCCTTTTGCATGTTTCCAGACTCACGTGTTTGTTTCTGACGCTTACGGATCTGGCTACCGTCCCTTACCTGTCTGCTGATGACCCTCGATATTTTTATCCTGACACTTACCTGTCTGCTATCTATTCTTATGTGCCTGTACCGATATTTTGCTTGGTTCCCGACATTTGTACTGTTTCTCGACGCAATTTTTCAGTCAACTACGGGTCTGTTAGCAAGGCACTAATCTGATCTGTTCCTTACAGACTGTTCCCAACTATTTACATCCCTTTACGACACTGTTGCTTATGTTTACAATAGTCTGTTCCTTAAACTTTCTGGTCAGTTCCCGACAATTTCAGGTCTGTTCCTGATGATGTGATCCCAGCCATTTCAGGTCTGTTCCCTACTATCGGTTGCCACACTTTCTGGTCTTTTCTGGACACTTTACATGTAATTGCTTTCCTTACATATGACTCTTTCTAGTCCTCTTGGACAATGTTTGTCTGTTCCCGACCTCTTTGCGTCTCATTATGACCCTTGTGGATATGTTCTCCGCTCGTGTGTTTTGTTATCCACCTTTCTGTTTAAATTCAACACCCTCTCGGGTCTCTTCCCGACCTTTTCTGACGTGTTCTTTTCATTTTCATGTCAGTTTACCATCCTTTCTGACCTATTTGCGTCTGTTGAAATCACTTCTAGATGTGTTTCTGAATCTTACATTCTATTCCCGAATTATTCGTATGTGTAACCTTCAATTTCGTGTCCTATCACAAACGTTTCGACTCTTTCCTTAACAAGCTTCCCCCCAATTTTTTCAGTCTGTTTTTGATTCTGTCTTTCCTGCATTTTATGGAACATTCTGGTCTTCTTTACTCTATTCAGAATGGTCTGTTCCTTATCCTTTTGCGACTGTATTGCTAGTCTCTTGACTACTCTTTAGAGCCTGTCCTCGACCCAGTTTTATCTATTCAGCACCTTCTGATCCCACGCTATCCAGTCTCTCCCTTCTACAATAGAGCCTCTCTGACATTTTCCCAACACATTCGAATGTGTTCTCTACATTGGCGGTTCTATACCCAAACTTATTTCGTCTTTTCACGAACTCTATACCCGTGTGATCACGACCCTATTGTGTATTTTCACATTTCTTTCAACTCTGTCCCATCTGTCTGTTCCTGACCCATTGGGGTCTGTTGTTTGTGGTCTCATCCCGACTCTTGCGGTCCTGTTTCCGATACCTTTGTGTCTTTCCACGACCCTTTAGAATGTGTTTCCGTCTGTTACTGATAAGTTGACGACCCATTCTGGTCTGTATCCCATTCTTTCGGAAACTTTTGGGTCTATTCCGAATTCCTGAATCCGTTTCCAACACTTTTTTTCTATTCCCGAATGTTCAGTATATCCAACCACTTTCAGTCAATTCCGACCTTTTCAGGTCTGTTTCCAACAATCTGTTTCTGACGCTTTAGTATCCATCTTCCTCCGACTGCTCCCACACTATTATGTCTATTCCTGATTATTTAGGTTATTTTTCATTATTTTCCAACAAACTTAAATGTGTTCTCGACTATATTTGGACGGTTCCGGCCCATTTTGTGTCTGATGTAAATCATTACAGCTATGATCACAACGTTATTGGGTATGTACACAAACTATACGGTATTTTCCCAAATTTATCTGATGTGTTTACGATGCTTTCTGAGGAGTTCTCTATAATTTCTGGTCTGTTCCCTGTCTTTCCAGATATTTTCATGGCCCTTTTGTGTGTATTACCGTGCTTCTCAGGTGTGTTCATGACGCTATCGTCCCTGTATCCGATCCTTTGTATTCTGTTTCCAACTATCTTTTTCTCACCCTTCAGGTCGCTTCAAACCAATTTTAAAGTCATTCCAATGTTTTATCAACACTTTTCAAGTTGTTTTCATCGCATTCTTGTCTGTTGCCGTCCAGGATAGATCTGTTTCCGAACCTTTCATCTCTCATTCCGACCCTTATGCGTATGTTTCCGAAATTTGACTGTCTGTTGCTGGCACTCAATCTTCTTTTCCTGACACTTACCTATCTGTTATATACTCTTAAGTGCCTGTTTCTGACAATTTTGCGAGTGTTCACATCGCAGTGTTGCTGAAGCTCTTCGAGTCTGATAGGGACCAATTTTTTAATATTCATTTCGATCTGTTCCCGAATATTGCCTTTTTGTTCGTGACAATTTCTGTTCTTTTTATGATGTCTGTTCCCGAGACTTTTCGGTCTATTCTCAACATTTATCTGTTTCAAGTCCTTTCGGACCAGCTGCCAAACATCTGTTCCCAAAAATTTTGCGTCTCTTCTGATTATCTATTACTAAAACTTTAGGGTCTGTTCTCGAATTCTCATCTGTTTCCGCACCTTTACCATGTGTTGCTGACCCTTTCTGGTGTGTTTGGTGAGTTTTGTGCCTGTTTGTTTGCATTTTGTGTCTGATTCTGACACTTCCGAGTCTGTTACCGATGCTAACTGGTCTGCTACTGACACTTTTGCATCTTTCCAGACTCACGTGTTTGTTTCTGAAGGTTACGGATCTGGCTGCTCTCCCTTACCAGTCTGCTGATGACCCTCGATGTTTTTATCCTGACACTTACCTGTCTGTTATCAATTCTTACGTGCCTGTACCGATATTTTGCTTGGTTCCCAACATTTGTACTGTTTTCTCGACGCAATTCTTCCGTCACCTACGGGTCTGTTAGCAAGGCACTAGTCTGATCTGTTCCTTACAGCCTGTTCCCAACTATTTACTTCTTTTTCCCGACACTTTTTCTTATGTTTACAATAGTCTGTTCCTTAAACTTTCTGGTCAGTTCCCGACAATTTCAGGATCGATCTGATGATGTGCTCCCAGCCATTTCAGGTCTGTTCCACACGATCGATTGCCACACTTTCTGGTCTGTTCGCGACACTTTACATCTAATAGCTTTCCTTACATATGACTCTTTCTAGTCCTCTTGATCAATGATTGTCTGTTCCCGACCACTTTGCGTCTCATTATGACCCTTGTGGATATGTTCTCCGTTCGTGTGTTTTGTTATACACCTTTCTGTTTAAATTCAACACCCTCTCGGGTCTCTTCCCGACCTTTTCTGACGCGTTCTTTTAATTTTCATGTCAGTTTGCCATTTTTTCTGACCTATTTGCGTCTGTTGCGGTCACTTGTAGATGTGTTTCTGAATCTTTCATTCTATTCCCAAATTATTCGTATGTGTAACCTTCAATTTCGTGTCCTATCCCAAACGTTTCGACTCTTTCCTTAACAATCTTTCCCCCAATTTTTTCAGTTTTTTTTTGATTGTGTCTTTCCACCATTTTGTGGAACTTTCTGTACTTCTTTGGTCTATTCAGAATGGTCTGTTCCTTATCCTTTTGGGACTGTATTTGCTAGTCTCTTGACTACTCTTGAGAGCCTGTCCTCGACCCATTTTTATCTATTCAGCACCATCTGATCCCCACGCTATCCAGTCTCTCCCTTTTACATTAGAGCCTTTCTGACATTTTCCCAACACATTCGAATGTGTTCTCTACATTGGCGGTTCTATACCCAAACTTATTTCGTCTTTTCACAAACTCTATACCCGTCTGATCACGACCCTATTGTGTATTTTCACATATCTTTCAACTCTGTCCCATCTGTCTGTTCCTGACACATTGGGGTCTCTTGTTGATGGTCTCATCCCGACTCTTGCGGTCCTGTTTCCGATACCTTTGTGTCTTTTCCCGACCATTTAGAATGTGTTTCCGTCTGTTACTGATAAGTTGACGACCCATTCTGGTCTGTATCCCATTCTTTCGGAAACTTTTGGGTCTATTCCGAATTCCTGAATCCGTTTCCAACTCTTTTTTTCTATTCCCGAATGTTCAGTATATCCAACCACTTTCTGTCAATTCCGACCATTTCATGTCTGTTTCCAACAATCTGTTTCTGACGCTTTATTATCCATCTACCTCCGACTGCTCCCACACTATTATGTCTATTCCTGATTATTTAGGTTATTTTTCACGATTTTCTAACAAACTTAAATGTGGTCTCGACTATTTGTGGACTGTTCCGGCCCATTTCGTGTCTGATGTAAATCATTACAGCTATGATCACAACGTTATGGGGTATGTACACAAACTTTACGGTATTTTCCCAAATTTATTTGATGTGTTTACGATGCTTTCTGAGGAGTTCTCTATCATTTCTGGTCTGTTCCCTGTCTTTCCAGATATTTTCATGGCCCTTTTGTGTCTATTACCGAGCTTCTCAGGTGTGTTCATGACGCTATCGTCCCTGTATCCGATCCTTTGTACTCTGTTTCCAACTATCTTTTTCTGACCCTTCAGGTCGCTTCAAACTCATTTTATAGTCTTTCCAATGTTTTATCAACACTTTTCAAGTTGTTTTCATCGCATTATTGTCTGTTGCCGTCCATGATAGATTTGTTTCCGAACCTTTCATCTCTCAATCCGACACTTATGCGTCTGTTTCC
Source organism: Narcine bancroftii (assembly GCF_036971445.1). Lineage (NCBI taxonomy): Eukaryota > Metazoa > Chordata > Chondrichthyes > Torpediniformes > Narcinidae > Narcine > Narcine bancroftii. Next base: position 691,547 of record NW_027211808.1, on the reverse strand, counting down.
GAATTTTGACTGTCTGTTGCTGGTGCTCAATCTTCTTTTCCTGACACTTACCTATCTGTTATCTACTCTTAAGTGCCTGTTTCTGACAATTTTGCGAGAGTTCACATCGCAGTGTTGCCGAAGCTCGTCGAGTCTGATAGGGACCATTTTTTTTATATTCATGTCGATCTGATCCCGAACATTGCCTTTTTGTTCGTGACAATTTCTGTTCTGTTCATGATGTCTGTTCCCGAGATTTTTTGGTCTATTCTCAGCAATTATCTTTTCATTCCCAATTATGTGTTCCAAGTCCTTTCGGACCTGCTGCCAAACATCTGTTCCCAAACCTTTCGCGTATCTTCTGATTATCTATTCCTAAATCTTTAGGGTCTGTTCTCGAATTCTGCTCAGTTTCCGCACATTTACCATGTGTTGCTCACCTTTTCCGGTATGTTTGGTGAGTTTTGTGCCTGTTTGTTTGCATTTTGTGTCTGATTCTGACACTTCCGAGTCTGTTACCAACGCTAACTTGTCTGCTACTGACCATTTTCCATGTTTCCAGACTCACGTGTTTGTTTCTGACGCTTACGGATCTGGCTACACTCCCTTACCTGTCTGCTGAACACCCTCGATATTTTTATCCTGACACTTACCTCTCTGTTACCTATTCTTACGTGCCTGTACCGATATTTTGCTTGGTTCCCAACATTTGTACGGTTTCTCGACTCAATTTTTCAGTCAACTGCAGGTGTGTTAGCAAGGCACTACTCTGATCTGTTCCTTACAGCCTGTTCCCAACTATTTACTTCCATTTCCCGACACTTTTGCTTATGTTTACAATAGTCTGTTCCTTAAACTTTCTGGTCAGTTCCCGACAATTTCAGGTTTGTTCCTGATGATGTGCTCCCAGCCATTTCACGTCTGTTCCCTACGATCGTTTGCCTCACTTTCTGGTCTGTTCTCGACACTTTACATCTAATTGCTTTCCTTACATATGACTCTTTCTAGTCCTCTGGGACAATGTTTGTCTGTTCCCGACCTCTTTGCGTCTCATTATGACCCTTGTGGATAAGTTATCCGCTCGTGTGTTTTGTTATACACCTTTCTGTTTAAATTCAACACACTCTCGGGTCTCTTCCCGACCTTTTCTGACGTGTTCTTTTCATTTTCATGTCAGTTTACGATCCTTTCTGACCTATTTGCGTCTGTTGCGGTCACTTGTAGATGTGTTTCTGAATCTTTCATTCTATTCCCGAATTATTCGTATGTGTAACCTTCAATTTCGTGTCCTATCCCAAACGTTTCGACTCTTTCCTTAACAATCTTTCCCCCAATTTTTTCAGTCTGTTTTTGATTGTGTCTTTCCTGCATTTTATGGAACATTCTGGACTTCTTTGGTCTATTCAGAATGGTCTGTTCCTTATCCTTTTGCGACTGTAGTGCTAGTCTCTTGACTACTCTTTAGAGCCTGTCCTCGACCCAGTTTTATCTATTCAGCACCTTCTGATCCCCACGCTATACCAGTCTCTCCCTTCTACATTAGAGCCTTTCTGACATTTTCCCAAATCATTCGGATGTGTTCTAAACATTGGCGGTTCTATACCCAAACTTATTTCGTCTTTTCACGAATTCTATACCCGTCTGATCACGATCCTATTGTGTATTTTCACATTTCTTTCAACTCTGTCCCATCTGTCTGTTCCTGACCCATTGGGGTCTGTTGTTGATGGTCTCATCCCGACTCTTGCGGTCCTGTTTCCGATACATTTGTGTCTTTCCCCGACCCTTTAGAATGTGTTTCCGTCTGTTACTGATAAGTTGACGACCCATTCTGGCCTGCATCCCATTATTTCGGAAACTTTTGGGTCTATTCCGAATTCCTAAATCCGTTTCCAACACTTTTTTTCTATCCCGAATGTTCAGTATATGCAACCACTTTCTGTCAATTCCGACCATTTCAGGTCTGTTTCCAACAATCCGTTTCTGACGCTTTAGTATCCATCTACCTCCGACTGCTCCCACACTATTATGTGTATTCCTGATTATTTAGGTTATTTTTCATGATTTTCCAACAAACTTAAATGTGTTCTCGACTATATTTGGACTGTTCTGGCCCATTTCGTTCTGATGTAAATCATTACAGCTATGATCACAACGTTATGGGGTATGTACACAAACTTTACGGTATTTTCCCAAATTTATCTGATGTGTTTACGATGCTTTCTGAGGAGATCTCTATCATTTCTGGTCTGTTCCCTGCCTTTCCAGATATTTTCATGGCCCTTTTGTGTGTATTACCGAGCTTCTCTGGTGTGTTCATGACGCTATCGTCCCTGTATCCGATCCTTTGTATTCTGTTTCCAACTATCTTCTTCTGACCCTTCAGTTCGCTTCAAACCCATTTTATAGTCTTTCCAATGCTTTATCAACACTTTTCAAGTTGTTTTCATTGCATTCTTGTCTGTTGCCATCCAGGATAGATCTGTTGCCGAATCTTTCATCTCTCATCCCCAAACTTACACGTCTGTTTCCGAAATTTGACTGTCTGTTGCTGGCGCTCAATCGTCTTTTCCTGACACTTACCTATCTGTTATCTACTCTTAAGTGCCTGTTTCTGACAATTTTGCGAGTGTTCACATCTCAGTGTTGCCGAAGCTCTTCGAGTCGAATAGGGACCAATTTTTTTATATTCATGTCGATCTGTTCCCGAACATTGCCTTTTCGTTCGTGACAATTTCTGTTCTTTTTATGATGTCTGTTCCCGAGACTTTTCGGTCTATTCCCAACAATTATCTATTCATTCCCAATTATGTGTTCCAAGTCCTTTCGGACCTGCTGCCAAACATCTGTTCCCAAACATTTTGCGTCTCTTCTGATTATCTATTCCTAAAACTTTAGGATCTGTTCTCGAATTCTGCTCTGTTTCTGCACGTTTACCATTTGTTGCTAACCCTTTCCAGTGTGTTTGGTGAGTTTTGTGCCTGTTTGCAAGCATTTTGTGTCTGATTCTGACACTTCCGAATCTGTTACCGATGCTAACTGGTCTTCTACTGACACTTTTGCATGTTTCCAGACTCACGTGTTTGTTTCTGAAGGTTACGGATCTGGCTACTCTCCCTTACCTGTCTGCTGATGACCCTCGTTGTTTTTATCCTGACATTTACCTGTCTGTTATCTATTCTTACGTGCCTGTACCGATATTTTGCTTGGTTCCCGACATTTGTACTGTTTTCTCGACGCAATTTGTCAGTCAACTACGGGTGTGTTAGCAAGGATCTAGTCTGATCTGTTCCTAACAGCCCATTCCCATCTATTTACTTCACTTTCCCGACACTTTTGCTTATGTTTACAATAGTCTGTTCCTTAAACTATCTGGTCAGTTCCCGACAATTTCAGGTCTGTTCCTGATGATGTGCACCCCGCCATTTCAGGTCTGTTCCCTATGATCGTTTGCCTCACTTTCTGGTCTCTTCTCGACACTTTACTTCTAATTGCTTTCGTTAGATATGACTCTTTCTAGTCCTCTTGGAGAATGTTTATCTGTTCCCGACCACTTTGCGTCTCATTATGACCCTTGTGGATATGTACTCCGCTCGTGTGTTTTGTTATAGACATTTCTGTTTAAATTCCACACCCTCTCGGGTCTCTTCCCGACCTTTTCTGACGTGTTCTTTTCATTTTCATGTCAGTTTACGATCCTTTCTAACCTATTTGCGTCTGTTGCGGTCACTTGTAGATGTGTTTCTGAATCTTTCATTCTATTCCCGAATTATTCGTATGTGTAACCTTTAATTTCGTGTCCCACCCTAAACGATTCGACTCTTTCCTTAACAATCTTTCCCCCACTTTTTTCAGTCTGCTTTTGATTGTGTCTTTCCTCCATTTATGGAACATTCTGCGCTCCTTTGGTTTATTCAGAATGGTCTGTTCCTTATCCTTTTGGGACTGTATTTGATTGTCTCTTGAGTACTCTTTACAGCCTGTCCTCGACCCAGTTTTATCTATTCAGCACCTTCTGATCCCCACGCTATCCAGTCTCTCCCTTCTACATTAGAGCCTTTCTGACATTTTCCAAACACATTCGAATGTGTTCTCTACATTGGCGGTTCTATACCCAAACTTGTTTCGTCTTTTCACAAACTCTATACCCGTCTGATCACGACCCTATTGCGTATTTTCACATTTCTTTCAACTCTGTCCCATCTGTCTGTTCCTGACCCATTGGGGTCTGTTGTTGATGGTCTCATCCCGACTCTTGCGGACCTGTTTCCGATACCTTTGTGTCTTTCCCCGACCATTTAGAATGTGTTTCCGTCTGTTACTGATAAGTTGACGACCCATTCTGGTCTGTATCCCATTCTTTCGGAAACGTTTGGGTCTATTCCGAATTCCTGAATCCGTTTCCAACACTTTTTTTCTATTCCCGAATGTTCAGTATATCCAACCACTTTCTGTCAATTCCGACCATTTCAGGTCTGTTTCCAACAATCTGTTTCTGACGCTTTAGTATCCACCTACCTCCGACTGCTCCCACACTATTATGTCTATTCCTGATTATTTAGGTTATTTTTCACGATTTTCTAACAAACTTAAATGTGTTCTCGACTATTTTTGGACTGTTCCGGCCCATTTCGTGTCTGATGTAAATCATTACAGCTATGATATCAACGTTATGGAGTATGTACACAAACTTTACGGTATTTTCCCAAATTTATCTGATGTGTTTACGAAGCTTTCTGAGGAGTTCTCTATCATTTCTGGTCTGTTCCCTGTCTTTCCAGATATTTTCATGGCCCTTTTGTGTCTATTTCCGAGCTTCTCAGGTGTGTTCATGACGCTATTGTCCCTGTATCCGATCCTTTGTACTCTGTTTCCAACTATCTTTTTCTGACCCTTCAGGTCGCTTCAAACCCATTTTATGGTCTTTCCAATATTTTATCAACACTTTTCAAGTTGTTTTCATCGCATTCTTGTCTATTTCCGTCCATGATAGATTTGTTTCCGAACCTTTCATCTCTCATCCCGACACTTATGCGTCTGTTTCCGAAATTTGACTGTCTGTTGCTGGCGCTCAATCTTCTTTTCCTGACACTTACCTATCTTTTATCTACTCTTAAGTGCCTGTTTCTGACAATTTTGCGAGAGTTCACATCGCAGTGTTGCCGAAGCTCTTCGAGTCTGATAGGGACCATTTTTTTTATATTCATGTCGATCTGATCCCGAACATTGCCGTTTTGTTCGTGACAATTTCTGTTCTGTTCATGATGTCTGTTCCCGAGACCTTTGGGTCTATTCTCAGCAATTATCTTTCCATTCCCAATTACGTGTTCCAAGTCCTTTCGGACCTGCTGCCAAACATCTGTTCCCAAACCTTTCGCGTCTCTTCTGATTATCTATTCCTAAATCTTTAGGGTCTGTTCTCGGATTTTGCTCAGTTTCCGCACATTTACCATGTGTTGCTGACCCTTTCCGGTATGTTTGGTGAGTTTTGTGCCTGTTTGTTAGCATTTTGTGTCTGATTCTGACACTTCCGAGTCTGTTACCAACGCTAACTTGTCTGCTACTGACCCTTTTCCATGTTTCCAGACTCACGTGCTTGTTTCTGACGCTTACGGATCTGGCTACACTCCCTTACCTGTCTGCTGATGACCCTCGATATTTTTATCCTGACACTTACCTGTCTGTTATCTATTTATATGTGCCTGTACCGATATTTTGCTTGGTTCCCAACATTTGTACGGTTTCTCGACGCAATTTTTCAGTCAACTACGGGTCTGTTATAAAGGCACTAGTCTGATCTGTTCCTTACAGCCTGTTCCCAACTATTTACTTGCATTTCCCGACACTTTTGCTTATGTTTACAATAGTCTGTTCCTTAAACTTTCTGGTCAGTTCCCGACAATTTCAGGTCTGTTCCTGATAATGTGCTCCCAGCCATTTCAGGTCTGTTCCCTACGATCGTTTGCCTCACTTTCTGGTCTGTTCTCGACACTTTACTTCTAATTGCTTTCGTTACATATGACTCTTTCTAGTCCTCTTGGACAATGTTTGTCTGTTGCCGACCTCTTTGCATCTCATTATGACCCTTGTGGATATGTTCTCCGCTCGTGTGTTTTGTTATACACCTTTCTGTTTAAATTCCACACCCTCTCGGGTCTCTTCCAGACATTTTCTGACGTGTTCTTTTCATTTTCATGTCAGTTTGCCATCCTTTCTGACCTATTTGCGTCTGTTGCGGTCACTTGTAGATGTGTTTCTGAATCTTTCATTCTATTCCCAAATTATTCGTATGTGTAACTTTCAATTTCGTGTCCTATCCCAAACGTTTCGACTCTTTCCTTAACAATCTTTCCCCCAATTTTTTCAGTTTTTTTATTGTGTCTTTCCACCATTTTGTGGAACATTCTGGACTTCTTTGGTCTATTCAGAATGGTCTGTTCCTTATCCTTTTGCGACTGTATTTTCTAGTCTCTTGACTACTCTTTAGAGCCTGTCCTCGACCCAGTTTTATCTATTCAGCACCATCTGATCCCCACGCTATCCAGTCTCTCCCTTCTACATTAGAGCCTTTCTGACATTTTCCCAACACATTCTTATGTGTTCTCTACATTGGCGGTTCTATACCCAAACTTATTTCGTCTTTTCACAAACTCTATACACGTCTGATCACGACCCTATTGTGTATTTTCACATTTCTTTCAACTCTGTCCCATCTGTCTGTTCCTGACCCATTGGGGTCTGTTGTTGATGGTCTCATCCCGAGTCTTGCGGTCCTGTTTCCGATACCTTTGTGTCTTTCCCGACCATTTAGAACGTGTTTCCGTCTTTTACTGATAAGTTGACGACCCATTCTGGTCTGTATCCCATTCTTTCGGTAACTTTTGTGTCTATTCCGAATTCCTGAATCCGTTTCAAACACTTCTTTTCTATTCCCGAATGTTCAGTATATCCAACCACTTTCTGTCAATTCCGACCATTTCAGGTCTCTTTCCAACTCTCTGTTTCTGACGCTTTAGTATACATCTACCTCCGACTGCTCCCACATTATTATGTCTATTCCTGATTATTTCGTTATTTTTCACGATTTTCTAACAAACTTAAATGTGTTCTCGACTATTTTTGGACTGTTCCGGCCCATTTCGTGTCTGATGTAAATCATTACAGCTATGATCACAACGTTATGGGGTATGTACACAAACTTTACGGTATTTTCCCAAATTTATCTGATGTGTTTACGATGCTTTCTGAGGAGTTCTCTATCATTTCTGGTCTGTTCCCTGTCTTTCCAGATATTTTCATGGCCCTTTTGTGTCTATTACCGAGCTTCTCAGGTGTGTTCATGACGCTATCGTCCCTGTATCCGATCCTTTGTACTCTGTTTCCAACTATCTTTTTCTGACCCTTCAGGTCGCTTCAAACCCATTTTATAGTCTTTCCAATGTTTTATCAACACTTTTCAAGTTGTTTTTATCGCATTCTTGTCTGTTGCCGTCCATGATAGATTTGTTTCCGAACCTTTCATCTCTCATCCCGACACTTATGCGTCTGTTTCCGAAATTTGACTGTCTGTTGCTGGCGCTCAATCTTCATTTCCTGACACTTACCTATCTGTTATCTACTCTTAAGTGCCTGTTTCTGACAATTTTGCGAGAGTTCACATCGCAGTGTTGCCGAAGCTCTTCGAGTCTGATAGGGACCATTTTTTTTTATATTCATGTCGATCTGATCCCGAACATTGCCTTTTTGTTCGTGACAATTTCTGTTCTGTTCATGATGTCTGTTCCTGAGACTTTTCGGTCTATTCTCAGCAATTATCTTTTCATTCCCAATTATGTGTTCCAAGTCCTTTTGGACTTGCTGCCAAACATCTGTCCCCAAACCTTTCGCGTCTCTTCTAATTATCTATTCCTAAATCTTTAGGGTCTGTTCTCGAATTCTGCTCAGTTTCCGCACATTTACCATGTGTTGCTGACCCTTTCCGGTATGTTTGGTGAGTTTTGTGCCTGTTTGTTAGCAGTTTGTGTCTGATTCTGACACTTCCGAGTCTGTTACCAACGCTAACTTGTCTGCTACTGACCCTTTTCCATGTTTCCAGACTCACGTGTTTGTTTCTGACGCTTACGGATCTAGCTACACTCCCTTACCTGTCTGCTGATGACCCTCGATATTTTTATCCTGACACTTACCTGTCTGTTATCTATTCTTTCGTGCCTGTACCGATATTTTGCTTGGTTCCCAACATTTGTACGGTTTCTCGAGGCAATCTTTCAGTCAACTACGGGTCTGTTAGCAAGGCACTAGTCGAATCTGTTCCTTACAGCCTGTTCCCAACTATTTACTTGCATTTCCCGACACTTTTGCTTATGTTTACAATAGTCTGTTCCTTAAGCTTTCTGGCCAGTTCCCGACAATTTCAGGTCTGTTCCTGATGATGTGCTCCCAGCCATTTCAGGTCTGTTCCCTACGATCGTTTGCCTCACTTTCTGGTCTGTTCTCGACACTTTACTTCTAATTGCTTTCGTTACATATGACTCTTTCTAGTCCTCTTGGACAATGTTAGTCTGTTGCCGACCTCTTTGCGTCTCATTATGACCCTTGTGGATATGTTCTCCGCTCGTGTGTTTTGTTATACACCTTTCTGTTTAAATTCCACACCCTCTCGGGTCTCTTCCAGACATTTTCTGACGTGTTCGTTTCATTTTCATGTCAGTTTGCCATCCTTTCTGACCTATTTGCGTCTGTTGTGGTCACTTGTAGATGTGTTTCTGAATCTTTCATTCTATTCCCAAATTATTCGTATGTGTAACCTTCAATTTGGTGTCCTATCCCAAACGTTTCGACTCTTTCCTTAACAATCTTTCCCCCAATTTTTTTCAGTTTTTTTTTGATTGTGTCTTTCCACCATTTTATGGAACTTTCTGGACTTCTTTGGTCTATTCAGAATGGTCTGTTCCTTATCCTTTTGGGACGGTATTTTCTAGTCTCTTGACTACTCTTTAGAGCCTGTCCTCGACCCAGTTTTATCTATTCAGCACCATCTGATCCCCACGCTATCCAGTCTCTCCCTTCTACATTAGAGCCTTTCTGACATTTTCCCAACACATTCGAATGTGTTCTCTACATTGGCGGTTCTATACCCAAACTTATTTCGTCTTTTCACAAACTCTATACCCGTCTGATCACGACCCTATTGTGTATTTTCACATTTCATTCAACTCTCTCCCATCTGTCTGTTCCTGACCCATTGGGGTCTGTTGTTGATGGTCTCATCGACTCTTGCGGTCCTGTTTCCGATACCTTTGTGTCTTTCCCCGACAATTTAGAATGTGTTTCCGTCTGTTACTGATAAGTTGACGACCCATTCTGGTCTGTATCCCATTCTTTCGGAAACTTTTGGGTCTATTCCGAATTCCTGAATCCGTTTCCAACACTTTTTTTCTATTCCCGAGTGTTCAGTATATCCAACCACTTTCTGTCAATTCCGACCATTTCAGTCTGTTTCCAACAATCTGTTTCTGACGCTTTAGTATCCATCTACCTCCGACTGCTCCCACACTATTATGTCTATTCCTGATTATTTAGGTTATTTTTCATGATTTTCTAACAAACTTAAATGTGTTCTCGACTATTTTCGGACTGTTCCAGCCCATTTCGTGTCTGATGTAAATCATTACAGCTATGATCACAACGTTATGGGGTATGTACACAAACTATACGGTATTTTCCCAAATTTATCTGATGTGTTTACGATGCTTTCTGAGGAGTTGTCTATCATTTCTGGTCTGTTCCCTGTCTTTCCAGATATGTTCATGGCCCTTTTGTGTCTATTACCGAGCTTCTCAGGTGTGTTCATGTCGCTATTGTCCCTGTATCTGATCCTTTGTACTCTGTTTCCATCTATCTTTTTCTGACCCTTCAGGTCGCTTCAAACCCATTTTATAGTCTTTCCAATGTTTTATCAACACTTTTCAAGTTGTTTTCATCGCATTCTTGTCTGTTGCCGTCCATGATAGATTTGTTTCCGAACCTTTCATCTCTCATCCCGACACTGTTTCCGAAATTTGACTGTCTGTTGCTGGCGCTCAATCTTCTTTTACTGACACTTACCTATCTGTTATCTACTCTTAAGTGCCTGTTTCTGACAATTTTGTGAGAGTTCACATCGCAGTGTTGCCGAAGCTCTTCGAGTCTGATAGTGACCATTTTTTTTTATATTCATGTCGATCTGATCCCGAACATTGCCTTTTTGTTCGTGACAATTTCTGTTCTGTTCATGATGTCTGTTCCCGAGACCTTTCGGTCTATTCTCATCAATTATCTTTCCATTCCCAATTATGTGTTCCAAGTCCTTTCGGACCTGCTGCCAAACATCTGTTCCCAAACCTTTCGCGTCTCTTCTGGTTATCTATTCCTAAATCTTTAGTGTCTGTTCTCGAATTCTGCTCAGTTTCCGCACATTTACCATGTGTTGCTGACCCTTTCCGGTATGTTTGGTGAGTTTTGTGCCCGTTTGTTAGCATTTTGTGTCTGATTCTGACACTTCCGAGTCTGTTACCAACGCTAACATGTCTGCTACTGACCGTTTTCCATGTTTCCAGACTCACGTGTTTGTTTCTGACGCTTAAGGATCTGGCTACACTCCCTTACCTGTCTGCTGATGACCCTCGATATATTTATCCTGACACTTACCTGTCTGTTATCTATTCTTACGTGCCTGTACCGATATTTTGCTTGGTTCCCAACATTTGTACGGTTTCTCGACGAAATTTTTCAGTCAACTACGGGTCTGTTAGCAAGGCACTAGTCTGATCTGTTCCTTACAGCCTGTTCCCAACTATTTACTTGCATTTCCCGACACTTTATCTTATGTTTACAATAGTCTGTTCCTTAAACTTTCTGGTCAGTTCCCGACAATTTCAGGTCTGTTCCAGATGATGTGCTCCCAGCCATTTCAGGTCTGTTCCCTACGATCTTTTGCCTCACTTTCTGGTCTGTTCTCGATACTTTACTTCTAATTGCTTTCGTTACATATGACTCTTTCTAGTCCTCTTGGACAATGTTCGTCTGTTCCCGACCTCTTTGCGTCTCATTATGACCCTTGTGGATATGTTCTCCGCTCGTGTGTTTTGTTATACACCTTTCTGTTTAAATTCCACACCCTCTCGGGTCTCTTCCAGACATTTTCTGACGTGTTCTTTTCATTTTCATGTCAGTTTGCCATCCTTTCTGACCTATTTGCGTCTGTTGCGGTCACTTGTAGATGTGATTCTGAATCTTTCATTCTATTACCGAATTATTCGTATGTGTAACCTTCAATTTCGTGTCCTATCCCAAACGTTTCGACTCTTTCCTTAACAATCTTTCCCCCAATTTTTTCAGTTTTTTTTTGATTGTGTCTTTCCACCATTTTATGGAACCTTCTGGACTTCTTTGATCTATTCAGAATGGTCTGTTCCTTATCCTTTTGGGACTGTATTTTCTAGTCTCTTGACTACTCTTTAGAGCCTGTCCTCGACCCAGTTTTATCTATTCAGCACCATCTGATCCCCACGCTATCCAGTCTCTCCCTTCTACATTAGAGCCTTTCTGACATTTTCCCAACACATTCGAATGTGTTCTCTACATTGGCGGTTCTATACCCAAACTTATTTCGTCTTTTCACAAACTCTATACCCGTCTGATCACGACCCTATTGTGTATTTTCACATTTCTTTCACTCTCTCCCATCTGTCTGTTCCTGACCCATTGGGGTCTGTTATTGATGGTCTCATCCCGACTCTTGCGGTCCTGTTTCCGATACCTTTGTGTCTTTCCCCGACCATTTAGAATGTGTTTCCGTCTGTTACTGATAAGTTGACGACCCATTCTGGTCTGTATCCCATTCTTTCGGAAACTTTTCGGTCTATTCCAAATTCCTGAATCCGTTTCCAACACTTTTTTTCTATTCCCCAATTTTCAGTATATCCAACCACTTTCTGTAAATTCCGACCATTTCAGTCTGTTTCGAACAATCTGTTTCTGACGCTTTAGTATCCATCTACCTCCGACTGCTCCCACACTATCATGTCTATTCCTGATTATTTAGGTTATTTTTCACGATTTTCTAACAAACTTAAATATGTTGTCGACTATTTTTGGACTGTTCCAGCCCATTTCGTGTCTGATGTAAATCATTACAGCTATGATCACAACGTTATGGGGTATGTACACAAACTATACGCTATTTTCCCAAATTTATCTGATGTGTTTACGATGCTTTCTGAGGAGTTCTCTATCATTTCTGGTCTGTTCCCTGTCTTTCCAGATATTTTCATGGCCCTTTTGTGTCTATTACCGAGCTTCTCAGGTGTGTTCATGACGCTATTGTCCCTGTATCCGATCCTTTGTACTCTGTTTCCAACTATCTTTTTCTGACCCTTCAGGTCGCTTCAAACCCATTTTATGGTCTTTCCAATGTTTTATCAACACTTTTCAAGTTGTTTTCATCGCATTCTTGTCTGTTGCCGTCCATGATAGATTTGTTTCCGAACCTTTCATCTCTCATCCCGACACTTATGCGTCTGTTTCCGAAATTTGACTGTCTGTTGCTGGCGCTCAATCTTCTTTTACTGACACTTACCTATCTGTTATCTACTCTTAAGTGACAGTTTCTGACAATTTTGCGAGAGTTCACATCGCAGTGTTGCCGAAGCTCTTCGAGTCTGATAGGGACAATTTTTTTTATATTCATGTCGATCTGATCCAGAACATTGCCTTTTTGTTCGTGACAATTTCTGTTCTGTTCATGATGTCTGTTCCCGAGACCTTTCGGTCTATTCTCAGCAATTATCTTTCCATTCCCAATTATGTGTTCCAAGTCCTTTCGGACCTGCTGCCAAACATCTGTTCCCAAACCTTTCGCGTCTCTTCTGATTATCTATTCCTAGATCTTTAGGGTCTGTTCTCGAATTCTGCTCAGTTTCCGCACATTTACCATGTGTTGCTGACCCTTTCCGGTATGTTTGGTGAGTTTTGTGCCTGTTTGTTAGCATTTTGTGTCTGATTCTGACACTTCCGAGTCTGTTACCAACGCTAACTTGTCTGCTACTGACCATTTTCCATGTTTCCAGACTCACGTGTTTGTTTCTGACGCTTACGGATCTGGCTACACTCCCTTACCTGTCTGCTCATGACCCTCGATATTTTTATCCTGACACTTACCTGTCTGTTATCTATTCTTACGTGCCTGTACCGATATTTTGCTTGGTTCCCAACATTTGTACGGTTTCTCGACGCAATTTTTCAGTCAACTACGGGTCTGTTAGCAAGGCACTAATCTGATCTGTTCCTTACAGCCTGTTCCCAACTATTTACTTGCATTTCCCGACACTTTTGCTTATGTTTACAATAGTCTGTTCCTTAAACTTTCTGGACAGTTCCCGACAATTTCAGTTCTGCTCCTGATGATGAGCTCCCAGCCATTTCAGGTCTGTTCCCTACGATCGATTGCCTCACTTTCTGGTCTGTTCTCGACACTTTACTTATAATTGCTTTCGTTACATATGACTCTTTCTAGTCCTCTTGGACAATGTTTGTCTGTTCCCGACCTCTTTGCGTCTCATTATGACCCTTGTGGATATGTTCTCCGCTCGTGTGTTTTGTTATACACCTTTCTGTTTAAATTCCACACCCTCTCGGGTCTCTTCCAGACATTTTCTGACGTGTTCTTTTCATTTTCATGTCAGTTTGCCATCCTTTCTGACCTATTTGCGTCTGTTGCGGTCACTTGTAGATGTGTTTCTGAATTATTAATTCTATTCCCAAATTATTCGTATGTGTAACCTTCAATTTCGCGTCCTATCCCAAACGTTTCGACTCTTTCCTTAACAATCTTTCCCCCAATTTTTTCAGTTTTTTTTTGATTGTGTCTTTCCACCATTTTATGGAACCTTCTGGACTTCTTTGGTCTATTCAGAATGGTCTGTTCCTTATCCTTTTGGTTCTGTATTTTCTAGTCTCTTGACTACTCTTTAAAGCCTGTCCTCGACCCAGTTTTATCTATTCAGCACCATCTGATCCCCACGCTATCCAGTCTCTCCCTTCTACATTAGAGCCTTTCTGACATTTTCCCAAAACATTCGAATGTGTTCTCTACACTGGCGGTTCTATACCCAAACTTATTTCGTCTTTTCACAAACTCTATACCCGTCTGATCACGACCGTATTGTGTATTTTCACATTTCTTTCAACTCTGTCCCATCTGTCTGTTCCTGACCCATTGGGGTCTGTTGTTGATGGTCTCATCCTGACTCTTGCGGTCCTGTTTCCGATACCTTTGTTCCTTTCCCCGACCATTTAGAATGTGTTTCCGTCTGTTACTGATAAGTTGACGACCCATTCTGGTCTGTATCCCATTCTTTCGGAAACTTTTGGGTCTATTCCGAATTCCTGAATCCGTTTCCAACACTTTTTTTCTATTCCCGAATGTTCAGTATATCCAACCACTTTCTGTCAATTCCGACCATTTCAGGTCTGTTTCCAACAATCTGTTTCTGACGCTTTAGTATCCATCTACCTCCGACTGCTCCCACACTATTATGTCTATTCCTGATTATTTAGGTTATTTTTCACGATTTTCTAACAAACTTAAATGTGTTCTCGACTATTTTTGGACTGTTCCGGCCCATTTCGTGTCTGATGTAAATCATTACAGCTATGATCACAACGTTATGGGGTATGTACACAAACTATACGGTATTTTCCCAAATTTATCTGATGTGTTTACGATGCTTTCTGAGGAGTTCTCTATCATTTCTGGTCTGTTCCCTGTCTTTCCAGATATTTTCATGGCCCTTTTGTGTCTATTACCGAGCTTCTCAGGTGTGTTCATGACGCTATTGTCCCTGTATCCGATCCTTTGTACTCTGTTTCCAACTATCTTTTTCTGACACTTCAGGTCGCTTCAAACCCATTTTATGGTCTTTCCAATGTTTTATCAACACTTTTCAAGTTGTTTTCATCGCATTCTTGTCTGTTGCCGTCCATGATAGATTTGTTTCCGAACCTTTCATCTCTCATCCCGACACTTATGCGTCTGTTTCCGAAATTTGACTGTCTGTTGCTGGCGCTCAAACTTCCTTTCCTGACACTTACCTATCTGTTATCTACTCTTAAGTGCCTGTTTCTGACAATTTTGTGAGAGTTCACATCGCAGTGTTGCCGAAGCTCTTCGAGTCTGATAGGGACCATTTTTTTTATATTCATGTCGATCTGATCCCGAATATTGCATTTTTGTTCGTGACAATTTCTGTTCTGTTCATGATGTCTGTTCCCGAGACCTTTCGGTCTATTCTCAGCAATTATCTTTCCATTCCCAATTATGTGTTCCAAGTCCTTTCGGACCTGCTGCCAAACATCTGTTCCCAAACCTTTCGCGTGTCTTCTGATTATCTATTCCTAAATCTTTAGGGTCTGTTCTCGAATTCTGCTCAGTTTCCGCACATTTACCATGTGTTGCTGACCCTTTCCGGTATGTTTGGTGAGTTTTGTGCCTGTTTGTTAGCATTTTGTGTCTGATTCTGACACTTCCGAGTCTGTTACCAATGCTAACTTGTCTGCTACTGACCCTTTTCCATGTTTCCAGACTCACGTGTTTGTTTCTGATGCTTACGGATCTGGCTACACTCCCTTACCTGTCTGCTCATTACCCTCGATATTTTTATCCTGACACTTACCTGTCTGTTATCTATTCTTACGTGCCTGTACCGATATTTTGCTTGGTTCCCAACATTTGTACGGTTTCTCGACGCAATTTTTCAGTCAACTACGGATCTGTTAGCAAGGCACTAGTCTGATCTGTTCCTTACAGCCTGTTCCCAACTATTTACTTGCATTTCCCGACACTTTTGCTTATGTTTACAAAAGTCTGTTCCTTAAACTTTCTGGACAGTTCCCGAAAATTTCAGGTCTGTTCCTGATAATGTGCTCCCAGCCATTTCAGGTCTGTTCCCTACGATCGTTTGCCTCACTTTCTGGTCTGTTCTCTACACTTTACATCTAATTGCTTTCCTTACATATGACTCTTTCTAGTCCTCTTGGACAATGTTTGTCTGTTCCCGACCTCTTTGCGTCTCATTATGACCCTTGTGGATATGTTCTCCGCTCGTGTGTTTTGTTATACACCTTTCTGTTTAAATTCCACACCCTCTCGGATCTCTTCCCGAACTTTTCTGACGTGTTCTTTTCATTTTCATGTCAGTTTACGATCCTTTCTGACCTATTTGCGTCTGTTGCGGTCACTTGTAGATGTGTTTCTGAATCTTTCATTCTATTCCCGAATTATTCGTATGTGTAACCTTCAATTTCGTGTCCTATCCCAAACGTTTCGACTCTTTCCTTAACAATCTTTCCCCCAATTTTTTCAGTCTGTTTTTGCTTTTGTCTTTCATGCATTTTATGGAACATTCTGGACTTCTTTGGTCTATTCAGAATGGTCTGTTCCTTATCCTTTTGGGACTGTATTTGCTAGTCTCTTCACTACTCTTTAGAGCCTGTCCTCGACCCAGTTTTATCTATCCAGCACCATCTGATCCCCACGCTATCCAGTCTCTCCCTTCTACATTAGAGCCTTTCTGACATTTTCCCAACACATTCGAATGTGTTCTCTACATTGGCGGTTCTATACCCAAACTTATTTCGTCTTTTCACAAATTCTATACCCGTCTGATCACGACCCTATTGTGTATTTTCACATTTCTTTCAACTCTGTCCCAACTGTCTGTTCCTGACCCATTGGGGTCTTTTGTTGATGGTCTCATCCCGACTCTTGCGGTCCTGTTTGCGATACCTTTGTGTCTTTCCCCGACCATTTAGAATGTGTTTCCGTCTGTTACTGATAAGTTGACGACCCATTCTGGTCTGTATTCCATTCTTTCGGAATCTTTTGGGTCTATTCCGAATTCCTGAATCCGTTTCCAACACTTTTTTTCTATTCCCGAATGTTCAGTATATCCAACGACTTTCTGTCAATTCCGACCATTTCAGGTCTGTTTCCAACAATCTGTTTCTGACGCTTTAGTATCCATCTACCTCCGACTCTCCCACACTATTATGTCTATTCCTGATTATTTAGGTTATTTTTCACGATTTTATAACAAACTTAAATGTGTTCTCGACTATTTTTGGACTGTTCCGGTCCATTTCGTGTCTGATGTAAATCATTACAGCTATGATCACAACGTTATGGGGTATGTATACAAACTATACGGTATTTTCCCAAATTTATCTGATGTGTTTACGATGCTTTCTGAGGAGTTCTCTATCATTTCTGGTCTGTTCCCTGTCTTTCCAGATATTTTCATGGCCCTTTTGTGTCTATTACCGAGCTTCTCAGGTGTGTTCATGACGCTATTGTCCCTGTATCCGATCCTTTGTACTCTGTTACCAACTATCTTTTTCTGACACTTCAGGTCGCTTCAAACCCATTTTATGGTCTTTCCAATGTTTTATCAACACTTTTCAAGTTGTTTTCATCGCATTCTTGTCTGTTGCCGTCCATGATAGATTTGTTTCCGAACCTTTCATCTCTCATCCCGACACTTATGCGTCTGTTTCCGAAATTTGACTGTCTGTTGCTGGCGCTCAAACTTCTTTTCCTGACACTTACCTATCTGTTATCTACTCTTAAGTGCCTGTTTCTGACAATTTTGTGAGGGTTCACATCGCAGTGTTGCCGAAGCTCTTCGAGTCTGATAGGGACCATTTTTTTTATATTCATGTCGATCTGATCCCGAACATTGCATTTTTGTTCGTGACAATTTCTGTTCTGTTCATGATGTCTGTTCCCGAGACCTTTCGGTCTATTCTCAGCAATTATCTTTCCATTCCCAATTATGTGTTCCAAGTCCTTTCGGACCTGCTGCCAAACATCTGTTACCAAACCTTTCGCGTGTCTTCTGATTATCTATTCCTAAATCTTTAGGGTCTGTTCTCGAAATCTGCTCAGTTTCCGCACATTTACCATGTGTTGCTGACCCTTTCCGGTATGTTTGGTGAGTTTTGTGCCTGTTTGTTAGCATTTTGTGTCTGATTCTGACACTTCCGAGTCTGTTACCAACGCTAACTTGTCTGCTACTGACCCTTTTCCATGTTTCCAGACTCACGTGTTTGTTTCTGACGCTAAAGGGTCTGGCTACACTCCCTTACCTGTCTGCTCATGACCCTCGATATTTTTATCCTGACACATACCTGTCTGTTATCTATTCTTACGTGCCTGTACCGATATTTTGCTTGGTTCCCAACATTTGTACGGTTTCTCGACGCAATTCTTCAGTCAACTACGGATCTGTTAGCAAGGCACTAGTCTGATCTGTTCCTTACAGCCTGTTCCCAACTATTTACTTGCATTTCCCGACACTTTTGCTTATGTTTACAAGAGTCTGTTCCTTAAACTTTCTGGTCAGTTCCCGACAATTTCTGGTCTGTTCCTGATAATGTGCTCCCAGCCATTTCAGGTCTGTTCCCTAGGATCGTTTGCCTCACTTTCTGGTCTGTTCTCGACACTTTACTTCTAATTGCTTTCGTTACATATGACTCTTTCTATTCCTCTTGGACAATGTTTGTCTGTTGCCGACCTCTTTGCGTCTCATTATGACCCTTGTGGATATGTTCACCGCTCGTGTGTTTTGTTATACACCTTTCTGTTTAAATTCCACACTCTCTCGGGTCTCTTCCAGACATTTTCTGACGTGTTCTTTTCATTTTCATGTCAGTTTGCCATCCTTTCTGACCTATTTGCGTCTGTTGCGGTCACTTGTAGATGTGTTTCTGAATCTTTTATTCTATTCCCAAATTATTCGTATGTGTAACCTTCAATTTCGTGTCCTATCCCAAACGTTTCGAATCTTTCCTTAACAATCTTTCCCCCAATTTTTTCAGTTTTTTTTTGATTGTGTCTTTCCACCATTTTATGGAACATTCTGGACTTCTTTGGTCTATTCAGAATGGTCTGTTCCTTATCCTTTTGGGACTGTATTTGCTAATCTCTTGACTACTCTTTAGAGCCTGTCCTCGACCCAGTTTTATCTATCCAGCACCATCTGATCCCCACGCTATCCAGTCTCTCCCTTCTACATTAGAGCCTTTCTGACATTTTCCCAACACATTCGAATGTGTTCTCTACATTGGCGGTTCTATACCCAAACTTATTTCGCCTTTTCACAAATTCTATACCCGTCTGATCACGACCCTATTGTGTATTTTCACATTTCTTTCAACTCTGTCCCAACTGTCTGTTCCTGACCCATTGGGGTCTTTTGTTGATGGTCTCATCCCGACTCTTGCGGTCCTGTTTCCGATACCTTTGTGTCTTTCCCCGACCATTTAGAATGTGTTTCCGTCTGTTACTGATAAGTTGACGACCCATTCTGGTCTGTATCCCATTCTTTCGGAATCTTTTGGGTCTATTCCGAATTCCTGAATCCGTTTCCAACACTTTTTTTCTATTCCCGAATGTTCAGTATATCCAACGACTTTCTGTCAATTCCGACCATTTCCGGTCTGTTTCCAACAATCTGTTTCTGACGCTTTAGTATCCATCTACCTCCGACTCTCCCACACTATTATGTCTATTCCTGATTATTTAGGTTATTTTTCACGATTTTATAACAAACTTAAATGTGTTCTCGACTATTTTTGGACTGTTCCGGTCCATTTCGTGTCTGATGTAAATCATTACAGCTATGATCACAACGTTATGGGGTATGTATACAAACTATACGGTATTTTCCCAAATTTATCTGATGTGTTTACGATGCTTTCTGAGGAGTTCTCTATCATTTCTGGTCTGTTCCCTGTCTTTCCAGATATTTTCATGGCCCTTTTGTGTCTATTACCGAGCTTCTCAGGTGTGTTCATGACGCTATTGTCCCTGTATCCGATCCTTTGTACTCTGTTTCCAACTATCTTTTTCTGACACTTCAGGTCGCTTCAAACCCATTTTATGGTCTTTCCAATGTTTTATCAACACTTTTCAAGTTGTTTTCATCGCATTCTTGTCTGTTGCCGTCCATGATAGATTTGTTTCCGAACCTTTCATCTCTCATCCCGACACTTATGCGTCTGTTTCCGAAATTTGACTGTCTGTTGCTGGCGCTCAAACTTCTTTTCCTGACACTTACCTATCTGTTATCTACTCTTAAGTGCCTGTTTCTGACAATTTTGTGAGAGTTCACATCGCAGTGTTGGCGAAGCTCTTCGAGTCTGATAGGGACCATTTTTTTTATATTCATGTCGATCTGATCCCGAACATTGCATTTTTGTTCGTGACAATTTCTGTTCTGTTCATGATGTCTGTTCCCGAGACCTTTCGGTCTATTCTCAGCAATTATCTTTCCATTCCCAATTATGTGTTCCAAGTCCTTTCGGACCTGCTGCCAAACATCTGTTCCCAAACCTTTCGCGTGTCTTCTGATTATCTATTCCTAAATCTTTAGGGTCTGTTCTCGAATTCTGCTCAGTTTCCGCACATTTACCATGTGTTTCTGACACTTTCCGGTATGTTTGGTGAGTTTTGTGCCTGTTTGTTAGCATTTTGTGTCTGATTCTGACACTTCCGAGTCTGTTACCAACGCTAACTTGTCTGCTACTGACCCTTTTCCATGTTTCCAGACTCACGTGTTTGTTTCTGACGCTTACGGATCGGGCTACACTCCCTTACCTGTCTGCTCATGACGCTCGATATTTTTATCCTGACACTTACCTGTCTGTTATCTATTCTTACGTGCCTGTACCGATATTTTGCTTGGTTCCCAACATTTGTACGGTTTCTCGACGCAATTTTTCATTCAACTACGGATCTGTTAGCAAGGCACTAGTCTGATCTGTTCCTTACAGCCTGTTCCCAACTATTTACTTGCATTTCCCGACACTTTTGCTTATGTTTACAATAGTCTGTTCCTTAAACTTTCTGGTCAGTTCCCGACAATTTCAGGTCTGTTCCTGATAATGTGCTCCCAGCCATTTCAGGTCTGTTCCCTACGATCGTTTGCCTCACTTTCTGGTCTGTTCTCGACACTTTACATCTAATTGCTTTCCTTACATATGACTCTTTCTAGTCCTCTTGGACAATGTTTGTCTGTTCCCGACCTCTTTGCGTCTCATTATGACCCTTGTGGATATGTTCTCCGCTCGTGTGTTTTGTTATACACCTTTCTGTTTAAATTCCACACCCTCTCGGGTCTCTTCCCGAACTTTTCTGACGTGTTCTTTTCATTTTCATGTCAGTTTACGATCCTTTCTGACCTATTTGCGTCTGTTGCGGTCACTTGTAGATGTGTTTCTGAATCTTTCATTCTATTCCCGAATTATTCGTATGTGTAACCTTCAATTTCGTGTCCTATCCCAAACGTTTCGACTCTTTCCTTAACAAACTTTCCCCCAATTTTTTCAGTCTGTTTTTGATTGTGTCTTTCCTGCATTTTATGGAACATTCTGGACTTCTTTGGTCTATTCAGAATGGTCTGTTCCTTATCCATTTGCGACTGTAGTGCTAGTCTCTTCACTACTCTTTAGAGCCTGTCCTCGACCCAGTTTTATCTATTCGGCACCTTCTGATCCCCACGCTATCCAGTCTCTCCCTTCTACATTTGAGCCTTTCTGACATTTTCCCAACATATTCGAATGTGTTCTCTACACTGGCGGTTCTATACCCAAACTTATTTCGTCTTTTCACAAACTCTATACCCGTCTGATCACGACCCTATGGTGTATTTTCACATTTCTTTCAACTCTGTCCCATCTGTCTGTTCCTGACCCATTGGCGTCTGTTGTTGATGGTCTCATCCCGACTCTTGCGGTCCTGTTTCCGATACCTTTGTGTCTTTCCCCGACCATTTAGAATGTGTTTCCGTCTGTTACTGATAAGTTGACGACCCATTCTGGTCCGTATCCCATTCTTTCGGAAACTTTTGGGTCTATTCCGAATTCCTGAATCCGTTTCCAACACTTTTTTTCTATTCCCGAATGTTCAGTATATCCAACCACTTTCTGTCAATTCCGACCATTTCAGGTCTGTTTCCAACAATCTGTTTCTGACGCTTTAATATCCATCTACCTCCGACTGCTCCCACACTATTATGTCTATTCCTGATTATTTAGGTTATTTTTCACGATTTTCTAACAAACTTAAATGTGTTCTCGACTATTTTTGGACTGTTCCGGCCCATTTCGTGTCTGATGTAAATCATTACAGCTATGATCACAACGTTATGGGGTATGTACACAAACTATACGGTATTTTCCCAAATTTATCTGATGTGTTTACGATGCTTTCTGAGGAGTTCTCTATCATTTCTGGTCTGTTCCCTGTCTTTCCAGATATTTTCATGGCCCTTTAGTGTCTATTACCGAGCTTCTCAGGTGTGTTCATGACGCTATTGTCCCTGTATCCGATCCTTTGTACTCTGTTTCCAACTATCTTTTTCTGACACTTCAGGTCGCTTCAAACCCATTTTATAGTCTTTCCAATGTTTTATCAACACTTTTCAAGTTGTTTTCATCGCATTCTTGTCTGTTGCCGTCCATGATAGATTTGTTTCCGAACCTTTCATCTCTCATCCCGACACTTATGCGTCTGTTTCCGAAATTTGACTGTCTGTTGCTGGCGCTCAAACTTCTTTTCCTGACACTTACCTATCTGTTATCTACTCTTAAGTGCCTGTTTCTGACAATTTTGTGAGAGTTCACATCGCAGTGTTGCCGAAGCTCTTCGAGTCTGATAGGGACCATTTTTTTTATATTCATGTCGATCTGATCCCGAACATTGCATTTTTGTTCGTGACAATTTCTGTTCTGTTCATGATGTCTGTTCCCGAGACCTTTCGGTCTATTCTCAGCAATTATCATTCCATTCCCAATTATGTGTTCCAAGTCCTTTCGGACCTGCTGCCAAACATCTGTTCCCAAACCTTTCGCGTGTCTTCTGATTATCTATTCCTAAATCTTTAGGGTCTGTTCTCGAATTCTGCTCAGTTTCCGCACATTTACCATGTGTTGCTGACCCTTTCCGGTATGTTTGGTGAGTTTTGTGCCTGTTTGTTAGCATTTTGTGTCTGATTCTGACACTTCCGAGTCTGTTACCAACGCTAACTTGTCTGCTACTGACCCTTTTCCATGTTTCCAGACTCACGTGTTTGTTTCTGACGCTTACGGATCTGGCTACACTCGCTTACCTGTCTGCTGATGACTCTCGATATTTTTATCCTGACACTTACCTCTCTGTTATCTATTCTTACGTGCCTGTACCGATATTTTGCTTGGTTCCCATCATTTGTACGGTTTCTCGACGCAATTTTTCAGTCAACTACGGGTCTGTTAGCAAGGCACTAGTCTGATCTGTTCCTTGCAGCCTGTTCCCAACTATTTACTTCCATTTCCCGACACTTTTGCTTATGTTTACAATAGTCTGTTCCTTAAACTTTCTGGTCAGTTCCCGACAATTTCAGGTCTGTTCCTGATGATGTGTTCCCAGCCATTTCAGGTCTGTTCCCTACGATCGTTTCCCTCACTTTATGGTCTGTTCTCGACACTTTACTTCTAATTGCTTTCGTTACATATGACTCTTTCTAGTCCTCTTGGACAATGTTTGTCTGTTCCCGACCTCTTTGCGTCTCATTATGACCCTTGCGGATATGTTCTCCGCTCGTGTGTTTTGTTATACACCTTTCTGTTTAAATTCCACACCCTCTCGGGTCTCTTCCGACATTTTCTGACGTGTTCTTTTCATTTTCATTTCAGTTTGCCATCCTTTATGACCTATTTGCGTCTGTTGCGGTCACTTGTAGATGTGTTTCTGAATCTTTCATTCTATTCCCAAATTATTCGTATGTGTAACCTTCAATTTCGTGTCCTATCCCAAACGTTTCGACTCTTTCCTTAACAATCTTTCCCCCAATTTATTAAGTCTGTTTTTGATTGTGTCTTTCCTGCATTTTATGGAACATTCTGGACTTCTTTGGTCTATTTAGAATGGTCTGTTCCTTATACTTTTGCGACTGTATTGCTAGTCTCTTGACTACTCTTTAGAGCCTGTCCTCGACCCAGTTTTATCTATTCAGCACCTTCTGATCCCCACGCTATCCAGTCTCTCCCTTCTACATTAGAGCCTTTCTGACATTTTCCCAACACATTCGAATGTATTCTCTACATTGGCGGTTCTATACCCTAACTAATTTCGTCTTTTCACGAACTCTATACCCGTCTGATCACGACCCTATTGTGTATTTTCACATTTCTTTCAACTCTGTCCCATCTGTCTGTTCCTGACCCATTGGGGTCTGTTGTTGATGGTCTCATACGGACACTTGCGGTCCTGTTTCCGATACGTTTGTGTCTCTCCCCGACCCGTTAGAATGTGTTTCCGTCTGTTAATGATAAGTTGACGACCCATTCTGGTCTGTATCCCATTCTTTCGGAAACTTTTGGGTCTATTCCGAATTCCTCAATCCACTTCCAACACTTTTTTTCTATTCCCGAATGTTCAGTATATCCAACGACTTTCTGTCAATTCCGACCATTTCAGGTCTGTTTCCAACAATCTGTTTCTGACGCTTTAGTATCCATCTACCTCCGACTGCTCCCACACTATTATGTCTATTCATGATTATTTAGGTTATTTTTCACGATTTTCTAACAAACTTAAATTTGTTCTCGACTATTTTTGGACTGTTCCGGCCCATTTCGTGTCTGATGTAAATCATTACAGCTATGATCACAACGTTATGGGGTATGTACACAAACTATACGGTATTTTCCCAAATTTATATGATGTGTTTACGATGCTTTCTGAGGAGTTCTCTATCATTTCTGGTCTGTTCCCTGTCTTTCCAGATATTTTCATGGCCCTTTAGTGTCTATTACCGAGCTTCTCAGGTGTGTTCATGACGCTATTGTCCTGTATCCGATCCTTTGTACTCTGTTTCCAACTATCTTTTTCTGACAGTTCAGGTCGCTTCAAACCCATTTTATGGTCTTTACAATGTTTTATCAACACTTTTCAAGTTGTTTTCATCGCATTCTTGTCTGTTGCCGTCCATGATAGATTTGTTTCCGAACCTTTCATCTCTCATCCCGACACTTATGCGTCTGTTTCCGAAATTTGACTGTCTGTTGCTGGCGCTCAAACTTCTTTTCCTGACACTTACCTATCTGTTATCTACTCTTAAGTGCCTGTTTCTGACAATTTTGTGAGAGTTCACATCGCAGTGTTGCCGAAGCTCTTCGAGTCTGATAGGGACCATTTTTTTTATATTCATGTCGATCTGATCCCGAACATTGCATTTTTGTTCGTGACAATTTCTGTTCTGTTCATGATGTCTGTTCCCGAGACCTTTCGGTCTATTCTCAGCAATTATCATTCCATTCCCAATTATGTGTTCCAAGTCCTTTCGGACCTGCTGCCAAACATCTGTTCCCAAACCTTTCGCGTGTCTTCTGATTATCTATTCCTAAATCTTTAGGGTCTGTTCTCGAATTCTGCTCAGTTTCCGCACATTTACCATGTGTTGCTGACCCTTTCCGGTATGTTTGGTGAGTTTTGTGCCTGTTTGTTAGCATTTTGTGTCTGATTCTGACACTTCCGAGTCTGTTACCAACGCTAACTTGTCTGCTACTGACCCTTTTCCATGTTTCCAGACTCACGTGTTTGTTTCTGACGCTTACGGATCTGGCTACACTCGCTTACCTGTCTGCTGATGACTCTCGATATTTTTATCCTGACACTTACCTCTCTGTTATCTATTCTTACGTGCCTGTACCGATATTTTGCTTGGTTCCCATCATTTGTACGGTTTCTCGACGCAATTTTTCAGTCAACTACGGGTCTGTTAGCAAGGCACTAGTCTGATCTGTTCCTTGCAGCCTGTTCCCAACTATTTACTTCCATTTCCCGACACTTTTGCTTATGTTTACAATAGTCTGTTCCTTAAACTTTCTGGTCAGTTCCCGACAATTTCAGGTCTGTTCCTGATGATGTGTTCCCAGCCATTTCAGGTCTGTTCCCTACGATCGTTTCCCTCACTTTATGGTCTGTTCTCGACACTTTACTTCTAATTGCTTTCGTTACATATGACTCTTTCTAGTCCTCTTGGACAATGTTTGTCTGTTCCCGACCTCTTTGCGTCTCATTATGACCCTTGCGGATATGTTCTCCGCTCGTGTGTTTTGTTATACACCTTTCTGTTTAAATTCCACACCCTCTCGGGTCTCTTCCGACATTTTCTGACGTGTTCTTTTCATTTTCATTTCAGTTTGCCATCCTTTATGACCTATTTGCGTCTGTTGCGGTCACTTGTAGATGTGTTTCTGAATCTTTCATTCTATTCCCAAATTATTCGTATGTGTAACCTTCAATTTCGTGTCCTATCCCAAACGTTTCGACTCTTTCCTTAACAATCTTTCCCCCAATTTATTAAGTCTGTTTTTGATTGTGTCTTTCCTGCATTTTATGGAACATTCTGGACTTCTTTGGTCTATTTAGAATGGTCTGTTCCTTATACTTTTGCGACTGTATTGCTAGTCTCTTGACTACTCTTTAGAGCCTGTCCTCGACCCAGTTTTATCTATTCAGCACCTTCTGATCCCCACGCTATCCAGTCTCTCCCTTCTACATTAGAGCCTTTCTGACATTTTCCCAACACATTCGAATGTATTCTCTACATTGGCGGTTCTATACCCTAACTAATTTCGTCTTTTCACGAACTCTATACCCGTCTGATCACGACCCTATTGTGTATTTTCACATTTCTTTCAACTCTGTCCCATCTGTCTGTTCCTGACCCATTGGGGTCTGTTGTTGATGGTCTCATACGGACACTTGCGGTCCTGTTTCCGATACGTTTGTGTCTCTCCCCGACCCGTTAGAATGTGTTTCCGTCTGTTAATGATAAGTTGACGACCCATTCTGGTCTGTATCCCATTCTTTCGGAAACTTTTGGGTCTATTCCGAATTCCTCAATCCACTTCCAACACTTTTTTTCTATTCCCGAATGTTCAGTATATCCAACGACTTTCTGTCAATTCCGACCATTTCAGGTCTGTTTCCAACAATCTGTTTCTGACGCTTTAGTATCCATCTACCTCCGACTGCTCCCACACTATTATGTCTATTCATGATTATTTAGGTTATTTTTCACGATTTTCTAACAAACTTAAATTTGTTCTCGACTATTTTTGGACTGTTCCGGCCCATTTCGTGTCTGATGTAAATCATTACAGCTATGATCACAACGTTATGGGGTATGTACACAAACTATACGGTATTTTCCCAAATTTATATGATGTGTTTACGATGCTTTCTGAGGAGTTCTCTATCATTTCTGGTCTGTTCCCTGTCTTTCCAGATATTTTCATGGCCCTTTAGTGTCTATTACCGAGCTTCTCAGGTGTGTTCATGACGCTATTGTCCTGTATCCGATCCTTTGTACTCTGTTTCCAACTATCTTTTTCTGACAGTTCAGGTCGCTTCAAACCCATTTTATGGTCTTTACAATGTTTTATCAACACTTTTCAAGTTGTTTTCATCGCATTCTTGTCTGTTGCCGTCCATGATAGATTTGTTTCCGAACCTTTCATCTCTCATCCCGACACTTATGCGTCTGTTTCCGAAATTTGACTGTCTGTTGCTGGCGCTCAAACTTCTTTTCCTGACACTTACCTATCTGTTATCTACTCTTAAGTGCCTGTTTCTGACAATTTTGTGAGAGTTCACATCGCAGTGTTGCCGAAGCTCTTCGAGTCTGATAGGGACCATTTTTTTTATATTCATGTCGATCTGATCCCGAACATTGCATTTTTGTTCGTGACAATTTCTGTTCTGTTCATGATGTCTGTTCCCGAGACCTTTCGGTGTATTCTCAGCAATTATCTTTCCATTCCCAATTATGTGTTCCAAGTCCTTTCGGACCTGCTGCCAAACATCTGTTCCCAAACTTTTCGCGTGTCTTCTGATTATCTATTCCTAAATCTTTAGGGTCTGTTCTCGAATTCTGCTCAGTTTCCGCACATTTACCATGTGTTGCTGACCCTTTCCGGTATGTTTGGTGAGTTTTGTGCCTGTTTGTTAGCATTTTGTGTCTGATTCTGACACTTCCGAGTCTGTTACCAACGCTAACTTGTCTGCTACTGACCCTTTTCCATGTTTCCAGACTCACGTGTTTGTTTCTGACGCTTAAGGATCTGGCTACACTCCCTTACCTGTCTGCTCATGACCCTCGATATTTTTATCCTGACACTTACCTGTCTGTTATCTATTCTTACGTGCCTGTACCGATATTTTGCTTGGTTCCCAACATTTGTACGGTTTCTCGACGCAATTTTTCAGTCAACTACGGATCTGTTAGCAAGGCACTAGTCTGATCTGTTCCTTACAACCTGTTCCCAACTATTTACTTGCATTTCCCGACACTTTTGCTTATGTTTACAAGAGTCTGTTCCTTAAACTTTCTGGTCAGTTCCCGACAATTTCAGGTCTGTTCCTGATAATGTGCTCCCAGCCATTTCAGGTCTGTTCCCTAGGATCGTTTGCCTCACTTTCTGGTCTGTTCTCGACACTTTCCTTCTAATTGCTTTCGTTACATATGACTCTTTCTAGTCCTCTTGGACAATGTTTGTCTGTTGCCGACCTCTTTGCGTCTCATTATGACCCTTGTGGATATGTTCTCCGCTCGTGTGTTTTGTTATACACCTTTCTGTTTAAATTCCACACCCTCTCGGGTCTCTTCCAGACATTTTCTGACGTGTTCTTTTCATTTTCATGTCAGTTTGCCATCCTTTCTGACCTATTTGCGTCTGTTGCGGTCACTTGTAGATGTGTTTCTGAATCTTTCATTCTATTCCCAAATTATTCGTATGTGTAACCTTCAATTTCGTGTCCTATCCCAAACGTTTCGAATCTTTCCTTAACAATCTTTCCCCCAATTTTTTCAGTTTTTTTTTGATTGTGTCTTTCCACCATTTTATGGAACATTCTGGACTTCTTTGGTCTATTCAGAATGGTCTGTTCCTTATCCTTTTGGGACTGTATTTTCTGGTCTCTTGACTACTCTTTAGAGCCTGTCCTCGACCCAGTTTTATCTATTCAGCACCATCTGATCCCCACGCTATCCAGTCTCTCCCTTCTACATTAGAGCCTTTCTGACATTTTCCAAACACATTCGAATGTGTTCTCTACATGGGCGGTTCTATACCCAAACTTATTTCGTCTTTTCACTAATTCTATACCCGTCTGATCACGACCCTATTGTGTATTTTCACATTTCTTTCAACTCTGTCCCAACTGTCTGTTCCTGACCCATTGGGGTCTGTTGTTGATGGTCTCATCCCGACTCTTGCGGTCCTGTTTCCGATACCTTTGTGTCTTTCCCCGACCATTTAGAATGTGTTTCCGTCTGTGACTGATAAGTTGACGACCCATTCAGGTCTGTATCCCATTCTTTCGGAAACTTTTGGGTCTATTCCGAATTCCTGAATCCGTTTCCAACACTTTTTTTCTATTCCCGAATGTTCAGTATATCCAACCACTTTCTGTCAATTCCGACCATTTCAGGTCTGTTTCCAACAATCTGTTTCTGACGCTTTAATATCCATCTACCTCCGACTGCTCCCACACTATTATGTCTATTCCTGATTATTTAGGTTATTTTTCACGATTTTCTAACAAACTTAAATGTGTTCTCGACTATTTTTGGACTGTTCCGGCCCATTTCGTGTCTGATGTAAATCATTACAGCTATGATCACAACGTTATGGGGTATGTACACAAACTATACGGTATTTTCCCAAATTTATCTGATGTGTTTACGATGCTTTCTGAGGAGTTCTCTATCATTTCTGGTCTGTTCCCTGTCTTTCCAGATATTTTCATGGCCCTTTAGTGTCTATTACCGAGCTTCTCAGGTGTGTTCATGACGCTATTGTCCCTGTATCCGATCCTTTGTACTCTGTTTCCAACTATCTTTTTCTGACACTTCAGGTCGCTTCAAACCCATTTTATAGTCTTTCCAATGTTTTATCAACACTTTTCAAGTTGTTTTCATCGCATTCTTGTCTGTTGCCGTCCATGATAGATTTGTTTCCGAACCTTTCATCTCTCATCCCGACACTTATGCGTCTGTTTCCGAAATTTGACTGTCTGTTGCTGGCGCTCAAACTTCTTTTCCTGACACTTACCTATCTGTTATCTACTCTTAAGTGCCTGTTTCTGACAATTTTGTGAGAGTTCACATCGCAGTGTTGCCGAAGCTCTTCGAGTCTGATAGGGACCATTTTTTTTATATTCATGTCGATCTGATCCCGAACATTACATTTTTGTTCGTGACAATTTCTGTTCTGTTCATGATGTCTGTTCCCGAGACCTTTCGGTCTATTCTCAGCAATTATCATTCCATTCCCAATTATGTGTTCCAAGTCCTTTCGGACCTGCTGCCAAACATCTGTTCCCAAACCTTTCGCGTGTCTTCTGATTATCTATTCCTAAATCTTTAGGGTCTGTTCTCGAATTCTGCTCAGTTTCCGCACATTTACCATGTGTTGCTGACCCTTTCCGGTATGTTTGGTGAGTTTTGTGCCTGTTTGTTAGCATTTTGTGTCTGATTCTGACACTTCCGAGTCTGTTACCAACGCTAACTTGTCTGCTACTGACCCTTTTCCATGTTTCCAGACTCACGTGTTTGTTTCTGACGCTTACGGATCTGGCTACACTCGCTTACCTGTCTGCTGATGACTCTCGATATTTTTATCCTGACACTTACCTCTCTGTTATCTATTCTTACGTGCCTGTACCGATATTTTGCTTGGTTCCCATCATTTGTACGGTTTCTCGACGCAATTTTTCAGTCAACTACGGGTCTGTTAGCAAGGCACTAGTCTGATCTGTTCCTTGCAGCCTGTTCCCAACTATTTACTTCCATTTCCCGACACTTTTGCTTATGTTTACAATAGTCTGTTCCTTAAACTTTCTGGTCAGTTCCCGACAATTTCAGGTCTGTTCCTGATGATGTGTTCCCAGCCATTTCAGGTCTGTTCCCTACGATCGTTTCCCTCACTTTATGGTCTGTTCTCGACACTTTACTTCTAATTGCTTTCGTTACATATGACTCTTTCTAGTCCTCTTGGACAATGTTTGTCTGTTCCCGACCTCTTTGCGTCTCATTATGACCCTTGCGGATATGTTCTCCGCTCGTGTGTTTTGTTATACACCTTTCTGTTTAAATTCCACACCCTCTCGGGTCTCTTCCCGACATTTTCTGACGTGTTCTTTTCATTTTCATTTCAGTTTGCCATCCTTTATGACCTATTTGCGTCTGTTGCGGTCACTTGTAGATGTGTTTCTGAATCTTTCATTCTATTCCCAAATTATTCGTATGTGTAACCTTCAATTTCGTGTCCTATCCCAAACGTTTCGACTCTTTCCTTAACAATCTTTCCCCCAATTTATTAAGTCTGTTTTTGATTGAGTCTTTCCTGCATTTTATGGAACATTCTGGACTTCTTTGGTCTATTTAGAATGGTCTGTTCCTTATACTTTTGCGACTGTATTGCTAGTCTCTTGACTACTCTTTAGAGCCTGTCCTCGACCCAGTTTTATCTATTCAGCACCTTCTGATCCCCACGCTATCCAGTCTCTCCCTTCTACATTAGAGCCTTTCTGACATTTTCCCAACACATTCGAATGTATTCTCTACATTGGCGGTTCTATACCCTAACTAATTTCGTCTTTTCACGAACTCTATACCCGTCTGATCACGACCCTATTGTGTATTTTCACATTTCTTTCAACTCTGTCCCATCTGTCTGTTCCTGACCCATTGGGGTCTGTTGTTGATGGTCTCATACGGACACTTGCAGTCCTGTTTCCGATACGTTTGTGTCTCTCCCCGACCCGTTAGAATGTGTTTCCGTCTGTTGATGATAAGTTGACGACCCATTCTGGTCTGTATCCCATTCTTTCGGAAACTTTTGGGTCTATTCCGAATTCCTCAATCCACTTCCAACACTTTTTTTCTATTCCCGAATGTTCAGTATATCCAACGACTTTCTGTCAATTCCGACCATTTCAGGTCTGTTTCCAACAATCTGTTTCTGACGCTTTAGTATCCATCTACCTCCGACTGCTCCCACACTATTATGTCTATTCATGATTATTTAGGTTATTTTTCACGATTTTCTAACAAACTTAAATTTGTTCTCGACTATTTTTGGACTGTTCCGGCCCATTTCGTGTCTGATGTAAATCATTACAGTTATGATCACAACGTTATGGGGTATGTACACAAACTATACGGTATTTTCCCAAATTTATCTGATGTGTTTACGATGCTTTCTGAGGAGTTCTCTATCATTTCTGGTCTGTTCCCTGTCTTTCCAGATATTTTCATGGCCCTTTAGTGTCTATTACCGAGCTTCTCAGGTGTGTTCATGACGCTATTGTCCTGTATCCGATCCTTTGTACTCTGTTTCCAACTATCTTTTTCTGACACTTCAGGTCGCTTCAAACCCATTTTA
This sequence comes from Narcine bancroftii, assembly GCF_036971445.1. Classification (NCBI taxonomy): domain Eukaryota; kingdom Metazoa; phylum Chordata; class Chondrichthyes; order Torpediniformes; family Narcinidae; genus Narcine; species Narcine bancroftii. The sequence continues at coordinate 659,033 of NW_027211808.1, read as the reverse complement.
TGGTCTTTACAATGTTTTATCAACACTTTTCAAGTTGTTTTCATCGCATTCTTGTCTGTTGCCGTCCATGATAGATTTGTTTCCGAACCTTTCATCTCTCATCCCGACACTTATGCGTCTGTTTCCGAAATTTGACTGTCTGTTGCTGGCGCTCAAACTTCTTTTCCTGACACTTACCTATCTGTTATCTACTCTTAAGTGCCTGTTTCTGACAATTTTGTGAGAGTTCACATCGCAGTGTTGGCGAAGCTCTTCGAGTCTGATAGGGACCATTTTTTTTATATTCATGTCGATCTGATCCCGAACATTGCATTTTTGTTCGTGACAATTTCTGTTCTGTTCATGATGTCTGTTCCCGAGACCTTTCGGTGTATTCTCAGCAATTATCTTTCCATTCCCAATTATGTGTTCCAAGTCCTTTCGGACCTGCTGCCAAACATCTGTTCCCAAACTTTTCGCGTGTCTTCTGATTATCTATTCCTAAATCTTTAGGGTCTGTTCTCGAATTCTGCTCAGTTTCCGCACATTTACCATGTGTTGCTGACCCTTTCCGGTATGTTTGGTGAGTTTTGTGCCTGTTTGTTAGCATTTTGTGTCTGATTCTGACACTTCCGAGTCTGTTACCAACGCTAACTTGTCTGCTACTGACCCTTTTCCATGTTTCCAGACTCACGTGTTTGTTTCTGACGCTTAAGGATCTGGCTACACTCCCTTACCTGTCTGCTCATGACCCTCGATATTTTTATCCTGACACTTACCTGTCTGTTATCTATTCTTACGTGCCTGTACCGATATTTTGCTTGGTTCCCAACATTTGTACGGTTTCTCGACGCAATTTTTCAGTCAACTACGGATCTGTTAGCAAGGCACTAGTCTGATCTGTTCCTTACAACCTGTTCCCAACTATTTACTTGCATTTCCCGACACTTTTGCTTATGTTTACAAGAGTCTGTTCCTTAAACTTTCTGGTCAGTTCCCGACAATTTCAGGTCTGTTCCTGATAATGTGCTCCCAGCCATTTCAGGTCTGTTCCCTAGGATCGTTTGCCTCACTTTCTGGTCTGTTCTCGACACTTTCCTTCTAATTGCTTTCGTTACATATGACTCTTTCTAGTCCTCTTGGACAATGTTTGTCTGTTGCCGACCTCTTTGCGTCTCATTATGACCCTTGTGGATATGTTCTCCGCTCGTGTGTTTTGTTATACACCTTTCTGTTTAAATTCCACACCCTCTCGGGTCTCTTCCAGACATTTTCTGACGTGTTCTTTCCATTTTCATGTCAGTTTGCCATCCTTTCTGACCTATTTGCGTCTGTTGCGGTCACTTGTAGATGTGTTTCTGAATCTTTCATTCTATTCCCAAATTATTCGTATGTGTAACCTTCAATTTCGTGTCCTATCCCAAACGTTTCGAATCTTTCCTTAACAATCTTTCCCCCAATTTTTTCAGTTTTTTTTTGATTGTGTCTTTCCACCATTTTATGGAACATTCTGGACTTCTTTGGTCTATTCAGAATGGTCTGTTCCTTATCCTTTTGGGACTGTATTTTCTGGTCTCTTGACTACTCTTTAGAGCCTGTCCTCGACCCAGTTTTATCTATTCAGCACCATCTGATCCCCACGCTATCCAGTCTCTCCCTTCTACATTAGAGCCTTTCTGACATTTTCCAAACACATTCGAATGTGTTCTCTACATGGGCGGTTCTATACCCAAACTTATTTCGTCTTTTCACTAATTCTATACCCGTCTGATCACGACCCTATTGTGTATTTTCACATTTCTTTCAACTCTGTCCCAACTGTCTGTTCCTGACCCATTGGGGTCTGTTGTTGATGGTCTCATCCCGACTCTTGCGGTCCTGTTTCCGATACCTTTGTGTCTTTCCCCGACCATTTAGAATGTGTTTCCGTCTGTGACTGATAAGTTGACGACCCATTCAGGTCTGTATCCCATTCTTTCGGAAACTTTTGGGTCTATTCCGAATTCCTGAATCCGTTTCCAACACTTTTTTTCTATTCCCGAATGTTCAGTATATCCAACCACTTTCTGTCAATTCCGACCATTTCAGGTCTGTTTCCAACAATCTGTTTCTGACGCTTTAATATCCATCTACCTCCGACTGCTCCCACACTATTATGTCTATTCCTGATTATTTAGGTTATTTTTCACGATTTTCTAACAAACTTAAATGTGTTCTCGACTATTTTTGGACTGTTCCGGCCCATTTCGTGTCTGATGTAAATCATTACAGCTATGATCACAACGTTATGGGGTATGTACACAAACTATACGGTATTTTCCCAAATTTATCTGATGTGTTTACGATGCTTTCTGAGGAGTTCTCTATCATTTCTGGTCTGTTCCCTGTCTTTCCAGATATTTTCATGGCCCTTTAGTGTCTATTACCGAGCTTCTCAGGTGTGTTCATGATGCTATTGTCCCTGTATCCGATCCTTTGTACTCTGTTTCCAACTATCTTTTTCTGACACTTCAGGTCGCTTCAAACCCATTTTATAGTCTTTCCAATGTTTTATCAACACTTTTCAAGTTGTTTTCATCGCATTCTTGTCTGTTGCCGTCCATGATAGATTTGTTTCCGAACCTTTCATCTCTCATCCCGACACTTATGCGTCTGTTTCCGAAATTTGACTGTCTGTTGCTGGCGCTCAAACTTCTTTTCCTGACACTTACCTATCTGTTATCTACTCTTAAGTGCCTGTTTCTGACAATTTTGTGAGAGTTCACATCGCAGTGTTGCCGAAGCTCTTCGAGTCTGATAGGGACCATTTTTTTTATATTCATGTAGATCTGATCCCGAACATTACATTTTTGTTCGTGACAATTTCTGTTCTGTTCATGATGTCTGTTCCCGAGACCTTTCGGTCTATTCTCAGCAATTATCATTCCATTCCCAATTATGTGTTCCAAGTCCTTTCGGACCTGCTGCCAAACATCTGTTCCCAAACCTTTCGCGTGTCTTCTGATTATCTATTCCTAAATCTTTAGGGTCTGTTCTCGAATTCTGCTCAGTTTCCGCACATTTACCATGTGTTGCTGACCCTTTCCGGTATGTTTGGTGAGTTTTGTGCCTGTTTGTTAGCATTTTGTGTCTGATTCTGACACTTCCGAGTCTGTTACCAACGCTAACTTGTCTGCTACTGACCCTTTTCCATGTTTCCAGACTCACGTGTTTGTTTCTGACGCTTACGGATCTGGCTACACTCGCTTACCTGTCTGCTGATGACTCTCGATATTTTTATCCTGACACTTACCTCTCTGTTATCTATTCTTACGTGCCTGTACCGATATTTTGCTTGGTTCCCATCATTTGTACGGTTTCTCGACGCAATTTTTCAGTCAACTACGGGTCTGTTAGCAAGGCACTAGTCTGATCTGTTCCTTGCAGCCTGTTCCCAACTATTTACTTCCATTTCCCGACACTTTTGCTTATGTTTACAATAGTCTGTTCCTTAAACTTTCTGGTCAGTTCCCGACAATTTCAGGTCTGTTCCTGATGATGTGTTCCCAGCCATTTCAGGTCTGTTCCCTACGATCGTTTCCCTCACTTTATGGTCTGTTCTCGACACTTTACTTCTAATTGCTTTCGTTACATATGACTCTTTCTAGTCCTCTTGGACAATGTTTGTCTGTTCCCGACCTCTTTGCGTCTCATTATGACCCTTGCGGATATGTTCTCCGCTCGTGTGTTTTGTTATACACCTTTCTGTTTAAATTCCACACCCTCTCGGGTCTCTTCCGACATTTTCTGACGTGTTCTTTTCATTTTCATTTCAGTTTGCCATCCTTTATGACCTATTTGCGTCTGTTGCGGTCACTTGTAGATGTGTTTCTGAATCTTTCATTCTATTCCCAAATTATTCGTATGTGTAACCTTCAATTTCGTGTCCTATCCCAAACGTTTCGACTCTTTCCTTAACAATCTTTCCCCCAATTTATTAAGTCTGTTTTTGATTGTGTCTTTCCTGCATTTTATGGAACATTCTGGACTTCTTTGGTCTATTTAGAATGGTCTGTTCCTTATACTTTTGCGACTGTATTGCTAGTCTCTTGACTACTCTTTAGAGCCTGTCCTCGACCCAGTTTTATCTATTCAGCACCTTCTGATCCCCACGCTATCCAGTCTCTCCCTTCTACATTAGAGCCTTTCTGACATTTTCCCAACACATTCGAATGTATTCTCTACATTGGCGGTTCTATACCCTAACTAATTTCGTCTTTTCACGAACTCTATACCCGTCTGATCACGACCCTATTGTGTATTTTCACATTTCTTTCAACTCTGTCCCATCTGTCTGTTCCTGACCCATTGGGGTCTGTTGTTGATGGTCTCATACGGACACTTGCGGTCCTGTTTCCGATACGTTTGTGTCTCTCCCCGACCCGTTAGAATGTGTTTCCGTCTGTTAATGATAAGTTGACGACCCATTCTGGTCTGTATCCCATTCTTTCGGAAACTTTTGGGTCTATTCCGAATTCCTCAATCCACTTCCAACACTTTTTTTCTATTCCCGAATGTTCAGTATATCCAACGACTTTCTGTCAATTCCGACCATTTCAGGTCTGTTTCCAACAATCTGTTTCTGACGCTTTAGTATCCATCTACCTCCGACTGCTCCCACACTATTATGTCTATTCATGATTATTTAGGTTATTTTTCACGATTTTCTAACAAACTTAAATTTGTTCTCGACTATTTTTGGACTGTTCCGGCCCATTTCGTGTCTGATGTAAATCATTACAGCTATGATCACAACGTTATGGGGTATGTACACAAACTATACGGTATTTTCCCAAATTTATCTGATGTGTTTACGATGCTTTCTGAGGAGTTCTCTATCATTTCTGGTCTGTTCCCTGTCTTTCCAGATATTTTCATGGCCCTTTAGTGTCTATTACCGAGCTTCTCAGGTGTGTTCATGACGCTATTGTCCTGTATCCGATCCTTTGTACTCTGTTTCCAACTATCTTTTTCTGACACTTCAGGTCGCTTCAAACCCATTTTATGGTCTTTACAATGTTTTATCAACACTTTTCAAGTTGTTTTCATCGCATTCTTGTCTGTTGCCGTCCATGATAGATTTGTTTCCGAACCTTTCATCTCTCATCCCGACACTTATGTGTCTGTTTCCGAAATTTGACTGTCTGTTGCTGGCGCTCAAACTTCTTTTCCTGACACTTACCTATCTGTTATCTACTCTTAAGTGCCTGTTTCTGACAATTTTGTGAGAGTTCACATCGCAGTGTTGCCGAAGCTCTTCGAGTCTGATAGGGACCATTTTTTTTATATTCATGTCGATCTGATCCCGAACATTGCATTTTTGTTCGTGACAATTTCTGTTCTGTTCATGATGTCTGTTCCCGAGACCTTTCGGTGTATTCTCAGCAATTATCTTTCCATTCCCAATTATGTGTTCCAAGTCCTTTCAGACCTGCTGCCAAACATCTGTTCCCAAACTTTTCGCGTGTCTTCTGATTATCTATTCCTAAATCTTTAGGGTCTGTTCTCGAATTCTGCTCAGTTTCCGCACATTTACCATGTGTTGCTGACCCTTTCCGGTATGTTTGGTGAGTTTTGTGCCTGTTTGTTAGCATTTTGTGTCTGATTCTGACACTTCCGAGTCTGTTACCAACGCTAACTTGTCTGCTACTGACCCTTTTCCATGTTTCCAGACTCACGTGTTTGTTTCTGACGCTTAAGGATCTGGCTACACTCCCTTACCTGTCTGCTCATGACCCTCGATATTTTTATCCTGACACTTACCTGTCTGTTATCTATTCTTACGTGCCTGTACCGATATTTTGCTTGGTTCCCAACATTTGTACGGTTTCTCGACGCAATTTTTCAGTCAACTACGGATCTGTTAGCAAGGCACTAGTCTGATCTGTTCCTTACAACCTGTTCCCAACTATTTACTTGCATTTCCCGACACTTTTGCTTATGTTTACAAGAGTCTGTTCCTTAAACTTTCTGGTCAGTTCCCGACAATTTCAGGTCTGTTCCTGATAATGTGCTCCCAGCCATTTCAGGTCTGTTCCCTAGGATCGTTTGCCTCACTTTCTGGTCTGTTCTCGACACTTTCCTTCTAATTGCTTTCGTTACATATGACTCTTTCTAGTCCTCTTGGACAATGTTTGTCTGTTGCCGAACTCTTTGCGTCTCATTATGACCCTTGTGGATATGTTCTCCGCTCGTGTGTTTTGTTATACACCTTTCTGTTTAAATTCCACACCCTCTCGGGTCTCTTCCAGACATTTTCTGACGTGTTCTTTTCATTTTCATGTCAGTTTGCCATCCTTTCTGACCTATTTGCGTCTGTTGCGGTCACTTGTAGATGTGTTTCTGAATCTTTCATTCTATTCCCAAATTATTCGTATGTGTAACCTTCAATTTCGTGTCCTATCCCAAACGTTTCGAATCTTTCCTTAACAATCTTTCCCCCAATTTTTTCAGTTTTTTTTTGATTGTGTCTTTCCACCATTTTATGGAACATTCTGGACTTCTTTGGTCTATTCAGAATGGTCTGTTCCTTATCCTTTTGGGACTGTATTTTCTGGTCTCTTGACTACTCTTTAGAGCCTGTCCTCGACCCAGTTTTATCTATTCAGCACCATCTGATCCCCACGCTATCCAGTCTCTCCCTTCTACATTAGAGCCTTTCTGACATTTTCCAAACACATTCGAATGTGTTCTCTACATGGGCGGTTCTATACCCAAACTTATTTCGTCTTTTCACTAATTCTATACCCGTCTGATCACGACCCTATTGTGTATTTTCACATTTCTTTCAACTCTGTCCCAACTGTCTGTTCCTGACCCATTGGGGTCTGTTGTTGATGGTCTCATCCCGACTCTTGCGGTCCTGTTTCCGATACCTTTGTGTCTTTCCCCGACCATTTAGAATGTGTTTCCGTCTGTGACTGATAAGTTGACGACCCATTCAGGTCTGTATCCCATTCTTTCGGAATCTTATGGGTCTATTCCGAATTCCTGAATCCGTTTCCAACACTTTGTTTCTATTCCCGAATGTTCAGTATATCCAACCACTTTCTGTCAATTCCGACCATTTCAGGTCTGTTTCCAACAATCTGTTTCTGACGCTTTAGTATCCATCTACCTCCGACTCTCCCACACTATTATGTCTATTCCTGATTATTTAGGTTATTTTTCACGATTTTATAACAAACTTAAATGTGTTCTCGACTATTTTTGGACTGTTCCGGTCCATTTCGTGTCTGATGTAAATCATTACAGCTATGATCACAACGTTATGGGGTATGTATACAAACTATACGGTATTTTCCCAAATTTATCTGATGTGTTTACGATGCTTTCTGAGAGTTCTCTATCAATTCTGGTATGTTCCCTGTCTTTCCAGATATTTTCATGGCCCTTTTGTGTCTATTACCGAGCTTCTCAGGTGTGTTCATGACGCTATTGTCCCTGTATCCGATCCTTTGTACTCTGTTTCCAACTATCTTTTTCTGACCCTCCAGGTCGCTTCAAACCCATTTTATGGTCTTTACAATGTTTTATCAACACTTTTCAAGTTGTTTTCATCGCATTCTTGTCTGTTGCCGTCCATGATAGATTTGTTTCCGAACCTTTCATCTCTCATCCCGACACTTATGCGTCTGTTTCCGAAATTTGACTGTCTGTTGCTGGCGCTCAGTCTTCTTTTCCTGACACTTACCTATCTGTTATCTACTCTTAAGTGCCTGTTTCTGACAATTTTGCGAGAGTTCACATCGCAGTGTTGCCGAAGCTCTTCGAGTCTGATAGGGACCATTTTTTTTATATTCATGTCGATCTGATCCAGAACATTGCATTTTTGTTCGTGACAATTTCTGTTCTGTTCATGATGTCTGTTCCCGAGACCTTTCGGTCTATTCTCAGCAATTATCTTTCCATTCCCAATTATGTGTTCCAAGTCCTTTCGGACCTGCTGCCAAACATCTGTTCCCAAACCTTTCGCGTGTCTTCTGATTATTTATTCCTAAATCTTTAGGGTCTGTTCTCGAATTCTGCTCAGTTTCCGTACATTTACCATGTGTTCCTGACCCTTTCCGGTATGTTTGGTGAGTTTTGTGCCTGTTTGTTAGCATTTTGTGTCTGATTCTGACACTTCCGAGTCTGTTACCAATGCTAACTTGTCTGCTACTGACCCTTTTCCATGTTTCCAGACTCACGTGTTTGTTTCTGACGCTTACGGATCTGGCTACACTCGCTTACCTGTCTGCTGATGACTCTCGATATTTTTATCCTGACACTTACCTCTCTGTTATCTATTCTTACGTGCCTGTACCGATATTTTGCTTGGTTCCCATCATTTGTACGGTTTCTCGACGCAATTTTTCAGTCAACTACGGGTCTGTTAGCAAGGCACTAGTCTGATCTGTTCCTTGCAGCCTGTTCCCAACTATTTACTTCCATTTCCCGACACTTTTGCTTATGTTTACAATAGTCTGTTCCTTAAACTTTCTGGTCAGTTCCCGACAATTTCAGGTCTGTTCCTGATGATGTGTTCCCAGCCATTTCAGGTCTGTTCCCTACGATCGTTTGCCTCACTTTCTGGTCTGTTCTCGACACTTTACTTCTAATTGCTTTCGTTACATATGACTCTTTCTAGTCCTCTTGGACAATGTTTGTCTGTTCCCGACCTCTTTGCGTCTCATTATGACCCTTGTGGATATGTTCTCCGCTCGTGTGCTTTGTTATACACCTTTCTGTTTTAAATCCACACCCTCTCGGGTCTCTTCCCGACATTTTCTGACGTGTTCTTTTCATTTTCATGTCAGTTTGCCATCCTTTATGACCTATTTGCGTCTGTTGCGGTCACTTGTAGATGTGTTTCTGAATCTTTCATTCTATTCCCAAATTATTCGTATGTGTAACCTTCAATTTCGTGTCCTATCCCAAACGTTTCGACTCTTTCCTTAACAATCTTTCCCCCAATTTTTTAAGTCTGTTTTTGATTGTGTCTTTCCTGCATTTTATGGAACATTCTGGACTTCTTTGGTCTATTTAGAATGGTCTGTTCCTTATACTTTTGCGACTGTATTGCTAGTCTCTTGACTACTCTTTAGAGCCTGTCCTCGACCCAGTTTTATCTACTCAGCACCTTCTGATCCCCACGCTATCCAGTCTCTCCCTTCTACATTAGAGCCTTTCTGACATTTTCCCAACACATTCGAATGTATTCTCTACATTGGCGGTACTATACCCTAACTAATTTCGTCTTTTCACGAACTCTATACCCGTCTGATCACGACCCTATTGTGTATTTTCACATTTATTTCAACTCTGTCCCATCTGTCTGTTCCTGACCCATTGGGGTCTGTTGTTGATGGTCTCATACCGACACTTGCGGTCCTGTTTCCGATACGTTTGTGTCTCTCCCCGACCCTTTAGAATGTGTTTCCGTCTGTTACTGATAAGTTGACGACCCATTCTGGTCTGTATCCCATTCTTTCGGAAACTTTTGGGTCTATTCCGAATTCCTGAATCCGTTTCCAACACTTTTTTTCTATTCCCGAATGTTCAGTATATCCAACCACTTTCTGTCAATTCCGACCATTTCAGATCTGTTTCCAACAATCTGTTTCTGACGCTTTAGTATCCATCTACCTCCGACTGCTCCCACACAATTATGTCTATTCCTGATTATTTAGGATATTTTTCATTTTTTACAAAAAACTTAAATGTGTTCTCGAATATATTTGGACTGTTCTGGCCCATTTCGTTCTGATGTAAATCATTACAGCTATGATCACAACGTTATGGAGTATGTACACAAACTTTACGGTATTTTCCCAAATTTATCTGATGTGTTTACGATGCTTTCTGAGGAGTTCGCTATCATTTCTGGTCTGTTCCCTGTCTTTCCAGATATTTTCATGGCCCTTTTGTGTGTATTATCGAGATTCTCAGGTGTGTTCATGACGCTATAGTCCCTGTATCCGATCCTTTGTATTCTGTTTCCAACTATCTTCTTCTGACCCTTCAGGTCGCTTTAAACCCATTTTATAGTCTTTCCAATGCTTTATCAACACTTTTCAAGTTGTTTTCATTGCATTTTTGTTTGTTGCCGTCCAGGATAGATCTGTTGCCGAACCTTTCATCTCTCATCCCGACCCTTATGCGTCTGTATCCGAAATTTGGCTGTATGTTGATGGCGCTCAATCGTCTTTTCCTGACACTTACCTATCTGTTATCTACTCTTAAGTGCCTGTTTCTGACAATTTTGCGAGTGTTCACATCGCAGTGTTTCTGAAGCTCTTCGAGTCGAATAACGACCAATTTTTTTATATTCATTTCGATCTGTTCCCGAACATTGCCTTTTCGTTCGTGACAATTTCTGTTCTTTTTATGATGTCTGTTCCCGAGACTTTTCGGTCTATTCTCAACAATTATCTTTTCATTCCCTATTATGTGTTCCAAGTCCTGCTGCCAAACATCTGTTCCCAAACCTTTCGCGTCTCTTCTGATTAACTATTCCTAAAACTTTAGGGTCTGTTCTCGACTTCTGCTCTGTTTCTGCACGTTTACCATGTGTTGCTGACCCTTTCCGGTATGTTTGGTGAGTTTTGTGCCTGTTTGTTAGCATTTTGTGTCTGATTCTGACACTTCCGAGTCTGTTACCAATGCTAACTTGTCTGCTACTGACCCTTTTCCATGTTTCAAGACTCACGTGTTTGTTTCTGAAGGTTACGGATCTGGCTACTCTCCCTTACCAGTCTGCTGATGACCCTCGATGTTTTTATCCTGACACGTACCTGTCTGTTATCTATTCTTACGTGCCTGTACCGATATTTTGCTTGGTTCCCAACATTTGTACGGTTTCTCGACGCAATTTTTCAGTCAACTACAGGTCTTTTAGCAAGACACTACTCTGATCTGTTCCTTACAGCCTGTTCCCAACTATTTACTTCCATTTCCCGACACTTTTGCTTATGTTTACAATAGTCTTTTCTTTAAACTTTCTGGTCAGTTCCCGACAATTTCAGGTCTGTTCCTGATGATGTGCTCCCAGCCATTTCAGGTCTGTTCCCTACGATCGTTTGCCTCACTTTCTGGTCTGTTCTCGACACTTTACATCTAATTGCTTTCCTTACAAATGACTCTTTCTAGTCCTCTTGGACAATGTTTGTCTGTTCCCGACCTCTTTGCGTTTCATTATGACCCTTGTGGATATGTTCTCCGCTCGTGTGTTTTGTTATACACCTTTCTGTTTAAATTCCACACCCTCTCGGGTCTCTTCCCGAACTTTTCTGACGTGTTCTTTTCATTTTCATGTCAGTTTACGATCCTTTCTGACCTATTTGCGTCTGTTGCGGTCACTTGTAGATGTGTTTCTGAATCTTTCATTCTATTCCCGAATTATTCATATGTGTAACCTTCAATTTCGTGTCCTATCCCAAACGTTTCGACTCTTTCCTTAACTATCTTTCCACCTATTTTTTCAGTCTGTTTTTGATTGTGTCTTTCCTGCATTTTATGGAACATTCTGGACTTCTTTGGTCTATTCAGAATGGTCTGTTCCTTATCCTTTTGCGACTGTAGTGATAGTCTCTTGACTACTCTTTAGAGCCTGTCCTCGACCCAGTTTTATCTATTCGGCACCTTCTGATCCCCACGCTATCCAGTCCCTCCCTTCTACATTAGAGCCTTTCTGACATTTTCGCAACACATTCGAATGTGTTCTCTACATTGGCGGTTCTATACCCAAACTAATTTCGTCTTTTCACGAACTCTATACCCGTCTGATCACGACCCTATTGTGTATTTTCACATTTCTTTCAACTCTGTCCCATCTGTCTGTTCCTGACCCATTGGGGACTGTTGTTCATGGACTCATCCCGACTCTTGCGGTCCTGTTTCCGATACCTTTGTGTCTTTCCCCGACCCTTTAGAATTTGTTTCCGTCTGTTACTGATAAGTTGACGACCCATTCTGTTCTGTATCCCATTCATTCGGAAACTTTTGGGTGTATTCCGAATTCCTCAATCCGTTTCCAACACTTTTTTTCTATTCCCGAATGTACAGTATATCCAACCACTTTCTGTCAATTCCGACCATTTCAGGTCTGTTTCCAACAATCTGTTTCTGACGCTTTAGTATCCATTTACCTCCGACTGCTCCCACACTATTATGTCAATTCCTGATTATTTAGGTTATTTTTCATGATTTTACAACAAACTTAAATGTGTTCTCGACTATATTTGGACTGTTCTGGCCCATTTCGTTCTGATGTAAATCATTACAGCTATGATCACAACGTTATGGGGTATGTACACAAACTTTACGGTATTTTACCCAAATTTATCTGATGTGTTTACGATGCTTTCTGAGGAGTTCTCTATCATTTCTGGTCTGTTCCCTGTCTTTCCAGATATTTTCATGGCCCTTTTGTGTCTATTACCGAGCTTCTCAGGTGTGTTCATGACGCTATCGTCCCTGTATCCGATCCTTTGTACTCTGTTTCCAACTATCTTTTTCTGACCTTTCGCGTCTCTTCCGATTATCTATTCCTAAATCTTTAGGGTCTGTTCTCGAATTCTGCTCAGTTTCCGCACATTTACCATGTGTTGCTGACCCTTTCCGGTATGTTTGGTGAGTTTTGTGCCTGTTTGTTAGCATTTTGTGTCTGATTCTGACACTTCCGAGTCTGTTACCAACGCTAACTTGTCTGCTACTGACCCTATTCCATGTTTCCAGACTCACGTGTTTGTTTCTGACGCTTACGGATCTGGCTACACTCCCTTACCTGTCTGCTGATGACCCTCGATATTTCTATCCTGACACTTACCTGTCTGTTATCTATTCTTAAGTGCCTGTACCGATATTTTGCTTGGTTCCCAACATTTGTACGGTTTCTCGACGCAATTTTGCAGTCAACTACAGGTCTGTTAGCAAGGCACTACTCTGATCTGTTCCTTACAGCCTGTTCCCAACTATTTACTTCCATTTCCCGACACTTTTGCTTATGTTTACAACAGCCTGTTCCTTAAACTTTCTGGTCAGGTCCCGACAATTTCAGGTCTGTTCCTGATGATGTGCTCCCAGCCATTTCAGGTCTGTTCCCTACGATCGTTTGCCTCAATTTCTGGTCTGTTCTCGACGCTTTACATCTAATTGCTTTCCTTACATATGACTCTTTCTAGTCCTCTTGGACAATGTTTGTCTGTTCCCGACCTCTTTGCGTCTCATTATGACCCTTGTGGATAAGTTCTCCGCTCGTGTGTTTTAGACTGTAGTGCTAGTCTCTTGACTACTCTTTAGAGCCTGTCCTCGACCCAGTTTTATCTATTCAGCACCTTCTGATCCCCACGCTATCCAGTCTCTCCCTTCTACATTAGAGCCTTTCTGACATTTTTCCAACACATTCGAATGTGTTCTCTACATTGGCGGTTCTATACCCAAACTAATTTCGTCTTTTCACGAACTCTATACCCGTCTGATCACGACCCTATTGTGTATTTTCACATTTCTTTCAACTCTGTCCCATCTGTCTGTTCCTGACCCATTGGGGTCTGTTGTTCATGGTCTCATCCCGACACTTGCAGTCCTGTTTCCGATACATTTGTGTCTCTCCCCGACCCTTTAGAATGTGTTTCCGTCTGTTACTGATAAGTTGTCGACCCATTCTGGTCTGTATCCCATTCTTTCGGAAACTTTTGGGTCTATTCCGAATTCCTGAATCCGTTTCCAAAACTTTTATTCTATTCCCGAATGTTCAGTATATCCAACCACTTTCTGTCAATTCCGAACATTTCAGGTCTGTTTCCAACAATCTGTTTCTGACGCTTTAGTATCCATCTACCTCCGACTGCTCCCACACTGTTATGTCTATTCCTGATTATTTACGTAATTTTTTATGATTTTACAACAAACTTAAATGTGTTCTCGACTATATTTGGACTGTTCTGGCCCATTTCGTTCTGATGTAAATCATTACAGCTATGATCACAACGTTATGGGGTATGTACACAAACTTTACGGTATTTTCCCAAATTTATCTGATGTGTTTACGATGATTTCTGAGGAGTTCTCTATCATTTCTGGTCTGTTCCCTGTCTTTCCAGATATTTTCATGGCCCTTTTGTGTGTATTATCGAGCTTCTCAAGTGTGTTCATGACGCTATCGTCCCTGTATCCGATCCTTTGTACTCTGTTTCCAACTATCTTTTTCTGACCCTTCAGGTCGCTTCAAACTCATTTTATAGTCTTTCCAATGTTTTATCAACACTTTTCAAGTTGTTTTCATCGCATTATTGTCTGTTGCCGTCCATGATAGATTTGTTGCCGTACCTTTCATCTCTCAGCCCGACCCTTACGCGTCTGTTTCCGAAATTTGACTGTCTGTTGCTGGCGCTCAATCGTCTTTTCCTGACACTTACCTATCTGTTATCTACTCTTAAGTGCCTGTTGCTGACAATTTTGCGAGTGTTCACATTGCAGTGTTTCGGAAGCTCTTCGAGTCGAATAGGGACCAATTTTTTTATATTCATGTCGATCTGTTCCCGAAAATTGCGTTTTCGTTCGTGACAATTTCTGTTATTTTTATGATGTCTGTTCCCGAGACTTTTCGGTCTACTCCCAACAATTATCTTTTCATTCCCAATTATGTGTTCCAAGTCCTTTCGGACCTGCTGCCAAACATCTGTTCCCAAACCTTTCGCGTCTCTTCTGATTATATATTCCTAAAACTTTAGGGTCTGTTCTCGACTTCTGCTCTGTTTCCGCACGTTTACCATGTGTTGCTGACCCTTTCCGGTGTGTTTGGTGAGTTTTGTGCCTGTTTGCAAGCATTTTGTGTCTGATTCTGACACTTCCGAGTCTGTTACCGATGCTAACTGGTCTTCTACTGACACTTTTGCATGTTTCCAGACTCACGTGTTTGTTTCTGAAGGTTACGGATCTGGCTACTCTCCCTTACCAGTCTGCTGATGACCCTCGATGTTTTTATCCTGACACGTACCTGTCTGTTATCTATTCTTACGTGCCTGTACCGATATTTTGCTTGGTTCCCAACATTTGTACGGTTTCTCGACACAATTTTTCAGTCAACTACAGGACTGTTAGCAAGGCACTACTCTGATCTGTTCCTTACAGCCTGTTCCCAACTATTTACTTCCATTTACCGACACTTTTGCTTATGTTTACAACAGCCTGTTCCTTAAACTTTCTGGTCAGGTCCCGACAATTTCAGGTCTGTTCCTGATGATGTGCTCCCAGCCATTTCAGGTCTGTTCCCTACGATCGTTTGCCTCAATTTCTGGTCTGTTCTCGACACTTTACATCTATTTGCTTTCCTTACATATGACTCTTTCTAGTCCTCTTGGACAATGTTTGTCTGTTCCCGACCTCTTTGCGTCTCATTATGACCCTTGTGGATAAGTTCTCCGCTCGTGTGTTTTGTTATACACCTTTCTGTTTAAATTCAACACCCTCTCGGGTCTCTTCCCGACCTTTTCTGACGTGTTCTTTTCATTTTCATGTCAGTTTACGATCCTTTCTGACCTATTTGCGTCTGTTGCTGTCACTTGTAGATGTGTTTCTGAATCTTTCATTCTATTACCGAATTATTCGTATGTGTAACCTTCAATTTCGTGTCCTATCCCAAACGTTTCGACTCTTTCCTTAACAATCTTTCTCCAATTTTTTCAGTCCGTTTTTGATTGTGTCTTTCCTGCATTTTATGGAACATTCTGGACTTCTTTGGTCTATTCAGAATGGTCTGTTCCTTATCCTTTTGCGACTGTAGTGCTAGTCTCTTGACTACTCTTTAGAGCCTGTCCTCGACCCAGTTTTATCTATTCAGCACCTTCTGATCCCCACGCTATCCAGTCTCTCCCTTCTACATTAGAGCCTTTCTGACATTTTCCCAACACATTCGAAAGTGTTCTCTACATTGGCGGTTCTATACCCAAACTAATTTCGTCTTTTCACGAACCCTATACCCGTCTGATCACGAACCTATTGTGTATTTTCACATTTCTTTCAACTCTGTCCCATCTGTCTGTTCCTGACCCATTGGGGTCTGTTGTTGATGGTCTCATCCCGACTCTTGCGGTCCTGTTTCCGATACCGTTGTGTCTTTTCCCGACCATTTAGAATGTGTTTCCGTCTGTTACTGATAAGTTGACGACCCATTCTGGTCTGTATCCCATTCTTTCGGAAACTTTTGGGTCTATTCCGAATTCCTGAATCCGTTTCCAACACTTTTATTCTATTCCCGAATGTTCAGTATATCCAACCACTTTCTGTCAATTCCGAACATTTCAGGTCTGTTTCCAACAATCTGTTTCTGACGCTTTAGTATCCATCTACCTCCGACTGCTCCCACACTGTTATGTCTATTCCTGATTATTTAGGTTATTTTTTATGATTTTACAACAAACTTAAATGTGTTCTCGACTATATTTGGACTGTTCTGGCCCATTTCGTTCTGATGTAAATCATTACAGCTATGATCACAACGTTATGGGGTATGTACACAAACTTTACAATATTTTCCCAAATTTATCTGATGTGTTTACGATGATTTCTGAGGAGTTCTCTATCATTTCTGGTCTGTTCCCTGTCTTTCCAGATATTTTCATGGCCCTTTTGTGTGTATTATCGAGCTTCTCAAGTGTGTTCATGACGCTATCGTCCCTGTATCCGATCCTTTGTATTCTGTTTCCAACTATCTTCTTCTGACCCTTCAGGTCGCTTCAAACCCATTTTATAGTCTTTCCAATGCTTTATCAACATTTCCAAGTTGTTTTCATTGCATTCTTGTCTGTTGCCGTCCAGGATAGATCTGTTACCGTACTTTCATCTCTCAGCCCGACCCTTACGCGTCTGTTTCCGAAATTTGACTGTCTGTTGCTGGCGCTCAATCGTCTTTTCCTGACACTTACCTATCAGTTATCTACTCTTAAGTGCCTGTTGCTGACAATTTTGCGAGTGTTCACATCGCAGTGTTTCGGAAGCTCTTCGAGTCGAATAGGGACCAATTTTTTTATATTCATGTCGATCTGTTCCCGAAAATTGCGTTTTCGTTCGTGACAATTTCTGTTATTTTTATGATGTCTGTTCCCGTGACTTTTAGGTCTATACCCAACAATTATCTTTTCATTCCCAATTATGTGTTCCAAGTCCTTTCGGACCTGCTGCCAAACATCTGTTCCAAAAAATATTGCGTCTCTTCTGATTATCTATTCCTAAAACTTTAGGATCTGTTCTCGAATTCTGCTCTGTTTCCGCACGTTTACCATGTGTTGCTGATTCTTTCCGGTGTGCTTGGTGAGTTTTGTGCCTGTTTGCAAGCATTTTGTGTCTTATTCTGACACTTCCGAGTCTGTTACCGATGCTAACTGGTCTTCTACTGACACTTTTGCATGTTTCCAGACTCGCGTGTTTGTTTCTGAAGGTTACGGATCTGGCTACTCTCTCTTACCAGTCTGCTGATGACCCTCGATGTTTTTATCCTGACACTTACCTGTCTGTTATCTATTCTTACGTGCCTGTACCGATATTTTGCTTGGTTCCCGACATTTGTACTGTTTTCTCGACGCAATTTTTCAGTCACCTACAGGTCTGTTAGCAAGGCACTAGTCTGATCAGTTCCTTACAGCCTGTTCCCAACTATTTACTTCCTTTTCCCGACACTTTTTCTTATGTTTACAATAGTCTGTTCCTTAAACTTTCTGGTCAGTTCCCGACAATTTCAGGTCTGTTCCTGATGATCTGCTCCCAGCCATTTCAGGTCTGTTCCCCACGATCGGTTTCCACACTTTCTGGTCTGTTCTCGACACTTTATATCTAATTGTTTTCCTTACATATGACTCTTTCTAGTCCTCTTGATCAATGTTTGTCTGTTCCCGACCACTTTGCGTCTCATTATGACCCTTGCGGATATGTTCTCCGCTCGTGTGTTTTGTTATACACCTTTCTGTTTAAATTCCACACCCTCTCGGGTCTCTTCCCGACATTTTCTGACGTGTTCTTTTCATTTTCATATCAGTTTGCCATCCTTTATGACCTATTTGCGTCTGTTGCGGTCACTTGTAGATGTGTTTCTGATTCTTTCATTCTATTCCCAAATTATTCGTATGTGTAACCTTCAATTTCGTGTCCTATCCCAAACGTTTCGACTCTTTCCTTAACAATCTTTCCCCCAATGTTTTCAATTATTTTTTTGATTGTGTCTTTTCACCATTTTATGGAACATTCTGGACTTCTTTGGTCTATTCAGAATGGTTTGTTCCTTATCCTTTTGGGACTGTATTTGCTAGTCTCTTGACTACTCTTTAGAGCCTGTCCTCGACCCAGTTTTATCTATTCAGCACCATCTGATCCCCACGCTGTCCAGTCTCTCCCTTCTACATTAGAGCCTTTCTGACATTTTCCCATCACATTCGAATGTGTTCTCTACATTGGCGGTTCTATACCCAAACTTATTTCGTCTTTTCACAAACTCTATACCCGTCTGATCACGACCCTATTGTGTACTTTCACATTTCTTTCAACTCTGTCCCATCTGTCTGTTCCTGACCCATTGGGGTCTGTTGTTGATGGTCTCATCCCGACTCTTGCGGTCCTGTTTCCGATACCTTTGTGTCTTTCCCCGACCCTTTAGAATGTGTTTCCGTCTGTTACTGATAAGTTGACGACCCATTCTGGTCTGTATCCCATTCTTTCGGAAACTTTTGGGTCTATTCCGAATTCCTGAATCCGTTTCCAACACTTTTTTTCTATTCCAGAATGTTCAGTATATCCAACCACTTTCTGTCAATTCCGAACATTTCAGGTCTGTTTCCAACAATCTGTTTCTGACGCTTTAGTATCCATCTACCTCCGACTGCTCCCACACTGTTATGTCTATTCCTGATTATTTAGGTTATTTTTTATGATTTTACAACAAACTTAAATGTGTTCTCGACTATATTTGGACTGTTCTGGCCCATTTCGTTCTGATGTAAATCATTACAGCTATGATCACAACGTTATGGGGTATGTACACAAACTTTACGGTATTTTCCCAAATTTATCTGATGTGTTTACGATGATTTCTGAGGAGTTCTCTATCATTTCTGGTCTGTTCCCTGTCTTTCCAGATATTTTCATGGCCCTTTTGTGTGTATTATCGAGCTTCTCAGGTGTGTTCATGACGCTATCGTCCCTGTATCCGATCCTTTGTATTCTGTTTCCAACTATCTTCTTCTGACCCTTCAGGTCGCTTCATACCCATTTTATAGTCTTTCCAATGCTTTATCAACATTTTCAGTTGTTTTCATTGCATTCTTGTCTGTTGCCATCCAGGATAGATCTGTTGCCGAACCTTTCATCTCTCAGCCCGACCCTTACGCGTCTGTTTCCGAAATTTGACTGTCTGTTGCTGGCGCTCAATCGTCTTTTCCTGACACTTACCTATCTGTTATCTACTCTTAAGTGCCTGTTGCTGACAATTTTGCAAGTGTTCACATCGCAGTGTTTCCGAACCTATTCGAGTCGAATAGGGACCAATTTTTTTATATTCATGTCGATCTGTTCCCGAACATTGCGTTTTCGTTCGTGACAATTTCTGTTCTTTTTATGATGTTTGTTCCAGAGACTTTTCGGTCTATTCCAAACAATTATCTTTTCATTCCCAATTATGTGTTCCAAGTCCTTTCGGACCTGCTGCCAAACATCTGTTCCCAAACATTTTGCGTCTCTTCTGATTATCTATTCCTAAAACTTTAGGATCTGTTCTCGACTTCTGCTCTCTTTCCGCACGTTTACCATGTGTTGCTGACCCTTTCCGGTGTGTTTGGTGAGTTTTGTGCCTGTTTGCAAGCATTTTGTGTCTGATTCTTACACTTCCGAGTCTGTTACCGATGCTAACTGGTCTTCTACTGACACTTTTGCATGTTTCCAGACTCACGTGTTTGTTTCTGAAGGTTACGGATCTGGCTACTCTCCCTTACCTGTCTGCTGATGACCCTGAATGTTTTTATCCTGACATTTACCTGTCTGTTATCTATTCTTACGTGCCTGTACCGATGTTTTGCTTTGTTCCCGACATTTGTAGTGTTTTCTCGACGCAATTTGTCAGTCAACTACGGGTCTGTTAGCAAGGATCTAGTCTGATCTGTTCCTTACAGCCCGTTCCCAACTATTTACTTCACTTTCCCGACACTTTTGCTTATGTTTACAATAATCTGTTCCTTAAACTTTCTGGTCAGTTCCCGACAATTTCAGGTCTGTTCCTGATGATGAGCTCCCAGCCATTTCAGGTCTGTTCCCTACGATCGTTTGCCTCACTTTCTGGTCTGTTCTCGACACTTTACTTCTAATTGCTTTCGTTACATATGACTCTTTCTAGTTCTCTTGGAGAATGTTTATCTGTTCCCGACCACTTTGCGTCTCATTATGACCCTTGTGGATATGTACTCCGCTCGTGTGTTTTGTTATAGACATTTCTGTTTAAATTCCACACCCTCTCGGGTCTCTTCCCAACCTTTTCTGACGTGTTCTTTTCATTTTCATTTCAGTTTACGATCCTTTCTAACCTATTTGCGTCTGTTGCGGTCACTTGTAGATGTGTTTCTGAATCTTTCATTCTATTCCCGAATTATTCGTATGTGTAACCTTCAATTTCGTGTCCTACCCTAAACGATTCGACTCCTTCCTTAACAATCTTTCCCCCAATTTTTTCAGTCTGCTTTTGATTGTGTCTTTCCTCCATTTATGGAACATTCTGGACTTCTTTGGTCTATTCAGAATGGTCTGTTCCTTATCCTTTTGGGACTGTATTTGATAGTCTCTTGAGTACTCTTTAGAGCCTGTCCTCGACCCAGTTTTATCTATTCAGCACCTTCTGATCCCCACGCTATCCAGTCTCTCCCCTCTACATTAGAGCCTTTCTGACATTTTCCAAACACATTCGAATGTGTTCTCTACTTTGGCGGTTCTATACCCGAACTTATTTCGTCTTTTCACGAACTCTATACCCGTCTGATGATGACCCTATTGTGTATTTTCAGATTTCTTTCAACTCTGTCCCATCTGTCTGTACCTGACCGATTGGGGTCTGTTGTTGCTCGTCTCATCCCGACTCTTGCGGTCCTGTTTCTGATACCATTGTGTCTTTCCGCGACCCTGTAGAATGTGTTTCCGTCTGTTACAGATAAGTTGACGACCCATTCTGGTCTGTAACCCATTCTTTCGGAATCTTTTGGGTATATTCCCAATTACTGAATCCGTTTCCAACACTTATTTTTCAATTCCCGAATGTTCAGTATATCCAACCACTCTCTGTCAAATCCGACCATTTCAGGTCTGTTATCAACAATCTGTTTCTGACGCTTTAGTATCCATATACCTCCGACTGCTCCCACACTATTATGTCTATTCCTGATTATTTAGGTTATTTTTCACGATTTTCTAACAAACTTAAATGTGTTCTCGTCTATTTTTGGACTGTTCTGGCCCATTTCCTGTCTGATGTAAATCATTACAGCTATGATCACAACGTTATGGGGTATGTACGCAAACTTCACGGTATTTTCCCAAATTTATCTGATCTGCTTACGATGCTTTCTGAGGAGTTCTCTATCATTTCTGGTCTGTTCCCTGTCTTTCCAGATATTTTCATGGCCCTTTTGTGTCTATTACCGAGGTTCTCAGGTGTGTTCATGACGCTATCTTCCCTGTATCCGATCCTTTCTACTCTGTTTCCAACTATTTTTTTTCTGACCCTTCAGGTCGCTTCAAACCCATTTTATAGACTTTCCAATGTTTTATCAACACTTTTCAAGTTGTTTTCATTGCATTCTTGTCTGTTGCCGTCCATGACAGATTTGTTTCCGAACCTTTCATCTCTCATCCCCACCCTTATGCGTCTGTTTCCGAAATTTTTACTGTCTGTTGCTGGCGCTCAATCTTCTTTTCCTGACACTTACCTATCTGTTATCTACTCTTAAGTGCCTGTTTCTGACAATTTTGTGAAAGTTCACATCGCAGTGTTGCCGAAGAACTTCGAGTCTGATAGGGACCAATTTTTTTTATATTCATGTCGATCTGATCCCGAACATTGCCTTTTTGTTCGTGACAATTTCTGTTCTGTTCATTATGTCTGTTCCTGAGACTTTTCGGTCTATTCTCAGCAAATATCTTTTCATTCTCAATTATGTGTTCCAAGTCCTTTCGGACCTGATGCCAAACATCTGTTCCCAAAGCTTTTGCGTCTCTTTTGATTATCTATTCCTAAATCCTTAGGGTCTGTTCTCGAATTCTGCTCAGTTTCCGCACCTTTACCGTGTATTGCTGACCCTTTCCGGTGTGTTTGGTGAGTTTTGTGCCTGTTTGCGAGCATTTTGTGTCTGATTCTGACACTTCCGAGACTTTTACCGACGCTAACTGGTCTGGTACTGACCCTTTTGCATGTTTCCAGACTCACGTGTTTGTTTCTGACGCTTACGGATTTGGCTACTCTCCCTTAACTGTCTGCTGATGACCCTCGATATTTTTATCCTGACACTTACCTGTCTGTTATCTATTCTTATGTGCCTGTACCGATATTTTTCTTGGTTCCCGACATTTGTACGGTTCCTCCACGCAATTTTTCAGTCAACTACGGGTCTGTTAGCAAGGCACTAGTCTGATCTGTTCCTTACAGCCTGTTCCCAAGTATTTATTTCCATTGCCCGACACTTTTGCTTATGTTTTCAATAGTCTGTTTGTTATACTTTCTGGTCAGTTCCCGACAATTTCAGGTCTGTTCCTGATGATGTGCTCCCAGCCCTTTCAGGTCTGTTCCCTACGATCGTTTGCCTCACTTTCTGGTCTGTTCTCGACCTTTACATCTAATTGCTTTCCTTACATATGACTCTTTCTAGTCCTCTTGGACAATGTTTGTCTGTTCCCGACCTCTTTGCGTCTCATTATGACCCTTGTGGATAAGTTCTCCGCTCGTGTGTTTTGTTATACACCTTTCTATTTAAATTCCACACTATCTCGGATCTCTTCCCGACCTTTTCTGAGGTGTTCTTTTCATTTTCATGTCAGTTTACGATCCTTTCTGACCTATTTGCGTCTGTTGCGGTCACTTGTAGATGTGTTTCTGAATCTTTCATTCTGTTCCCGAATTATTCGTATGTGTAACGTTCAATTTCGTGTCCTATCCCAAACGTTTCGACTCTTTCCTTAACAGTCTTTCCCCCAATTTTTTCAGTCTGTTTTTGATTGTGTCTTTCCTGCATTTTATGGAACATTCTGGACTTCTTTGGTCTATTCAGAATGGTCTGTTCCTTATCCTTTTGCGACTGTATTGCTAGTCTCTTGACTACTCTTTAGAGCCTGTCCTCGACCCAGTTTTATCTATTCAGCACCATCTGATCCCCACGCTATCCAGTCTCTCCCTTCTACATTATAGCCTTTCTGACATTTTCCCAACACTTTCGGATGTGTTCTAAACATTGGCGGTTCTATACCCAAACTTATTTCGTCTTTTCACGAACTCTATACCCGTCTGATCACGACCCTATTGTGTATTTTCACAATTCTTTCAACTCTGTCCCATCTGTCTGTTCCTGACCCATTGGGGTCTGTTGTTGATGGTCTCATCCCGACTCTTGCGGTCCTGTTTCCGATACATTTGTGTCTTTCCCCGACCCTTTACAATGTGTTTCCGTCTGTTACTGATAAGTTGACGACCCATTCTGGTCTGTAACCCATTCTTTCGGAAACTTTTGGCTCTATTCCGAATTCCTGAATCCGTTTCCAACACTTTTTTTCTATTCCCGAATGTTCAGTATATCCAACAACTTTCTGTCAATTCCGACCATTTCAGGTCTGTTTCCAACAATCCGTTTCTGACGCTTTAGTATCCATCTACCTCCGACTGCTCCCACACTATTATCCTGATTATTTAGGTTATTTTTCATGATTTTCCAACAAACTTAAATGTGTTCTCGACTATATTTGGACTGTTCCGGCCCATTTCGCGTCTGATGTAAATCATTAGAGCTATGATAACAACGTTATGGGGTATGTACACAAACTTTACGGTATTTTTCCAAATTTATCTGATGTGTTTACGATGCTTTCTTAGGAGTTCTCTATCATTTCTGGTCTGTTCCCTGTCTTTCCAGATACTTTCATGGCCCTTTTGTGTGTATTACCGAGCTTCTCAGGTGTGTTCATGATGCTATCGTCCCTGTATCCGATCCTTTGTATTCTGTTTCCATCTATCTTTTTCTCACCCTTCAGGTCGCTTCAAACCCATTTTATAGTCATTCCAATGTTTTATCAACACTTTTCAAGTTGTTTTCATCGCATTCTTGTCTGTTGCCGTCCAGGATAGATCTGTTTCCGAACCTTTCATCTCTCATCCCGACCCTTACGGGTCTGTTTCCGAAATTTGACTGTCTTTTGCTGGCACTCTATCTTCTTTTCCTGACACTTACCTATCTGTTATCTACTCTTAAGTGCCTGTTTCTGACAATTTTGCGAGTGTTCACATCGCAGTGTTGCTGAAGCTCTTCGAGTCTGATAGGGACCAATTTTTTAATATTCAAGTCGATCTGTTCCCGAACATTGCCTTTTCTTTCGTGACAATTTCTGTTCTTTTTATGATGTCTGTTCCCGAGACTTTTCAGTCTATTCTCAACAATTATCTTTTCATTCCCAATTATGTGTTCCAAGTACTTTAGGACCAGCTGCCAAACATCTGTTCCCAAACATTTTGCGTCTCTTCTGATTATCTATTCCTAAAACGTTAGGGTCTGTTCTCGAATTCTGCTCTGTTTGCGCACCTTTACCATGTGTTGCTGACCCTTTCCGGTGTGTTTGGTGAGTTTTGTGCCTGTTTTCAAGCATTTTGTGTCTGATTCTGACACTTCCGTGTCTGTTACCGATGCTAACTGGTCTGCTACTGACACTTTTGCATGTTTCCAGACTCACGTGTTTGTTTATGAAGGTTACGGATCTGGCTACTCTCCATTACCAGTCTGCTGATGACCCTCGATGTTTTTATCCTGACCCTTACCTGTCTGTTATCTATTCTTAGGTGCCTGTACCGATATTTTGATTGGTTCCCGACATTTGTACTGTTTTCTCGACGCAGTTTTTCAGTCACCTACGGGTCTGTTAGCAAGGCACTAGTCTGATCTGTTCCTTACAGCCTGTTCCCAACTATTTACTTCCATTTCCCGACACTTTTGCATATGTTTACAATAGTCTGTTCCTTAAACTTTCTGGTCAGTTCCCGACAATTTCAGGTTCGTTCCTGATGATGTGCTCCCAGTCATTTCAGGTCTGTTCCCCACGATCGGTTGCCACACTTTCTGGTCTGTTCTCGACACTTTACATCTAATTGCTTTCCTTACATATGACTCTTTCTAGTCCTCTTTATCAATGTTTGTCTGTTCCCGACCACTTTGCGTCTCATTATGATCCTTGTGGGTATGTTCTCCGCTCGTGTGTTTTGTTATACACCTTTCTGTTTAAATTCCACACCCTCTCGTGTCTCTTCCCGACCTTTTCTGACGTGTTCTTTTCATTTTCATGTCAGTTTGCCAATCTTTATGACCTATTTGCGTCTGTTGCGGTCACTTGTAGATGTGTTTCTGAATCTTTCATTCTATTCCCAAATTATTCGTATGTGTAACCTTCAATTTCATGTCCTATCCCAAACGTTTCGACTCTTTCCTTAACAATCTTTCCCACAATTTTTTCAGTTTTTTTTGATTGTGTCTTTCACCATTTTATTGAACATTCAGGACTTCTTTGGTCTATTCAGAATGGTCTGTTCCTTATCCTTTTGGGACTGTATTTGCTAGTCTCTTGACTACCCTTTAGAGCCTGTCCTCGACCCAGTTTTATCTATTCAGCACCATCTGATCCCCACGCTATCCAGTCTCTCCCTTCTACATTAGAGCCTTTCTGACATTTTCCCAACACATTCGAATGTGTTCTCTACATTGGCGGTTCTCTACCCAAACTTATTTCGTCTTTTCACGAACTCTATACCCGTCTGATCACGACCCTATTGTGTATTTTCACAATTCTTTCAACTCTGTCCCATCTGTCTGTTCCTGACCCATTGGGGTCTGTTGTTGATGGTCTCATCCCGACTCTTGCGGTCCTGTTTCCGATACATTTGTGTCTTTCCCCGACCCTTTACAATGTGTTTCCGTCTGTTACTGATAAGTTGACGACCCATTCTGGTCTGTAACCCATTCTTTCGGAAACTTTTGGCTCTATTCCGAATTCCTGAATCCGTTTCCAACACTTTTTTTCTATTCCCGAATGTTCAGTATATCCAACAACTTTCTGTCAATTCCGACCATTTCAGGTCTGTTTCCAACAATCCGTTTCTGACGCTTTAGTATCCATCTACCTCCGACTGCTCCCACACTATTATCCTGATTATTTAGGTTATTTTTCATGATTTTCCAACAAACTTAAATGTGTTCTCGACTATATTTGGACTGTTCCGGCCCATTTCGCGTCTGATGTAAATCATTAGAGCTATGATAACAACGTTATGGGGTATGTACACAAACTTTACGGTATTTTCCCAAATTTATCTGATGTGTTTACGATGCTTTCTTAGGAGTTCTCTATCATTTCTGGTCTGTTCCCTGTCTTTCCAGATATTTTCATGGCCCTTTTGTGTGTATTACCGAGCTTCTCAGGTGTGTTCATGATGCTATCGTCCCTGTATCCGATCCTTTGTATTCTGTTTCCATCTATCTTTTTCTCACCCTTCAGGTCGCTTCAAACCCATTTTATAGTCATTCCAATGTTTTATCAACACTTTTCAAGTTGTTTTCATCGCATTCTTGTCTGTTGCCGTCCAGGATAGATCTGTTTCCGAACCTTTCATCTCTCATCCCGACCCTTACGGGTCTGTTTCCGAAATTTGACTGTCTTTTGCTGGCACTCTATCTTCTTTTCCTGACACTTACCTATCTGTTATCTACTCTTAAGTGCCTGTTTCTGACAATTTTGCGAGTGTTCACATCGCAGTGTTGCTGAAGCTCTTCGAGTCTGATAGGGACCAATTTTTTAATATTCAAGTCGATCTGTTCCCGAACATTGCCTTTTCTTTCGTGACAATTTCTGTTCTTTTTATGATGTCTGTTCCCGAGACTTTTCAGTCTATTCTCAACAATTATCTTTTCATTCCCAATTATGTGTTCCAAGTACTTTAGGACCAGCTGCCAAACATCTGTTCCCAAACATTTTGCGTCTCTTCTGATTATCTATTCCTAAAACGTTAGGGTCTGTTCTCGAATTCTGCTCTGTTTGCGCACCTTTACCATGTGTTGCTGACCCTTTCCGGTGTGTTTGGTGAGTTTTGTGCCTGTTTTCAAGCATTTTGTGTCTGATTCTGACACTTCCGTGTCTGTTACCGATGCTAACTGGTCTGCTACTGACACTTTTGCATGTTTCCAGACTCACGTGTTTGTTTATGAAGGTTACGGATCTGGCTACTCTCCATTACCAGTCTGCTGATGACCCTCGATGTTTTTATCCTGACCCTTACCTGTCTGTTATCTATTCTTAGGTGCCTGTACCGATATTTTGATTGGTTCCCGATATTTGTACTGTTTTCTCGACGCAGTTTTTCAGTCACCTACGGGTCTGTTAGCAAGGCACTAGTCTGATCTGTTCCTTACAGCCTGTTCCCAACTATTTACTTCCATTTCCCGACACTTTTGCATATGTTTACAATAGTCTGTTCCTTAAACTTTCTGGTCAGTTCCCGACAATTTCAGGTTCGTTCCTGATGATGTGCTCCCAGTCATTTCAGTTCTGTTCCCCACGATCGGTTGCCACACTTTCTGGTCTGTTCTCGACACTTTACATCTAATTGCTTTCCTTACATATGACTCTTTCTAGTCCTCTTGATCAATGTTTGTCTGTTCCCGACCACTTTGCGTCTCATTATGATCCTTGTGGGTATGTTCTCCGCTCGTGTGTTTTGTTATACACCTTTCTGTTTAAATTCCACACCCTCTCGTGTCTCTTCCCGACCTTTTCTGACGTGTTCTTTTCATTTTCATGTCAGTTTGCCAATCTTTATGACCTATTTGCGTCTGTTGCGGTCACTTGTAGATGTGTTTCTGAATCTTTCATTCTATTCCCAAATTATTCGTATGTGTAACCTTCAATTTCATGTCCTATCCCAAACGTTTCGACTCTTTCCTTAACAATCTTTCCCACAATTTTTTCAGTTTTTTTTTGATTGTGTCTTTCACCATTTTATTGAACATTCAGGACTTCTTTGGTCTATTCAGAATGGTCTGTTCCTTATCCTTTTGGGACTGTATTTGCTAGTCTCTTGACTACCCTTTAGAGCCTGTCCTCGACCCAGTTTTATCTATTCAGCACCATCTGATCCCCACGCTATCCAGTCTCTCCCTTCTACATTAGAGCCTTTCTGACATTTTCCCAACACATTCGAATGTGTTCTCTACATTGGCGGTTCTCTACCCAAACTTATTTCGTCTTTTCACAAACTATATACCCGTCTGATCACGACCCTATTGTGTATTTTCACATTTCTTTCAACTCTGTCCCATCTGTCTGTTCCTGACCCATTGGGGTCTGTTGTTGATGGTCTCATCCCGACTCTTGCGGCCCTGTTTCCGATACCTTTTTGTCTTTCCCCGACCATTTAGAATGTGTTTCCGTCTGTTACTGATAAGTTGACGACCCATTCTGGTCTGTATCCCATTCTTTCGGAAACATTTGTGTCTATTCCGAATTCTTGAATCCGTTTCCAACACTTTTTTTCTATTCCCGAATGTTCAGTATATCCAATCACTTTCTGTCAATTCCGACCATTTCAGGTCTGTTTCCAACAATCTGTTTCTGACGCTTTAGTATCCATCTACCTCCGACTGCTCCCACACTATTATGTCTATTCCTGATTATTTAGGTTATTTTTCACGATTTTCTAACAAACTTAAATGTGTTCTCGACTATTTTTGGACTGTTCCGGCCCATTTCGTGTCTGATGTAAATCATTACAGCTATGATCACAAAGTTATGGGGTATGTACACAAATTTTACGGTATTTTCCCAAATTTATCTGATGTGTTTACGATGCTTTCTGAGGAGTTCTCTATCATTTCTTGTCTGTTCCCTGTCTTTCCAGATATTTTCATGGCCCTTTTGTGTCTATTACCGAGCTTCTCAGGTGTGTTCATGATGCTATCGTACCCTGTATCCGATGCTTTATACTCTGTTTCCAACTATCTATTCCTGACCCTTCAGGTCGCTTCATACCCATTTTATAGTCTTTCCAATGTTTTATCAACATTTTTCAAGTTGTTTTCATCGCATTCTTGTCTGTTGCCGTCCATGATAGGTTTGTTTCTGAACCTTTCATCTCTCATCCCGACACTTATGCGTCTGTTTCCGAAATTTGACTGTCTGTTGCTGGCGCTCAATCTTCTTTTACTGACACTTACCTATCCGTTATCTACTCTTAAGTGCCTGTTTCTGACAATTTTGCGAGAGTTCACATCGCAGTGTTGCCGAAGCTCTTCGAGTCAGATAGGGACCATTTTTTTTTTATATTCATGTCGATCTGATCCCGAACATTGCCTTTTTGTTCGTGACAATTTCTGTTCTGTTCATGATGTCTGTTCCCGAGACTTTTCGGTCTATTATCAGCAATTATCTTTTCATTCACAATTATGTGTTCAAAGTCCTTTCGGACCTGCTGCCAAACATCTGTTCCCAAACCTTTCGCGTCTCTTCTGATTATCTATTCCTAAATCTTTAGGGTCTGTTCTCGAATTCTGCTCAGTTTCCGCACATTTACCATGTGGTGCTGACCCTTTCCGGTATATTTGGTGAGTTTTGTGCCTGTTTGTTAGCATTTTGTGTCTGATTCTGACACTTCCGAGTCTGTTACCAATGCTAACTTGTCTGCTACTGACCCTTTTCCATGTTTCCAGACTCACGTGTTTGTTTCTGACGCTTACAGATCTGGCTACACTCCCTTACCTGTCTGCTGATGACCCTCGATATTTTTATCCTGACACTTAACTCTCTGTTATCTATTCTTACGTTCCTGTACCGATATTTTGCTTGGTTCCCAAAATTTGTACGGTTTCTCGACGCAATTTTTCAGTCAACTACGGGTCTGTTAGCAAGGCACTAGTCTGATCTGTTCCTTACAGCCTGTTCCCAACTATTTACTTCCATTTCCCGACACTTTTGCTTATGTTTACAATAGGCTGTTCCTTAAACTTTCTGGTCAGTTCCCGACAATTTCAGGTCTGTTCCTAATGATGTGCTCCCAGCCATTTCAAGTCTGTTCCCTACGATCGGTTTCCACACTTTCTGGTCTGTTCTCGACACTTTACATCTAATTGCTTTCCTTACATATGACTCTTTCTAGTCCTCTTGGAGAATGTTTATCTGTTCCCGACCACTTTGCGTCTCATTATGACCCTTGCGGATATGTTCTCCGCTCGTGTGTTTTTTTATGGACATTTCTGTTTAAATTCCACTCCCTCTCGGGTCTCATCCCGACCTTTTCTGACGTGTTCTTTTCATTTTCATTTCAGTTTACGATCCTTTCTAACCTATTTGCGTCTGTTGCGGTCACTTGTAGATGTGTTTCTGAATCTTTCATTCTATTCCCGAATTATTCGTATGTGTAACCTTCAATTTCGTGTCCTACCCTAAACGATTCGATTCTTTCCTTAACAATCTTTCCCCCAATTTTTTCAGTCTGCTTTTCATTGTGTCTTTCCTCCATTTATGGAACATTCTGGGCTCCTTTGGTTTATTCAGAATGGTCTGTTCCTTATCCTTTTGGGACTGTATTTGATAGTCTCTTGACTACTCTTTAGAGCCTGTCATCGACCCAGTTTTATCTATTCAGCACCATCTGATCCCCACGCTATCCAGTCTCTCCCTTCTACATTAGAGCCTTTCTGACATTTTCCCAACACATTCGAATGTGTTCTCTACATTGGCGGTTCTATACCCAAACTTATTTCGTCTTTTCACGAACTCTATACCCGTCTGATCATGACCCTATTGTGTATTTTCACATTTCTTTCAACTCTGTCCCATCTGTCTGTTCCTGACCCATTGGGGTCTGTTGTTGATGGTCTCATCCCGACTCTTGCGGTCCTGTTTCTGATACCATTGTGTCTCTCCGCGACCCTGTAGAATGTGTTTCCGTCTGTTACAGATAAGTTGACGACCAATTCTGGTCTGTATCCCATTCTTTCGGAATCTTTTGGGTCTATTCCCAAATACTGAATCCGTTTCCAACACTTATTTTTCAATTCCCGAATGTTCAGTGTATCCAACCACTTTCTGTCAATTCCGACCATTTCAGGTCTGTTATCAACAATCTGTTTCTGACGCTTTAGTATCCATCTACCTCCGACTGCTCCCACACTATTATGTCTATTCCTGATTATTTAGGTTATTTTTCACGATTTTCTAACAAACTTAAATGTATTCTCGACTATTTTTGGACTGTTCCGGCCCATTTCGTGTCTGATGTAAATCATTACAGCTATGATCACAACGTTATGGGGTATGTACACAAACTTTACGGTATTTTTCCAAATTTATCTGATCTGTTTACGATGCTTTCTGAGGAGTTCTCTATCATTTCTGGTCTGTTCCCTGTCTTTCCAGATATTTTCATGGCCCTTTTGTGTGTATTACCGAGCTTCTCAGGTGTGTTCATGACGCTATTCTCCCTGTATCCGATCCTTTGTACTCTGTTTCCAACTATCTTTTTCTGACCCTTCAGGTCGCTTCAAACCCATTTTATAGTCTTTCCAATGTTTTATCAACACTTTTCAAGTTGTTTTCATCGCATTCTTGTCTGTTCCCATCCATGATAGATTTGTTTCCGAACCTTTCATCTCTCATCCCGACTCTTATGCATCTGTTTCCGAAATTTGACCGTCTGTTGCTGGTGCTCAATCTTCTTTTCCTGACACTTACCTATCTGTTATCTACTCTTAAGTGCCTGTTTCTGACAATTTTGCGAGAGTTCACATCGCAGTGTTGCCGAAGCTCTTCGAGTCAGATAGGGACCATTTTTTTTTTATATTCATGTCGATCTGATCCCGAACATTGCCTTTTTGTTCGTGACAATTTCTGTTCTGTTCATGATGTCTGTTCCCGAGACTTTTCGGTCTATTCTCAGCAATTATCTTTTCATTCCCAATTATGTGTTCAAAGTCCTTTCGGACCTGCTGCCAAACATCTGTTCCCAAACCTTTCGCGTCTCATCTGATTATCTATTCCTAAATCTTTAGGGTCTGTTCTCGAATTCTGCTCAGTTTCCGCACATTTACCATGTGTTGCTGACCCTTTCCGGTATGTTTGGTGAGTTTTGTGCCTGTTTGTTAGCATTTTGTGTCTGATTCTGACACTTCCGAGTCTGTTACCAATGCTAACTTGTCTGCTACTGACCCTTTTGCATGTTTCCAGACTCACGTGTTTGATTCTGAAGGTTACAGATCCGGCTACTCTCCCTTACCAGTCTGCTGATGACCCTCGATGTTTTTATCCTGACACTTACCTGTCTGTTATCTATTCTTACGTGCCTGTACCGATATTTTGATTGGTTCCCGACATTTGTACTGTTTTCTCGATGCAATATTTCAGTCACCTACGGGTCTGTTAGCAAGGCACTAGTCTGATCTGTTCCTTACAGCCTGTTCCCAACTATTTACTTCCTTTTCCTGACACTTTTTCTTATGTATACAATAGTCTGTTCCTTAAACTTTCTGGTCAGTTCCCGACAATTTCAGGTTTGTTCCTGATGATGTGCTCCCATCCATTTCAGGTCTGTTCCCTACGATCGGTTGCCACACTTTCTGGTTTGTTCTCACCACTTTACATCTAATTGCTTTCCTTACATATGACTCTTTCTAGTCCTCTTGATCAATGTCTGATGTAAATCATTACAGGTATGATCACAACATTATGGGGTATGTACACACACTTTACGTATTTTCCCAAATTTATCTCATGTGTTTACATTGCTTTCTGAGGTGTTCTCTATCATTTTTGGTCTGTTCCCTGTCTTTTCAGATATTTTCAAGGACCTTTACTGTGTATTCCCGATCATTTCATGTCTATTGCCCAGCTTCTCAGATGTGTTCATGACGCTATCATCCCTGTATCTGATTCTTTCTACTCTGATTCCAAATATCTTTTTCTGACTCTTCAGGTTGCTTCAAACCGATTTTGTAGTCTTTCCTATGTTTTATCAACACTTTTCAAGTCGTTTTTATCCCTTTCTTGTCTGTTGCCGTTAATGAGAGATCCTTTTCTGTACCTTGCATGGCTCATCCCGACCCTTACGTGTCTGTTTCCGAAATTTAGCTGTCTGTTGCCAGCGCTCAATTTTCATTTCCTGAAACTTATCTATTTCTTATGTAATTTTAAGTGCCTCTTTCTGACAATTTTACGATAGTTCACATCGCAGTGTTCCCGAAGCTCTACGAGTCTGGTTGGGACCAAATTTTTTCCATTCCTGTCGACCTGTTCCCGATCATTTCCTTTTCGTTCCTGACAATTTCTGTTCTGTTCACGATGTCCGTTCCCTACTCATTTCAGTCTTTTCTCAACAATTAATTTTTCATTCACAATTATGCTTCTCAGTCATTTCGGTCCTGGTGCCAAACATCTGTTCCCAGACCTTTCGCATCTGTTCTGATTATCTATTCCTCAAACTTTAGGGTCTGTTCTCGACCCATTCTGCTCTGTTCCTGCACCTTTACGATGTGTTGCTGACTCTTTCTGTTGGGTGTGGAGAGCTTGTATCTGTTTGCGTGCATTTTGTGTCTGATCCTGACACTTTCAGATCTGTTATAGATGCTACGTGGTATGTTACTGACTCTTTTGCATGTTTCCAGACACATGTGTTTGTTTCCGACACTTACAGGTCTGCTTCTCTCCATTACCTTTCTGATCGCGACCCTCGATGTTCTTTTCCTGACACGTACCTGTCTGTTATCTATTCTTACTTGCCTGTACCGATATTGTGTCTGGTTCCCGATATTTTTTACTGTTTTCTCGACGCTCTGTTTCCATCACCTACGGGTCTGTTAGCAAGATACTGGTCTGATCTGTTCCTTACATCCTGTTCCCAACGCTTTCCTTCCTTTTTCCGACACTTTCGGATAGGTTTATAATAGTCTGTTCATTAAACTTTCTGGTCAGTTGACGAAAATTTCAGTTCTGCTTCTCATGATGTGCTCCCAGCCATTTCAGGTTTGTTCCCTACGATCAGTTGCCACAATTTCTGGTCTGTTCTTAACACTTTACATCTATTTTCGTTCCTTATATATGACTCTTTCTAGTTTTCTTGCACAAAGTTTGTCTGTTCCCGACCACTTTCATAAGCGTCTCATCATGACGCTTATGGATATGTTCTCCACTCGTGTGTTGTGTTCTAGACCTTTCTGTTTCAATTTCCGACGCTTTCGCGTCTCTCCCCGACATTTTTTGACGTCTTCTTGTCATTTTTATGTCAGTGTACGATCCTTCTGACCAATTTGCATCTGTTGCGGTCACTTGTGGATCTGTTTCTGAATCTTTCATTCTATTCCAGAATTATTCGTATGTGTAACCTTCAATTTCGTGTCCTCTCCCGAGCTTTCGACTCTTTCCTTAACAATCTGTCCCTCAACTTTTTCAGTCTGTTTTTGATCGTGTCTTCCCTCCATTTTATGGAACATTCCTGACTTCTTTGGTCTATTCAGCACGGTCTGTTCCTTATCCTTTTGGGAATTTATTTGCTAGGCTCTTGACTACTCATTAGACCATGTACTCGACCCAGCTGCATCTATTTAGCACCTTCTGTTCCCCACGCTTTCCAGTCTCTCACTTCTACGATAGAGCATTTCTGATATTTTCCCAACACATTCGGATGTGTTCTCTACATTGGCGGTTCTATAAACAACCGTATTTCGTCTTTTCTCGAACTCTATACACGTCTGATCACGAACCTATGGTGTATTTTGGCATTTTTTTCAACACTGCCCCATCAGTCTGTTCCTGACCCATTGGGTTCAGTTGCTGATGGTCTCATCCCGAATCTGCGGTCCTGTTTCCGATACCTTTGTGTCTTTCGCCGACTCTTTAGATTGTGTTTCAGTGTGTTACAGATAAGTTGACGACCAATTCTGGTCTTTATCCCATCCTCTCGGAAACATTTGAGTCTATTACCAATTCCTGAATCCGTTTCCAACACTTTTTTTTCTATTCCAGAATATTTAGTATATCCAACCACTTTCTGTCAATTCCCGACCATTTCAGGTCTGTTTCCAACAATCTTTTTAGGACGCTTTTGTATCCATCTGCCACCGACTGCTCCCACAGTATTATGTCTATTCCTGACAATTTAGGTTATTTTTCATGATTTTCCAACAAACTTAAATGTGTTGTCGACCCTTTTTGTGCTGTTCCGTCCCCTTTTGTGTCTCGTGTAAATCATTACAGGTGTGATCACAAAGTGATGGGTTATGTACACAAACTTTACGTATTTCTACTGTTTCCAACTATCTTTTTCTGACTCTTCAGGTCGCTTCAAACCCATTCTGTAACCTTTCCTATGTTTTATCAACACTTTTCAAGTTGTTTTTATCCCATTCTTGTCTGTTGCCGTCCATGAGAGATCTATATCTGCACCTTTCATGTCTCATCCCGACCCTTACGCGTCTGTTTCCTAAATTTGGCTGTCTGCTGCCAGCGCTCAATTTTCTTTTCCTGACACTTACCTATTTGTTATGTACTCTTAAGTGCATCATTCTGACAATTTTACGATTATTCACATCGCAGTGTTCCTGAAGCTCTACGAGTCTGGTGGGGACCAATATTTTTGTATTCCTGTCCATCTGTTCCCGATCATTTCCTTTACTTTCCTGACAATTTCTGTTCTGTTCACGATGTCTGTTCCCTACTCATTTCTGTTTTCTCCCAACAATTAATTTTTCGTTCACAATTATCCTTCCGAGTCCTTTCGGACTTGTTGCCAAACATCTGTGCCCAGACCTTTCGCATCTGTTCTGATTTTCTATTCCTCAAACTTTATGGTCTGTTCGCGACCAATTCTGCTCTGTTCCTGCACATTTACGATGTGTTGCTGACTCTTTCCGGAGGGTGTGGAGAGCTTTGTATCTGTTTGCGTGCATTTTGTGTCTGATCCTGACACTTTCGGATTTGTTATCGATGCTACCTGGTATGTTACTGATTCTTTTACATATTTCCAGACACACGTGTTTGTTTCCGACACTTAAGGGTCTGCTACTCTCCCTTACCTTACTGCTCGCGACACTCCATGTTCTTTTCCTGACACGTACCTGTCTGTTATCTATTCTTACTTGCCTGTACCGATATTCTGCTTGGTTCCCGATGTTTTGTACTCTTTTCTTGACGCTCTGTTTCCGACACGTACGGGTCTGTTAGCAAGGTACTGGTCTGATCTGTTCCTTACAGCCTGTTCCGAACGATTTCCTTCCTATTTTTGAACTTTTGGATATGTTAACAATAGTCTGTTCCTTAAAATTTCTGGACAGTTCCCGACAATTTCAGGACTGTTCCTGATGATATGTTCCCATCCATTTCAGGTCTGTTCCCTACGATCTGTTGCCACATTTTTTGGTCTGTTCTCAACACTTTACATCTATTTCCGTTCCTTACATATGACTCTTTCTAGACTTCTTGGACAATGTTTGTCTGTTCCCGACCACTTTGCGACTCATCATGACCCTTATGGATATGTTCTCCGCTCGTTTGTTGTATTCTAGCCCTTTCCGTTTCAATTTCCCACAATTTTGGGTCTCTTCCCGACCATTTCTGACGTGTTCTTTTCATTTTCATGTCGGTTTACGAACCTTTCTGACCTATTTTCGTCTGTTGCGGTCACTTGTAGATCTGTTTCTGAATCTTTCACTCTATTTCCTTATTTTCATATGTGTAACCTTCAATTTCGTGTCCTCTCCCGAAACTTTCGACTCTTTCCTTAACAATCTGTCCCCCAACTTTTTCAGTCTGTTTTAGATCTTGTCTTCCCTCCATTTTATGCAAACTTCCGGACTTCTTTGTTTTATTCAGCACAGTCTGTTCCTTGTCCTTTTGGGACTGTATTTGCTAGACTCTTGACTACACATTAGAGACTGTACTCGACCCAGTTGTATCTATTCAGCACCCTCTGTTCCCCACGCTTTCAAGTCTCTGCCTTCTACGTTAGAGCCTTTCTGAAATTTCATAACACATTCGGATGTGTTCTCTACATTGGCGGTTCTATACCCAAACTTATTTCATCCTGTCTCGAACTCAATCGCGTCTGATCACGACCCTATGTTGTATTTTTTGCATTTTTTACAACACTGTCCCATCAGTCTATTCCTAATCCATTGGTGTCTATTGTTGATGGTCTCATCCCGACTCTTGCAGTCCTGTTTCTGATACTTTTGTGTCTTTCTCCGACACTTTAGAATGTGTTTCCGTCTGTTACAAATAAGTTGACGACCCATTCTGTTCTGTATCCCATCCTTTCAGAAACATTTCTGTCTATTCCCAATTCCTGAATCAGCTTCCTACACTTTTTTTTTCTCTTCCCGAATGTTTGGTATATCCAACCGCTTTCTGTCAATTCCCGACCATTTCAGGTCTGTTTCCAACAATCTTTTTAGGATGCTTTGGTATCCATCTGCCTCCGACTGCTCCCACAGTATTATGTCTATTCCTGACAATTTAGGTCATTTTTCATGATTTTCCAACAAACTTAAATGTGTTCTCGACTATTTTTGAGCTGTTTAGGCCCATCTCGTGTTTGATGTAAATCATTACAGGTATGATCACAACGTTATGGGGTATGTACACAAACTTTACAGTATTTTCCCAAATTTATCTCATGTGTTTACAATGCTTTCTGAGGAGTTCTCTATCATTTCTGGTCTGTTCCCTGTCTTTTCAGATATTTTCACGGCACTTTTCTGTGTATTCCCGACCATTTTGTGTCTATTACCCAGCTTCACAGGTGTGTTCATGACGCTATCATCCCTGTATCCGATTCTTTGTACTCTGTTTCCAACTATCTTTTTCTGACACTTCATGTCGCTTCAAACCCATTTTGTAATCTTTTCTATGTTTTATCAACACTTTTCAAGTTGTTTTTATCCCATTCTTGTCTGTTGCCGTCCAGGAGAGATCTATTTCTGAACCTTTCATTTCTCATCCCGACCATTACGCGTCTGTTTGTGAAATTTGGCTATCTGTTGCAAGCGCTCTATTTTCTTTACCTAACATTTACATATATGTTATGTAGTCTTAAGTGCCTCTTTCTGACAATTTTGCGATTGTTCACATCGCAGTGTTCGCGAAGCTCTACGAGTCTGGTAGGAACCAATTTTTTTCTATTCCTGTCGATCTGTTCCCGATCATTTCCTTTTCGTTCCTCACAATTTCTGTTCTGTTCACGATGACCGTTTCCTACACATTTCAGTCTTTTCTCAACAATTAATTTTTCGTTCACCATTATGCTGCCCAGTCCTTTCGAACCTGTTGCCAAACAACTGTGCTCAGACATTTCGCATCTGTTCTGATTATATACTCCTCAAAATTTATGGTCTGTTCACGACCAATTCTGCTCTTTTCCTGCACCTTTACGATGTGTTGCTGACTCTTTCCGGAGGGTGAGGAGAGCTTTGTATCTGTTTGCGTGCATTTTGTGTCTGATCCTGACATTTTCGGATCTGTTATCGACGCTACCTGGTATGTTACTGACTCTTTTGCATGCTTCCAAACTCACATGTTTGTTTCCGACCCTTACGTGTCTGCTACTCTCCATTACCTTTCTGCTCGTGAACTTCGATGTTCTTTTCCAGACACGACCTGTCTGTTATCTATTCTTACTTGCCTGTACCGATATTCTGCATAGTTCCCGACATTTTTTACTGTTTTCTCGATGCTCTGTTTTCTTCACCTACGGGTCTGTTAGCAAGATACTGGTCTGATCTGTTCCTTACAGCCTGTTCCCAACGGTTTCCTTCCTATTTTCGACACTTTCGAATATGTTTACAATAGTCTGTTCCTTAAACTTTCTGGTCAGTTCCCGACAATATCAGGTCTGTCCCTGATGATGTGCCCCCAGCCATTTCAGGTCTGTTCCCTACGATCTGTTGCCACAAGTTCTGGTCTGTTCTCAACTCTTTACATCAATTTCCTTACATATGACTCTTTCTATTCTTCTTGGACAATATTTGTTTGTTCCCGATAACTTTGCGTCTCGTCATGACCCTTAAGGATATGTTCTCCGCTCGTGTGTTGTGTTCTAGACATTTCTGTTTCAATTTCCCACGCTTTCGGATCTCTTCCGCACATTTTCTGACGTGTACTTGTCATTTTCATGTCACTTGACGATCCTTGCGTCTGTTGGGGTCACTTGTTGATCTGTTTCGGAATCTTTCACTCTATTCCCGAATTATTCGTATGTATAACCTTCAATTTCGTATCCTCTCCCGAAACTTTCGATTCTTTACTTAACAATCTGTCTCCCAACTTTTTCAGTCT
Source organism: Narcine bancroftii (assembly GCF_036971445.1). Classification (NCBI taxonomy): domain Eukaryota; kingdom Metazoa; phylum Chordata; class Chondrichthyes; order Torpediniformes; family Narcinidae; genus Narcine; species Narcine bancroftii. The sequence goes on along the minus strand of NW_027211808.1, from coordinate 619,454 downwards.
GTTTTTGATCGTGTCATCCCTCCATTTTATACAAACATCCGGACTTCTTTGGTCCATTCAGCACTGTCTGTTCCTTATACTTTTGGGACTCTCATTGCTAGACTCTTGACTACTCATTAGACCATGTACTCGACCCAGTTGTATCTATTCAGCTCTAACTGTTCCCCACGCTTTCCAGTCTCTGCCTTCTACGTTAGAGACATTCTGATTTTTTCCCAACACATTCGGATGTGTTCTCTACATTGGCGGTTCTATACCCAACCGTATTTCGTCTTTTCTCGAAATCTATACACGTCTGATCACGACCCTATGGTATATTTTGGCATTTTTTACAACACAGTCCCATCAGTCTGTTCTTGACCTATTGGGTTCAGTTGCTAATGGTCTCATCCCGACTCTTACGGTCCTGTTTCGAATACTTTTGTGTCTTTCCCCGACACTTTAGAATGTGTTTCCGTCTGTTACTGATAAGTTGACGACCAATTCTGGACTTTATCCCATCCTTTCAGAAACTTTTCAGTCTATTCCCAATTCCTGAATCCGTTTCCAACACTTTTTTTTCTATTCCCGAATGTTTAGTATATCCAACCACTTTCTGTCAATTCCCGACCATTTCAGGTCTGTTTCCATCAATCTGTTTCTGACGCTTTACTATCCATCTAACTCCGACTGCTCCCACACTATTATGTTTATTCCTGACTATTTATGTTATTTTTCATGATTTTCCAACAAACTTTAACGTGTAATTTGTGCTCTTCCGGCACATTTCGTGTCTGATGTAAATCATTACAGGTGTGATCGCAAAGTGATGGGTTATGTACACAAACTTTACGTATTTTCCCAAATTTATCTGATGTGTTTACGATGCTTTCTGAGGAGTTCTCTATCATTTCTGTTTTGTTCCCTGTCTTTTCAGATTTTTTTCACGGCCCTTATGTATGTATTCCCGACCATTTCGTGTCTATTACCCAGCTTCTCAGGTGTGTTCATGACGCTATCTCCTTGTATCCGATTCTTTGTACTCTGTTTCCAACTATCTTTTACTGACTCTTCAGGTCGCTTAAAACCCATTTTGTAATCTTTCCTATGTTTTATCAAGACTTTTCAAGTTGTTTGTATCCCATTCTTGTCTGTTGCCGTCCATGAGAGATCTATTTCTGCACCTTTCATTTCTCATCTCCACCCTTACGTGTCTGTTTCTGAAATTTGGCTGTCTGTTGCCAGATCTCAATTTTCTTTTCCTGACACTTACCTATCTGTTATGTACTCTTAAGTGCATCTTTCTGACAATTTTACGATTGTTCACATCGCAGTGTTCCTGAAGCTCTACGAGTCTGGTTGGGACCAATATTTTTGTATTCCTGTCCATCTGTTCCCGATCATTTCCTTTTCATTCCTGACAATTTCTGTTCTGTTCACGATGTCTGTTCCCTACTCATTTCAGTTTTTTCTCAACAATTAATATTTCATTCACAATTATGTTTCCCAGTCCTTTCGGACCTGTTGCCAAACATCTGTTCCCAGACCTTTCGCATCTGTTCTGATTATCTATTCCTCAAACTTTAGGCTCTGTTCGCGACCAATTCTGCTCTGGTCCTGCACCTTCACGATATGTTGCTGACTCTTTCTGCTGGGTGAGGAGAGCTTTGTATCTGTTCACGTGCATTTTCTGTCTGATCCTGACACTTTCAGATCTTTTATCGATGATACCTGGTATGTTATTGTCTCTTTTGCATACTTCCAGACACACGTGTTTGTTTCCGACACTTAAAGGTCTGCTACTCTCCCTTACCTTACTGCTCGTGACCCTCGATATTCTGTTCCTGACACGTACCTGTCTGTTATCTATACTTACTTGCCTGTACCGATAATCTCCTTGGTTCCCAACATTTTTTACTCTTTTCTTGACGCTCTGTTTCCGTCACCTACACGTCTATTAGCAAGATACTGGTCTGATCTGTTCCTTACAGCCTGTTCCCAACACATTCCTTCCTATTTTCGAACTTTCGGATACGTTTACAATAGTCTGTTCCTGAAAATTTCTTGTCAGTTGCCGACAGTTTCAGGACTGTTGCTGATGATGTGTTCCCAGTCATTTCAGGTCTGTTCCCTACGATGAGTTGCCACACTTTCTGGTCTGTTCTCAACACTTTACATCTATTTCCGTTCCTTACATATGACTCTTTCTGGTCTTCTTAGACTACGTTTGTCTGTTCTCGACCACTTTGCGTCTCATCATGACACTTATGGATCTGTTCTCTGCACGTGTGTTGTGTTCTAGAGCTTTCTGTTTCAATTTCCCACGCTTTCGTGTCTTTCCCGACATTTTTTGACGTTTTCTTGTCATTTTCATGTTAGTTTACGATCCTTCTGACCAATTTGCATCTGTTGCGGTAACTTGTGGATCTGTTTCTGAATCTTTAATTCTATTCCCGAATTATTCGTATGTGTAACCTTCAATTTCGTGTCCTCTCCTGAAACGTTCGACGCATACCATAACAATCTGCCCCCAACTTTTTCAGTGTGTTTTTGATCGCGTCTTCCCTCCATTTTATGGGAACTTCCGGACTTTTTTGGTCTATTCAGCACGGTCTGTTCCTTATCCTTTTGGTACTGTATTTTCTAGACTCTTGACTACTCATTAGACCATGTACTCGACCCAGTTGCATCTATTCAGCACCTTCTGTTCCCCACGCTTTCCAGTCTCTGCCTTCTACGTTAGAGCCTTTCTGATATTTTCCCAACACATTCGGGTGTGTTCTCTACATTGGCGGTTCTATACCCAACCGTATTTCATCTTTTCTCGAACTCTATACACGTCTATCACAACCCTATGGTGTATATTTGCATTTTTTACAACACTGTCCCATCAGTCTTTTGCTGACCCATTGGGTTCAGTTGCTGATGGTCTCATCCCAACTCTTGCCGTCCTCTTTCTGATATCTTTGTGTCTTTCCCCGACACTTTAGAATGTGTTTCAGTGTGTTACTGATAAGTTGACGACCAATTCATGGTCTTTATCCCATTCTTTCGGAAACTTTTGAGTCTATTCCCAATTCCTGAATCTGTTTCCAACACTTTTTTTTCTATTCCCGAATGTTTAGGATATCCAACCACTTTCTGTCAATTCCCGACCATTTCAGGTCTGTTTCCAACAATCTGTTTCTGACGCTTTACTATCCATCTAACTCAGACTGCTCCCACACTATTATGTCTATTCCTGACTATTTATGTTATTTTTCATGATTTTCCAATAAACATAAATGTGTTCTCGACTCTTTTTGTGCTGTTCCGGCCCATTTCGTGTCTGATGTAAATCACTACAGGTGTGATCACAAAGTGATGGGTTATATACACAAACTTTACGTATTTTCCCAAATTTATCTGATGTGTTTACGATGCTTTCTGAGGAGTTCTCTATCATTTATGTTCTGTTCCCTGTCTTTTCAGATTTTTTCAAGGCCCTTATTTGTGTATTCCCGACCATTTCGTGTGTATTACCCAGGTTCCCAGGTGTGTTCATGACGCTATCTCCTTGTATCCGATTCTTTGTACTCTGTTTCCAACAATCTTTTTCTGACTCTTCAGGTCGCTTAAAACCCATTTTGTAATCTTTACTATGTTTTATCAACACTTTTCAAGTTGTTTTTATCCCATTCTTGTCTGTTGCCATCCATGAGAGATCTATTTCTGCACCTTTCATGTCTCATCTCCACCGTTACGTGTCTGTTTCCGAAATTTAGCTGTCTGTTGCCAGCGCTCAATTTTCTTTTCCTGACACTTACCTATCTTTATGTACTATTAAGTGCCTCTTTCTGACAATTTTATGTTTGTTCACATCGCAGTGTTCCCGAAGCTCTACGAGTCTGGTAGGGACCAAATTTTTTCTATTCCTGTCGATCTGTTCCCGATCATTTCCTTTTCGTTCCTGACAATTTCTGTTCTGTTCACGATGTCTGTTCCCTACTCATTTCAGTCTTTTCTCAACAATTAATTTTTCGTTCACAATTATGCATCCCAGTCCTTTCGGACCTGTTGCCAAACATCTGTTCCCAGACCTTTGGCATCCGTTCTGATTGTCTATCCCCTCAAACTTTAGTCTCTGTTCGCGACCAATTCTGCTCTGTTCTTGCACCTTTACGATATGTTGCTGACTCTTTCTAGTGGGTGTGGAGAGCTTAGTATCTGTTCGCGTCCATTTTCTGTCTGATCCTGACACTTTCGGATCTGTTATCGATGCCACCCGGTATGTTACTGTCTCTTTTGCATATTTCCAGACACACGTGTTTGTTTCCGAGACTTAAGGGTCTGCTAATCTCCCTTACCTTACTGCTCGCGACACTCGATGTTCTTTTCCTGACACGTACCTCTCTGTTATCTATTCTTACTTGCCTGTACCGATAATCTGCTTGGTTCCCAACATTTTTTACTCTTGTCTTGACGCTCTGTTTCCGTCACCTACGGGTCTGTTAGCAAGATACTGGTATGATCTTTTTCTTACAGCCTGTTCCCAATGCTTTCCTTCCTATTTTCGAACTTTCAGATATGTTTACAATAGTCTGTTCCTTAAAATTTCTGGTCAATTCCCGACAATTTCAGGACTGTTCCTGATGATGTGCTCCCAGCCATTTCATGTCTGTTCCCTACGATCAGTTGCCACACTTTCTGGTCTGTTCTCAACACTTTACATCTATTTCCATTCCTTACATATGACCCTTTCTATTCTTCTTGGACAATGTTTGTCTGTTCCCGATGACTTTGCGACTCATCATGACCCTTATGGATATGTTCTCCGCTCGTGTGTTGTGTTCTAGACCTTTCGTTTTCAATTTCCCACGCTTTCGGGTCTCTTCCCTACCTTTTCTGACGTGTTCTTTTCATTTTCCTGTCAGTTTACGATCCTTTCTGACCTATTTGCATCTGTTGCGGTCACTTGTGGATGTGTTTCTGAATCTTTCATTCTATTCCCGAATTATTCGTATGTGTGACCTTCAATTTCGTGTCCTCTCACGAAACTTTCGACTCTTTCCTTAACAATCTTTTCCCCAACTTTTTCAGTCTGTTTTAGATCGTGTCTTCCCTCCATTCTATGCAAACTTCAGGACTTCTTTGGTGTATTCAGCACAGTCTGTTCCTCGTCCTTTTGGGACAGTATTTGATAGACTCTTGACTACTCATTAGAGCCTGTACTCGACCCAGTTGTATCTATTCAGCACCTTCTGTTCCCCACGCTTTCCAGTCTCTCCCTTCTACGATAGAGCATTTCTGATATTTTCCCAACACATTCGGATGTGTTCTCTACATTGGTGGTTCTATACCCAACCTTATTTCATCTTTTCTAGAACACTATACACGTCTGATCACGACCCTATGGTTTATTTTGGAATTTTTTACAACACTGTCCATCAGTCTGTTCCTGATCCATTGCATTCTGTTGCTGATGGTCTCATCCCGACTCTTGCAATCCTGCTTCCGATACCTTGGTGTCTTTCCACGACAGTTTAGAATGTGTTTCCGTCTATTCCTGATAAGTTGACGGCCAATTCTGGTCTTTATCCCATTCTTTCGGAGACTTTTGATTCTATTCCCAATTCCTGAATCAGTTTCCAACACTTTTTTTTCTATTCCCGAATGTTTAGTATATCCAACCACTTTCTGTCAATTCCCGACCATTTCAGGTCTGTTTCCAACAGTCTGTTTCTTACGCTTTACTATCCATCTAACTCCGACTGCTCCCACACTATTTTGTCTATTCCTGACTATTTATGTTATTTTTCATGATTTTCCAACAAACTTTAATGTGTTCTCGACTCTTTTTGTGCTGTTAGGGCCCATTTCGTGTCTGATGTAAATCATTACAGGTGTGATCACAAAGTGATGGGTTATGTACACAAATTTTATGTTATTTCCCAAATTTATCTGATGTGTTTACGATGCTTTCTGAGGTGTTCTCTATCATTTCTGTTTTGTTCCCTGTCTTTTCAGATTTTTTTCACGGCCCTTATGTATGTATTCCCGACCATTTCGTGTCTATTACCCAGCTTCTCAGGTGTGTTCATGACGCTATCTCCTTGTATCCGATTCTTTGTACTCTGTTTCCAACTATCTTTTACTGACTCTTCAGGTCGCTTAAAACCCATTTTGTAATCTTTCCTATGTTTTATCAAGACTTTTCAAGTTGTTTGTATCCCATTCTTGTCTGTTGCCGTCCATGAGAGATCTATTTCTGCACCTTTCATGTCTCATCCCGACACTTACGCGTCTGTTTCCGAATTTGTCTGTCTATTGCCAGCGCTCAATTTTCTTTTCCTGACACTTACCTATCTTTTATGTACTCTTAAGTGCCTGTTTCTGACAATTTTGCGATTGTTCACATCGCAGTGTTCCCGAAGCTCTAAAGTCTGGTAGGGCCCAATTTTTTTCTATTCCTGTCGATCTGTTCCCGATCATTTCCTTTTCATTCCTCAACAATTTCTGTTCTGTTCACGATATCTGTTCCCTACTCATTTCAGTCTTTTCTCAACAATTAATCTTTTGTTAACAATTATGCTTCCCACTCCATTCGGACGTGTTGCCAAACATTTGTACCCAGACCTTTCGCATCTGTTCTGATTATCTATTCCTCAAACTTTAGGCTCTGTTTGCGACCAATTCTGCTCTGTTCCTGCACCTTTACGATATGTTGCTGACTCTTTCCGGTGGGTGTGGAGAGCTTTGTATCTGTTCGCGTGCATTTTGTGTCTTATCCTGAAACTTTCAGATCTGTAATCGATGCTACCTGGTATGTTACTGACTCTTTTGCATAGTTCCAGACACACGTGTTTGTTTCCGACACTTAAGGGTCTGCTACTCTCCCTTACCTTTCTGCTCGCGACCCTCGATATTCTTTTCCTGACACGTACCTGTCTGTTATTTATTCTTAGTTGCCTATACCGATATTCTGCTTGGTTCCCAACATTTTTTACTCTTTTCTTGACGCTCTGTTTCCGTTACCTACGGGTCTGTTAGCAAAATATTGGTCTGATCTGTTCCTTACATCCTGTTCCCAACGCTTTCCTTCCTATTTTCGAACTTTCAGATATGTTTACAATACTCTGTTCCTTAAAATTTCTGGTCAATTCCCTACAATTTCAGGACTGTTCCTGATGATGTGTTCCCAGCATTTCAGGTCTGTTCCCTACGATCTCTTGCCACATTTTCTGGTCTGTTCTGAACACTTTACATCTATTTCCGTTCCTTACATATGACTCTTTCTAGTCATCTTGGACATTGTTTGTCTGTTCCCGACCACTTTGTGACTCATCATGACCCTTATGGATATGTTCACCGCTCGTGTGTTGTGTTCTAGACCTTTCTGTTTCAATTTCCCACGCTATCGGGTCGCTTCTGACGTATTCTTTTCATTTTCATGTCAGTTTACGATCCTTTCTGACCTATTTGCGTCTGTTGCGTCACTTGTGGATCTGTTACTGAATCTTTCATTCAATTCCCGAATTATTCGTATGTGTATCCTTCAATTTCTTATCCTCTCCCGAAACTTTCGACTCTTTCCTTAACAATCTGTCCCCCAACTTTTTCAGTCTGTTTTAGATCGTGTCTTCCCTCCATTTTATGCAACCTTCCGGACTTCTTTGGTCTATTCAGCACAGTCTCTTCCTTATCCTTTTGGGACAGTATTTGCTAGACTCTTGACTACTCATTAGAGCCTGTACTCGACCCAGTTGTATCTATTCAGCACCTTCTGTTCCCCACGCTTTCCAGTCTCTCCGTTCTACGTTAGAGCCTTTCTGATATTTTTCCAACATATTCGGATGTGTTCTCTACATTGGCGGTCTATACCCAACCTTATTTCGTCTTTTCTCGAACACTATACACGTCTGATCACGACACTATGGTGTATTTTGGCACTTTTTACAACAATGTCCAATCAGTCCATTCCTGACCCATTGTGGTCTGTTGTTGATGGTCTCATCCCGACTCTCGCAGTCCTGTTTCCGATACTTTTGTGTCTTTCTCCGAGACTTTAGAATGTGTTTCCGTCTGTTACAAATAATTTGACGACCCATTCTGTTCTGTATCCCATCCTTTCAGAAACACGTGAGTCTATTCCCAATTCCTGAATCCGTTTCCAACACTTTTTTTTTCCATTCCCGAATGTTTAGTATATCCAACCACTTTCTGTCAATTCCCGACCATTTCAGGTCTATTTCCAACAATCTCTTTCTGACGCTTTAGTATCCATCTGCCTCCGACTGCTCCCACAGTATTATGTCTATTCCTGATTATTTAGGTTATTCTTCATGATTTTCCAACAATCTTAAATGTGTTCTCGACTCTTTTTGGGCTGTTACGGCCCATCTCGTGTCTGATGTAAATCATTCCAGGTATGATCACAACGTTATGGGGTATGTACACACACTTTACAATATTTTCCCAAATTTATCTCATGTGTTTACATTGCTTTCTGAGGAGTTCTCTATTATTTCTGGTCTGTTCCCTGTCTTTTCAGATATTTTCAAGGACCTTTTCTGTGTATTCCCGACCATTTCGTGTCTATTGCCCAGCTTCTCAGGTGTGTTCATGACGCTATCATCCCTGTATCCGATTCTTTCTACTCTGATTCCAAATATCTTTTTCTGACTCTTCAGGTCGCTTCAAACCGATTTTGTAGTCTTTCCTATGTTTTATCAACACTTTTCAACTTGTTTTTATCCCTTTCTTGTCTGTTGCCGTCAATGAGAGATCCTTTTCTGTACCTTTCATGACTCATCCCGACACTTACGTGTCTGTTTCCGAAATTTAGCTGTCTGTTGCCAGCGCTCAATTTTCATTTCATGAAACTTATCTATTTCTTATTTACTTTTAAGTGCCTCTTTCTGACAATTTTACGATAGTTCACATTGCAGTGTTCCCGAAGCTCTACGAGTCTGGTTGGGTCCAAATTTTTTCGATTCCTGTCGACCTGTTCCCGATCATTTCCATTTCGTTCCTGACAATTTCTGTTCTGTTCACGATGTCCGTTCCCTACTAATTTCAGTCTTTTCTCAACAATTAATTTTTCATTCACAATTATGCTTCCCAGTCCTTTCGGTCCTGTTGTCAAACATCTGTTCCCAGACATTTCGCATCTGTTCTGATTATCTATTCCTCAAACTTTAGGGTCTGTTCTCGACCCATTCTGCTCTGTTCCTGCACCTTTACGATGTGTTGCTGACTCTTTCTGTTGGGTGTGGAGAGCTTGTATCTGTTTGCGTGCATTTTGTGTCTGATCCTGACACTTTCAGATCTGTTATAGATGCTACGTGGTATGTTACTGACTCTTTTGCATGTTTCCAGACATATGTGTTTGTTTCCGACACTTAGAGGTCTGCTTCTCTCCATTACCTTTCTCATCTCGACACTCGATGTTCTTTTCCTGACACGTACCTGTCTGTTATCTATTCTTACTTGGCTGTACCGATATTGTGTCTGGTTCCCGATATTTTGTACTGTTATCTCGACGCTCTGTTTCCATCACCTACGGGTCTGTTATGAAGATACTGGTCTGATCTGTTCCTTACATCCTGTTCCCAACGCTTTCCTTCCTTTTTCCGACACTTTCGGATAGGTTTATAATAGTCTGTTCATTAAACTTTCTGGTTAGTTCACGAAAATTTCAATTCTGCTCCTCATGATGTGCTCCCAGCCATTTCAGGTCTGTTCCCTACGATCAGTTGCCACACTTTCTGGTCTGTTCTTAACACTTTACATCTATTTCCGTTCCTTACATATGACTCTTTCTAGTTTTCTTGCACAAAGTTTGTCTGTTCCCGACCACTTTGCGTCTCATCATGACGCTTATGGATTTATTCTCCGCTCGTGTGTTGTGTTCTAGACCTTCCTGTTTCAATTTCCGACGCTTTCGGGTCTCTCCCCGACCTTTTTTGACGTGTTCTTGTCATTTTTATGTCAGTGTACGATCCTTCTGACCAATTTGCATCTGTTGCGGTCACTTGTGGATCTGTTTCTGAATCTTTCATTCTATTCCAGAATTATTCGTATGTGTAACCTTCAATTTCGTGTCCTCTCCCGACCTTTCGACTCTTTCCTTAACTATCTGTCCCTCAACTTTTTCAGTCTGTTTTTGATCGTGTCTTCCCTCCATTTTATGGAACATTCCTGACTTCTTTGGTCTATTCAGCACGGTCTATTCCTTATCCTTTTGGGACTTTATTTGCTAGGCTCTTGACTACTCATAAGACCATGTACTCGACCCAGTTGCATCTATTTAGCACCTTCTGTTCCCCACGCTTTCCAGTCTCTCCCTTCTACGATAGAGCATTTCTGATATTTTCCCAACACATTCGGATGTGTTCTCTACATTGGCGGTTCTATAAACAACCGTATTTCGTCTTTTTCGAACTCTATAAACGTCAGATCACGAACCTATTGTGTATTTTGGCATTTTTTACAACACTGTCCCATCAGTCTGTTCCTGACCCATTGGGTTCAGTTGCTGATGGTCTCATCCCGACTCTGCGGTCCTGTTTCCGATACCTTTGTGTCTTTCCCCGACACTTTAGATTGTGTTACTGATAAGATCACGACCAATTCTGGTCTTTATCCCATCCTTTCGGAAACATTTGAGTCTATTCCCAATTCCTGAATCCGTTTCCAACACTTTTTTTTCTATTCCAGAATGTTTAGTATATCCAACCACTTTCTGTCAATTCCCGACCATTTCAGGTCTGTTTCTAACAATCTGTTTCTGACGCTTTACTATCCATCTAACTCCGACTGCTCCCACACTATTATGTCTATTCCTGACTATTTATGTTATTTTTCATGATTTTCCAACAAACTTTAATGTGTTGTCGACCCTTTTTGTGCTCTTCCGTCCCCTTTTGTGTCTCATGTTAATCATTACAGGTGTGATCACAAAGCGATGGGTTATGTACACAAACTTTACGTATTTTCCCAAATTTATCTGAGGTGTATACGATGCTTTCTGAGGAGTTCTCTATCATTACTGGTCTGTTCCCTGACTTTTCAGATATTTTCACGGCCCTTTTCTGTGTATTCCCGACCATTTCGTGTCTATTACCCAACTTCTCAGGTGTGTTCATGACGCTATCTCCCTGTATCCGATTCTTTGTACTGTTTCCACCTATCTTTTTCTGACTCTTCAGGTCGCTTCAAACCCATTCTGTAATCTTTCCTCTGTTTTATCAACACTTTTCAAGTTGTTTTTATCCCATTCTTGTCTGTTTCCGTCCATGAGAGATCTATATCTGCACCTTTCATGTCTCATCCCGACCCTTACGCGTCTGTTTCCTAAATTTGGCTGTCTGCTGCCAGCGTTCAATTTTTTTTTCCTGACACTTACCTATTTGTTATGTACTCTTAAGTGCCTGTGTCTGACAATTTTGCGAATGTTCATATCGCAGTGTTCCCGAAGCTCTACGAGTCTGGTAGGGATCAATTTTTTTCTATTCCTGTCGATCTATTCCCAATCATTTCCTTTTCGTTCCTGACAATTTCTGTTCTGTTCACGATGTCTGTTCCCTACTCATTTCTGTTTTCTCCCAACAAGTAATTTTTCGTTCACAATTATGCTTCCGAGTCCTTTCGGACCTGTTGCCAAATATCTGTGCCCAGACCATTCGCATCTGTTCTGATTATCTATTCCTCATACTTTATGGTCTGTTCGCGACCAATTCTGCTCTGTTCCTGCACCTTTACGATGTGTTGCTGACTCTTTCCGGAGGGCGTGGAGAGCTTTGTATCTGTTTGCGTGCATTTTGTGTCTGATCCTGACACTTTCGGATTTGTTATAGATGCTACCTGGTATGTTACTGACTCTTTTACATATTTCCAGACACACGTGTTTGTTTCCGAGACTTAAGGGTCTGCTACTCTCCCTTAACTTACTGCTCGCGACACTCCATGTTCTTTTCCTGACACGTACCTGTCTGTTATCTATTCTTACTTGCCTGTACCGATATTCTGCTTGGTTCCCAACATTTTTTACTCTTTTCTTGATGCTCTGTTTCCGTTACCTACGGGTCTGTTAGCAAAATATTGGTCTGATCTCTTCCTTACATCCTGTTCCCAACGCTTTCCTTCCTATTTTCGAACTTTCGGATATGTTTACAATAGTCTGTTCCTTAAAATTTCTGGACAGTTCCCGACAATTTCAGGACTGTTCCTGATGATATGTTCCCATCCATTTCAGGTCTGTTCCCTACGATCTGTTTCCACATTTTCTGGTCTGTTCTCAACACTTTACATCTATTTCCGTCCCTTACATTTGACTCTTTCTAGACTTCTTGGACAATGTTTGTCTGTTCCCGACCACTTTGCGACTCATCATGACCCTTACGGATATGTTCTCCGCTCGTGTGTTGTATTCTAGCCCTTTCTGTTTCAATTTCCCACAATTTTGGGTCTCTTCCCGACCTTTTCTGAAGTTTTCTTTTCATTTTCATGTCAGTTTACGAACCTTTCTGACCTATTTTCGTCTGTTGCGGTCACTTGTAGATCTGTTTCTGAATCTTTCACTCTCTTCCCTTATTTTCTTATGTGTAACCTTCAATTTCGTGTCCTCTCCCGAAACTTTCGACTCTTTCCTTAACAATCTGTCCCCCAACTTTTTCAGTCTGTTTTAGATCTTGTCTTCCCTCCATTTTATGTAAACTTCCGGACTTCTTTGGTCTATTCAGCACAGTCTGTTCCTTATACTTTTGGGACTGTATTTGCTAGACTCTTGACTACTCATTAGAGCCTGTACTCGACCCAGTTGTATCTATTCAGCACCCTCTGTTCCCCACGCTTTCCAGTCTCTGCCTTCTACGTTAGAGCCTCTCTGAATTTCCATAACACATTCGGATGTGTTCTCTACATTGGCGGTTCTATACCCAAACTTATTTCATCCTGTCTCGAACTCAATACGCGTCTGATCACGACGCTATGTTGTATTTTTTGCATTTTTTACAACACAGTCCCATCAGTCTATTCCTGACCCATTGGGGTCTATTGTTGATGGTCTCATCCCCACTCTTGCAGTCCTGCTTCTGATACTTTTGTGTCTTTCTCCGACACTTTAGAATGTGTTTCCGTCTGTTACAAATAAGTTGACGACCCATTCTGTTCTGTATCCCATCCTTTCAGAAACATTTCTGTCTATTCCCAATTCCTGAATCAGCTTCCTACACTTTTTTTTCTCTTCCCGAATGTTTGGTATATCCAACCGCTTTCTGTCAATTCCCGACCATTTCAGGTCTGTTTCCAACAATCTTTTTTAGGACACTTTGGTATCCATCTGCCAACGACTGCTCCCACAGTATTATGTCTATTCCTGACAATTTAGGTTATTTTTCATGATTTTCCAACAAACTTAAATGTGTTCTCGACTATTTTTGAGCTGTTTCGGCCCATCTCGTGTTTGATGTAAATCATTACAGGTATGATCACAACGTTATGGGGTATGTACACAAACTTTACAGTATTTTCCCAAATTTATCTCATGTGTTTACAATGCTTTCTGAGGAGTTCTCTATCATTTCTGGTCTGTTCCCTGTCTTTTCAGATATTTTCACGGCCCTTTTGTGTGTAATCCCGACATTTTCGTGTCTATTACCCAGCTTCTCAGGTGTGTTCATGTCGCTATCATCCCTGTATCCGATTCTTTGTACTCTGTTTCCAACTATCTTTTTCTGACTCTTCATGTCGCTTCAAACCCATTTTGTAATCTTTTCTATGTTTTATCAACACTTTTCAGTTGTTTTTGTCCCATTCTTGTCTGTTGCCGTCCAGGAGAGATCTATTTCTGAACCTTTCATTTCTCATCCCGACCCTTACGCGTCTGTTTGTGAAATTTGGCTATCTGTTGCAAGCGCTCTATTTTCTTTACCTAACACTTACTATATGTTATGTACTCTTAAGTGCCTCTTTCTGACAATTTTGCGATTGTTCACATCGCAGTGTTCGCGAAGCTCTATGGGTCTGGTAGGAACCAATTTTTTTCTATTCCTGTCGATCTGTTCCCGATCATTTCCTTTTCGTTCCTGACAATTTCTGTTCTGTTCACGATGACCGTTTCCTACACATTTCAGTCTTTTCTCAACAATTAATTTTTCGTTCACCATTATGCTGCCCAGTCCTTTCGAACCTGTTGCCAAAAAACTGTGCGCAGACATTTCGCATCTGTTCTGATTATCTATTCCTCAAACTTTATGGTCTGTTCACGACCAATTCTGCTCTTTTCCTGCACCTTTACGATGTGTTGCTGACTCTTTCCGGAGGGTGAGGAGAGCTTTGTATCTGTTTGCGTGCATTTTGTGTCTGATCCTGACATTTTCGGATCTGTTATCGACGCTACCTGGTATGTTACTGACTCTTTTGCATGCTTCCAGACTCACATGTTTGTTTCTGACCCTTACGGGTCTGCTACTATCCCTTACCTTTCTGCTCGTGAGCTTCGATGTTCTTTTCCAGACACGAACCTGTCTGTTATCTATTCTTACTTGCCTGTACCGATATTCTGCATAGTTCCCGACATTTTTTACTGTTTTCTCGATACTCTGTTTCCGTCACCTACGGGTCTGTTAGCAAGATACTGGTCTGATCTGTTCCTTACAGCCTGTTCCCAACGCTTTCCTTCCTATTTTCGACACTTTCGAATATGTTTACAATAGCCTGTTCCTTAAACTTTCTGGTCAGTTCCCGACAATATCAGGTCTGTTCCTGATGATGTGCTCCCAGCCATTTCCGGTCTGTTGCCTACGATCTGTTGCCACACTTTCTGGTCTGTTCTCAACACTTTACATCAATTTCCTTACAAATGACTCTTTCTATTCTTCTTGGACAATATTTGTCTGTTCCCGATAACTTTGCGTCTCGTCATGACCCTTAAGGATATGTTCTCCGCTCGTGTATTGTGTTCTAGACATTTCTGTTTCAATTTCCCACGCTTTCGGGTCTCTTCCGCACATTTTCTGACGTGTACTTGTCATTTTCATGTCACTTGACGATCCTTGCGTCTGTTGGGGTCACTTGTGGATCTGTGTCGGAATCTTTCATTCTATTCCCGAATTATTCGTATGTGTAACCTTCAATTTCGTATCCTCTCCCGAAACTTTCGATTCTTTCCTTAACAATCTGTCCCCCAACTTTTTCAGTCTGTTTTTCATCGTGTCTTCCCTCCATTTTATACAAACATCCGGACTTCTTTGGTCCATTCAGCACTGTCAGTTCCTTATTCTTTTGGGACTCTCATTGCTAGACTCTTGATTAATCATTAGACCATGTACTCGACCCAGTTGTATCTATTCAGCACTAACTGTTACCCACGCTTTCCAGTCTCTGCCTTCTACGTTAGAGACATTCTGATTTTTTCCCAACACATTCGGATGTGTTCTCTACATTGGCGGTTCTATACCCAACCGTATTTCGTCCTTTCTCGAAATTTATACACGTCTGATCACGACCCTATGGTGTATTTTAGCATTTTTTACAACACTGTCCCGTCAGTCTGTTCTTGACTCATTGGGTTCAGTTGCTAATGGTCTCATCCCGACTCTTACGGCCCTGTTTCCAATACTTTTGTGTCTTTCCCCGACACTTTAGAATGTGTTTCCGTCTGTTACTGAGAAGTTGACGACCATTCTGGACTTTATAGCAACCTTTCAGAAACTTTTCAGACTATTCCCAATTCCTGAATCCGTTTCCAACACTTTTTTTTCTATTCCCGAATGTTTAGTATATCCAACCACTTTCAGTCAATTCCCGACCATTTCAGGTCTGTTTCCAACAATCTGTTTCTGACGCTTAACATTCCAGTTAACTCCGACTGCTCCCACACTATTATGTCTATTCCTGACTATTTATGTTATTTTTCATGATTTTCCAACAAACTTTAATGTGTTCTCGACTCTTTTTGTGCTGTTCCGGCCGATTTCGCGTCTGATGTAAATCATTACAGGTGTGATCACAAAGTGATGGGTTATGTACACAAACTTTACGTATTTTTCCAAATTTAGCTCATGTGTTTACGATGCTTTCTGAGGAGTTCTCTATCATTTCTGGTCTGTTCCATGTCGTTTCAGATATTTTCACGGCCCTTTTGTGTGTAATCCCGACCATTTCGTGTCTATTACCCAGCTTCTCAGGTGTGTTCATGTCGCTATCTCCCTGTATCCGATTCTTTGTACTCTGTTTCCAACTATCATTTTCTGACTCTTCAGGTCGCTTAAAACCCATTTTGTAGTCTTTCCTATGATTTATCAACACTTTTCAAGTTGTTTTTATCCATTATTGTCTGTTGCCGTCCATGAGAGATCTATTTCTGCACCTTTCATGTCTCATCCCGACACTTACGCGTCTGTTTCCGAATTTCGCTGTCTATTGCCATCGCTCAATTTTCTTTTCCTGACACTTACCTATCTTTTATGTACTCTTAAGTGCCTGTTTCTGACAATTTTGCGATTGTTCACATTGCAGTGTTCCCGAAGCTCTAAAGTCTGGTAGAGCCCAATTTTTTTCTATTCCTGTCGATCTGTTCCCGATCATTTCCTTTTCATTCCTCAACAATTTCTGTTCTGTTCTCGATATCTGTTCCCTACTCATTTCAGTCTTTTCTCAACAATTAATCTTTTGTTAACAATTATGCTTCCCACTCCATTCAGACATGTTGCCAAACATTTGTACCCAGACCTTTCGCATCTGTTCTGATTATCTATTCCTCAAACTTTAGGCTCTGTTTGCGACCAATTCTGCTCTGTTCCTGCACCTTTACGATATGTTGCTGACTCTTTCCGGTGGGTGTGGAGAGCTTTGTATCTGTTCGCGTGCATTTTGTGTCTTATCCTGAAACTTTCAGATCTGTAATCGATGCTACCTGGTATGTTACTGACTCTTTTGCATAGTTCCAGACACACGTGTTTGTTTCCGACACTTAAGGGTCTGCTACTCTCCCTTACCTTTCTGCTCGCTACCCTCGATATTCTTTTCCTGACACGTACCTGTCTGTTATTTTTTCTTAGTTGCCTATACCGATATTCTGCTTGGTTCCCAACATTTTTTACTCTTTTCTTGACGCTCTGTTTCCGTTACCTACGGGTCTGTTAGCAAAATATTGGTCTGATCTGTTCCTTACAGCCTGTTCCTAACGCTTTCCTTCCTATTTTCGAACTTTCAGATATGTTTACAATTATCTGTTCCTTAAAATTTCTGGTCAATTCCCTACAATTTCAGGACTGTTCCTGATTATGCGTTCCCAGCATTTCAGGTCTGTTCCCTACGATCTCTTGCCACACTTTCTGGTCTGTTCTGAACACTTTACATCTATTACTGTTCCTTACATATGACTCTTTCTAGTCATCTTTGACAATGTTTGTCTGTTCCCGACCACTTTGTGACTCATCATGACCCTTATGGATATGTTCTCCGCTCGTGTGTTGTGTTCTAGACCTTTGTGTTTCAATTTCCCACGTTATCGGGTCGCTTCTGACGTATTCTTTTCATTTTCATGTCAGTTTACGATCATTTCTGACCTATTTGCGTCTGTTGCGGTAACCTGTGGATCTGTTTCTGAATCTTTCATTCTATTCCCGAATTATTCGTATGTGTCACCTTGAATTTCGTGTCCTCTCCCGAAGCGTTCGACGCTTACCTTAACAATCTGCCCCCAACTTATTCAGTCTCTTTTTGATCGTGTCTTCCCTCCATTTTATGGGACCTTCCGGACTTCTTTGGTCTATGCAGCACGGTCTGTTCCTTATCCTTTTGGTACTGTATTTTCTAGACTCTTGACTACTCATTAGACCATGTACTCGACCCAGTTGTATCTATTCAGCACCTTCTGTTCCCCACGCTTTCCAGTCTCTGCCTTCTACGTTAGAGCCTTTCTGATATTTTCGCAACACATTCGGGTGTGTTCTCTACATTGGCAGTTCTATACCCAACCGTCTTTCATCTTTTCTCGAAGTCTATACACGTCTATCACAACCCTATAGTGTATATTTGCATTTTTTACAACACTGTCCCATCAGTCGTTTGCTGACCCATTGGGTTCAGTTGCTGATGGTCTCATCCCAACTCTTGCCGTCCTGTTTCTGATATCTTTGTGTCTTTCCCCGACACTTTAGAATGTGTTTCAGTGTGTTACTGATAAGTTGAAGACCAATTCATGGTCTTTATCCCATTCTTTCGGAAACTTTTGAGTCTATTCCCAATTCCTGAATCTGTTTCCAACACTTTTTTTTCTATTCCCGAATGTTTAGGATATCCAACCACTTTCTGTCAATTCCCGACCATTTCAGGTCTGTTTCCAACAATCTGTTTCTGACGCTTTACTATCCATCTAACTCCGAATGCTCCCACACTATTATGTCTATTCCTGACTATTTATGTTATTTTTCATGATTTTCCAACAAACTTTAATGTGTAATTTGTGCTCTATCGGCCCATTTCGTGCCTGATGTAAATCATTACAGGTGTCATCGCAAAGTGATGGGTTATGTACACAAACTTTACGTATTTTCCCAAATTTATCTGTTGTGTTTACGATGCTTTCTGAGGAGTTCTCTATCATTTATGTTCTGTTCCCTGTCTTTTCAGATTTTTTCACGGTCCTTATTTGTGTATTCCCGACCATTTCGTGTGTATTACCCAGGGTCTCAGGTTTGTTAATGACGCTATCTCCTTGTATCCGATTCTTTGTACTCTGTTTCCAACTATCTTTTTCTAACATTTCAGGTCGCTTAAAACCCATTTTGTAATCTTTCCTATGTTTTATCAACACTTTTCAAGTTGTTTTTATCCCATTCTTGTCTGTTGCCGTCCATGAGAGATCTATTTCTGCACCTTTCATGTCTCATCTCCACCGTTACGTGTCTGTTTCCGAAATTTGGCTGTCTGTTGCCAGCGCTCAATTTTCTTTTCCTGACACTTACCTATCTTTAAGTACTCTTAAGTGCCTCTTTCTGACAATTTTATGATTGTTCACATCGCAGTGTTCCCGAAGCTCTACGAGTCTGGTAGGGACCAAATTTTTTCTATTCCTGTCGATCTGTTCCCGATCATTTCCTTTTCGTTCCTGACAATTTCTGTTCTGTTCACGATGTCTGTTCCCTACTCATTTCAGTCTTTTCTCAACAATTAATTTTTCGTTCACAATTATGCATCCCAGTCCTTTCGGACCTGTTGCCAAACATCTGTTCCCAGACCTTTCGCATCTGTTCTGTTTGTCTATTCCTCATACTTTATGGTCTGTTCGCGACCAATTCTGCTCTGTTCCTGCACCTTTACGATGTGTTGCTGACTCTTTCCGGAGGGCGTGGAGAGCTTTGTATCTGTTTGCGTGCATTTTGTGTCTGATCCTGACACTTTCGGATTTGTTATCGATGCTACCTGGTATGTTACTGACTCTTTTACATATTTCCAGACACACGTGTTTGTTTCCGAGACTTAAGGGT